>NC_134982.1:22809530-23450244 GCF_965638725.1 Aptenodytes patagonicus
GCTTCTCAAAATATCTTCAGGTACAAGTCCTTTGATACACTGGATCCTTTGAATTTGAGTCCCAAATTCTAAAATTTAACATTTTCCTTGATTGTTACATGGAATTTCCCTTTATGGGGCTAAGTTTAGAGAGAACATTCATTTTTTATTCCCCCCAAATTATTTAAAATTTCTTCCATTAAAGTTGGTTGAAATTGGTTTGAATATTTAACTTATTTGGCAGGGAAGCCGTAGCATTCAGTGTCGTTTCCTTCAGAAGGCAGGCTAAAAACCAGCTACCACTTTTACTGAAAGATGTCATGCAGTATCATAAAGAACAAGTTGAATCAGTGCTAATTTGTTACTGGAATTAAATATCCAATCTGACTGTAAATCAACTGAACTGCACTGGAACAAGTTTAATGTAAACCACGGTTCTTTTATAAGAAAGTATCTTGACCCCAGTTTGCTTATGACAAAGTAAAAGAATTACATCATACATACCTCTTACTTTTAAAGTATTCCAAGTTAATAAATAAAATCAGGAGAGTAATGGACAACTGCACTTACAGCATAGGTGTACAGACTAGACAGCAAAAAAGCTTAGGCACACGCTACAAACAAGCTAGTTAAGGTCATAGAGCAAAATGAAATATTAAATTTATCCACATGAAGGGGAAATTCAGTATTACACACATTTTTCCAAAGACAATATTAAGAAATCACTACAAAAAACTAATACATAAAATTTCTTTAAGCATGTAATAATATACATAGTAAGTAGAAACAGCATTATTACTGACCTATTTTCCCTACCGCTCTGCATGAAGATAGGTCCCCCATTTCCTCAAAAGAAGACTCACCATGATATAAGTTACAGATCCATACTTAAGGTAATGGTCATTTTTACACTACTTTTTCACTGAGCAAGTGAACAAGGACACTACAAGATGGTACAAATTCAGAACTTGTAACTTCTGGACACCCAAACCTTAACTGAGGTCACAAGAGGTCAAAGAACCCACTCCAGTAATGCTAAGCTTTCGTTACAAAGAAAATTCTTTTCCTCTGTTAACAAGCCACCAGTTGAGAGGCTACACAGGGATAAGTAAGCAAGCATCCTTGAGCATGAGCAAATAAAACTTTGTCTCTTTTAAGACAATTTCAATCTACAGCCCAGGGAGTATAGAAAAAGGCTGTATTATGAATGACTTTTAAATTCAGAAGGCCTTTCTCTTCTCTCAGAAGAAGTGGCAACAGCATCCAAAATAGTCAGGGGGTTGGGGGAGAGGGTGGACAATTGGAGTTGGATGCTCAATGGCATCCTCACTTCCACCAATGTCTTCTTGATATACACTCTTCCAACACTGACAAACCTGATGTCTGCCAACAGCAAACAGAACTTGCTACCTTGTAAAAGCTGCAAAAGCTTTTGTTAGTACTCACAGAATGTAATTAAGTAAAAGGGCCCTTCAAAAATATTTAAAAATGAACAAGTAAAAAAAAAAAAAAAACCGACCCACAACCAGGCCAAACATTAAATCATGACAGTTTCCTATCACTAATTAAAATAAAGTCTTTAAAAGGAAGGGGGAGGGAAAACACATTAACACCTTTTCAACGACATTCTACAAAAACATTTGTAAGACCTATACACAAGAGTTATGACTCCCTGTTTCCAAAACCCAAAATTTTTCAGTCACCCTAGATAGGTTTACCTGTATAAATGGCCATCATCTTGAAAGTCCTCTTTGCCCCATCTTCCTTTAATGTCTTCAATAACATGATTTTTCAGGAATTTTTTAAGCAGCTTGACCGTTTGATTGCGAGTCACTTCTGGGCCAAAGTTTTGATTAGATCCAAGCAGTTCATGTAAACAGTCCACTGCCTCCGAGGCTTTGAAGCAACGCTCGTAGCTTTTGAAGCGACACCGGTGCTTCCGTAAAGGCATCCCAGCCCGAAAAAGTTCTATTATCTCGTTCCACTAGGGAAGAAGAATAAAGCAAACCGTTATGGGAGCTCCTCTTACAGAAGCATTTTAGTTGTACAAAGCGAGATCAGAACGCAGCCAGATCTGAATGCAGAACTACGTACTTTTTTTATCATCTGCGTTTACAAGCACACTAAAACCTAAAACTATGATTTAAACAGTTGATCTGAGAACAAACACCAGATTTAGGAAGCTGAAAGACCTAGAGCCCCATACTACCTACGGCTCTACGGATACAGTTTTAACTTCCTCGTGGCTTTTAACTGGACAAAAGGCTGGACTACAGCTCCACTCTGCCGGGCTCTGCCGCCGTCCCAGTCCCGCGGGGCGCACGGGTCCAGCCGCCCCACACAGGCACAGCGTAGGGAACACCAACACCCGGACGGCGGTTGGGGACCGCCTCGCCGGCTCCCGACCGGGAACCAGCTGCCTGGGACAGGCCCAGGGCCCGCCCGGGCTGGCGGCGCTCGGCCCTCAGGCCGCAGAAGGCCCGACCAGAGGGGCAGGCCTAGGCGCCCAGACCGCCTCAAGGCAGCCGGTCGGTACCCGGGAGACTCCAGAGAGCCGCCGTCGGGCGCGGAGGCCCCACCCGGACGAAGTAAGGCCACACGGGACAAAGGCGGGGACGGGGCACCCCAGCCCAGGGGGGCACTCACCAGCCGGGTGGCGCGGTAGGGTCCGGGGCCGACGAGCCTCGGCTCCATGGCCGCGGCCGGGCCTCGCCGTCTCCACGGAAACCGGCAGCCGCACGCGCCGCGCCCGCCGACCGTTTGAATCCGGGCCCGAGAGGCGCCGCCTTCGCCTATTGGGTGGCGGCGGCGGCGCGTGACGGGTCCGCGCCGCCCTTGATTGGCGGGGAGACCCGCTGGCCCGCCCCGCCCCCGCGGCAGGCCGTGCCGGGGGCCGGGCCCGCCTCGCCGCCGCCGCCGGCCCTCCCCCTGCCCTCGGCCGCACCCCCGGGCTCTCCCCCTCTGCTCTTCCCCGGGCTCGGGCGCCTCTGCCCCGCGGGCGGTCCCGCTGACAGGCTTCCGCGCCTGCGGACGCCCCTCGGCCGGAGGGCCGGGGCGGGGGGCGCCGGGGAGGGGGCAGAAGACAAGGCCGCTGGGTGGGACTGGCGCGGGAGGAGCGCCGGAGGGGAAGCTCGGCTCTCCCCGGGCAGGCAGAGCGGCAGCGTCTCCTTTGGGGCAGCCTACTTCAGCGGGGCGTTTTGGCTTCCCGGAAGCGAACACTACTTAATTTTTGAAACGAAGGCCAGCCAGCTGCTGCTGCTGCTTGTACCTCCTCGGTCAGTACGTGGTTCGGGACGGGGGCCCAGGCTTAGGTTTGGGAAACGGTCAAACCACGTCCACGAAACATTGTCTGGTGAATCGCCACCTTGATAAAGAGACTACAGCCTTTTCATGAATTTACCAAAAAAAAAAACCAAAAAGAGAAGAAAAAAACCCCCAATTTTCAGGACTCGGTTTCTTAGGAGAGGAGTAGCTAGTGCTACTAGTGTTTCTCCTCCACCAAATCTAAGGAATAAAAAATTTCAACCCAATTCCCCTCATCATCAGTAAACGTTCACTATAACATCAATTTTTCTGCCTGTTGCACTCCTCTTTCTAGTATAACTCTAACTTATAATACATTTCAGCACGTAAGATGCAGCTTTTCAGTAGGAAGAAAAATGTAACTGTCCAGATCAACATTGTGCGTAGGAGGACGGGGTTTAATAACATTTTGTACTGATGTCATTAGCATAGTTACGCTATATGCAACCTCTGAGGATACATCCATACAGCTCGCTGAAACAATGCATTCTCTTTCTCCAAATGCTTCATAACTTACAGATAATTAAACCAGTGTACAAGAAATTATGCAGTAAGACTCTGAAATGGCACTTCCTGACAGCCCACTGAATGATTAGCATCTCCAGTTTCTGCTCCCGCTTATTAATTCTTAATCTCAAACAAGTGACTCTGGAGGCAGTTGGCTACTGTACAACTGCTGGACTTGGAAGTTTTTCCTGGCTCCTTTCTGTTCAGCATGTGTCCATCTGCAAAGCTGCTTCGTTTTGACCATGTATACTCTCAGCTCCTACTTAAGCCCAAATGAGTTTGAAGAATCAGTCGCAGATCTAGATCCCAAAGCAACAAACAAGTATCTGGACCCTCACACCCAGCTGCAGGATGCATTCCTCCAGGCATATTGGGGGGGGGGGATAACTGCAAAATCAGAGGCCAGAACTAGGACTTCCCCTACCAGCACAAGAGTCATCTGCAAGACTAGGGAGTAATCATAGAATAGTTTGGGTTGGAAGGGACCTCCAAAGGTCGTCTAGTCCAACTCCCCTGCCGTGGGCAGGGACATCTTCAACTAGATCAGGTTGCTCAGAGCCCCGTCCAACCTGACCTTGAGTGTTCCCAGAGATGGGGCATCCACCACCTCTCTGGGCAACCTGTGCCAGTGTCTCACCACCCTCAGCGGAAAAAATTTCTTCCTTATATCTAGTCTATATCTACCCCCCCCTTTAGTTGAAAGCCATTCCCCCTTGTCCTGTCGCAACAGGCCCTGCTAAAAAGTTTGCTGCCATCTTTTTTGTAAGCCCCCTTTAAGGACTGAAAGGCTGCAGTAAGGTCTCCCTGAAGCCTTCTCTTCTCTAGGCTGAACAACCCCAACTCTCTCAGCCTTTCCTCATAGGAGAGGTGTTCCATCCCCCGATCATTTTTGTGGCCCTCCTCTGGACCCGCTCCAACAGGTCCGTGTCTTTCTTCCCTCCAGAAGCAGAGGGTAGCATCATCCACCTCACACTACAGACTAGCTGTTACAGCCTTTCCCCAAAAGGCCTGCACTTCCCAAACACATTTGAACCCTCAGGCTCAAGAAGGCCTAAACGAACCACATTGTCCTACCTCCTTCATCAGTACTTAAATTAATAAATGATTATATAAAAAATAGGCACCATTCAAGCTTTAAAAATAAATCAAGAGGCAAATCCTCTCCAGCTGTTTGAAAACACAGCAATAGGTCTCTGTCCTTAGGAGATGACCCCCTCCTTTGGAAGCCGAGGGCACGCACACAGGCTGGAGGCTGGCAGGATTTGAGACTTAGAGTCAGTGATTGCATTTCCCACTGAACACTTGTATGGCCCCTGATCAGCACCCCGGCTGTCTTGGATTCTGTGCTAAAGCACCTCTCTGCATGCACTGCCAGGGAGACAAAACTCAGCACTGAGGATTCCAGGATCAAGCATCTAAAATTCAGGGGTCACAATATACATCTCAAGCTATCCACATCCCTTCTGGGACCTAATTTCCATCTGCCACGACAGTTGGTAGCTACATGGATTAAATAGTGGAAAGGTAAAATATAAGGGTTTTTTTATTTGTTTTATAAAGACAACTTGTATGTAATCTCGTAAGAAATCATTTGCAACTTATGTCCAAGATAAAGCTTAAATTCTTTTAGCATTAACAATGCTCCATAAATGTCAGTATTCCCATAAAAGTATTCAGGTAACAAAACTTACTTTCTTGGAATTGTACAACAGGGAGGCAATTAAAACCTGCCCCAAAGTTTTGGGTATTTGAAAAATCCCAGATAGATCAAGCGCAAAGCAAATATGGCAAGCCTCTTGACTGTTAGTAGTGAGCATAATAAAAGCCAGTACTTTTAAAGGTAACATCAATTTAAACACCTTTAACTCCTCATTTACAGGTCTGTTGCATGCCCCAATTCCTTAATAAACTCATACAGTACAAATGCAACTTGCATACAAATAGCTAGGTCCTTTGATTTCTACACGTGTGACCCTAACAATCTGCCTAACCATGGGAAACAACATACTGGTTAATTCTGTATGGACTGGAATCACGCCCTGTCACCACTTGCCTGCCCCACTCTCAGCAGCTCAGAGAATGGCACCTTTTTGCCTAGTTCCGAACAAGGTAACTGGTGCTATTAATGGAGAAAGTTTAACCTTGAGTTGTTAAAAACAAACAATAATAATAATGAAAAAAACAACAGAAAATCTTTCTAGGCATGTATTTCAGTAGATAATGGAAATGGAATAAAATAGAGCACAGTACAATCATGCTAGGTGACATTTAGGCTTCAATCAAAAAATATTTTTTTAAAACTTATTTGAGGATTAAGTTTTTGGCTGTTGAATTACAAGATTTTTTCCACCCCTAAACAGCCTAGGCTACCAATATCAAAATATATCCATAGATACATTGAATAATAAGCATATTAGGCTACTTTGGTGAACAAATCAGTAAGATGTTTTGATCATTACACTACAAGACAGTTCGGATAATCCTCAAATTAGTAGGTTTACAACATTTAGAATAACGTTCAAGTGAGTAGAACATGAAATGAATTAAATTATCTTAGTAAAAGACAGTATATCCAAAAATCTATGATCTTCAAATGAAACACCATACCTTGACAGATTAACATACATTCCTTTCTTTAAAGCAACATAGTTTGTAAACACATATAACAATGTTTATGTATGAACTATATTAATAATAAGCTTTAGATTCTATAAACAGTACTTATTGAAGATTCATTCTTTTAATAAAATGCAGCTGACAGTCTCAACAACTTATAACATTTAAGGTGAAGTAATTTTTTCCCCTCAGTGTTCAAAGTACTCAGTACTTGTCATACACATTGTAATTTTCCCAATGAATATCTTTATTTTCATGCATCTTCTAGATCGAGATCACCTATCCATTCATTTCTGATAGGATAAACATGAACAAGTTGTTGAAAAATCACCTTTTTTTCTTAAATCAAATATCCCCACTGCTCCCTCCACTCCCCAAATTCTGAATCCCAAATAACTTACGGTAAAAATACAAATTCTGTTTTGGAAGAAAACGTACAAAATATACACCGTGTAGCGTGTGCACCTAAATATCTTGATTGTCAAGTAGTGCAAGTTTTCACTTTGACATGTACACTTCTTTGATTTTAGAGACAAGAGTTTGTTTCACTGATCTTTGCTGATCCCATTTCTTGCCACCTTTGGTAGTCTTTGTCCCTTCGTGTAAGCGTGGTACCAGAAGTGGAGAAACAAGACTAAAAACATAGAGCCATATAGCCAAATAATAAACATGAAAATTGGATACTGGTACGGACAATCATCCATGATGTAGATTTGTCCTATATGGCCTGTAATCATAATAAACTGGACCTGGAGGAAAAAAGTGAAGAAAAGAAATACTTTTTAAATAAATGATAAACTTACTACAGAAGTTTAAAAATGATTCAGCATAACTTGCATACAGAAAAACAGAAAGTGTGTTTGGGGGGAGGCTTTTTAAAATGACAGAGATGCACCTTCAGAGCCCCTCTCCCAAAATGTTACTCCACTGAAAAACATTTTCACAGAGTAAAGAAAGAGAAGTCCTGGGACAGACTGAATTACAAGCAGCACTGAGAAACCCATACTAGGAAAATGGGAGTCTGCCCCGGCCAGTTCAGAGAAGAAACGGTGTTTGACCGTTTGACAAATGGGAGGCTCCTTTAGAAAAATCAGCCAGAAAAAACAAAAAGGCAACCATTATAGGACTGGTGAACATGAATTCCCACCTTCCTCACACACTAGCATGTGACATAAAGGTCCGCAGGTCCCATAAAACGATTTAATGGAGGATTTAAAAAAAAAAAAATTTCCACATGAACTCCAAGTTAATAATCCACTGGTAGTGCCGCCAAGACAAAAAGACTTCAAGTAAGTTATAAATATTCAAGCTAAATTGTTCAGAGTTACACGTGGTTACATGAACTATTCTATTAACATCAGACCTGGTGCAAGCAGCCAGCCACGGCTGCTTCTCCCTGCTCCTTTCCCTCCTCCGCCAGCATCCTTGCTCAGGCCAAACTAATTGTTTAGCCAGAAGCTGAATTTTGAAAATTTGGCTATTAAAAAAGCTGGGCATGAAAAAGCACCCAGAGCAGTAACCTTTCGAATGTCATCTAGTGCTGATAAAACACTTAATGTAATTACTGCAAGAGTATTTTTTAATACTCTGCGTTAGAGAGGTAAATTCTCTAAATGCAAACATTTTCTACGAAAGAACAGACATGAAATGCTGAAGAAATACTTCTTTTTCCCTTTCGTCACTACTAGTCACATGTGTATTCTGTACACTACTTATGTTTTCTTGGTGTAAAATTACATTCTAATCATTTTTATACAAGCAATGATTTTTGTAAATATAATTACCAAGTACTGCATAGCTGAAAAGCTCATGTGTCTAAATCTGTGGTTATAGTGAATGCTGAAGTCAGCAGATTTAAGCAGATAACTGAGGGGAGTTAACAACTTTCGTTTTACTCAATTAAAATATGAGTAACCCTTGTACCAGCTGTAAGCCACATGCACGAACATAACTAAGAGTACAAACGTATTGCATTAAGTCCGTTTGCGCCACAGTCATCTTTCTGAGAGGTGTTAATGTCAAACAGAGTTACTCACGAGTTGTATAGTTGTCATGTATTTTTTCCACCACAAGTATTTATGATAGGCTGGTCCCAAAGAACAGATTCCGTAATAAGTGTACATGACAACATGGACAATACAGTTCAGCAAAGCATGAAATGTTCCTAAACCACCTGTAGAAAAACAAAACATAGTAGTACTATTGCATCAGATATTTAAAAAGCCACCTCAGGTCCTAGTAGTTTGTTTTGAGTCAGGGTAGAAAAAAACCACTTACCACAAAACCCACAGTCTTTGATTAACCCTCAAGGAATTTAACCTGAATTGGGTTGACACCAATTCTGAGGGATCACATCAGTTTCCTTTCTCAGAAAAGGCTTATCTAAGCATTTCCAAAACAGCAATAAAACCCTAGCTGATCTAATTATCTGCAAGAGGTTTTAGTGGAATTTTCTGTTCTTTGGGTTCATTTTTTTAATTATTTTTTAATAAAACATATACATGATGGAGACGCAGAGAATTTAGTAGAAACACTGTTCCTCCTATTTTACACCTCTTTTCTAGACAGCATGGTGAACTTTGCAAAGCATTGGAGGATGAGTAATAATTCTCTCCCCAACACAGATTTCCAGATTCCCAGGGAAAGAATCACAGTTTCAGACAGTAAGGTTTTGGAATCATGACCTAAGTGAGGGTTTCACAAATCCAGTGTCCATCTCAAAACCATACTTACAGTGAAAAGGAAATTTAAGGCCAAGTAGCCCATTTGGGACAAACTCATGACTGAAACTGGTAAAATATGAACATTTCACAAAGCAAGTAAGGAAATACTTCCTCTTCCATTAGATCAACTATGGAGTTAGATGATCCTGCCCAAAGTAATTTTATTTTAATGAACACAAGAAATTATAGGTAAAAATGATCCAAGAAGTGGAAGACAGCAAAGTATTTTTAGGAGAAATATGAACATGAAAACACTGAGCATCAGGAAGAAAACAAGATGACATAAAAGCAGACATTTAGTGAGAAGAAAATTCCATTAAGAATCATTCAAGTTAAAAATAAAACTTATTTTGTGACTTTAGTAGCTCACACTAATCTTCCAGCTTGATAGATCATAACTCCTCCAGCTGTGATTGCAAACTTTCTTTGAAATTTAGCTATTTGTATTTTTAAAAATAATTTGAGTGTTCTTACAGTTCAAACGTACATACTTTTTTTGGCTTGCACAGTGAATATTCAAAAGAAAAAATAAATAGTTAAAGCAGGAAAAAAAAGAAAAAGCAACCTAATCAACAGTACAAAAATATGCTCCAAAAAGCAACACCATACATAAGCACCATTTTACAATTTCCTGTTAATATCACGTCAGAGAAAAACCAGCATCTCCATTCAAACCCGTTGTTTTTTTACAAACTTGATCAATGCCGCTATTTAGAAGGACAAACAGTGATGAAACTGAATACAAGATAATCATCAGCAGGTCTGAAATTCTTGGAAAAAATTTTAAGTTATCAAACAGAACAATATTTGGAAAGATTAGTATAAAGATAAGCAATAGAGTTGTAGGAATAAACACAGCTCTGCATGAGTATGAGGGACTGTTACTAGCAGAGGACAGAACAGTTCTTGCACACTTTGCTGAAAGCATTTGTCAAATTATCACATGGGAAATTTGAATCCGATGCAAAATCAGAAGCCTGTAGCTGGTATACTGATCCGATGTCCAGATAAAAGGCAGAAAGTTAATCACCTATAAATGGAAACTTTTCAAGGTTGAAGAGAAGGGACTGCTAGCTGCTGGGGTTTTTTTTGCAAATCTATAAACACACTGAACTGTATGCTGAGAAAACTATTCATAATTTTATCATTAACTTAAAATACCAGTTACTCAGCACCATTTGAGAAAGACATGATCAAGACACCAGCTTCCTAATAACAGAAACTCAACAAGGACAGCAGAAGTATATCCTTTTATACACTAGGAAAATCTGCACACTGGACACGTTCAAAAGGTCCCACCTACAAATATTCTGGACTGCTTCCAGGTCTTATTTTTGTATTCATAAAACAAACACTAACAGATCAGATTTAATAAGCAATGGCTCTCTTCATCAATTTGTCACCAATTTTCTGGGAGAAAAAAACATGCCAGAGAACATGAGTGAAGAAACATGTACAAAACAAACATATTTTGTGGTAGAAACTCGTAAAAAAAAAATCCCACACCCTCCTAGAGATGGACTACGAAATGACACTGCGTTTCTCCACTCTGCTTATCAGGCTATTCTCATGGCAAGCTATATTTATTAGTGGTGCACACTAATAATATAACATAGGAAGATGCACGCATAGACACAGAGAGCAGGAAAGGAGAAAGTGAAGTTAAGCTAGAATTGGACGAAGACTTTCAATTCAGTACAATTCAGGTAAGTTTCTGTAATAAGTAAGGTCCAGAAAATATTTCTGTAGTTTTGTGAAAGCCGAAGTATTAGACGTAAATAAATCCCAATTATGCTACCTAAAGCCAGTAAAAATAACTGCAACAAAGCCTGAATAATTTATTAAACAGGCAAAAAAAAAGAGAACACAGTCCTCCCCTCCAACTCAGTTCTTACATTTCAGGGGGACAAATGGCTTTGGAGTAGCTTCAAAAGAGTTATCTGCCTCATACATCTCCCCTAGCACTTCTGATTTTGCAGTCACATCTCTTTTTCATGTAATAATGCTCTTTGCTTATATACAGGTCTCTCCTCTGCACCTTTTCCCCCCCCTACAAGAAACCAACACTGCACAAAATGCTGTCAAATAGGAAAAATGAGTACTCCCCACCCATCTAAATAATTACGGTAATCTCAGGTGTTCCATGAAATACTGAAGACATCCAAATTTAAGAACATTGTTGTTTGCAAGATTTTTAATTCTATTCTTTAAATATTTTTGTTTAGCATAGTTAACTTTTACTACCAGAAGATATGTACAACTAAAACTCTCTCTCCACTACCTGCAGCAAATTTGACTCCAAACCACCAGGTCCATGGCATGATGGAATGATGAAAGACATGCAGGAATGTAACTTGGTTGTTTTTCTTACGCAGCACAAAAAATATCTGAAACAGATTTTTAATGAACAGAATGTTAGAGGAGATAATCAGGCCAAACATACTTACAGAAAACTGTATGCATCAATGCCGGTTGCTCACTACTACACATTTAAAAATTCTTCACAGTTGCAGTCTTGGGAGAAGGGAAACTGAGGCTCTGGTTACGCAGACTAGTTTACAAAAGAAATTAAACCAATATGTAAAATTCACCTGTGGAGTCTCAAAAGCCAGAGCAAGCTTTGAAAGCAAATGTCCAAGGTTGAGCCATCACCTATGTGTGCAACGGACAACATAACATGGACTTGCTTGGACTGAGAAGTAGCTAGAAGCATCAAATTTTCAGTCCCCTGAACTACTAAGGCAAGGCCATTTGAGAAAGTTAACCGAAGGACTAGCAACAGATACAGACAGCAGAAAATATTAAGTTAGAGAAATAGCACTTTATTATGAAGACTGACTTAGCTACCCTTGGAAAAAGGCAAAATTGGACAGAAAATACGTAGGTATTCTTAAATGATACTGTCAGGCCACATTTTAAAGGACAGACATTGAAGGAAGTGTTAAGGGAAGACAGAGCAAGAAAACTGTGTAAGGAGAAGTCAGGTCACGCAAAGGGTAGTATCAGATGACAAGAAAAGGAACACAGGAGAAAAGAAGTCTGGCGTGCCAGGGAAAACATTTGGAAACAGCTGACTTAAAATACAGCTAAGAAATTACTTTTGCAATAAAACCAAAAAGCTGCTGCGAAACAGGTACCTGACTGGGTGGATTCAAACAAAACAAATTTTTAAAAAAAGACTTTTTCAGACCCAGGACTAATTAAAAAGGAGCAGTCTAACCAGTGGGTAGTAAAGGTAAATAGAGGACTAAACTTGTCAGGCTTTTCCAGTTTTCACATTCCGGGCCCTTCCATTACCATTCCATTTGGCTCAGTCAGTAAGATCTTCCAGTGCTGAATCATGAGTATTAGCAGATGAAAGTTAGATGGCTAACTTTGCTTGCAGGGTATAGAACATCCTAACTGCTCATGAGTCACCTCCTGAATCACCACTATTGTGCCCCACACAATAAGGCAAATGAAATCACAGCTGATTCCAACACTCAGAGGCTGGTTTGAGAATAGCTAAACCAACCCTGCTAGGTGTCGGTCTGGCAAAGAGGGGAAGGCAGATGGCTGCTGGTGGTGAGCGAGGTCTACATTCTGCTTCAATGCATTGCTGCTCAGATTTTCTTTGAAACAGGTTAGAGCGCCAGCCTGTTATCAAACACATCTATAGTCATGACCCCCAAGGTGTACACAGGAATTTAGAGCACGTAGGTATGGCAATTTATGCTGTGTTCAGAGCTGCTGATGCAAATATTCCAAATGTGGAAGATAAAATCTGAACATGATGTGGAAAAAAAATTCGGCATGATCAACACCATTTTTTATCTGCAGTGTTGAGACAAGCATTGCCGTAGCACAACAGGTTAGTGTATTCAGCCGTTAGACAAGTTATCAGGGCTTCCTAAATTTTTAAAGGTGTGTGTTCCCTTATTAACATTTTTCCTGATAATCAAGGAATGACAGTGTAATGGGACAATAAGATGAGAAGAAGAGATAATAAGGGTAAACACCTTGATAGTATTCCAATAATTGAAGATTGAAGGGCTAAATAAATAGCAATTTATGCCCCCAGCCCCAACAGCACTGGTTCTTCTACTGTGAAAAGGAAACATCACTACCTCTTTTATTATGCTACAAATACTTACAGTGTCTAATAATTCAATGAACTTGGAAAAGTAGTAAAGCCAACAAGTTCGTACCATCTGCAAGAGTGAAAAAACAGAAACTGTCAAATCATAATAGTAAAAAATAAAACTAAGCAGCTGCAGGAAAAATAAGTAACTATATAAAGGAAAGTATTGGGAGGAGTAAGCGGTACCACAAGGTTGACAGAAATATTTAAGTGTATGGTTTGTTTGGTTTTTCTTTAAAAACACAAAACATCTTTTAATCCTGAAGGAATTTTAAAACCAAGGAGAACAAGTCAACAAATATGTTGCCTCTTTCCTTCTCCCAAACAATCAACCCCTCCAGTTAACTCACATGCTCTACATTATGCAAGAGGGCATTTCCATTTAGTGCATGCCACTCTACAGCAGTGCATTTGGTTGTTCAAAAAGCATTTCTAAAAATAAAGTCAGTGTAGCATAACAATTCGGCTTTGTGTTTGGCAACTTACTCTTAGAGCTGTAGGTGACCTCGAGTAGTCAACAATATCACACCGGAATGAGTACCCTGTGGCCCAACCCGACATAAGAAACTGGAGCAAAGAAAAAGGAAAGGGCAAATATTTACTTTACATCTTTTGAAAAATTCATTAACTTTGGATTACTTTCACAATCACAAAGCAAGAGGGGAAAACAATATTAAAAACTTGTTGAATGAGCAACCTTGTCAATCATCTACATCTGTGTGGGCTAGCGACTGTAAAATCCTTTGCTGTTGCAGATTAATGACCTTCTAATTCCAAGACCACAACTATGCACGAGAACTTTCTTCCTACACCCATTATCTCAGCATTAGTAACCAAAGAGGAGAAACAGCTGCATCTCAAAACCAATGTTAAAAAAGCAACTTATTGTGTAAATCAGACCACAAAAACAAATCAAACATTTTGAAATTTTTTGAAAATTGCTGTCACAGCCAACCATCTTAATACTGAAGAGAAAGCAGCACAGCATCTTAATACTGAAAGAAAACCAGCACAACAGAAAATATGGCTTAATATCATCAAAGACAAGGAACAAATCAATATGCACTATATTTTTAGTATCATAGTTTCTAAAATTTGCTTAGTTAAACTGCATGATTCTATTAGTCTTTCACTGATACGAGCAACAAGAAGCTAGGGGTTTACAATGAAGAGCACACGCATGACCATAGAACTATACGTAACAAACATAATTTACTCTTTTCTCTTGGAATATATTAAAGCTCGAACAAGAGCAACATTGTTAATATTACACTTGGCTCATTCCCCTGCCAGCCACTAGGACTACTGTATCTTGTATCTGTTTATAAAGTGCTTCTCATCCATTGATGATCATCATCCACTCATACACGATAGGAGGTTCAGCTCTCTTAACAGATGGAGGGTTTCAGTCCGCTTAACTTTGTAAAAGAATCAGTTGCTTAAATAAAACAAGATTTGAAACACCACCAAGACAGCACAATACTAAAGCACCCACCAAATGGCTTGGATCCAAAGAGGGAAAGAATCAGCTTTTTGCTGAGTGCCAGAGAACAGCAGAAATTCAATCTGTTACACTCTATCCGTGCATTCTTGCATGAAATTGTAACATGGAAGTCTTAATAGCAGATTAATTGAATACTGTGTTAGTGTCAGACACTAATAGAAGTTTAATTTTTTTTTTGGTTTCTGAGGGTTATAACCCAAACCAAACTTGTTGCCAAATCACAAAAGGAAGTTCGGCGATTTTTCAAAACAAAGTCTAAATAGCAAATGTGTGCGACTTGCCTACCGCTTTCCACACAACAGTCATGACACAAAGTAGCTGCTGCTGCACTGCCTTTAGAGCGCTGTTAAAAGAAATGTCAAGCAGGTAACTCAAGCAACTCTCGATGCAATTTATGCAATTGAGCTAACAGAAAGGTATCCTGCCAACTTGGCACAATAATTTGACAACTTTTCATTACCAGTTTGCCAAACCTGAAATAGCCACATAGCCAGATTTAACACAAAGAGGGTCAGTACTAGCACAGTGATGCTTCACCAAGCAAATGTATAAGGCTATAATTCACACAATACTATTGTTACATAGCTACACTTTAAAAACCAACCAACCAAAAAAAACCCAATCAAACAACCAAAAAACCCAACAGACATTAGCTATCTTAAGGTTTCAGGTTCTAAATTAAAGCTTCTACATAGTCTATACCATTCACAGTTAAGGATTTTTCATTCATTCAACACATAATGCTATACAACCCATCAGGCTTTCCAGTCTTAAAGTCTAACATTTGCTTGAGCTATGAACTACAGGAAAATCTCAACGTTCCTCCTGAGAGAAAGAGCATTTGCTACTTTGGGGAATATCAATGCTAAAGACTTTCATGGTTTGGGTTTTGGGGGGGTTTGGGGTTTTGAGGTTTTTTTGGGTTTTGTTTTTGGGTTTTTTTTAAAGGATGAAGATCCCCAAATTAGATTTTGTAACCTTCTATCATTTAAAAGACAGATCTAACTGAAGATTATTCCATAGTAAACATACTCTATACAGTGTTTGAAACATCAGTGTTGACTATCACGTAGTAGGACAAAAAAAAATTACAACAGACTAAGAAAAACACATAGTCTGCTTTACCCGCTACAGCCCAGGGAAATTAAATAAGTTATGACAGTTTTTAATTTTGTAAATTATATATGACAACATCTAAAATATTTTACAATCTTTCTTTCTAGGTATGACTTACTCCCTTTTTCAAGTATCAGCTCAATTAGTTTAGCATACTGCTTGGAGGAATACAGTTACAACAATCAGAATAATATTTTTTTGAGAATTGCGGCGTGGGAATTATATTAATGTATTTATTAAAAGTTAGTATGAGGATAGAGACATGAAATATATAAATACATTACAAATAAAAGTAGTACTTACTTCATAAGTCATATATAAAGAGAGGGCTACCACACTAAAATTATAAAACGCCATTATCTGCCTGAGTTCGAAAGGTTTTTTATTTTCCATGAGTTTGGGTCCCAATGAAGTGACAAAATAAATGTAGGTTCCAATGATAAAGGTGGTTGGAAAAGGTGAAGACATGAGTGGCCAGCCTTCCAGTCTTGGATCTAAAGGAGGGGAGGGGGGAAAAAAAAAAAAATCAGATCTTTCCAGTACTTACTAAATCTTAAAACAGCTACAGAAAAGGTACTTAATTCTTAACAGTTTAGGTTTTGCTGCCACTGATCATGTTTCAGAGTCCATTCACCTCAAATCCATACCGACTGCATAACAAGATTTAGCACCTGTAGGATTCAAAGCTTCTTTCTGCATCAATTCTTCACATGTAATGAAGAGAAGACACAGAATCACGAGTGACACGATTTTGGGTCTAGAGCTCTCCTTCATGAAAAGTCTGCATTTTCACACGTGAACGGGGCTCAGAGGGCAGCATAGGAAGGCAATGCACAAGCAGATCACTGAGGCTGCATTTCCATGTGAGATTTCATTCTTCTGGAAAAGCGTGAACCTTAATTCACAAGTTCAAGTCGCAGATGGGGAGTAGCCCCACTTTTCAAGATCCTCGAGCTTTACAAGCAGTACGACATGAGACATAGTAAATTAAGTTAGAAGACCTTCTGTCCCATCAGTTGGTATTCATAGCTTAGTACTTGAGGCTTGTGCCTATTCAGTCCAGACATGTCACCACTTTCACAGCACCATAAAAAACACATTTTCATATTACAAGCCTCCAAACGGCAAGCGTTGCAAGTTCTTCTCCAGTTATCCCAGACAGAAGTATTGCAGAGTCCTTCTACACACGCCCTGCTCCCTCTCCCCGCAGCTGAGGCTGGCAGGCGCTCCCTCTGAGCTTCACCATGATTCCACTGCACCCTTCGGTGGTTCATCACCGGGTCCCAGCTCACCAAAGACTTCCACATTTCTCCATAAGCAGGAGAACTGATATGAACTTCATGTATTTTTTAATATGTATTTTTTTAATTTTTATGAACTGACTTTTGGAAGATTCATTTTTGAATGACCCCAAACTTAGCCACTGACTCAGTAAACTGCTGCTTTCATGGTTTGCTGCTGTATTTTGGGGGTGAAATTATACCACTGCAATTTTTGTTAAGTGTTTAATTTAATTAAAGTGGCCAGTTAACTGGCCAGTAATGGCCAGATGTCTTAAGTCAGTGATTTTCAACCCACAACATTCAAGCAGCTTATCACCCATGAGACCCTCTGGTGTTGTTTACAGCCACTGGAAGTTTTAAAACAGACTGAGGAGCAAAGCACACTATAATGCTGCTCACAGCCTGTAATGTGCCCAGTGCTGCTGCCCACAGACCAACAAGGACTGTGGACCACAGCACTAGGCATCTGTATGTGTTGCACTGCAAGAGAATCACCAGCTCTTCAAAACTGACTGCTTTTTCTGCATCCACCCCTTGGCACTGGTACTACCAAAACTTTCCCATTGGTCTTCCCAGCTCGATCCTGAGGAAACCATGTCCCACAACTAACAGTAAGCTACAAGATGCCAAATACAAGCACTGGTAGGCCGGGAGATGAGGAACTCAAATTCTGAAGTCATGGACACTGCAGCAGAAATGCTCCATCACCCAGCTCCATCCCAATCCACTTCACGAGTCATACTGATAAAACTCCCTTCTCACTTGCATGCTGTGGTTCTACAGAACAAGAGAAATGGTTCTCAGCTATACTGGAAAATTAGTAATTTTATTGAGCAAACCTTAACTGCTTCTCAAGTTTTCTCCAGGAATCAGCTAATCCCTGTCACCATGTGCCTACCACAGTGAGGAACACTCAGGAATGCCACTGCGACAGATGGGTCTTAACCCCAAACTTGAGATCTTTTCTGGTATTTTTTGGTAAGCATGCAGAACTATAGAACAATCACGTTAAAACAAAGTGTGTTTAATATCCTCATACCAGCTGCAACAAGAGACTAACATTCTTTTTCAAAACAGAACTGTGACAGAGTTAATTACTCTGAGGATTAATTTCAAGATACTGTAACTTACCATGGTTTTTCTTTCTTTTACTTTGCAAAAGCAAAATACAGTAACACCATGCACCTAGCTCAATTAATTGATAAAATACCATTGTTTGGTAATAAAAAAGAGTTAAAGCTTTACCTTCAGCAGCACAGGAAAAACGTAAACGGTATGTTCAGGCAAGCCAGAAACTCTTATAGAAGAATCTCTGTCTGCACTTTATTCAGTCTGAGGTTATACCCATAAACTAGCTGAGTTTTGGTTTTGTTCTTTTTTAAAATGCAGAAGCTAGTCTGTTCTTTATAGTTAAAAATGTCAACAGGTAACCTGGCAAGTCTTAGAAACATTTACAGGAAGACAAAGCTACTTTAAGTTGATAAACAGTACACCTAGAATAGCTACACATTGCTATTAAAAATTATTGAAAATTAGTAAGTTTTAGATTTAAATGACTCACCGGCATCTTTAATCCATTCATCATACAGTAGTACAGCCTTTGATGTCAGATTGCTAAAGGCCATTTTCACTTGATTAAGACTTTATGATGCTGCCTGCAGGAAAACAAACCAAAACAGAAATATGGATTTTTGTAATTAATAAAATAAAGGTCAGTAAAGTGTTTTGCAAAAGATTTTCAGCAAACAGAATGGAAAAAAAGAGAGAGCGAGCAGCACATGTGAAATACAGATCAGGGAGCGTTAGCTGACCACATCGCACTATGCTTGGGGCTAATTTATAGCTGAGCTGTTATCCACAACAATATGAGTTTGTAATCTCTACGTACCAAACAAGGTGCTTCCATGCCGTAAAGCATTATCTCAAGAAACCATGCTGTGGTTAACCGTTAGAGTTAAGGGGAAAATATAAATGAAGAGCAGCTGCTTAAATTCATTTTTATTACCATCTCCACTTAAAGTCCAAGTCACTGATATGTGAAGAAGTTCAGCTTTGCAACATTTACTATTGAAAATTTTAATTTTCTAACTAAGAAGTATTTCTAAGGCAGGTGGGAAGGAGGAAAGGTGCCAATATGTCTGCATACTCCTTTTAAATACAGTAATTAGGTATGTTATAATTAGTATGCAAATCACACTCTGATGAATCAACTGTTTCCACACCCGGATCATGGAAGTGTCTAGTACCACTGGTAATGCCATTAGCTCACAAAAGTTATCCAGCACATCCAGTTTGCATGCACCACCTACATATGTAAAACTTTTCAAAGAAGTATGCTTATATGAATACTGATTTTTTGCTCCAAAACCAAGTACTCACAGGCCTTCCCTTGCCTCATTCCCCCTAGAAAATACTTTTTAAAAATCCCAACACATTTGAAAGGTGTCTCTCCTATTCCCACTCAGTGTCTCACTTTGCCATACGATTCCTCTCCATACACCTGTGCAATCTTCACTGTATTCACCTTTGTTAGTCCAGGCTGCAACACACCTTGATAACCAGCTCCTTTCCTCTGGCTGCCCTTCTGCATCTCCTCCAGGGTAAGCTAGCTGCAGGTTTGGAGAGCCAATTCTGCCCTTATAATGGTAATGCATCTCGCTCCTCAGATCTCCCCACTATCATCTTCTCATTTGTCCTCACCTTAACACTCCTGAAAAATAATTTCACCCTTATCTCCACTTCTACAAGTACCTCCTGTTCACTGCCATTTCACATGAGTTTTTAGGCACCTCAAAGTACATTACAAGCACCCTTCATCACAAGATGCAACACAGAGAAGCCTGCCTTCACTAGAGTTCATCTGATCTACGTCTTCCCAATTCTCATTTTGCTACCCACTTGTTTTCCTGCTTGCACTTGTCCTGTGCATCTGAGCATCTGAAAGCACCATCAATTTCGTATTCAGAAAATATTCCCTTTGCAAGTCTCTTTGAAGTTCACATTTTCCAGAAATACAATCCTCCAGCATCAGCATTTCCCAACTGAATGTCACTGCCTTTATGCTGACCATTTTCACATGCCCTATGTTCATATTACAATGTTTGCTACAAAGCTCTATATTTATAAAGGTGCTGGCAAAATCAGAAGCAGCAGGGGACATCCTCTTCCTTCTCTAATGGAAACTTGAGTGGCCCTCTTCCTTTTGGCACTAGCAATCACACGAGAGAAAAGATTTTATGGTTAGAGCCAAATTATAAATATCCCTGCCATCTTGCTCCATAAGCCAAACGATGGATGATATCAAACACATGTAAACCCATCCCTGTCTTGAACACCACGTACTTCAGACTGCCTGACTATGACAGCCAGACAACTCAGCTGTACGTTAACTGGTGCTGGGGGGGAAGTATTAAAAATCTGCATTTTATAAATAATTATTTTATTAAAATAGTCAGATTGATTACAATAAGTTATCCTTAAAATCCAGTATTCTTCCCATTTCAGTCTCATAAGAACAGTCTATCAAGAGACAAGGCATGGCAAACAGAAGGTATCTTGTTCAGTGGTTATAACGATATTCTGCCAAAGCCTACAGACACCTTGTGCACAGTATGGCTCAGTATTTCAATAAATACATTCACTGAATACAAATAACCACTTTATAGTTAATCAGTTCTTCAATAAGAAAAATAGTTTACTGATTTCACTGCCAGGCAGTTTTCTGCTCTCATCCTGGTGAAGATGTTACTGGAACTCAGACTGGCTAGCCCAACATGCTGACCAAAACCCAAGTTAAACAAGTAATGTACTGCTTCAAAACATGCTCTCAAAAACCCAGAAAATTCTGTGTGGATGCTGGTTCAAAATGAATTGCTGTTTATTATGGGCTTGGGGGTGTTGATTGACTTTTCCCCCCTGTTACGGTGCAAACCTCTCATCCTGACAACGGCAACCTCACAAATAGACAATTCTTTACATTTATCCACTTGACTTGTCAACATCACTTTAATTGTGCATTAGCAGTCAGACAAACATGCTGTCGATGTTTAAATAGCAACTCTTACACCTGCTAGGCATTGGGACCAAAAAAAGGTTTTTATCTGGAACCAGACTGTTTCCAATAGGTTGCTCCTACTCGTATTAGAAAGGCAGTAGATGAAAATAGCCAATCCTCATGTTTCCCAGCTCCTGCCATATTGATGGAGAGGCATTTGTCCCACCTCTCTTGACCCCAGCACTCGCAGCTCTTCTCCCTTTAAAACATTTCACAAGAGCTAAGACAGCAGAGGGTCTTAGCCTTCAAGGCTTCTTTTCTGTTCATAACCAAGCAAGCAAGATAGCAACTGCTGTGGAGTTGTAAACTTCTTCTGAAAGTTTTTGCAGTTTAGTTACTATCCTCGAGAGAAGGATGTACCAGCCAGGGAGCAGCCACAGCCTCACCCCACAGACATACTGATTGATCAATTACTCTGAATCTGAAGGTAAGCAAAGTACAATCAGTTAAAACTAATTAAGAAGTAATGTCTGCAAGAAAGACAGTGCTGTTCTACAGTTAAAAGATGTATTTAAAATCAACTTTCATATATAACACTACTACTTTACTTTTAATGTGCTTTACAATTCTATTTATTTTCTTAACTAGCTACCTAGTTTTCCTTTGTAAGTTCATTTCTATGAACAACTCTTTGCATTAATGTTAGGTTTGCAGGATTTTCTGTTTGTTAACTACCTGCAAGTAGGGTTAATGGCAGCATGGAAGGTATTTTGTCTTACCCTGTTACACTTACTTCACACACAAATTCATACATACTGGAAAATAATATGATCAAGGCTTGCCTTTTTTTTTTTTTTTTTAAGTAGAAGAGTAAAAAAAACCCACATACCCACACACAAGATAAACAACTAGCTTATGGTTCAGCAAAAAACCAAATCATTTTTGAAAGACTGCTTTTTTACAGTACAACTGTGTTGTTAAGAAGTAACCTGATAGCACTTTGACCATAATACAATCTTCCACAACATCTGGCATTTTTGAAGTCTACAGAATTTATCCTCTAAATGTGAGACAGGAAATATTTGGCCTGAAGGGACAAAGACCTGGGGGGCAGAGAAGGCCATTTGTTAAATACACAGCTTTAGTTCTTCATGCTGTAAACTCATCTGCACATTAAGCATGTGTATAGCT
Source organism: Aptenodytes patagonicus (assembly GCF_965638725.1). Lineage (NCBI taxonomy): Eukaryota > Metazoa > Chordata > Aves > Sphenisciformes > Spheniscidae > Aptenodytes > Aptenodytes patagonicus. The sequence goes on from NC_134982.1 coordinate 22,831,867, forward strand.
ACAGTTCAGTCAGGAAAATATACATTTAGTTTACATACCTGCTAATGTACTTACGGAATCAGCACATCAGCACTTTTATTTCCAATGTTCCACTTTCTGCTTGAACAAAATTTAAAAATGCAACTAAAATGCACTAATAGTAGGGAATTTTCTTTTTAAAATAGACCGTCTAGATTGTAGTAAACTCTCTCAAAATTAGGGAAGTCACACTAACAGATTCATTTTCAAAATTAGGCTATTTTAAATGACATAATGGAAACAATTTACATAAACTTAAAAATTCACATAATTTATGTGACTAAAAAGTCACATAAATTCAGTCTGCCCAGCTTGAAAAGTTCAAAAGAACATAGAGGCAGTCCTCTTAAGCACATGCATTCGGAAAGCAAGCACTGAAATCACCTCAAAAACATATGCAAGGTACTCAGCTCTTAGAAAGAAATAAGCGCTATTTTTCTTTTTTCTTTTTTTTTATCCAAAAGTGTCAATGGAAGTAATATTGTGCACCCAGGTTCAAGCCAGCTGTACTAATATAATTTCTGAAGACATCTTTAAACAAAAGTGTCTTCATAGTATAAAAATAGGAGGTGTAAGTGAGGCAAGGGATGGAAAGGGCTGTGTTAAAAGAGTAAAGTCATTTGCTGGCCTCTGGTGCCCCGCAGCTCAGCAGGCAGCTGAAAGAGCCCACCAACTGCAGCTGAGTTAAGGCATACAGCTTGGCAGGACCAATTTCACATTGGACCATTACCTTTACTGGAGAGGCAAGGGTGGCTGACAAGGTCATTTACACCAGCCAAAAGTGCCACAAATACCACAGCAAACCATATGAGAATGCTTCACAACGACAAGTGGTGGCTAATAAGTTGTTGGAAGTGCTGAAGTTCAGTTAGCACACAAAACCATCAGTGATTCTTGTAATGGGAATTACTGGTATGCCTCAAACATTCCTTATTTTTTAAATGAGAACAAGAAGTTTCTCACATTCCTTTGCTTAACCCACGTGAAAGATATTTGCCATTCTTGATGCTCATTTATTCCCCCTACATAGTTTTAAAATATTAAAACAGATATCAAGATTTGCCTTTAAATAGTAATTTTACAACAAATGTTTCACGTTGATGGCTATGGAACAAAACACGCAAACAAGAGAACTTGACAAAAAACCAAGCAAAATGAAACAATCTAATGTAAGCTCTGTCACTCCAGAAAACTCACTGGGAACTTAAAACACTTAAAGATAAGAATTTGCATTAGAGAGCAAAGTTAATTATTAGAAAGACGGACAAGCTACTTTTACAGGGACCTCTTAGCAAAAGACTGGAGACTACGACAATACAGTACAAACTTCAATGGGATAACTTCAATCCAAGGCAGAACCCAAATGCAAAGGTTCTGGAGCATCAGCCCCTGGCCCGGCAAGCAGGTAGTGAGGGGACGACACTCCACCCCACAGAGCCCGCTGGAAGATGGGGAAAGCAGGCAGAAAACATTGACCCATGCAGGTCTGATTTCAAAATGATAGCTTAAGAAATGACAGTAATACTGGCTTACATATTCAGGCACAGTTATGAAACTTTCATGTTTCAGAATCACTTGGTATTCTATTGTTAATTTTGCTCTTGAAGCTTAGAAGGCAATTAAGTCAAGATGTTTCACAGATGGCTTCTTAAGCTTTACCTGGGAAATACCAGCTCTGCCCTTCCTATTTCCCAAGGCTGTGTGCTTACATAATTGCAGCTATTTTAACTACATTACTCCCTTATGCCACACGGCAAACAAATACAAACTGCCTATTACATTAGATGGATTACTCACCTATATTCTGCAACAAAGTTTTAAACTTTAGCCGGGTGTCACCTGTTGTTAAGGATTTCCCTGAGAGAAGTTTCCATCACCTTCCCCATCCTTTACGCCTTCTCTCAACCACCCAATCCATTTTTTGAAAGATTCATCTCACAGGCAAGTTGGCTACATCCTGCTTAGCATTAGGTGTAAACACTGTTCCTGTTAGATGACAGTTCAGCCCAAGTGAGTGACAGAAGGCAGGCAAGGCAACTCTATGCAACAGAGGTACTCCGAGAAATTTGCAAGTTTTGAGAGATATATTAGTTAGTCGTTACCTTGATTAAATTTCAAACTTTGTCTTTGAAGCCACTCCATTTTAAAACACAAATCCTAACTCCTTAGAGTGCACCCACAATCTCTGCATGTACATTTTAGAGTAGACATTGGGGAGAGAATAGCAAGTTTCAAAATAAATATAAATTCCTTTTAAAAAAAGTGGACACCCTAAACACAGATGAAAGACGTTTAGAAACTATATTAGAACATCTACTTGTAAAATTCCCCATTCAATAAGAGATCCAATACTTACCCTGTGTAGTCACCCTTACTGAATCATTTACAGGTTACCTCTTTATTTAATGCTTTACTTTTTAAACTAGCATCAAATCTGTCATTCACCTACGTGAATAAAGTAGTCTGTAAGCAGCAGAACTAGTGAAAACACGTTTCATTTCAATGACACTTCAGATTGGTTTTCTGCCAGACTAATGGATTTCCCCTTCTGATGCTGTGCAAAATAAAGACCAATTTGTATTTCGTTCCACACCTACCTATATATTGTTAAAAGAACTGATACTGCAGACTTCACGGCAAGGCTGAACACTGGCAACAGGCACAGAAAAGCCCCTTCCTATGGGAACTATTCCAGGGGTGCAGCCTCGTTTTGTGCCGAAGTCCCAGCCAGAATCATATGGGAATTCTCCTGGTCCATGTACACTGATCCAATCACCAGCGATGGCTGAATGGGGAAGCCCCAGTGTGCAGTCCCACAGCATCGCTGCCGACGGGTCTGGTCCTCAGGCAGCTGCAGGATAAGTCACAGCAGCTCACTGACCCAACTGAAAGCTTAGTTTTTTGAGAAAAAAAGTTATTTTTCAGTCAACTCAGACCTGAAAGGCTGAACGGGCTCATGCAAAGGAAACACTGAAACGAATTGGGGATGCCGCAGGGAGAAAGGTGGGAGTTAGCAGCTCTGTCATAGATCCCTTTAAGCTGATAGTGAAATCATGTAGGGAGGACACAGGATCATCATGTCCAGTCCTGCATACTCATAGACAATCATGTACTACATCCGTAGTCAAGAAGTTCACACACTGCACCTCAGCAAGTCTTCACTCTGTCCATCACAAGCCACAAAGGACAGTCTACAACACGAGAACCGAAGCCACAAAAATTACATTGTGCTACAGTAAGGCAGGAAAAGATCTGGCATCGCCAATATCTTAACTATCTTAACTATCTTAAATGCATCACCGGGGGTTGCAGTGATGCCTGTGAAAGAGACCCTAAGAACTGATGTCCCACATCACATAGGAAGACACATCGAGTCCAAACAGTCCCTGCAATAATAGCCTGGAAGGAATTTCTTTACAAGTCTGAACCCAGTTATCAGTTTAACTCAAGTATGAGAAAGACTCCAGGCAGGCCTCTGAAAAGATTCACAGTTTCATTTGGGAAGCGAACACCATGGACATCAGTGTATCTACCCCGGTTTTCTCTCCCCGTATTCCCAATGATTCAGAGAAAGGCAAAAACATAAGCAGGGGGAAAAGCTCCTAGAATTTTAACTTGTTATCAGTGCTCCCCTGCCTTTACCAAAAACTCTTTACTTGAGCATTTGCATGTCAGCCATCCTGCAGCCAACTAGTCTCACCTGCCTACTCCTCTGCTGCAGTGAGTGGCTCCTGCACCCAGCGTAGGACAGAAGCTCTTCTCGTTGGTCCCCCAGTGCATGACTTGTACTTGGCTCCTTTAAGTTTCCTTCCAGCTCAGCGATGCCAGCTCACAAAATGACCTAGCCCTGCCTACGTGGTGAGCCCTGTGGCACATATCGCATGACAACTTTCACCTAGAAGTCAAAATAAGGTTCACGTATGATGTCATTATTTTTATGAATGCAACCTCACTTCCATTACGTAATGATATATCATTACCCTTATCAAAGACCTTTGGCAAAGTATTGATTCAGTAATTGGGCCATATCCAACTCAGGTTAATCTCCTCCTTACCCAAAGGACTTAAATTCTCCTTTTTCCTCCTTGCTTATTATGTAACTAGAAAGCTTTCTGCAGCATTTCAATTTTTCCTTCAAGACCAGATCAGCGAAGCTGTGGGTCACTTTAAACAGGCTTTCACAAAACGAGAACCAGGGGCTAGACAGCAGTAACACAAGCTAGTATTTTCAGCTGCGCTACACAATCGTGCTAACTCATACACCCAGTGCTCCCCGCTCATTCCTCTACAAGCCAACATCTTTGTAATATGCTGAGTTTTTACCCATTCTGGTTTTTTTTCCCTCTACAGTAGGGACAGTTCTGATAAAGATATGTAAGAATAATTTACAGCTGTGTTGTTTCTAAAGTGTATACACATTGTTAGTAACCAAGCAAACCGGAATATAAAACTCTGTACTGAACTAGAGGGGTAAGGAGTGGTATTTACCTGCACTGCAAAGACAGCACGGTCTGGGGTTTTTAACCTGTATAGGAAGTACATTATTTTTAAGACAATTTATAGGTAAGCTCTGAAAAGGTAGAGGGAGTGCAAGTGCTAACTAAGTACTTCGAATGAATCAGATCAAAGATGCCTGATGACATCAAAAGTTTGTATTTTATAAGACTAAAAATGAAGGGGCTTTGTGGATGCATCCACAAAATAGGACTAACGACATTTTAATTTCTTCTCATTGTGGTGATGAAGATTGCTTGTTTTGAGTACACACTTGTCCTGGTTTCAGCAGGGATAGAGTTAATTTCCTTCCTACCAGCTGGTACAGTGCTGTGTTTTGGATTTAGGGTGAGAACATTGTTGATAACACACCATGTTTCAGTTGTTGCTAGGTAGTGTTTACACTAGTCAAGGACTTTTCAGCTTCCCATGCTCTACCAACTGAGAAGGCTGGAGGTGCACAAGAAGCTGGGAGGGGGCACAGCCAAACTGGCCAAAGGGACATTCCATACCATGTGCCGTCATGCTCAGTACATCAACTGGGGAAAGCTGGCCGGGGGGGGCTGCTGCTCAGGGACTGGCTGGGCATCGGTTGGCAGGTGGTGACCAACTGCATCGTGCATCACTTGCTTTATGTATTATTATTATTATTATTATTACATTATTATTATAATTTTATTTCAATTATTAAACTGTTTTTATCTCAACCCATGAGTTTTTCCTCACTTGTGTGCTTCCAATTCTCTCCCCCATCCCACTGGGGTGGTGGGGGCAGTGAGCGAGCGGCTGTGTGGTGCTCAGTTGCCGACTGAGGTTAAACCATGACAACACTGTAGTTATTTGAATGCTTTGGCTGAACTCTTCAACTTTCTACCAGACATCCCTTTTAAGGTGAAACATATGGAAAGCAGATAAGAGCATCTTCATATCAGTTATCAATACCTTCCCAATATATCTGACAAAGGACAGGCCACAAGTGAAACAGACTCAGCTAACGTTGCCAAGATTTGTGATCAGTCTAAAGCTCTCCCTCCTTCTCCTCTGTGATACCATTACCCAAAGTCCGTATCATTCTTGAACCCCGGGAATTGACTCTGGTTATGAATACTATTGCTTGTATCTACCTGGCTGATTAAAGTTACTCACGCCAAAATATGAGAAGGGACATGAGTGAGACCGCCCCCTTCCTTCAGCAGCAAGCTGAGTCACTGAATTGGCTCCGTCACATCATCTATCCTCATTAACAGTTAAGAGTTAATGTGTACGAGTTAACCCCATATGAGAATCTCATACAGCCAATTAGTTACAATAGGAGCAGTTTGCTACCAAGGGCTAGTAAAGAACTTAGTTTGTGTTTACCCATCACTTAACAAAACAATGACGTAATTTGTCATTAAATAGTCACAGTGGGGGGCACTCCACTGAAGCTAAACAAAAAGAGAAATGCAGAGCTAGGTTTCAGCTTCCAGAGAAGACTCTTTAAAACAAATGGGAACAAGACTTGCTACAGAGGCAACATCTTGCTCATCTAGCCAATACTAATGGGAAAAAGCAGACAAGCCTTCTTATTTCCAAAGACATCTTGTAACCAAGTAATCAATGGCAATGTACCTGTAGCTATTCAGCACTAGAGAAAAATAAAACCAGAAAAATTAGACCATAAATTTCTACCTGTGGTAGACAAAGACAGGGAGACGGTGCTGTCTTTTGTAACATGAAAATACAGCAGAAAGGAGTTTCACAGGAAGGGGAGATAAAAAATATATAATTACCTTAAGAACACAATATTCACCTTAAGAAAGAAGAGGTGAGCAAGTAAAGTGAAAAATATTTGTCATCACCAAAGGAAGAAATATTTTTCTACAGTCACATCTTGCCTATAGCATACACTCAGCTCAGCTACTGTCACTGTAGTTGCCGTGGCAAAATGACATAGCAAAGTCAATGTCATTTTATGGAACTTTTATTGCACCAGCTGTAATCCTGCTGGGTTCAGAATATTAGTAAGTAGTGACACTGATAACACGGGTGCAGAGTTGCAACATATTATTTTGTTCACTCTTTAATGCAGCAATTTACAAAAGCTGAACCGCTCACACACCACTCTCTCATGCTGACGTGGGCTAATTTCCTTTACCATTGTTTCCCACTGCCTTGCACTTGCTCAACCTACCCACCCTCTGGGTCCTAGGCCGATATCCTAGGCAGCAAAATAATGCATTCCTTCTGCTCCAATTTTGCTTGCGTTGCATCAGGCAGGCATAAATTTTAAAGGCAGCTGACCTAGAACTGACACCCTCCCTTCCCTCCCTGCCTTTTTTTTAAGCTACCATGCAGCATAGCGGACATGCTGTTGAGCACCGTAAACATCAGCAACTGCACCCTCCCTAGGAGGCTCTTTCAAAAGAAAGCTGGAACCAGCTGTTCCGGCACCTTCTGCAACAACCCACACAGTGCAACCGTGAACTTTGGGAAGTGCAACACAGGCCGCGGCTGCACAGCGAGAGGCGATAGCAAAGCTTTAGGGCGACAAAAGCCATTTTAAAGAAAATCTGTGCTAAGTGTTTTTAAACTAAAGTCTCAGAACACTCCCCCTACCCAAGGAAACATGCTGACAGTATCATAAAAAAAAGCTGCTGCTCCCAAGATCAGTCTTGGCACATCAGCGACTGTTGTGAATGTGCTTTTTGGAGTGCTCCAGGAAGCTCCTACACTGCCACATCCTAAATCTTTCCAGTCCAGAGCTGATAATTTGTACAGCTGCAGCTGGAAGTTCCAAACCACTGAGGGAAATGCAATGAGATATCAAGGCCTTAGGTTTTGGGGTTTTTTGTTGTTGTTTAAATCAACATTCTTCAGCATGATGAAAGGTCTAGTTTATCACTGCAAAACATACTCGTGAGTATTAGCGTCAAGCAACCCATGAAGGTACATTATGCTGTTGTTTGGAGACTCAGGCCTCTCAGCCAGAACAACTAAACGGAGCAGTAAAAACATGAATAGACTTCTAATTTCTCCTGACACTCCTGTTTTTTCTCATGCATCCCAAGGAAGATCACTTAAAAAAAAAAAAAGAAATAATTAGTTTATACTTGACCAGAGTCACTGCAGAAGTGAAATACAGTTTCAGAAATGGAGGTGAGGTGGAAAAGCCAAATGTTTCCCAGTAAATGCCTGTTGTACTCTGTACTCAAGGGAGGAATCACAGAGGGATGGAGAACAGACGGCAAAGAGACACCGGAATGTTAGGGACAGCTGGAGGAAGTGACGCTGCAGACTCATCCTGTAGTCAAAGCCACTTGTCAAGGTTGCATTGTGCTTATGCTTTGAGTCCAGGGATGAATGCATGGAAATTAGTATATTATAAAACCCTGTTTGATTCCGTTTGAAATTTGAGTAAGCTTTTGGGTACCACTCAAGCTGTCTTGGATGCTGTTTACAGTACTTCATGGTTGATAATTTTCCACAGCACCTTTCTCTTTTAAGGTGACCACACCCCTTGGAGGGTGATCCAACTTGACAGAGGTTGGGCACACAGTGTGAACACAAGAATGGGAGCACCTTTGCTTTGACTCAGTACTAACGGCAGTTCCAGAAACGTTCTTTTCCACTTGCTGTGCAGGTACCCTTCTAAGGACTATAGAAGTGTTGGACTTCCAAAGGGTTTCTGTGAAAGCCCTGGGGTCAGGACTCAACAGTCAGTATGGAATAGGAACATTCATAGCTGCCTACAAGCATTAGAGAGAGGACACATCCAGTCAAGGTGACTCAGAGCAGTCAAAGGCCTATGGAGACAAAAGAAAAAAGTTGCTCCAAGGGCAAAGCAATGCTGCATGAGACAGTATTCAGATGACAACCTAACCTCAAAAGCTTACATGAAAACAAAACTCTCCATCACCTAAAAACATTAACTGGCTTGATTAGCAAAAGTGTCTTACAACATTTTTTAAACCAGATCTTGTTATAAAAATCCAACTTTAAAAATGTATCAGTTCTTTGTTCAATTTCCAAGCAATCAACATGCAGGACTTTGCATAACACAAAATGCAAAGTATAGGCTAATATTACGGGCAAAATACATTAATGACATTACACAGCAGAAGGTTTACTTCTGCTCCAGATCTAGTTAGCTAGACCTTAGTTCCTTTGCTAAGAGGAATTTTTAAAAGTCTTCATTATTTTGCACTTTCAGAAAGCTCAAGAACAGTGTATAAAGCAGCATTACGTAGGCTGTGAGTTTGTAACAGTAGAGCTTTCTAAAATCAGCTTAAAACACCAAATGATAACTTCACAGAAGAACAGAATGAAACACCGCATTAATGCAGAGGTTTAATCACAGGTATGTTGTAAACATTTTCCATCTTCTACCAGTATTTTCTACTACTACAGTCGAATGTAGTTTTTACCATCTTTCCAAGCATTCAGAGACCACCCAGGACCACAAGACACCTCTGCAGTTTAAAATAGATCAGCTCAGTCAGACAGCGTGTAGGGATGAACCAGCTACATCTGGCCAAGTCAACTGCACTCTATTTTTTTCCCTCTTTCCGATCCTGAAAGATTGCCAAATACAAATAGCTCCAAAAAATGTATCCCATCAACGAAGTGCATTAGGCAATGGATGTGCCACATCAGAATAACAGAGGAGACAATAATACTTCCAGCGCAGAAGCTTGGCAAGCAGCAGAGTACTCAGCCTAATACTAATGTTCCTGTAAAACACCCGTATACAAGAAACAGACAAGTGTCTAATAGTCAACTCAGCATGCAACAGCAGTAAAAGAGAAGAAAACTGGACTGTCTCCAGTACAAAGAAAGATTAGGCTTATATATAACTATGCATTCAAGTTATCAAAAAAAGTCTTAAGACAGCATTTTTCACGTACAGGTTTCAGTGCTTTGCAGAAGAGGTCAGTGTGTTCGGTTCACTCTTTGTATATGGAACACTCAGTCACCAGAGAAAAAGGAGCATCTTCTCCATCAGTTAGCACAGCAAAGCTGTGAACAAAACCAAAGTGTTGGGCGACAGTTCAATGTTCCAGTTGCAATGCAAAACTACCAGGCCACACACCACTGTCCGAACCTAAAGCAGCATGGCAGCCCTCATCACCTGAATGGGTTTCTAAGCACAGTGGTTTGTCTCCACTCTTTCTCTACTACCTTGCCTCAAGATGATTTTATTGTTCACACTCAAACCAAGGAATTTGCTTTCACCCACACTCACTGTCTTCCATACACATTATAGAGCTGCAGGTTCATCCAGCTGACTATATCCAAAAAGCGTGATGCTTTCCCACTGACTGGACCGTTTCCCACTGCTGTTGGCTCAACAGATTGAGTTAAGGTCATATAATTTAACCATCTGTAAAAGCAGCTTATCACAAAAGTCTGTCTAGATTCAATAAAGCTTTGTCTGATGCTCCAGCACCTTGGGTGAAAGCAACCAATGGCATGCAATGGCACTTCACAAGGATATGTGTAAAGTCTCTAAAGGGTAAAAGCAAAACCACCAAATTGCACAATTTCCACAGCTCCAAAGGCAATTTTCCATTCCATACTTTTAAATGTAGTTTAAATGGGGTATCTAAGCTGTTCAGTTTTAAAATACAGTAGTAGCCTCATTTCAACAGATTGGGAAAAACCCTGGATCACACCAGAACTCAGCGTGGTCCAGCCCATGTTCAGGAACCTTTTTTCTGCAGCTTTCAGATAGACTTCCCTAATTGATCAAGTGGACCACTTCAGTATACGAGAAGCAGTTTCAGGATAATCTGAAATTCAGCTGGGGGATTTTTCACCCCATAACATTTCGAACACTCATTAGAGGACTTGCTGAAGGGAGGCACAGAGAGCTCTAACAGCTCCTATGTTGTGCACTCCCTCCTCTCCCAACCTTCTCCCTTCTCCAAAATGTAAGAGTCACGTTCATGGTTAGAAGTTAAAATGAGTGGACTTCCCAAACACCAGAGCTATGCAGAAAGCTATTTACAGCCTTGCCTTACAGTTTTATCACTTCTTCATGTAAAAACAAACTCAAGCAGACTCCTCTTTTACAACCTAACTTGGTACAGAACAAAAGATGCTACAGAAACAATGTTGTCGGCACAATAGTAATAATGCAAGTGACCACAGGAATTAATATCTGTAACAAAGTTTGAGGAATACAGCTCACAAGTAGTTTTGTGAAAGGTTTAATTTCAAGGTCGACAGTGAACACCGAGGTTACTCCCTTAGCCTCTTGGCTTTTGTACACAGTGTCTTCTACACATCTCAGTCACAAGAGACGAGGGTGGACAGGGCACTTCCAACGTGCATTACAATAATTTCATCAAGCTTGTCAGACCCATTCTGTATAGCTGAAGTCTCAAAAGCGGATCTTTTATTTCAGTACTGAAAAGACAAGCCACAGAACTCCGACTACAAACGTGATTAAGGAGCGTATTTAATCCAGATATTTCCAACTGTACATTTAAACAAAAAAGGGATTGTAGTGGATATTATAAATGCAAATACTGTAAAATATACTAAAGTATTCACTTGCAATATATCTGAATCTAAGTAATTTTCACCTGTACAGGAGAAGGCAACATTACCAGCTACTACTTCTCTGAACAGACTAAAGACATTTCCATGCTGCCCATCCCCATCTGTTCGTAATGCATGGTAAAGAAATACCACAGTATTTACTTAACAGAATAAATGAGCATATCTGACCAATAACCCTGATACTTCTGATGCTTCAGCCAATACCTTGTCATTAAAAACAAAACAAAAAGCATTTTACCAAAAGAAAACAATTGAAAATATTAGCTGTAAAGTCTTTACAAAAAAATCAGACACATTTGACAAATACTGTATTTCACAATGTAACTAAACAGAAATACGTGTGTGTGTGTGTGTGTCCCAAAAAAAAAAAAGATCTTTTCTCCTCCACCGGCAACAACAGTTCTAAACCAAGAAGTTTCTCCTTCCCAGTTGCCTTGCACTCTGCTCAGGAACACATCAAAAAACATCAGCTTCAACTACTGGTAACAATTTCCAGGCACTTTACTTTTTAACAGATCAGGCAAAACCAAATAAAAAAAAAATTCTACTTGTCACCTCGAATAACTTTCTTGAAAGAAAGGGCACGGTACCAATGTGAGCTGTACCCGTACTCTAAAAGTGTGCAGAGAAGCACTGGATCAGGTTTTTGTCACTTTGCTTTAAGCCATTTCAGGATTGATGATACAATGCAAATTATTTCCAAATCAACAAACTGATCTTTGTGTTTCAGACTCCAGCAAGAGTTGTCCCCTTCTTTTTTTAGAAAACAAAGAATAAAAGGAATAGAGTAAGCTATGTTTTTATCTCAGACATACCCATAAACCCAGAATGCCATCACTGGGATAGGAGCATTCTCTTGAATTCCAGTCCAGGAAGATGCCTGTAGAAACTTAACAACTTTTTGCACTGCACATACTATTCCTTTGCACAGGTTTCTGCAGTGCACCATACAAAGCTATGCTCATATTCACAAACATTTGGTGAGGTACTGCTTTAAAAAAAAAAAAAGACTTTGAATAGAGGCTCCAGGCACGGGGCCCAATGTGCAAGGCACCATATCAATATAAAAGATAATCCAAACTACAAAGAATTCACAATACAATTAAAAGCACGCAGGCAGCGTGTAGGAATTCATAAAGCTGCTACAAGCAGCTTCCCTTGAGCATAGCCTGCTCAAGCAGAGCAAGTCTGACTGTTTACAGGGTAAGTTTGCAATTATAAGAGCACTTTTAATGGTAGCAATGTCATTTTAATCAACCTCTCCCCCCATTACTCATACCTGCTCCCATGTCACCCTTGACTTGTGCTTGAAAAAACGTTTTTCTGGCTGCGTAATAAAACAGATTAAGAAATAGATCCAGGGCAGGGGAGACAGCCTCGCGGAAAAGGAAAGGGTATTTTTAACCCAGACCGGTTCCTCAGTGCTTTTCAGCACCAGCCTTCACCAAGGGTTATACCAGCACAACAGAAAGGTGACACAAGGGCAAAAGCACTCAGGATAAAAGAAATGATGGTGAAACTACGACATCAGCCTAAATTGGTATCATGAGAGGAGTGGTGATAAGAGTCGGTGTTCACTGCTTTTACCATGACGAGTAACACAGCCCTGACACAGTTAAGAGGGGCAATCTGAATACCATTGCTCCTGGCAAGTAAGATGACTCAGAGTTTATTGACACCTATCTTTGTCCTCCTTGTGACATCTGTGCCACTCTGCAGGTGGAACCCAGAGCTTGCTTTGGGCTGGGTAGGCTTTACAAGTAGTTTTTAAAAGATTAGTTTTGTGTGCTAGCTCAGGATTTCAAAGTTAAAAATGCTACTGAAATTCAGTTCTTCAGATTCTCATCCAGAACCAAGATAACAACCAAGACCCTTTTACACCTGTGGTGCTCTAAACTGCGTATTGTTCTCACATTACTCAACTTATTAACTACTTATAGGTCTTTTCTAGTCAACATCTTCAGTGATAAAATGTTTTGTGTAACCACCATAAGCAGACAGAACATAAATAGCAAAATACATGCAGAAAAAATAATTAAAAATCAAGACATATATCAACAGACACATGGAAAGCAGTTTACTACATGAATTCAGTAAAAAGAGACAAAAAAGTAAAAAAACTATTCCTCATTTCCAGTTCAATGGTCAGCATTAAACACTGAAACCAAAGACAGGTAAAGAAAAGAGACACCTGAGTTGCTCTGGTGTCTCCCATCAGTGTAAACTTACATAATTAATTTCAGCTGAAATAATTTTTTACTTTTTGGATTTCAGCTAAGTATCAGAAAGATAGAAAAAGTTCTTAACTGCTACATCGCTTGCAACTTTGCAAAACTTCTTGTAAATTGAACACGCGACAACAGGCTACAGAAAATAAAACTATTGCATGATCCTCTGGCTTTCATTTTCTTGCCTTTTAAAGGAAGTATGTTAAAAAAAAAATCAGGCTTACAAAGTTAATTATTTATTTTGTTAATGCTATGTTTTTGTTCTAATGATCTGATATTTCCAAGAAACATAAGGTTTACTTTTCACCATTTAGGCTGCATTTGCCCTCTAGATGCAGCACTGAGCCTGCGTACTGGAGGGAGGCCCCTGGGCAAGCACATGGGACCTGCTCCCTAGCAGCGTAACTACCCAACTTTTAAATAACATGTAAAGTAATTTTAAGTGAGCAGAAAGACCCTAAAATTAAACCTAAAACAACGGTGAAACTTTTGTGACATGCTTTAAATCTATTTTATGGCAACAACTATTCTTCATGTGGCAATAGCCTTTGTTCGAGTTTCCCAGTGCTTAGCGCCCATCCCTTTCCACCTCGGGGGCAGCTTCCAAGCACAGAGCAGCTTCCTCCTAAATACTCGGAAAGGCCTACCAGAACTCCTGTTTGAAGCATCCATAAATTGCAACAGAGAAAAACATAATCAAATCCATCAGTTCTCAAACTTAATATGTACTTGGGCAATGAGGAAACTGATAAAAACACTGCACCTGTGTGTGTCACCTGCTGTGACTTCAGGAAAGAAAACCAGAACGGTGAAGAGCTGCGGTGAGGGACAGAGGAATAGCAAGAGGAATAGAGTATTTCTTCCTTTTCAGCTACCCAGGTTTTGGGAAGTAGCTTAACGCTTCAGACTTCCACTAGACTGAAGTCAATATGAGTGTTGGGATATAAAATTATTTTTAGAAAGTCATGCTGTGCCACTGAAGATGACACCACCACCCCTATTCATCCTTGCCTATGTGCTCTACTACCCATATTTTACAAATGGTCCTTAATCCACTTTAGACAAAGCGAGTCAGATTAGTTTAACCCATAGTCGGGAGCTAAATGATCTCATTTCGGCTGGGGCAGACAAGGGAGCTCACACCAGCCTTCACCAGGAGAATTACGGGGCGGCGGCCTCTGACAGCCGTGCTGAGGCAGAGAGGCATCAGGGAGGGAGAGACGCCACCTGAAGTCTGCAAAGTTAGATCCAGAGTACGACAAACATGATTTCACAAGCAGCTAACAAAGATCCAGGAAGGAATCCCCACTCCCTTCCACCTCCTGCACCTGAACGCAGCACAGAGGCGATGTCCTCCCACTTCTCTCACCGCCCACGCGCCTCCCACGCCCACCCCACGCACTGCTCACCCCTCTGCCTTGCTCCACATCTGCCCACACCTCAGAAATCTGTTTGTTAAGCAACCGGACAGGGGCAGTCCAGAGGAAAAGATAAGATAAGCATTAAACCAGCACTGGGAAGAAGTAGATTCAAGAGGAAGAGCAGGAGTCCCAGGTAGGGGGGGAAAAAAAAGTTCCCCCATTTATTGCAGCGGAGAGAAACAAAGCCAGGAAGGGCACAGCACGGCCAGGGGAGCACACTCAGCAAAGGCCGTCAAGTCATGTCAGGATACAGAAACGTACCTGATTAGTTCTTTTATGGGTTTGTAATTAGTTGATAAGTATTTCATGGTATTCGGCAAGCTTCATAACTAGTTAAATCCTATTTGGCATGTATTGACTAATGCCGTGACACCTTTCCCGACACATTCCATGAATATTGCTTCCTGTACCATAACCTACCTATTTACCAGTAAATAAATACTATTTAATAGAAAGTTGATCGACACATTATAATTAAATACCATAAAGTTGTGTTATTCCCCGCACTTGCAACAGAGGTGCTGCCTAGGAAGACTTTAAGCCTACGTTTGGCTAGGTTTTCATATCCTAGGTCTTTGTACTTTTTCTTCAAGCGAATGTGTAAGTACAAGCGCTCCCATTCCTCAGTGAAGCAGTTTCAGAGTACGTCCACGCTGCCTAACGCTGTGTCGATAAACAGCGACACTACCTCTACCCGAGGCAGCTCCAAGGCAGCCTGAATGCTTCCTGGGCAGCACCCCAGATGCCGAGCAGCAGAATAAGTTAGGCAGCACGCTGTTCCCAGGCTGCTCCCAACAACCAGAAAAACTAGTTCAAACTTCTCCCACATGGCAATGTTCAGTACAGATCTACACATGGTTCTGGGAAGGACAGAGTTACAATGGAGTAAGGAAGAGGGTATCCATACACAGCTGTAAGGTTTCTGGTTTGTTTGAACAGCTTTAGTTAACTTGATTTCCTACACAAGCAAGCAAAGAAATCGGTAAGAGTTGGTCTGCAGCCTCACTACACCTTTTCAAGCATCACCCAATTCTATCCTAGGGGCAGTGACACCCAAAACCCAAGCAAAGTATCAAAATACCAAAATGTATTTACAAATTAAGTATCAACACGCTTACAATGCTCAGACAACATCCATGACACCCACGGTTGCAAAGGGCAAGCCCAAGAGACTGGCCCAACATAGCCTTGTCAGCCACACACGCTGGCACCCACCTGCTTCCTCGGCTCATGGCCTCGCTGCTGCTGCCAGTCCTTACGGATGGACCCGCCATGCACAGCAGCAGAGGAGACCTGTCTCCAAGGAGGAGGAAGGCAGCAAGCCAGACAGCCGCCCGACTTTCAACTTGCTAGACAACCCCTGACTAGACATCATCCCTCCAGCCCTACATTCTAATATCATCATCTTAAGCACATGGGCCACACCTCTCCCCGGGCTGCCTCCAGCCTTTGCCCCTGCAGAGAAAGAAGCCTCCATTTCTTGACGCCTGGGACCACTCTTCTGTCTGGGGGGCGTGTGCGGGAAAAGGCATTTTTCAAGAATAAAATCCCTGATACATCCTCCCGTGCAAGGTGGAGGCCATCGTCGTGCCTCATCCTTGGTGCAACTTGTTCTTCAAGACAGGAAGATGAGCTCAGTGCGTGTGGGGCATAGCCAGAGGGCTTGGAAGGGCAGGCACCGTGGGGTGCAGGGCACAGCCAGAGAGTTTGGGGGAACAGGTACCGTGAGGTGTGGGGCACGGCCAGAAAGCTTGGCGGACAGGCAGTGCAGGGTGCGAGGTACAGCCAGGGGGGTTGGGGAATAGGTACCGTGGGGCACAGCCAGAGGGCTCGGGGGTAAGGCACAGCGGGGTGCAGACAGGGACAGGGACCAGGGATGCGGGTGCTGCCTGCAGTTTTGGGGTGCAGCCAGAGGATGGAGCGGGGAGGGAAGGCGCACAGCGGGGCACAGCCGGGGGTTTGCGGGAGAGGCACCGGGCGTGCGAGCGCAACCAGGGAGTTTTGGGGGGAGGTCGGCAGGTAGCACCCCGGGGCCCATCCCGCCCAGCCCTGCGCGCACAAGCCCGGGACGGACCCCGCGAAAGGACGCCGGAGGCGCCCAGTCCCAACACCACCCCGGACCCCGCGCCCGCCACGCCACGCCACGCCACGCCACGCCACGCCACGCGACCGCGGAGGCCCGCGGGCGGCAGGCGGGGGAGCGTCGGGCCCCCGGCGCCTCCCCCGCCCGGCGCTCCGAAGTTTCCCACTCCCGCCGGGACCACTCACGCGACAGCGGCGCGGCCCCACCTGTTCCCGCAGCCGCCGGGCACCAACTGCGCGGCGGGGCGGTGCGGCGCGGCCGGCGGGAGAGAGGGAGGGAGGGAGAGAGGGAGGGAGGGAGAGAGGGAGGGAAGGAGCGCAGGCGGGGGCGGCCCCCGCGGCCCCCTCCGCCCCGCCCCGCCCCGCCCCGCCCCCGGCCGCGCCCGGCCCCCGCCGCCGCGGCGCCGCCCCCCGCCGCGCTCACACCCGCGCCCGCGGCGGAGGCGGCGGGTTACCGGCCGCGGCGGTGCCTCTCCCGCCCCCTCCCGGGAGGCGGCGGGGGGTGGTCGGGCGCCCTTTGACGTCTGCGGCCGGGGGCGGGCGAGCAGCCCGCGGCGGGGGGCCGTGCCTTCCCCCGCGGCCGGGCCCCCCGGGCTAAGAATAGGGGAAAGACAACTGTTTTTCTACCTGTTGCGATATCCGCTGCTGCGGTCTTCAGGCCGTTCTCCGGGCGCCCCTAGATCTGCCTCTCACCAGCGCTTTCTGCCAGCGCGGAGAAGTGCGAATTGCAGCGCGGCTTCTTGGCGCTGCTCCGGGATCGGTGGCAACTAAGAGTGGCTCAAGGCAACACTAGGAAGACATAGCAGTTCCTCGTTCTAAAAAACAAAACGCGCTGGTCAGCTTTAGCGCAATGCTTTAGGGCACACTCTCACCCCAAAAGGACTGCCGTACTGCTCTCTCAGAAGCTATTTAGGATGAAGATGACGCTCCCCAATGACTTCCATCTAGAGAAGTATGGGGCACAAAAAAAGGGGATGGGGAATTCCTGGCGTGTAAATAGGTGCTCCGTTTTAGTTTGTCGCTAAACAAGGAGCGGGGAGAGGGTATGAAGGCAAATTGAAGAAAAGAGGCAAACTCCTTTTATGATGCGCAGAAAAGCATGAGATGAAGGGACTGTGAGCTGATGCTGTGAAATGAATACATGGTCAATGTGTAAGTGCAGAAGGGGCCTCTGAGTTGGAGGACAGCAAGAAGCTCAGTCCAGAAGTTTGAGACCACAAGAGGCAGAACCGGCACAGAAAGCTTGTTATGAGTGTGGAAATATTATGAGAGGCTGAAAAACAAGTGGCGGAGTGGGGATGGAGAAAAATAGCTTGTGACAGAGATCCTGAAGAAACTCCACATCGCTGAGCAATTGATTAGGCTGGAGATTAGGAGGAGTTTTTGGATTTGCTTCATGCTCCTGTTGGAGTTGTTAGGATTATGACAGGTGAAGAAATCCTGGGGCTTTTGAAAGGGCATCTTAATAAGATCGCTGGGTTTGGCCAAAAAGGATATGTAGAAATATGATAATCCGTTAAGCAATACTGTGTGTCTCACCTAGGAGGGGAAAAAATCACAAAACAAAATTAAAACACCCCATTCCTCCACCACCTTAATTTTCAGAAGTTGGAACCTTTTCTTTGATTTCTTGGTTTAAAACCATTTTTTTCTGAGACATCAGCCAAGAAAAACTACAAACAGACCTTAGGAATCAGCACATCCCTGCTCAGACAGAGCCCCTGGGAGCCTTAATACTAATAAGTCTTGACTTGTCCAGAGGGATGTGGCTACGTGGCTCAGCAAGCAACTAATATTCCTCATGTGTTGTAATATCTATTTTGCCATGCCTGATAGGGCTGCCTTGGCTGAGACAAAATGGGACACTGTGGTGCATAACAATAAAAAGTAAGTAGGTCACCTGTAGACTTCAAAATGCAAGGCTGTTGTCATTAATGGAAAAAATAACAACAATTACCAGATGCAAGCTAACACATTTGTTAGCAACAACAGCTGCTACTTCTCTCGTTGGTGCCCCATAAAGAGAGTGAGTGGCCTCGCCTTCCATGCATTTCAGGAGCAAAGGTAATTTGAATCATCAGGCAAGCCTGTGAGGGTTGGGAGAGGACAGAAATAATGGTTGACCTGCTCACGGCAGGTAAATGATTAACATGCAGCAGGGGAAAGGCAGCATGAAGGAGACAGCTGTGCCCTGCACACACAAAGCAAGCAGTGACACACAGGAAGTCAGAGGCGTTTAAATTGTAAAAGAGGCAGCTAGCAACAACCAGTTTTTCTCAGTGCTTAGCACGTGAAAGCTGCACGTGAGATTTACTGTAAATTTAAGTAATCTTTTAAGTTCCCTGCATTCACCATCCAAGAACAGCGCAAGAGGGAAATGAATGTAGACACTGGAGGCAGCTCTCCGGATTTTACAAGATGCTGAAGACTTAACTTCTGGTCTACGCTAAATGAAGAACTGTGCTTGCCATGAATACTGCTAACCAATGCTTTTCCTTATTTTGTTGCCTTACCAGAATCCAAATAGCTCAGATGCTACTTTTCTACTGACGAAAGGATGGTTAGACTGTCATTCTGTCGATGAGATTGTGTTGTAAGTGTCTTTAGGCACGAGTACTCTCTAGGACTGTATTTGAAGCCTGACGAGCTGATCAGCAGGAGAATTGCAGGAGCTGCTCCCTAGCGCACCAACAGTGTTGGGAGCTTTTGCTGAAATAGTAACAGTTATAACAAAGCAAGGTAGTCATCCAAAGGACACCCAACAGGTATCTGCATACTAATCTCGAAGAGATGCAAACGTTACCCGAATCTTGTTTGCAAGCTTTGCTTTCCTAGAGAACATCTGGTTTGCCTGTGCACCTGTACTGGTGTTCTTGAGTCACAACTGCCAAACCTGTCCCAGGCAGGCTCTGTTGCAAGTGGCCTATATCCCACAGCTGTAACAGCACAGTGTGTTGCTGTGTTTGGCAGCTGGACTGGAGACAAAAGGGCCCTCCGTGGCCCGTCTCATTTTCCTGTTGGAGTTACTTTCAGACTTTGCTTACTGCTTATTGCAGAAAAAACCTGCTTTTTCTACCTAATCCTCTGAGCTGGAACAGTGTCCTTGTGTAGCTGAGGCATTTCTGAACATTTCTCCGCCTAGATCTGTTCTGGAGAGCCATGCATGGGTCCTTGTGTAATGCTGGTGGTGACCTTCCAGGAGCAGTTTCCAAATGGCAGAAAAATTCCTCCTCAGGCATGTATCATCACTTTTGCTGTGGCACAAGGTGAGAAGATGACACAGGCCTGCTCATCTGTCTGTGGATGAGCTGAGTTGTGCAAGGAGGTTTCCCCCTCTTTCTGTGGATGTACATTGCAGGTAACTGTACAGAAGCGAGTGGCTGTTGCTGGTTTTGCATGGTTTCTTGACACCACGAACCCACCACAAGCTACTGCAGTATTGTCAAGTCAGCTCTGTTTCAACGGTTATATGTTTACTTACATGTTGAGCTCCAGTTTTGCCATTTGAACAATAGTGAATTTGATAAATTCTTGCAGAAGTGACAAAGCTATTCAGATAGGGAACTTCCCATATAAACCCACTTATCTCAAGTAACAGTATTAAAATCATTAGGTCCTTACCATGAAAAATTGGTTCACTATTATGCAGCTGAGACTGATGTTAGGCAGGAGTGAAGGAAGGTGCTCCAAAAGTAGGGTGAAAAATGGCTATCGCGAAAGAGGAAGCAATAATCTTAAGAGTACGAAAAATGTCTTTAAAGGGGATGTTTAACGGAGGTAGTGTCATGGTGTCATATATATGATATACATACATGATATATATAAATTCTATTATATATGTATATATTTTAAAAGTTTATATATTATGTGTATATAGTACATATACATTATAGACACACATATAATATACTGTCTATATAAATATACATATAATGCATCTACACATACACATTATATAATACAGTTTATTATATACACACTGTTCTTCTCAGATGGAAACTGGTAGTGACACACCTTTTCAGAGTGTATTGCTTAAATGCAGGCTGATTGCAACGCAATCTATACCAGGAAAGAGAAGTAAATCACCTGCAAACAGTGCATTGCAGTCAGCCAGAGAAGCCTTACCAAACGTAATGAGAAAATCAAAGCCAACACACTTGGCCAGCCTATTCCCAAAAACCATAATCTTGCATCACCAGATTTTTCATTTTAATCTGTCCTATCTCTGAAAACAATATGTGGAAAAAAAGAGCCAACCTCACTAACACTGTGAATATAATCTCCAATTTAAAAATGTATAAATATGAATATTTAAATGCTTGTTGCACAATGTGGATAACCATTGAATGAACATTCCAAGCACATTCCATGATATTGCAGACAGTGGCTGTTCTGGAGCCCACAACATCTTACAGCTTTTCACAGCTGAGAACTCTAATTCAGATGCTATCTGTTTCATTATACAAAATTTATAGCTAAATTTTTCATAAGTCAAATTGTAGCTGTATGTGTTATTGACAGTGATGGTGGCAATTGTTTTATTCTGTAGGAGCTCACATAGACAAATTTAAAGGAAGTAGTAATCTTTTCAGGATGCTGGAGGGTTGTGGGGTCTGTTTGTTGTACCTGGGCCACGACATTATGCCATAATCACAGCCTTATCCACGAGCTGGGTGCATAAACGTGTCTGGAAAAATAAGTTCCTTTTAGAGAGCAGTGCTCCACAACTGCAAAAGCATTCTAACATGTATCATAAAAAAAAACCAAAACAAAAAACAACAAACAAAAAAAGGTCAACAAAGAAGTGAGTGCTAACTCTGCAGAATACCTGCGCTGTGCTCAATAGGCTTTAGCTGGCCAAACTGGCAGGTGCAGGAATGTCATGGTGCAATACACCAGAAGGGTGCAGAGCTCTAGGAAGATCAATAACAATAAGGTGTTAGTACAAACTACACCACCTCTAAGTCAGAGTAATCAACGAGGATTTTTACCTGATGTAAAGTTTGTTTTGTGCTGTTAGAAGCAGGTGAGTTAATTAGGCAAGCTGAAGATAAACCAGTACAGCGTAGGGAAACTCTTTGGTGCTAGAGAAGACTTAGCTGTGCATGTCACCACAGCATGCCACGTCCTGCACAACATGTGCAAGGATAAGAGTAAGACCTTTCTCAGGCACGGGCTTGCGTAGCTGCTGATTTGCACTTTGTCTGAACACAAAAGGGACAGCTTCTTTATCCATGCAGCATGTGATGACACAGAGATGTGTAAATAGCTGTATCTCTCGCATCATTTTCTTATTCCCTTGCTAGTGAAAAGACCACGCTCTGAGAGTCTGTGGGCTGATGAGTTCCCTGAACAGGAGAGACAGGGATGCCTGTCAAAAAGTGCTCTCTCTGCTATGTTCAGTGTCCATGCAAAAGCACCAACTAATTTTGCCAGTTTCCAGACATTTTGCTGTGAGAATGCATTACAAAGGTGGTACACCTGGGTTAAGGAGTGAGAAGAGACCTTCAAACCAGAGCCCTTGAGTTGTTTCATTTGTTTCATACTCAGACAGCCAAAGCTCGGGAGATAACTTACCAGGTATCCAAGTATCACAGTGAGAAATGGACATCTACAAAACTTTTGACGAGGCCATTGAAAGCCCTCCTCCCCCTCTTCAAAAACCAGCCATCTATTTTTTTCTCTTATCTCTCCTCATATTTCTCATACCAACGTCCACAAGAATTCCCATGAATGCTACTAAATTGCAGAGCCTTGCTAACAGCAAAGCAGCTTCTCTTTCCATTCTCTACCAATCTCTGAGATAGGAACAAAAATGAAGGACCAGAAAAGGGAGCCTTACCATTAATTACAACAAATCCACAGTCCATTCTGCCTTGACAGATATGCCAGTACTCACAGGATGCAAAACTACAGTAAAATTATATCAAGAAATTAATTTCCAAAATTGATCCTTGGTCACACTACATGTACTTAACAATGCATTGTGGAAACCTAAGTCTTTCACGGATTTTTTTCTTTTTTAAAATTTTTATTATTTTTATAAAACTTTCTGCAGATGGGATTGGGAAGAACAGCAGGAAGATAAAAGGAAAGAAATGGATCAGCAAAAGGGAAACGTATTCAACATGTGTGAATGCATTACAGCTTTCCCTGGTTGGGGTTCCCGTCTGATTTCAGACAAATCAGGCTATCTTTGTCCCCGTTCTCCCCATGACAGTAATGTCACCCATGCTTGGTACACAGGCCACAGATTAATAAGTTACTTTGAAACTGAAGATACCCACTCATGCTCAAGAAAAAGTAAACCATGGAAAAATAGCCTTGTGGGAGACATGCTTTTCAAGACACTCAGAAAAGGAGCCATAGGCAAAGTATGTTTCAAATGCGTTAAAATAAGTGCTGCCACTTTCCTAATAAGGGCTCCAATAAATTCAGAAGAAACCAACTGATTTAGCGTAAGAACTTGCTAATTTAGATTAGTTTTTAGATAAGGTGCTAAGAAGTATAGGCTGGGAATTTCAACAAATTTCAAATCTTGCGGCACGACAGAGGAGTCTTTGTAGTTCGTACTGTGTTGTCATAGCTAGGTTACACACATAAACAGGCTGGTTTTGAAACTGAGCCTCCTCACTGGCAATATAGGACCTGTGGGACAATAATTCCTGAAAAAGAAATCCCATAGGCAATTACCAATCAATCAAACAGAAATCTATATTACATTTCATAGCTAATTGCACTTCTTCTGTGGTCTCTCATACCTATAGTGCTACTACAGATGAGGTGTTTTCAATCAGGCTTTTGAAATTAAGAAAAAAGAACAAATGACAAAACAAAAAAAACGAAACAAAAAACCCCACCCAAACAAATGACAAAAAAATTCTTCACTTACGTATTTGTTTTTCTAGAAATATTTCCAAAAGGCATTAAGGACATCTTCCATTATCATGCTTCTATATATAGAAATGTGGACACCCTATGGCTTTCCTTTTATGAAGGGATGCATTGTGCAGGTCTGCAGTTACATCCATAACCTATTAGAGTCACAAAAGCCCTTCTCACTCACAGTCTCACAGTGCATGTTCAGATGGTGCAGGTGTGCTGCAAAGTAGCAGTGGCAGTCATGAAGAAAACGTTGGAGAGCCACAGATCTCTTTTAGTCTGAAAAGAGAGAGCACCGCCTGCCACTGTCAGTAGAAAGGCCGTTTATGCTTCTCTTTGGAGTGAGGTAGACGCCGACCAAAGCAGTTAAATCAACTAGCTGCATGGTAAGATTTTACAAGGACTAACCTGCAGCATCTTAAAGACATTTTTTCCTAGGACAGGTTACAATCTTCCAGTCGCTTCAAATAATGAGCTGAAACTGTTCAGGAAAGATAGCAAATAAGGGAAATGTGTACAAACAAAACTTCTGGAGTAAGGTAAGAAACAATTTCTCATAGCCACACTATCCTTACGGAAATCAGACTTGGATTTCTGAAGAAGGAGGCTGTCAGCTTGATCTTTTTCCCCTATTATTTTTGGGAAACATTGTTTTTAAGGAAACGGGAGATATAGCAGAGAATATACCCAGTTGTCTCAAGAGTTTCTTTCTAAAGAAAACCAAAACCATCAAGACCCTAAATGCTGGCTATATGCTGCACCCTGAAGAAGAAGAATGCTCAGGGAGTAAAGCAGCTGAACAAGCCTTAGTTTTCTGCTTATTGATAGCATTCCCTGCATGGTGGATCCCCATCTTAGTTATGTCAGTAAGAATTTGGAGCAAGTTCATTGGTTCAGAAAATTTTCATAAACTCTGTAATAATTATCAGCAAAAATTTGCCAAGAGTTGGAGGAGTTGTATATTTTGATCCAGAAGAATGACTGAAAATAATATTGATACACCTTCATCCTGCATAAGCATAAGAAAGAGCAGTAAGAGTTGAATGAGTAACTAGTTCTGGTATTTCTTAATTTAAACACCTAACCCTGAAGCTGCAGCAAATCACGCTTTCCCAGTAAGAAGTGCAGCAGTCAATGCACCGAGCCTCTCTGTTCAGTTATACCCAGTGCAAAAGCCTGGGAAGATCACAGCTCTGTTACACCACGCTGGTCCTTTCAGCACTCTGTCCAGAGCGGATGATGCAGATTCCACCTCACAGTGTTGTTACTCAAACAACTTTATGCCCAAATCCTTTCCTGCTCAGTTCTGCCCATGGTCTTCCCCTTCCTCTTGGCCAACAAGTTCATGCCACGGAAATAGGCATCAAGAATATACTCCTTTCTTGCATCTTCTCTCTTTGGTACCTTTTACACTCCTTCCAAGGGGTAGCAGAGAGCCCACAATCCGAGTTTTAAGACTTCAACAAAACAAAGTGAAAATAAAATCAAATGCGCAAATAGCTAAGCTGTGCTCAACAGTTCTCATTCACTTACATGAGTCTACCCCTCGCCTTCTCCAAACAAAAAATTCCAGTCCTTTCTACACACTCCTGACCAGCTAGCACAGACATGCATACACATCACTGTCTTTTCCTCCAGGAGGAAGAAGGCAGACAGTCTTAGAGTTTAACAGAAACTTTTATTCAAAGCATTACTTGTTGTATCCCTCTTTTCTTCAACCTTTACAATCAAATCTGACATTTTCACAGGAAGCACCTGAGCCACCACCACGCACCAGCAAGACAACACATGCCTTCCCATTGTGACTAAAGTTCTCCTTCTAAAGAAGGACACACACACATTACTATCACAATAGTTCACATAAACATACCTGAACTCATTTTATTCTTCCCAGCTCAAATGTCTGTAATAGCATAACCACAGCAACAGCAAACTCAGAACAAGTAACTAAAGCTTCCTTGAGAGCTGAGTAAACACTCTTCAGACTGCTGAACCTGACAAAGCTGAGCTGTACTTAATTGGCACCATGGCAGGGGTGGAGGAGAGAGGAGAGGAGTTGACCCCATGAGGTTAACAAACAGTTGCTTGGGCTGTTATTGAGCTAGGCATCGCCTCCTTTTGGGGATTTTACAGGCCTGGCTTTATTAGTGCCTCATGGAAAAAACCCTGCGCACCCCTTTGCAGGCCAACACAGATGCATTTTTATTGCCATACTATCCTTGATCTTCCAGGCAGCCATGAAAGTGGCTTTTAAGCAGACGCTACTAACACGTAGCACTACTGCTGATACAGATGTGACATGCTTACAGAGATGGGCTAAGTAGTCTGATTTTTTTATGAAGTGCTTGAAATTCCTTTATTACTACTCACCATAAATGTCACTTGCAACAGTTCAGAACAATGAGGTTTTGCAGATAAAGATGTCTTCTTTATGTGTTTAAAGGAGGGCAGCAGAGCTATCAAACAGTGAGGCTCAAGGCAAGGCTTAAAGATATGAATAGTAACATGACTGGAAAAACATATTCTGTCTTGGAGAATCTGCCGTGAAACCTCAAATGTTCTGTAAAGGAGTCTAAGGCCAGTATGGAAGGAAGGTGGGGAAAAACCCACCAAACAAACTAGTGAAACTTTTAGTCTGAACTCAGTGAACCAAACGGTTTCTTCCAAAAAAGATCACTATCTTCCTATTCTAACTGAGAAATTAGACTTGTCAGTGAGAGACTTTAAATGCAACAGGGTACGTTGTTGCTACAGGGTATATCCCGAGCCTATATTCTCACTGAGGACACTCTCCCAGGCAGACTCCTGTCATCTTCAACAGCTGCATCTGGGGACATGTTAGGGTACTGCATGAAACAGCATTATGTCTTGCAGTGCGCTTCATAGTAGGTGCTGTCATTCATTCTCTCCTGCTATTTCCTTACTGTTGGGGCTAAGAATTTAAATAGGTCAAGAGTAAAAGGTGGAAGTGGGAATGTGGCTTCACATCAGATGGCAGAGCGTTATTTGACTCTTAGGTGTAGGTGGGAGCTGAGAAAAAATCCTTTTAAGTGTACTTGTTTTCGTATCTCCACCCATTTTGACATGCCTTTACACTCACTCTAGGGTAGCCACAGGCAAAGTAATGAGTTATAAGAACAGCTCAAACAGAGATTGGATGAGATTAGTGCAACTCTTTACAGTGTGTTGAATTTTACTTAAAAATCCCAGCGTTTCAAAAAAAGCTTACACTTCCTTGGTTGTTACTGTTCAATGAATTGTTACTTCTGCATTAGTCTACAGCATGTTACTATGGAATAATACATAGTCTGATGTTCTTCAGCTGGAGAAATTTTTGGGGCTAAATCTTCGGTGAAGTTTGCAAGACCTACATTCATAGACCAGTTTTGCACCCAAGGTACTGTTTTCTCTGTGCATGCGACACCCACAAACACATAAAACAATTTTTAGACAGACAATAGGAAGAATTCTGTATTCTTAGAAGCCAATAGTTTCTCTTCAAAGCTTAACCACTGGATAGTAGAAAACTATTAACTGAGGCTACTGGTCTTTTTCTGTTATTCTAACATGGCTTCTCAAGTATTTCTAAAGAATACTCTGAAGCTTTCTCCCCACTCTTTTTCCTTCCTGACAACTATTGTCTTATCCAGAGACTTACCGTGGTTGAGTGTCGTGGTTTAATTTCAGTCGGCAACTAAGCACCACGCAGCCACTCACTCACTCCCCCCCACCCGGTGGGATGGGGGAGAGAATTGGAAGAGCACAAGTTAGAAAAACTCGTGGGTTGAGATAAAAACAGTTTAATAATTGAAATAAAATTATAATAATAATATGATAATAATAATACACAAAGCAAGTGATGCACAGTACAATTGCTCACCACCTGCCGACCGATGCCCAGCCAGTCCCCGAGCAGCGGCCCCCCCCCGGCCAGCTTTCCCCAGCTTATGTACTGAGCATGATGTCACATGGTATGGAATGTCCCTTTGGCCAGTTTGGCTGTGCCCCCTCCCAGCTTCTTGTGCACCTCCAGCCTTCTCAGTCGGTAGAGCATGGGAAGCTGAAAAGTCCTTGGCTGGTGTAAGCACTACTTAGCAACAACTAAAACATCGGTGCGTTATCAACTTTGTTCTCATCCTAAATCCAAAACACTGTACCAGCTACTAGAAAAGAAATTAACTCTATCCCTGCCGAAACCAGGACACTAATTACTTCTATTTTTAAGGTAGAGATTGAAAAGCCACTTGAAATTTTACTGAAATTCCTAAAACCAAAGAAATTTCACAGTCTAGTCTGCCTTATACTCCTTCTTTAAAAAGAGTTTAGCTAATTCAGTCTAAATGGTGAAATGGCTTCTACTGTGATTTTATGGTAAGGTAGAAACAAATATTTCAGTATCACTAAAAAGGGACTAAGCAAAATGCTGTGTAGGAAACCTCTCACTGACATTGGAAACTGCTTCTGATCACCTTGTATAAAGGAAAGGTCCAAATATCTGTTAATCTTACAGGGAAATCCAGTTAAAGTTGTAAAGTTTTGAGCATTTAGACCATGTTTGGCTCCCAAATTCAACATGGGTGTAGATACCTTTTGGAAAACTCCTACCAGTGCCATAGCATTGAGTTTTCATATCTGAAGCATATTGTGTGCTTTGCTTTTCCAGCTACACGTGCACATTATCCTCTCTTTTTTTGTTTGATATCCCCCACCTGGGCCTGATTTGCTGCATTCATCCTTTTTCCTCTGTGCACAGGCACGCGTGCAACCCTCCTCTCTTCCACTCTGAAAGCGCCCAAGCCACTCTTAGAAAACTCACTAGGAAGCTTCATCAAAATCAAAATCTCCAACAAATTGTGCCACTGAAAGGTTCTTACACTTGCTTGCTTGCAGTTGGGGGCGTTTGTCGCTCCCCACCCAGGCATATAATATTAGCCTGCATATGTGTATTTTCCACATAGGATCTGAACTTGTCTTCCTATCAACCTGTTAAGTGTGAACAAGCTATTGAAGCATTATTAATAGCTGAGTTTCAGAATGCAGCAGGCTGGAGTCAAGTGTCAGGGAAATGTGTGGCTTTTCCACAGACGCTTCAATGGTTAATCTTTAACAGTTAAAAGACTTTTAGATTAGAGTTCCTAAGAAAACACCTTATTTTTCCGAACAAGCTACAAAGAAAGGTGGGGAGGGTGAGAATGGTCTAAGTAATACAAAAGGGAAATGGATGAGACAGAAAAACAGGAGAGAAATAACCCAAGCAGACAAAGCAGGGGAGTTTCCCTTCAAACTCCTTCCATTATGCTGGATTTGTTTTTAAGACTCTGCCACGACAGCAGGATTTTCATGCATGGAAAGTAAAGAAGCAATCCAGTTCTGCACCAGAGCTTTCCTTCTTGCAACCTGAGGAGAGGTGAGGCAAAGTTAATTTTAACCATTTTGAAGTCCCTCACCCAACTGCCAAGGACGTCCCTGTGCCTGTTTGGCCTGTCTTTAACTTAACAGCCCTGAGGGGCTCAAACGCTGCAGACTCTGGTGGCTGCTGTGGGTGCAGCCCAGGCAGGCAGAGATGGTGGAGACACAAACAGGGCTTTTTCTGCTGACTGTCCCTGACTTTGTCATCTCTGGTAATGCCTTTGTCTCCTTGAATAGGTGATAGCTCTGAGCGGGATAACATTGGGTGGATTTGGAATAATGCAGAATATCTACTTACTTGCAGATTTCTGCAGAGTCCAATCAACGAGATCTTCTCTGCTTTGTGCAGCATGAGCTCAGATTTTATAAAATTTGGGAGAACTGTTATTTTCCTCAAAGCAGTTTTGACAACAGCTTTTAACAAAGTTAGGCATCTCTGTCAAGGCATTGTAATGCAATGTATCTTAGATATCCCCTGTATTTCTTGGTTAATTACCCTGTAATAATTTAGAATACACCCATGGATGTAATAAAACAGTTTTGTTTTTCTGCTAATGTTAGGTGAAGGTTTACTTCCTATATTAAACCATTTATATGTTTAATATACCTGTGTTATAGTATCGAGTGATGTGAGTTCTGATACAATGAAGGTGTTAAATCTTTAGGACAGTAGAAAGGAAGAGGAGTGGATGATGTGATCATGCAAAGGTCTAATGTTTGTCACCTGTGGTCAGTTGTCCATTTTCAGGGTTAATGATGGCCTGGGACACCCACGACAATGGGACAGCATGGGATGCAGCTGAAAGCACAATGCAGAAACATCTCATGAATATTTAAGAAGTAACCATAAATAAATGTCTGACTCATTTTCTAAAGACATAGTGACAGAAGCGAGTCTTGAAATCTGGTAAGAGTGAAAAGCTGGGTAGACCAGCTTGGAGTAAGGTAGTAAAAAGCAAAAAGCGTGGAGATAGTTGCTGGAAGAGTAAATGAATGAAGCTTATGCAGGCAGGCTAGGTAATAATTATGAAATGTATTGAAGAGAAAGAAAAGTGATTTAAAGAGGAGGTGATATTTTGGGAGAATAAAAGCAAAGGTAAAAAGAAGGTAAAAAAGCAAAGGCAAGAAGAAAATAGCTAGATCTTGGCACAGGAGCTATCTTAAAATTTGTGGCACCTTTCATTAAATATGTGGCAGATTGGAAATGTGGGAGTAAGTGAAAAGGAAGCCATCAAGATGGGAGGTGAGGGAATGAAAGTTAGTGGACTCTGGGCACAAAAAAAAAAAGGTTAGGCCAAATTTTATGAATAGTTATACAGGAAAAAGTGGTAAAATCTCAATGCTGGATGGAGCAGAGGTTGCAGCCCTGTATCATGGAGGCTGCTGGTCTTAGACACGGTGACATGAGACAAGGCAGAGAGAATATTTTAAGAGAAATTGAGTAATTCAG
Organism: Aptenodytes patagonicus; assembly: GCF_965638725.1. Taxonomy (NCBI): domain Eukaryota; kingdom Metazoa; phylum Chordata; class Aves; order Sphenisciformes; family Spheniscidae; genus Aptenodytes; species Aptenodytes patagonicus. The sequence continues at coordinate 22,862,397 of NC_134982.1, forward strand.
TTTGGACTAGTGAAATCACATTTAAGAAATGATGGGGAGAAAGGCAGAAATGTGAATTTGGGTAAAGACAGATTATGGAGAAGTAGCATCTACAAATGAGGATAAACAACAAAGATGGCAGCTGTTTTATATTGCACAAAGTTATAAAACTGAGAAATACTTTAATATGGCAGTTAGTAGTGCTGCTGATTTTCAAAGATTTCTGCAATACTTCAGCTATACTTTTATTTAACTAAGTCTCTTTTTAGATAAACCAGACCTTAAACATTTATATGATCACTTTTGTTAATGACTATAAGATTTCAAGAAGCTGCAGGTGACTGGGGAAAATAATGATGAACATCGGTCAATTATAAAATGAAAATAATATTCAAATGCTAGGTTTTCAAGACAAGTCTTTTCTACTGACTTTAGTGAACAAATTCTGCAAGCGTGGGAACTAATGAGCTGGTTCTTCATAGAAAAATATTGCACTCAGTCCAAATGAGTTAACAAGCAGTTAATGTTATTCCAGAAACCGGATGTATATGCTAACAAAGGGTTACGAAAAAGCTAATGAAACCTCCCTCCCATTTTCCTTATTCTGTGGGTACAGTTCTGCTCTAACATAGTCAAATGGCCTTCAGATCAAAGCTCTCATGTTCTTCTGCTCAAAACACTACCTGAACTGGCAAACCACTGTACGCACCTAAGCACGTAGCCATGTCAGCCAAATGGAAATGGAGAAGAAATGGGAGGACAGGCCAAAGGACTGCCCAGAGAGGTTGGGTGATATTTCAAAAGCAAACAGAACTACCAATTTTAAGCAGAAAAGCTTGATGAATAATATTGGATGAGTAAAAGGTTGAGGACCTCAGTGTAGAGACAGGCCAGGATTAAGTCCTGGCTTGGAGAGCTGTGTCTGAGTGTGGCTGTGTGCAGCAGAGAAAGGAGATGCAAATTAACAGCAATGATTATGAACAGCCTGCTGGGGAGAGAGGGAGAAGAGGCAGGAGTTGGGGACCATGAAAGATTTGTATTTAATTGACCCTAGGTAAAGCAAAGGTGATAGAGGGAAGATGGAGCAGTGTGAAAGCCATTGCTTTCACAGATCCTGTGCACTGGCCCACGTGGAGCAGGATCTTCACCTCAGGGTTCGGGTGATCGGGGCACCACAGAAGTGAGCACTGGCCTTGGTGATGCACCACTGCAGCATGGAAGATTGTCAAACATGCACACCCTGTGCATCTTGAGGCACAAGCAGGGCTCTACCTTCCCTTCTGTAAACTAGAATGGCTCCTTTGCTTCCTTTCTCTATCTTCATTTTTCTTGTGTCTGTCAAACTTAATGCTTGAGCAGTCTTGTGAACTATGGGACTACTTTCCACCCTTTGACTTGCATCATTTTTCCTCTCTCTGGCAGGAGAAAAAACTTTGCTGGCACAGTTTTCAAGGCCACTGGAATGTATGATTCCTACTGATACGAGATGTACCAGTGAGACCTTATACATGTTTAGGGCACACAGAGCAAGCCTCCTGAAGTACTGAAACCTATAATCCAACACAGGGGAGTTCTGCTAAGCAGCAATATAATTCTTATACCCCAGAGTTCTGCGTGTCTCACAGGTATCTACATTTAATATAGTAGCCCATCACTGAGTGTTATTTAAATTACTTTGATATACTTCATTAGTCAACCTAAACTTTAATAGTTATCCATAGTGGCAGAACAGGATGAAGCAGCTGCTTCAAACATTCATTTAGGCCCTCAGGTATATTAGCTGTCTGCAAAACGATTAAATGTTCTGGAAACTTTCTTTATAAACAATGATGAATAGCATACGGACAGCAAAGTTCCATGCAACTCTAGAGATGCATTTTTTTTTCCTTGGGAAACAATTTATGCACTACCTTGAGAACGTGCAATACACTCCAAGTAAGTACCAAATGTGACCATTTCCCACAGAAGATGTGCAGAAGAACTGCTCAGTATAAGGCTCCTGTTGTACTAGTGGCAATGCAAAACCACAGAAGAGCGTCAGACCATTTGGATACTTAAGATGCTTAGCTTCAACTCACATAGGCCGTAACGCATGATTCAGGTATAAAAATATATTCTCTGGGCCATATACTCCACCTGGAAGAACTAGTGATGGGCAAAAGAAAAGAGCTTCATTCAAATCTAGTATTTTATGAAGTCCCAAAACATTTCTTTCATGTTTGCTAGCATGAGAATCATAATCAGCTGATTTCCTGAGGTGTTACAGAACAGTGTAGGAGGTGATAGCAACAGTAATTAACTGTTGAGCAACACGAGACACTCCCTACTGATGGCCACAAAACATGAGAACTTGATATTCTTACCGTACACCTACTGTTTGGTATATCTTTTATCATAGCAAAGATGGGCTCCCCAAACTGCTGCATTCATTGTGCCCTGCTGACACAGCATACCTACAGAAAATAGGAAAGAAGCATATTAACATGGTAACAAAGTAGTCTAGCCATGGCAGTATTAAGCTCATATAGGTGAATTGATGCAGCATCCCAGCAAGGTACATTAGCCTGTGGTGGGGTTGCTCACTTAAGCTGGAGTTAACATCTCTGTATTACGCTGCTGCCCGCAGAACAGATGTACCCTAAGTTAGAGGAAAGGATTCTCTTTTTTCTCTTTCTTTCTCCCAGGACAGATTAAAGATCCACCATACTGACCAAGATATATTTGTGTGGATGAAAGTAAAACATTGCAGGCAGGCATTAATAGCTACAGTTCCTTCAGAGGCCATCCTGAACTACTAACGAAGAGGATTAAGAGTCAACTTTAAATTTTAAATACAAATGGAACTGGCTGGCTACCAAATGTAAGTTTATTCTTGCCAATGATCTCCAGCAAGAGCATAATACATTTCTTCATTTATTATGAATATGTTTTTTGAGCTAACTTTTCTAAAAATATGATTCCAAATTTTCTTAGAATGTTTTAATAATTCTGTTGGAGGCTAAGACCTGTAACTAATATATAAAGCAAGTATCCTGTTAAATAAATGCTTTGCAGTCAACAGAAAAGGAAAATGCTCAGTATACTCCAAATGTGGCTGCTGAGAGCAGCGAAAAAATGTTTCAATACCCCCTCCCCTTTCTCTGCCCTCCATGTTAATCTATTTTGTATTAAACAAAGGCATATTATTTCTGTTGCTGAATAAATTACCCCATTCTTGCTTAAACATGTTACTCTAGATTACAAACATATGGCTGTAAAAATAACTGGTTGGACTGATTTAAACTGCTGATTTTAATCTCCGATTTGGCATGAGGAAATTTACTATAAAACCTGTTTAGGATCGCAGAAGCATCTCTGTCCCACAGCTGCAAGAAAAGGCTGGATTTGTAATCTTCCAAGTGTACAGAACTCAGTGACTGACTGAAAGTCTCCTTCTTAGCACAAAGCTAAAATGCTTAACTAAAAATACCCTGGTTTCTTTCTGCCTTAATTTGAAAGCAAATGGTGATAAAATGAAAATTAAGAACAAAGTTGTATGCCTATGCAATTAAAAAATTCTATCATATTTAAATAGAAAGCTGCCTTAATAGCCCCAAATATTTTTTTTCCAGTCTCTTGGGCTTGGTCGAATTTGGCAGGACTGGGGGTGGTTAAGGGTTGCCAGCATGGTGGATGACATTGGTTAGCTGTCATCTGGGCAGAACGTGTGGGCTGGTGGGTAAGGCTGACTGCACAGCACACAGGTACGATTAGAAGGGATGGAGCTGTGGGGAGTAGTTATGCACCTGCCTGAATTCCTGGCCAATCAGTCATCCCTTTTTATCCTCCATTCCCACTGTTTTTATAAAATAGACTAAAAGAAAACAAAAACAAGGGGATGATGGAAGAAGGCATGTCTATTTCATAACTCAGCTTTAACCACACAAAAGGACTTTATTGATATGTTTTACATACTTTCGTTTAGTTGGGTATTATAAGCATTAACTGCTGTCCACTGAAACCAACATACTGCCTTCAAGAACATTTCTCAGGTGTCAAAACCTCAGCACACATATTAGTGGCTAAGCACATGGCCAATACTCAAGCTCTCATTCTTTATGGACTACTTTAACCATGTTAGTTCCCACGTTTTACGTACCAAAAACATTTATCTGGACAGTTCCCGTGGTTTAACTGATATGCCCGTAACTTGACTATGTATCTCAAACTTTACTTGTACTAAGCTAACAGTAGGCTTACCTGTTCATTGTGGCAGATCCTAGACCAATGTGCACAGAAGAGCTTACAATTCTCAACTGTCTGCACTAGACCTTTACCTGCATTAAAAGATGAGGTAGGAAGAAAACCGAGAACTATCCTCCAATGGTGTCAAAGCAGTGGTATTTTAGATATATTTATATCTTGTGTGCATCTATGTGTGTGGGTGTGTATACATATATCTCCTATTTCTCCATTCAGGGTAGGATAAGGACTATAACACAAGGGGAAACATAAGGGAAAAAAATGTAACAGACAATTCTATTGATGTTCCCAAATCTAAGAATTTTTCAGCTTTACAATGACAAGGGTCTTAAATTCTGGGCCCTAAGCTGACTAAGCATATAAGGAACTCATTCTTGATTAAAAAAACCCAGATGTCTTGTGCAGTGAGAAGCCTGGCCGGACTACAAATCCAAACAATGCAAAAAAAGGTGTCAAATAAATCCCTACATTTTTACTCTTGTCAGCCTCTGTGTAAAAGTGAGTATATTGGGGATAGAGGAAAGGACAAAGGGAGGTAAGCACATGGTGTTAACTTGTGCTTGCCAATACTTGGGAGTTAATCATATTTAAATTCTCATGTGCTAATACTTTCTTCCAGGTCTGTGTACAGGAGGAAAAAAAGAACCAGGTTTTTGCTTGGATGTCGCAATACCGGATTCTTTCTGAGCATCATAACCTAGACAATAAACAATCAAAGTCCTATCTTACTGTCTCTGCAGAACTCAACTTTCACTCAAGCTGAAGGAGGCTTGTCTTAGGCTCTCTGGATTTCTTCAGCTGGGCTGGCTCAGACTGACTCCCACCTCCATTGTTTTCTTAGGCTAAAAGGGAAAGGAAATTCTTTGATCTCTTGTAAGAACAAATAAATTCTTTTCCCTCTTTTGGTACCGGCTGTATCAAGCTCAAATAAAAATCTCTGCCTTGGCAGGCAAAGCAAGTCTCCTAAGCAATAGTCAATTCCCGGAACCGCCTGAAAAGATGAAAGCACTTCTCTACAAATTCTGATACAGAGTATGACTACTAAATCCCAGTACTGCTACTGCTGTAAGAGTGCAGTCCATTCCAGATTAAGCTCTCTCTTTAAACTGTTAACTTTCTTACTGTTTTTAGCAGGAGCTTAGAATCCAGCTATCAGCTATCACAGCATACCTTCACTGTCCTTTAAAATTTTTCATTTTGAAGATACCAGCAGTTTATTTAGTAATTAAGTACAGCCACCACAAGAATGAAGCAGAAATAAAAAAAAATATTTTTTTTTCCTAGAAAAAACTTAAATAATAAATTTATCACATCTACAGAAAACCAGAAGTATTGAAGAGAATCATAACATTTGCCATTATTCAAAGTAGAATTTTCACAGAAATTGGTGTTTGAGATGCTGGCTAGTACCAAGAGGTTTCAAACCTTGCAAACTAAACATCACCTATCAGCTACTGCCATTATATGGACGGTTTGCAGATGCTGGATTGTAGAATGTGACTGGATTCTTGCCCAGATAAGACACAAATGTTTTTAATTTCTCTCACCAGAAACACCTCTCCTTCCAGCAGAGGACAACAGTCAAGAGGGAGAATGACATAATCAACTGATACCAGAAGAGAATTTGGAAAGATTCCTGTGTAGAAGGTACTAGCTGTTAGTAGGAGCAATACGCCCCCAAGGCAACCAATTTCTATTTTCAGCCATTTGGGACAGCTTCAGACACTAAACCAACAGGTGCCTGGGTGGATAGATACTTGGGCTAATAATTCCCAGACCACCTCTTCTTGAGCTGAATTCCACATTGCATTCACAGTGCAACTTATGCAAAACTCACATGCAAGAAGTTATTCAGCAACAGTATGAAGATGAGCCCCATAGAAGTATAGAGGAAAGCTTCCATGTTTCCAGATAGATCTCTATTCAGGGTTCTGTCTGGAAGAATCCCATGGGATATGGCCCTGATGAGAAGGAGGGTCCAGGAAAGCTGGTTGATTTTCAAGGATGGTTCATACTCACATGCAGGAAATAGAACAAAGGTGGAAGGATGTCTGCATGCATGAAAACGGAGCTCCTGACAAAGCTCAAGATGCAAAAAGGAAGCTCACAAGAGGTGGAAGCAGAGAAGAAAATAGAGAAACTGTCTTAGCATGCACAGATATGGCTAGGAAAGCCAAAACCCATCTGGAGTTAAATCTGGTGAGGAAAATGAAAAGCAAAACTAAGCTATATCAGCAGCAAAATGAAGACTAGGGAAAATGTGGGCCCACTGTTAAATGGGGCAGGGGAACTGGAGATGAAGAACACGGAAAAGGCTGAGATACTCACTGCTTCTTCACCATGGTCTTTAGTGGTAAGATTGGACTTTAGCAACCCCAGCTCCCTGAGACCACTAGAAAGTCTGGAGCAAGGAAGCAGTACCCTTGGCAGAGGAGGATCAGTTAGGGAACACTTACACAAACTGGACATACACAAGTCCATGGTGCTTGACTGGATGCACCCACAACTGGCTGATGTCATTGCAAGACCACTCTCAATTATCTTGCAAAGGTCACAGTGAGCAGGAGAGGTTTCTGAAGATTGGAAGAAAGCCAAGGTCACCCATGTCTTCAAGAAAGAAGATCCAGAAAATACAGGTCAGTCAACCTCACCTCCATCCCTGGGAAGGTGATGGAGCAAATAATCCTGGAAACCACTTCCAGACACTTAAAGGACAAGAAGGTAGCAGTCAGCACAGATTTATGAAGGGAAGATCATACCTGACCAACGTGATAGCCTTCTACAACACAGTGTCTAGCTTGGTGGATGAGAGGAGAACAGTGGATGATGTCTACCTTTACTTTAGCAAGGCTCCTGACAAGTCTCCCAAAACACCGCTATAGATAAGATGACAAAGTACAGACTAGGTAAGTGGACAGTGAGATTGAAAAATGGCTGAAGGGCCAGGTCCAGAGGGTTGTGATCAGTAGCACAAAGTCCAGTTGGAGGCCAGTCACTAGTTGTGTACCCCAGGGGTCGATAGTGGGGCTAGTACTGTTTAACATCTTCATTAATGACCTTGATGATAGAACAGAATGTGCCTTCAACAAGTTTGCAGCTGATACAAGACTGTGAGGAGTGCTTGATGCACCAGATGGTTGTGCTGCTACCATTCAGGGGGACCTCAACAGACTGGAGAAATAGGCAAACAGGAATCTTGTGATGTTCAATAAAGGCAAATGCCAAATCCTGTACCCAAGGAGGAAAAAGCCCATGGCCCAGAAGAGGCCAGGGACCAACCTGCTGGAAAGCAGCTTTGTGGAAAAGGACCCAGCACTCCTGGTGGACACTAAAGTGACCAGCAATGTGCTCTTGCAGCAAAGGCGGCCAACAGCATCCTGGGTTGCATAAGGAAGAGTGCTGTCAGCAGGTTGAGGGAGGTGATCCTCCCTATGCAGAGAGGCTGAAGCAGCTGGGACTGTTCTGCCTGGAAAAGAAAAGGGGGGGGCGGGGGGGGGATGTCACCAATGTGTTCAAAAAACCAGGAGAATTAATGCAACATTCTTATTTATGTGTTTAATTTTTATGATTTCTCACTTTTTTTAATGAATGTAATTTTTCTACCTCTCCCATTTTATATACCATTCCCATATATACCATATTCCCATATATATACCACCATAGAGCTGGTGGTTTTTCTGGTGGGTTTTTTGTTTATTTTAAAATCAACACCATTTATAGTCACATTACAGATAACTGAAAACTGAAAAAAAATAATGCGTTTATTCTTTGATAACTAGCTCTATGATTTACTGAGCACATTTTCAGAAATTCAAATACCAAATACATGCACTGCAGTTGGCATATACAAATGATATGCACAATTACAAAAAAAGTTATCCTCTTCAAGACAAAAATCAAAATGTGTCATCTTTCTTCAAATTTGTTCCCGAGTTTTTCCAATTTTAGAGTGAACAGCCACCATTGGTAATGAAAACTATCATTTGAAAAAAACAGAAAATTCTCTTCTCTATTCCTGTAAAGTGACAGTGTCAGGCTGATCCTTAACTTCAGCTGAAACTTCTGAAAGTCTTCCACCCTGCAGGTATCCACTTAATAGCGCAACTTAAATTTTGGGTGTCTCCCAGCAAGTATGTGCTATATATGAAGCTTGTTTAATTACAACATTCCCTTCATATGCCCAGTCCTCACTTGGTATCATTTTACAATGCTAGATTCTAGATTGAAATAGAAACTGACAGCCTATATCTTGTATAGATATTAGAATACAAAAGCACAGTGAATTAATTCCAGAGTACATACTAATCATAGAAATAATACACATTATACAAAGATTAAATTATTATCTTTATTTGTACAATATTTTTTTCCTTTTGTCTGAATTTGTGGTCCTAATATCTGCTCTGTTTTGGAAGGAATTTTTCCTCTACAGAGCTGCATCTACATCTGATGGGAACCTCTAACTCAGCTCTCAGACTGGTGAATACACTATGTCTGAAGCACAAACTAGTGACTAAGATGAGACTATAACTCCACAACAAAGCTCCTCCCTTTCAAAACAGAGCAGGCATTAGGACCACAAATTCAAATGAAAACAGTTTTGAACGACTACATTTGATATTTCTAACTTGAAATGTGATCTACTCTCTGCCTTGTACTGTACCTCAAGCCTGTTTCTGTCCAGGAATTCTTGACGCTGGCTAGGGAAGTGTGAAAGATTCACACATAGAAGACTGATCTTAAAAACCTGGTAACAGGAGCAACAAAAACTCTAATTAAACTAGTTTCTACTCTTAACTTTGATTTACTGAGCACATTTTCAGAAATTCAAATACCAAATACATGCACTGCAGTTGGCATATACAAATGATATGCACAATTATAAAAAAAGACTTAACTTTCTGGGACAGATTCAGGTACTACTTGATGGCGTCACCATATAAATACTTGAATAGATGATCCCAGCTATACTTCTTTCTGAACTGAATACTGCTTTTATGGAGAAACTTATGCAAAACTGAAAATGCAAAAGAATGGGCATAAAATCCTGTTGGCTCCCACAGCACATAAGCACTTGAAAATGGATACAGTCTGCTCCATCTAGACATTGATAAAAATAAGCTGTAAGTATCCCTGAGCTAGTCCTCCTTCAGGCAAAATCCTCTGTATCATGTCTCTTGGAAACATAGGGATTATCTCCTTATGTATTAGTGATACCAGAAACAATGCAATATTAACTGGTCCCAAGGGCTTTTATTTTAACTTTATCAGCTGTTCAACACTGAATAAAGTATACCAATATGTAAGGGTAAGTATAAAAGTCAGTAAGTATGAAAAAGTAATCCTTTAGATTTAACTGTAACAGTGAAGAAAGAACACAGAGAACAGTGGAAACTCATTTCTGAAAGATCTTGCTCTAACAGAACTGTACCAAAAATCCAGTTGTAATAAATCTGACAATATCCAATTCTGTAGATAAAGTCCGTGAACGCAGTGCCTGAATGTCAATTTTATATCAGCACATAATTGAAATTCAGCCTTCATCATCACTGCTGCTCCATGCGTCTTCATATGCTGGATTTAAATGCTGTTGAGGCAGAGACTAAAGAAAATAAAAATTTTCTCAGTGGTTTGCTTAATTAAACATACTAAAATAAAATAAGGGCAATGCTAAAGGCATTTCTTAAATTACTATATGTAGACAAACTATTGTGTCTCTCATGGCTACTGGATTTTTTTTTAACCACTTCTTTGGCCATTCCGCTGATTAGAGACAGGATAAATTATGAAAAGAAATAGTACTCTATTCAATTCCAATTTCAACAAAAAAAGATCTGGAGCACTGACTAGAAGTTTTACAAATGTCTGGTATAAAATATAACAGATAGATATTACTGTGTTTGAGACTGGTTTTAAGTCATAATTTCCCTGGCCCAGCGTAACTGAGCACTACTATCTCAAGAAGTAGTCCTGGCCTCTATCCACATCCAACAACTATTTCTCATCTCAGCCCCTCTAGGGTCAAGCTAAAGGGTTTGTGCAGCTACACAGTGCACTGAATCACAGTTTTGACTCGGCGTAAATTTTTTTTCTTCTTTACTTCTATCCTGCGTTCAGGTTCTGGTCATACAGGCACTCAAATGGCTATCCTAGCACATGAGAGCGAGCAGGAATTAGTGGCCTGTGGACCCCAGAACTGCTTCTTTCAGGGGCAGTGCTCATCTACAACATTTGCAAACAGCAGCTGTAGCTTAACAGATTTCAAAACAATGGCACATATTACATACCTCCACCGTGTCAAATTTAAAGGGGCAGTTCTAATCAGAGCTGTGTAAATAATCTTGTTGCTGTGGGTTTGTTTTTGTTTTTCAGACTAAGAATAAACAAGTCACACACATCAAAATTCTCAGTTACAGCAAAAATGTTCATTTCAGGTCAACTGAACACATTTTGGGTTTAGGGTATCTAACCTTTGAAACTATTTTTTTCTTCTTTGCTTAAGTGTAGGATAGTTTTAAAATAAGTTGTCTTACAAAGCAAAGCAAATGTTACAAAAATCTTATGCTTCTTATTTCCCCATCCAAAATGGAACATTTCAGAAATTTTAAAAAGTGGAATTTTTGTATGCTATGAGGCAAAACATTAATATATCCTGACTTTTTTAACATTAGTACAGTTTGCCAAACTCTGATTCTGTGAATGGTTTCAGTTCCTTAAAATCTATAATTTTTCCCTGTTCACTGAAATTTTTATTGCCCAGCTGTAATACTAAGAGAGAGAAAGTACTCTCTTGGAAAACAGTGTTACATATGATCTTTTCTGTTAACAGCCCGAATGTCTTGCCTCAAACACTAAAATAACCTTGTTTAGAATCTTCTTTAATATATTTCTGCATCAAAAATATTTGGGTATGAAGTGTGGCATCCCTAATCTTACTGTTTAATACACAGTATATTCTTAAACAATTTAAAATACAATCTATGGAAATTAAGGAAGCTAAAGGAGAAGTTGAAAGACTGATAGCCAAATGACAAGTATTGCTTTTAATTAAGTAAGAAGCTAAAAGTCTGCAAAAGTTTTTACTAGACTATGAAAGAAAGTGTCCTCTCGAAACCCCACAACAATCAAATGATTGCACAGAAATAATAGGTGATTCTCCTCTTAATTAGGAATTGTTACAAATTTTGATGGTGAAACACATACTTCATATTTAATTTCCACACACACCCCCAAGTAAAATAGCCATGAAAAGTATAGTTCAAACTCACAAATTCATTACCTTTTCAGAAACGTCATCAGGAACTGGCTCTCGAAGAGCTGGTATCCACGCAAGGATATTGCAATCTTTGCTACCACTATAAAGTTCCTTTAAGAAAGTAAGCAAAAATTACTTTTACACAAATTTACTGAACAGTGACACAGATATAATGTTGGGAAAAAAAGTGTATGAAAATTTTATTTAAAAATAAAGACAAATATCCAATTTCTAATTTGTATTATAATCTCGATAAATGGTATTTTAAATGATATGCCAAAACAAAAATGAGTGTTTATATTTTCCCAGATATAAAACAGCACTACCCACATTTAAATGAACTTTATTGCTTAAATGCACTTTTCTTCTTCCCTCTCTCATGTCTCCTGAAAATACACCTATTTTAACAATTAGGAAGCTTAAGAGATCATTTATGTTCAATGGAGAAGTAAGAAAAAAAAAAAAGAGGAAAAGATTTTTTTATTATAATTAAAAAATATTAATCTACTCAAAAGGATCTAGAATATGCTTCATGTTAGAAGCGTGCGTAAGTATGGAACAAAGAAGTATTAAGTAAACATAGTTTCAGTATGCCTAGGGAAGGAAAAGAACAAATAAAGAACAATTTGAAGCCTGTATCCTGTTGGGAAGGCAGAGATCAGAAAGACCAATTTATTATTTTTAATATAAATAACTCTATTTATTATGGTAGTGACTAAGGACTGAGATCCTATTGTGCAAGGCACCCTGCGAACACATGGAAGCAGTCTCCACACCAAACAGCTAACAGTCAAATATAGCTTAGTTTTCTTAGCTCTTCATTAAAGGAAATACAGACTTCTCTGTCACTTTAAACTGAGGAAATTTTGTTGATGAGAAATACTGCACCATCTTTGCAGTAAATTTTGCACTAATAATGCTTCTATTTTCCAAAGTGCTACTTAAACGAACACACATGAAGATATTCTCATATGCCTTCAATCTTGAATCATACTCCTGCATATTATATGCGATGTCTGACAACACTTGAGTATTGTCCTGTGTTTAAACTGCCTGAGTGAAACATATAAAGTATTTTTTCTGTATTCAGGCCAACAGTATGAAAGCCTTGCTTTAACCCTGTTGGCTTTTACACTTAAACTAGCAACTCTGTGCATATGTGCACATTATTAATACATTGATTCAACATAATTTCAACAAACTATTACAGTTCTGTGTTTGCAGAAAGTCTCCTATATTACGTAGATTTAATTCTAGAACTGCATGAATCACGTTGACGGTGCAGGAACTTAATGCCTAATTCCTACAAATACCCATTTATGTGGGTAATCTTATTCAAGAGAGCTGACATGCTCACTTTTGTAAAACTGGTCCCATGCATGAAGTTATTCATGCATAAAACACATACAAGATTAGAGTTTATAATTTTATAAGAGAGAAACATCCTACTTATCTTGCTTAAAAGAAGACAGGTCAAACTTACACAAAGGTATAGATCAAATCCCACTTTATCCTGTCAGCAGTACTCTACTCAGGCCTCCTGTCTTTGACAGGATACAGAATACCACTAGAACTTTAAAACCTCTTCCCATGCCAAAATCTCTCCTTGTGAGCAATGTCATGGTGACATCAGCGTACTTTCATTTAATCTTTATTACCACTTGTCTCACTTTCTGATCCTGGCATTGCAAGATCTTCAGATAATATCCACTGCATTAAGTAATACTTACAATTAATTATTACAACCTGAAATGGTGACTCATACTTTAAGTCGGTCAAAAGAATAGCCAGTGAGCTCCATACATGTTCATGGTACAGGACATACACATATATTGTACTACAAATATGCTCCATGCATGTTTACGGTACAATATATGGAAATATTATATTTTAAGACTCTGAGGGAAGATTGCAAATAAAGCCTAATTTAACTTTCAGTATCTTTACTTAATTAGCCAACTACTGGATTTGCCAAATACCTTTGCAGATGTCACTGGCATTTCTTGAACAATAGAAGTAGCTATAATTTAAAGCAAAATTGTTTCCTGATGCCTATCTAATATTTTATGACATGTTATTCGTGCATGGTGCTTTACTCCATTTCTTTTTCTGAAAGGGAAATGTAGGTCTTTTTTGTTTACTTAAATTATTTTAAGGCAGCTAATATGGCACAATGGTGTCTAGCATATTAGATCCAACAGTAAACATCATCTAAGAGATTGCATAATGAAGATTTCCTCTTCCACACCACCCTTGAAATTACCAACCTCCTATTAAATTAATGGCTCTTATTAAAGGGCCAAATTCTGCAGTTCTTATTACTCAAGCAGACTAACATCTTATTAACTTTACAGAGATATTTACGTAAGAATAATTTAGGCCAACAATAATATAGTGTATTTTATGGTTCTATTCCCAGGATCTCAACAGGCATATATACGCACATTAACTAAATCTCACCCCACTCTGTGGAGACAGCTCCACACAATATATCAAACACAACAGGTATTCCACATAAACCTGCTAATTAATTTGGACCTCGTAAGAACAGATAAATACTAGTATCATTGGATTGCAAATAGCTAGTTCCTTGGGTATCAGTGATCATATTTGATTATATGGTTCTGAGCAAACAGAAGACACTTCTCATCTCAAATACATAATTGGTGCAAAGTTAAAGTTCCTTTTAGGGCCTATTGCATTTATGAAGTGAAACAAAGGTAGTGATTAAAATACAGTTAATGAACAGAAAGAATGTGAGAGACTGGCAGCAACCAATATCTACCAGAAATTTTGAACACAGAAAAAAATAGTAAGAAAATCTAAGGACCAGATTTAGGGGTGGGTAGGACAAAAATCACTCAGCAGGGTTAAAGACAGCAGAAGAAGTTTAGAAGACTATTAATATGAAGAAAACTCTTAACAACGACAGAGACTCACTGCTAGATGGAAATGGTAGAAACTATGCAGAAAAGATGTAGACCTTGTTTCACAGGAATATAGTGTACTAATTTCAAATGTGCTAATAAGCAAGAGAAATGTTAGAAAGCCACATGCTACACATTTCACCAGTAGATGCATAACATACCACAGAGACTTAGAAAAGTTGTCTAAGACGACTTCTGACTTACTTCAGTTAATTATGTTTTAATACGTATTGAAATACTACAAAGCTGAAAGTGAGCTAATATGCCATTCAGAAAAAAAAAAGAAAAAAGTGGAATGATACAGATACAAGCGAACTAACTGACATTTCTTTAATCCTAAACAAGACAATGGAAAAGGTGATTAAATGATTCAGTTACTGTAGAGTTAAGATATAGGAATATAAACAACATCAGTCAACATGGTTTGCAACAAAGCGGGTTTTGTCAAGCAAAACGGATTTTATTTACAACTAGTAACCTAAAATAGAAATGCACAGCTGTGAATAACTTTGTAACATATTGATTTAATATCACTTGCAAGACTAAAATAAAACAGGTAACTATACATTTTATAAATGAGTGCATTCTCAGAAAATGAATTTTAACTGGGAAATCATCATTTCTATTGGATTATATGAAGACTGATTAATGTACTTAATTGTCTCAGGACAGAATGAGCTATTTGGAAGTATAGGTGTGAACACAAAGAGTCAAAATAACACTACCACTACCTTTGGGGTTGACACACTGACTATAGTGATGTTATTCCATCAGAGTAACAATTCAATACAACTAAAAGCAGAGCACTTAAAGAAAAAGAAAATCCAGTCACACTTCTAGGATATAGACCTGAACTCTGGAAAAAGGTGATTCTGAAAGAGAATCAAGAATCACAACGGATAAACAAACGAAGTTTTTGCCAACATAAACCTATAGCTATAGTGACTGATGCAGTTCTTGGTGCATGCTCACACACGAGTGATCCTTTTCTAAGGATCTTAAAATCCAAGAGACACTTCCAGGGCTGGAAAACATGATTTACAGTGAGATTTAATGAGCCTCACCTCTTCAGCTTATCAAAAAGAACATCAAAGATGACTTAATGTAAACACTAGCACTTTTGTTGGGAAATTACTCTTAAAAACACAAAGGACTTTTTAAGCTAGTCAAAAACAGTCCAGAAAAGATGTGTCTTAGCTACAACGTGAATATTGCACCTTTCAGTGGATCTAGTATCTCACTGCCTATTCATGCCAGAACTGCTTTCCAGGTCTAGCAAGGCTTATTAGCTTGGGCTCTATTGCCTCATCTGCAACACGTCCAAAACTTTCAGTGAAGTCCACCTCAGTGATAGGGAAACATTGTTTCAAAGTTACTGGACTCAAAGAAAGAGCTACCAGCTTAACTTCTATGACGTATTGTAGGAGAGGTCATGAAAAGATATCCATGTGCCCTTTCTGCCTCAAATATTTCTGCCTGATATTTCAGAAACAAAAGATGAGAAAAGAGGAGCTGGAACATGAAGTACAATACTCAATACCTGAGGGCAACTATGTAAGAGCCGTAAAAATCCATACTAACATCCACTCTGCTCGTCACACCACAAGCCATAAGAACAATCCGTTGTGAAGTATCTCGTAACGAATTCAGCTTTGTCATCCTTAAGCCTTTTATTACAAGTGAAAAATATACCATAGGGGTAGAGGAAAAGAAAAAAAGGCTGTCAACACCATGAGTCCTTGTAATGCTACGGTATTAGGTGAAACGTTCTCAGATTAATTTAAGAAGCTCATCATGTTCTCAACACTTCATCCAAACTGTTCATAGAGCCAGTGATTGGTATAACTACAGGCATTTGAGCAAGATCACCTTAGCAAAGTACTTGATAGGTTTCTCGGTACTGAAAGCAATACTAATGCACTTCACCTAAATGCACTTCACCTTCTTTCTTTTATTGCCTTAGGTATCTCAGAGAAAGACAAATGCCTCCTCTTCAGTCTTACAGAAAACAGGCAAAAGCCTTAATACATATGATTTATTAATGACAATATAAGCCAAAAAATTACTATAGGTATACAGAAAAGTTACCTATGTGAGATGAAATGCATAGTGGAAGGAACCCAATATAGAAAGGGCCGCGCCAAGAACTTGACCAAACTTCTCTTGCTTGACACACACAGGCCACAGAACTCTCTCTTATGTCAAGATCTTTGATTAAAGCACATCCCTGAAAAGTTAATACTTTTTGTGCAAATGTTTTGGAAATCTGCATAAATATTGCAGGTTGTCTGGAATATTGTTTCTACTTTACTTACCTGAAAATTAGGTTGAAATACACAGCAGTTGACAGTACTATAATGCCCTCTAAGCATAGTTATCAGTTCTCCTGTGAAAACTGTATAAACAGCAATGGCACTACCATACGGTACAAAGGCAAACTCTGGATTACAGCCACAAGAGACGGTAAATTTGAGTCCTTTTCTACTTTCATTACAGACTTTCCCATAATTCACCTGTAAAATGAAGGATTATGCAGTTAGCTATTAACTAAAACTACAGGAAATAACTTTACATGAAAAGGTCAATTTCATTTCTTTTTTAATACGCGATAAAATGAATTTTAAGCTTCTCAATGTTAACACAACTCTTGAGATTTCCAATTACAAATGTCTATCAAGAGAATAATTTTTCTGTTCATTAAAGTTCACTCTCCTTAATATCAACTTTAAGAAAGGGAAAGAAAAATATGCCTAAAAATCAGCAGTTCCACACTTTGAAATAGAATTTGCACAGGCTGTTGCGTGCCAGATCTACACTGAGCACCTAAACTATCACTGAAATTAGAACTCATTCAGGAATTACTGCCTTAAACATTTTCCTAGATGATCCACATAGTAATTTTCTCTCAGATATTGAAACTATTAAAAGAACTCCTTATGCACAACAGTGTACACTTATAAATCATAGAATGGTTTGGGTTGAAAGGGATCTTTAAAGGTCACCTAGCCCAACTCCCCGGCAAAGAGCAGGGACATCTTCAACTAGATCAGGTTGCTCAGAGCCCCGTCCAACCTGACCTGGAATGTTTCCAGGGATGGGGCTTCTACAACCTCTCTGGGCAACCTGTGCCAGTGCTTCACCACCCTCAGTGTAGAAAATTTCTTCCTTAGATCTAGTCTCAATCTACCCTCTTTGAGTTTAAAGCCATTCCCCCTTGTCCTGTCACAACAGGCCCTGCTAAAAAGTCTGTCCCCATCTTTCTTATAAGCCCCCTTTAAGTACTGATAGGGTGCAAGAAGGTCTCCTCGAAGCCTTCTCTTCTGCAGGCTGAACAACCCCAACTCTCTCAGCCTTTCTTCACAGGAGAGGTGTTCCATCCTCATGATCATTTTCATGGCCCTCTTCTGGACCCACTCCAACAGGTCTGTGTCTTTCTTATGCTGAGGGCTCCAGAGCTGGATGCAGTACTCCAGGTGGGGTCTCACCAGAGCAGAGTAGAGGGGCAGAATCACCTCCCTCGACCTGCTGGCCACGCTTCTTTGATTGCAGCCCAGGATACGATTGGCTTTCTGGCCTGCAAGCACACATTGCTGGCTCATGTCCAGCTTTTCATCCACCAGTACCCCCAAGTCCTTCTTCGCAGGGCTGCTCTCAATCCCTTCATCCCCCAGCCTGTATTGATACCAGGGGTTGCCCTGACCCAGGTGCAGGACCTTGCCCTTGGCCTTGTTAAACCTCATGACGTTCACACGGGCCTACTTCTCGAGCTTGTCCAGGTCCCTCTGGATGGCATCCCATCCCTCAGGCGTGTTGACCGCACCACTCAGCTTGGTGTCATCTGCAAACTTGCTGAGGGTGCCCTTGATCCCACTGTCTACGTCATTGATGAAGATATTAAACAGCATTGGTCCCAATATTGCAAGACTTTAGTCCACAGACTGAAGAAAAAATTGATCTACACTACCTTCTACCCTGTAAGTGCCCTTGACTAATGTTGCACAAAACTACGTTTCTGAAGTGTATATGCCAGTAGGATGGCAAAGAACAGAAGCATCAGTCTAGACAACGCAAGAACTAGCCCTAAGGATTTCTCAGCAAGTCATCCTTTGCTCGGTGAAGAAGGAACAGAGGAAAAACATCTGCAATGTAGGGAAAGATCCTGCATCTCTCTCATGTGTTACCAAGAAACAGGAGGAGATGAATAGGCAGTATGAAAACAGCTGAAGGACAAGCAGAGGGATGGCACAAGTAAAGGGTGAAGTAAAGGGATTAGAAGAAAGAGACTCATGAAGAAGAAGCAAATAAAGGATAACTTGCTAAATTATTATGGACCAGTTAAGAGTGATAAAAAAGCCTATCTTCTAACCAAAGGTAAATCACCACTGAGAAATTCAATACTGGTCCCTATAAGGGCAGCTAGGATAGGAGCAAATGCTACATTTCTGAGACCTGGCTTGTGAGGTGTGTGGGAAGCCTTGCAAATAAAAGTAGTATAGCTTATTACTGTCTGTACATTTCAAGCTCTTGACAAGTCCTATACAGATAAAAATCTCACCAAAGGTTGAAAGTGGAAAGTTTCCAAACACGCTAGGAAATACTCCATTTGGATATATCAGTCTAATTAGGTCTTATCAGACATCAAAAGTGTATTCATGAGAAAATACAGAAATATATTCATGAGAACAAACTTAATTAAAACAAAGGATTAGAATTTTGACAAATAAAATATACATTTTTTTTTTCATGAAGAGGGAGAAGTCCACTACGAACACCTGAAATCCATACATTATTTTATGACTTAAAAGAAGCATTTTTTCTAATAAAAATAACAGTACTTTAAAATTAAATTCATTAATACTATATAGCATTATATATAAAACATTTTTTCAAATAGTATTGTCCTACAACCTATGCTTTTAATTTCTGCTGAAAAACAGAGATTCACTTATACATACAATGTTAGGAAAGCTCTCTGGTTAATTTTAAAGCTCCCTACCTTAAACTCATGGCCTATAGTTTAAAAAAAAAAAAAAATCCTAAGTGTGAAATCTTTTGAGTATAAGCTAACAGATTCGTAAAGTTTAGCAGGTAAATATTCTAATACAAATGTCTTGCTTTGTCAGGTTCTTGATCCGTACTACATTAATTGCCGGAGTTGGAAGTTTGAGGCAAATATAAGCATCAGTCAGCATAAGCCAGGCAAGAAAGGAGACTACTTGTTGCTCTATTTTTAAAGTATGCTCTTTCATAGCAAAGAGCACTTCTGTAAGAAATGTGTAATAAAAAGGAGTCCTGAGAAAATCTCTCTCAATCATCATAAAAATGTACACAAAGAGAGTTTGATTAGCATACAAGTAGGTTGATATTTTTTCATATTGAGAGGATATTTTCATGAGATGTGGAGCTTATATCATGTCCTTTGTGGATAATACTGCTCATTTTGTAAAGAAAGTGTTTGTAAATATTGACTGTGTTAAGTCTTGTTAATTGCTAGTTGTTTTAAGAAGCATATTACCCTGCTGATAAAGAGCAATTAAACTCCTTTACACAGCATGTGAGCTGTAACAGCGACAATTCCCAAGCTACAACACTGCTCATAACAAAGGCATGTACAATGAAAGGGAGGAGCGAAGGCTGGGAAAAGTAAATTACACGGATATACTCAGTGTAAATGTTCCTGCTTGATAGAGGAGCAACATAAAGGAAAGGATACTGCCAAAACAAGAACTGAAGAAAGATCTTAAAAACTAGCTTTGTCCTCTGAGCACACAGACAAACAGAAAAGCTGCTTCATTCTGTTTGATTCTTCCTATACTCAGTGAATCAGGACTTTCTACTCCTTTCTGTGATAAAGGATGTACACAAGATGTGTACGACTCCAACATTCATTTCTCTTACTAACAAAAACAATCCATTAGGCCCCAAATTTGGCTCATTGCTCAAGAAATTTCATATGCATGGCTTAATTTCTATACCTTTTGAAAGGTATAGAAAAAAATCATGGAGATCAAAAGGACTGGCTAGTAGGGGAAATAAAGGGACTATGGTGTGAACTTGTATTACCCGTACATGCATTTATTTGTCTGCTGGTGCCTTGAAATTATTTTAAGCAATACCCCTGGGCAGTGTGTGAAGAAACAGTACTCTGGACAATATAATTCTGGACTTGAAAAAGCAAGGCAGGATCAAGCTATTCTACACCAAGTAAGAAAATTGTAAAATAGCCTATGAAACAAGCCAATGAACTAACAGGCACAGAAAAACAAAAAACAGTGATCCAGCTGGTGACAGGATAGTGAACAAACTGTATTATCTACTTTAGCTATGGTGATGTGAAGACAGAAAGATGTCTGTATATGAAGTGTTGAGAACAAGCTGGCAAATATGGGTAGCGTGGAGATAGAAAAGTCCTTTCATTTAAATGTCTATAAGGAATTCTTTTTGCTGTGTTCTGAAACTAAGCAGCAGAAGTAAAAGATTTCTAAGGTAGAGCAAAATTTCTTCCTTTCCTGATAGCAATGACAGACCATAATCACAATTGTCTTAAAATCCCATGGAAACTGACTTACCTAGTATGTCTTTCTTTCAAAATAAGCATAGGAAACAATTTTCTTTACTGAACAGAAAATTAAACAGGAATCTTCAGCAAAAAACAAGCCATAGAAAAGACTAGAGTAGCAATAGAGATTTCATTTCTGCCTCCCCCCCTGCCCCCTTTGGTTGCAATGCAAATGTAGAGGGACAGATATTTTTAACACTGCTATATAACTCCACAAAGAAGATTCCACAAAAACACAAATAAAGTTGCAAGAAGGCCAGGCAGTCAATCAGTGAAACTCTTACATATGGACAATTGCTCTGTGGATAGCATGCTGACAACTAGTGTTTAAAAAAACCCCAAAACTTCTACCAACAGTCACTGCATATGAAGGTTTTCATTACTGTCTGAGGTGTTTTCAGCTATGCTCACAAATTAATGAACTTAAAGTTACCATATTCAATTGTTAAGTAGATCCAGGCTTTTTCTTTTTTTTTTTTTTATAATAAGTAGAAATAAAAAAAGAAATCTTGAAAAAAAATGCTCACAAAATCTTCTAATGATGAGATTAAGCAGCTATATCCTTTATGAAAATGAATAAATATCCAAAGTTGTAATGACAACTGCACAAATCATAAATCTTCTAAAATTAACTGCAAGTAAAAACATAACTGAAGATCCTTGAAAACTTACTAATGTGTTTTCTCCAGTGGAGCTATTCCAGAGTCGCATCCGATCATCTGTACCAATTGTCAACAGATGAAGTCCATCATTCGTATAGCGTAAACCGTTAACTCTCCCATTGTGAGCTGTGTTTGCTGTCAGGAAAAAGAGCTGGTTCAGGTTTCCACAGAAGAATTACTATTTTGTATACACATTTTTATTTCAGTGTATAGCACTGAAAGTGCTGTTTAAACGGTAACATATCAGTAAATTAATAATTTAACTCTTGGTTTACAAAAGCACTTGGCTGGCGACCGGTCACCAGCAGCGTTCCTCAGGGTTCAATTCTAGGGACAGTTCTGTTCAATATATTTATCAACGATCTGGATGCAGGAGTTGAATGCACCAGTAGCAAGTTTGCTGATGATACCAAACTGGGAGGTGCTGTTGACTCTCTCGAGGGATGAGAGAACTTGAAGAAGAATCTAGATAGATTGGAGCACTGGGCAATGATTAATGGCACGACATGTAACAAGAACAAATGCCAGATGCTGCACCCGGGACGGAGTAACGCCGGGCACAAGCATAAACTGGGAGAGGAGTGGCTGGAGAGCAGCCCTGCAGAAAGGGATCTGGGGGTGCTGGTCGACAGCAGGCTCAATATGGGTCAGCAGTGTGCCCTGGCAGCCAAGAGGGCAAACTGCATCCTGGGGCGCACCAAACACAGTATAACCAGCCGGTCAAAAGAGGTGATTCTCCCGCTGTATTCAGCGTTGGTGCGGCCTCACCTTGAGTACTGTGTGCAGTTCTGGGCCCCACGATTTAAGAAGGATGTGAAGGTCCCTGAATGCGTCCAGAGGAGGGCAACAAAGCTGGTGAAAGGGCTGGAAGGCATGTCCTGTGAGGAGCGGCTGAGGACCCTGGGCTTGTCTAGTTTGGAGAGAAGGAGGCTGAGGGGCGACCTCATTGCTCTCTACAGCTTCCTGAGGAGGGGACGTGGAGAGGGAGGTGCTGAGCTCTTCTCCCTGGTATCCAGTGATGGGAAGCTTGGGAATGGTTCAAAGCTGAGCCAGGGGAGGTTTAGACTGGACCTTAGGAAGCATTTTTTTACTGAGAGGGTGGTCAAACACTGGAACAGGCTTCCTAGAGAGGTGGTTGCAGCCCGAAGGCTGTCAGTGTTTAAGAGGCATTTGGACAAGGCTGCCCTTAATAACATGCTTTAACTTGGTCAGCCCTGAATTGGTCAGGCAGTTGGACTAGGTGATCGTTGTAGGTCCCTTCCAACTGAATGTTCTATTCTATTCTATGTTGTTTATAGAGTACAATAAATGAATTCAATTGAGTTCACCCTGCAATACTGCACATTCTTAAGTATGTTGAAGTAGCTAAAATCCAACTCAGTGCTACCACAGCAAACTTAATTATGGTGTCCATAAATTAACTCACTGAAAAATGGATAAGGTATCTCTGCATTATACTGCAGTACAGAATTTAGACATACTTCTTAGATAAAAAGTGCATTTGTTTTTCAAAGATTTTATTAAAAAAAATTGTTAGCTGCATTTGGTTTAGTTCAGCTATATTTCAATACATTTAATATCCTAGTCGATTTCACTGCCATTAGATTATCAAAAAATCATCTTGAAGCTGACAGAGAAATAAGGTTGAAAAGACAGTTGTGTTTGAACAAGACGACATGTCATTCAAATGAATGTATATAATGGCACTAATTATCTTGGGAGTTACATAGAATTTTGGTTTTCGTAAAAGAAAATTTGTCCAAATTTTTCTTTTTTTTGTAAGTCTTAGATTTCTTTAGAGCATTTTCATCTCAGTAATTTCTTGAATTTCAATGAAATTTACAATTGTCAAAACCAAACATCTATATTACCACACTACAATTTACACATCAGAGAGCATGGTTATTAAAACAGATACTTACTGCTACTTCATATCCTCTAACTGTACACTTTGGAAAATTAGTTTGACTTTACAGAGATTTGCATGTATTTTTCTACATGCAAATTAAGTTGCACATAACAAGTCAGACAACTGACTTTTAGCTTTAATCACTATGATTTATGCTATGCAAATCCCTTTGTTCAGAGCCATGATACACAGTTTCTACTTTGTGATTCAACTCCAAATACTATGTATTTCTACGTCAGAGCAGCGACTGTTCAAGCACTTTTTTGGCCTGCTGTAATTAAGTATCTTTTGTCCAGAATTGACCGAAATTCATGAACTATAATTTAAAGTTCAGAAACTTCCCTTTGATTTAGTGGGTTTTTTTGGTTTTGTTTTGTTTTTTAGGTACAGAAATGTGACCTGAAGAGATACATAAAAATGTTAACGTTGTAGCTAATAACAATTGATACAAGGCACCATTAATGCATTTGACTGTACTGAAATAAGAGTGTAATTTAGCTTCCTGTACAATTAAATATAATCATAAATTTATACTCCGTTGTATACTTTATGCAGTATAAAAAGAATATAATTGATTTTACGGCATCATGTATGAGAAAATATTCTAGAGGCTTGCATTAGAAGCAAGACTAATTTAAACAGCAAAAGGAATGCACTTTTGTGGGTTTTGTTTGTGTTGTCTTTGTTTTTAAAGGAGGGTAATTCACCACTGGAACAGCTTCTGAAGTATGAAGTGATTGCTGTTTATATGAAACTTAATCTACAGCAGGAAAAAATTCTCCCGCCCATAAAACTGATGGCAAAATTTCCCATTTTAGGGGGAAAAACATTTAGAACAGATACAATACTGTTGCCAAGGAGATGTCTCTAAACAAGATCCCCAACCACAAACACTGTCTCTATAACTGAAGTAACTGAATAAAATTCAGTGGCCTGTGTTATGCATTAGGTAACAACTGGGTTACCACTAGCCTCCTTGCTGGTCTTGGTATTCAACACATTTATGAAATATAAGAATGCTTCTAGTTACATATGGATTACCACCAATTATATTCTGTATTACCTGCCTCAGAAGATGCTTTGGACTTTTCTCCATTGTGCTGATCAAGCGTAGTCAGACATCCAGATGCTCTCCTCACATCCCATAATTTTACTCTACTGTCAGCACTAAAAAAACAGATTTGCATACATGAGGGAAATTGCGTGCACCCTGGTTCAATAACTGTTTTTAGCCAACCCACCTGGCCCTCACCCTGGTCCAGCAACTATTCTGAACTACTCATCATGCAGTGACATTGAAGCCAACAAAATTTCATGAAAAGATTTTTAAGACAGACTTCAGACATTCATTTACATGAATTAATAAATATAGCTGGTACACTACAGACACCTAAGTTCAGAGTGAATATTTGTCTACAACATACAACCCTTGCATACTTATACAGACTAGGAATAAACTTGCTAATTCTTCTGTTGATTAAACTGTAGCTACTGACTCCAGCATTGTCTGTCATGGTTGTCTGGGAACTCAGGCTCTTGTTATCACAGATCTACAGTCTGACTGGTACGCAAGTTGGCTACATACACGTAGGCTGGATAGGTCTATACGCTCTGTAGTCACATGGTGCTATGGCAGAGAAACACTGACAGCTTGCTTCTGTAGGAACTCACTGGCTTTGTCTACATTACCAGGGTGGCACAAGGAGGGAAAGACCAAGGCTCAGGCTGCTGTGATTCATTCTGGTTCCCAGGCTGCATGCTCAGGCTTTGCTCACACTCTGTCTTTGCCAGCAACAAAAGCTATGATAACTGTTGGTACTAGGTACACGCTTAGACAGCAACATTGCAGACAATGCACTTTGTATGGCACCTTGATGTGCAGCTTGACTTGAGCATTCCAGTAGTATACTCCTGTGTGCACCACAAGACTCCCAGGTATAGACAGGAGGTAAATTCATAGAAAAGACCACTTCCCATGCGCTAAGTCACCAGTGTAGATGTATTTACTGAAACTATTTAGACAGTTCCCAGCAACTTAACTGTCCTTTTGGAGAAAACAAACAAACATACAAACATAAATCACTTTTTACCCCAGCTAAACAAAAACAACTGCACCTTTTCGATCTACAGCTGGAAAATATACCAAATCAAACTGCTTCTTAGATAAGCAGTCTTCTAACTGAAGTACGATTTGCTTTTTCCTGTGTGTTCTCAAGTTAGATCAGTGCATTAATATCGGGAATATATATAGTGTATCTCTCTCTCTCTATCTCAACTGAACAAAGCAAACCTAACTGTTATTCCTCATCTGTTCTGCATCTGACAAAGCTAATGACTAATTTGTTCTTTTGTGCTCCCCTCCACTACAGATTGACTCTGTTAACTTCCAAGTGGTATTCCAACTGAATGTGCTGACAACACATTACTTTGCTGCAAATATTCTAAGACTGTGAATAGAGATATTAATAGCTAAGCTACCTGCATTATGCTCTTTGACATAATTGAGCGTGATTAACCAGGATGGTACCTCGAGCTAAACATGTTTTACTTTGTTATAAACCAGATTAGCAATGCGCACACTAATATAAGAAGTAAGTAGCTCCATAATGCTCTACCATTTTGCTATACCATTAAATGCAATTACTATTTCAAAATTCTGTACAATCTTCCTATAAAATAAGCATCACTTGGATAGCTTTTCAGGCTTAGTTTTTCTAGGCAAGATGTACAAAATTGTGAAGAGGTTAAAGTAAATGATGAAGATTAACTTTAAAAGTGCATTTGAATTGTAAAAAACATGCGTAATGAATATATTAAATTTTACCATCAGACATTTTTAATGCATATAACAGCCCAGCAACATCTTTACCTTGCTGTTGCCAAAACATATTCGTGACGTGGGGACCAAGACACTGCCAGTACTTCTTGCCTGTGACCTAAAAATTGCATGAAAAAGTTTATATGATTTTCTAGGAAAATATTTATACACACCATTTTATGTAAATAACTGAAAGAAAAAGCAAATACTTAGTTCTATAGGATCCACCAATCCAGAACAATAATCTAAATTGTAATATGAATTTGAATTTTGTGAAAATATATTATTTTGGGCTAGAGGTTATTTCTCTTTCTTCCTCTTGCTCCAGTGGAATTGCAGTAAGCTGAAAGTGATACATGGAGTATTACATGTGTATAACTTCTGATAACAAAGATGGTTTGTCTTATGCAAAACACATTATCGTACAGTCACAGCTACTGAGCTCACTTTAAGTACTGTTATTAAATTTTGTGTTAGCATTGGTGTTCTCACACACAGAAGGAACTTTCCATTTGTTTTTCTTCAAATCCTTTCAAAATGTGTAAATATAAAGTATATTTACCTTATGTACTTAAGATTAAAACTTTATTCAGCTTATCCTCAAATACTCTTGTCCTGAATTTGGGCTATTTTTTCCCATTACTTGGGAAAAAGACTTGGAAAGTTTTAAAAATGTTAGACAAATACAGACAATAGGAAGTGTAAGGTGTCCTAAATGGAAAGACTGCAATCACGCTTTGTGTAATAATAGGAACACATTGCTGAAAAATAAACTAAGTTATACAAATACATTTTTGCTAATGCAGTTTAGAGTTATGTGAACGACCTTGTTTCTGGTACATCTTCTAGTAGCTGGTTTTCCATTACCTGAAGTAATCAAAGGGCTGTGATGCCCAGGATAATGGAAAAAATCTCCATAATACAGGTACTACAGGATATACTTGGAAGGCTCAGGGCAGACACATTTATTTGGATCCATTAAGTAAACTACAGCCAAGCATTTAGCTCCATTTCAGCTGCTAGAGTTAGCCTATGTGAAAAATATTCATACCTGTTTTCAAGACGCTAATGAGTGCTTCAAGTTCTGTAAAGAATGATTACGTTTAGTGGAAGACATAATCTGCTTCCACTTGTGCAGATTTCAAAGTTCCACTAAAATTGCACTTGAGCTAACTGTACCAGGCTGTGTACAAGGACACAATCAGCTTGTGCCTGGAAAGTACTAACTCTTGTGTCAAAATTAAGAAGCCCTGCTGAAACCACACTGATTCTTTAGAGAACTATTTTTGTGTCTGCACCTTCTGGTGGCTCTCAGTTCTAGAAACAGAATGTTGAGATGCCCATTGTGGCTGATTTAGTTCAGAAGGACTTTACTGGCTTAAGCTCTGCATCACACGAAAGCACCTAGGCTGCTTTTAGACTTGAGCTGGCCAGTGAAGAAATAGAGCTGCATTTGCACATTGCTGTGTCTGAGCTAACACTTCTCTACAGTTTCTAGATCAGATCTGGCTCTTGCCCTGTTGATTTGAAGCATGAAGATTTACCTTGTAATTGCCTTCACTTGAGCATGTGTGTATATACTCATACTCCAAAAAGTAAACAGAAAAGAGACGTTAAGGGCAAATTCTCATTAAGTGCAAAAAGTAATGGATTACGCAACAATAAACCCCCGTGTTTACTGAATTAGGTAAATGCAAAGGATTAGATACCATCCTTCTATAGCAAGTAGTATCTTGCCTGTTACACAGAAACTTCTAAACAAATCCATGCAAGCAGCTCCACAGGATATTTTGTTAAAAAGAGTGAAGGTTTTTTTGTTTTGGTGTTGGCTTTTTTTGTTGTTTTGCGTTTTTTTGTTTTTTTAAAAAGCAGCACCCCATATTGAATTTCCATGAACACAAAACCAATGCCTACACTTAACCATGTAATAAATAGTAATCACTATTGATTAGGTAATGAAAATGCCCAAACATCTGTAGTAACTGTTCATTAATTAATATTTGTATTCTCCAATTCATTAGCACTACACTAACACCCAGAAGAACCTTTTGCCACTGTGTAACTTTTATAACTGGCAATAAATAAATTAGTCATGTTACTTACAAAGAATACATTGTATACAGTGTTTCTTTACAGGACTTGTTTTACTCAAAGTAGTTATTGTTTAACATTTATGTTTCAGACTAAAAAGTACCCTGCAGAATGTGAGAACAGGATCCAGACTTCAAGTCACAGAGCTGTACTTTGGGGCTTTTGGTACCAACTGTAACAAAAGAAACAAAGACAGCTAAAAAAATCCCCAGCATTTGAGAGAACAACAACAACAAAATCTTAGCAATGACAAAGAAATAGAAGAAAAACATTAGCTGCATAACAGTTCATTTAGTCAGCGCAATGCATTCTATTAACAGCTTTACATTTTTAGTCCAAGTAAATTTACCATATAACACACAAAATTTAGAAACCACGGGTAAACAGGACAGTACTTATGAAACATAAAAATTAAAAATATCACCTCTTTAAATATTTTTTTTTGCTAAACATAGTTAAATTGCATACATGTAAGCAATACACACACACCCCTATTTACACAATTTACTATGTTTGGAGCTAATAACCTTCAAATGCTAACTTATGTAATGAAAGGTAACCTAGTTATAGCTAGGTATTTTTATCTAGAAGGTGATTTGATTGATGTATTATTTCAGAAGAACAAATGCGATATTCTCATCGACATAATCCGACTAACTGATAACATTTTATTTTACCAATGACCTTACGTCTTATGAAAACTCAAATTATGTAAAAATAAGACAGAGGAGGGAAGAAAACCCTACTGAATATTACTTGCTTTTTACTATAACCCCAAAATACATAGGGCATTTCTGAAAAACACATACATACCTGCTATTAAACAATGCTTTGTAGCAACTGGAGACATGTGATGGCTATAGACTGTTCCCTCAAAGTGAAATATATCTGCAGGCTGATAATAAAAAGATTAAATTAATCACAGCGCCAAGTATGTTATCAGAATGTAAATCCTCATTATTAAGTATTTTTCAAGTAACAGCTACAAATGAGACTAATACAAATATTACTGTTTACATACTAACAATAACTCTCCTGGTTAGAAACCAGATCACACAAACATCGCAAAGTAAGTCTGTTTCCAACACTAGAACAATTATGCCAGAGCTCAGAGATGACTCAAAAGAAAGACCAAGAAAACTGGATAATCAGAAGCATGAATGGAAATTATTTAAAAATTATAAAAAATTAAAGAAGTTAGCAAGAAAAAACAGCAAGAAAAAAACCCAAGAAGGTTATAATATGGAGATAGAAATCAACAGGAAAGAGGCACTTAGACTAAATTTAGAAGCCCCTTGTCATTCACAAACATCACATACTATCTTCAATTCCTCAAAAAAAAAAATTATTAGCTCCCTTGTGAATGTTAAAAATTAATGAAATATAACATTGGCTTTAATAATCAGTACAATTACTTTCAGGTACAACTGCTTTTGTTGTCTCATTCTAAAATATTGTATATATATAAAACCTAAAAATCTTAAAACTAAGTTGTCTGTGTTTTCAAATACACCATTTGGTGGCAGAACAGGTCGATCAATAACCTTCACATGAACACTGTGTCTTTTAAGTGATGCTCACAGAACTACCTGGAAAGTGAATTGAAATTTGCATTTACAAGAAGATTTAGTAACTGCAAACACAGCTTCACATCTCACAAAAAAGAGGTCAAAATTTATTCTCTGTTGTGTCCCTAGGATGACAAACCTCTCATTTTTTTGAAATTCTTTCACTAGGCATGAAACAACATTCAAATAGCATCAGTGTAAATCCATTAATACATGCATACTGGAAACAGGATAAACTGCAGTCCAGAATTCATAGTTCAACAACTAAATGCGAGGATTTGTGAGTCAAAGCAACCTAAAATCCTACAGAATCTGTTTACTTTAATGAAGCCAGTTACATTGGTTAGCATTTTCTTAATGGTTTCTCTCATTCTCCACCAATTTTTAGAAATGGTGTCTGTACTGCTTACAACACCAGAATTTTGGACCTAATGAGACCCTGAATGCCAAGACCACCAGTCCTTCAAAAGCAGTATTTAGGCCTTGGTTACTAAAAATAATTAGCCCTGCAGTACACTACCATTACACTCAACAATCCCCGAGAATGAACTTCAGACCAGTCCTTGGTGGACAAGTTTATATAGCATAAATTCAACTAGCTGTATTCTTGTTCACGGCAAAAGCAGAAAGGAATTGTCCCAAGGGTTCCGGGCCCTCACACAGTTTAGACATTCTGGTCTTCAGAAACAGACAGGTACACACCAAGGTACGCATGAATGCCAGAACCACGTCACCCTCTGCTGCACCCACAGTTCCAACAATCGGCTGGTTTTCATCCTTTTGGATGCTTGGTCCTGTTGAGCTCTGGATGAACTACAGATGTGGAATGAATAACATGTATACAAAGAAGCCTGCAAGCTGTAGAAGTTTTCTCTTACTTGTAAAGTATTTGTATCCCATATTTTCAAGGTTTTATCAAATGAGCTGGATGTAAACATGCCAGTGTCATGAGGATACCACTGGACTGTCTCCACACTGAACCTATGTACATCAGGATGGCTCCTAAAATCAAGGAAAAGATTCCAGTTGGTTAGAGTCTTGGTAATTGTCTTATAATTGTCTTGATATTCGATGACAAGTTGAAAACATACTTTAATTTTTTTTTTTAATTTGTACTGAGGTTTTCAAGAAGAACTTCTTGTTTTGATGCCTCAATTTTCAATCAACCTATGTTAATTACTCTGATGAGCCCTCATTTCAAGAAACTACAGATCATTTACCTTTTCAAAATATGGTATCTGTAGCATATCTCAAGTTAAGACACTCAGTCTGAGGCATAAAAGGCACTCATGTCTTTTGAAATTTTTAAATTCTTATGTTTAAAGATCTAATGTTTAAAGTGAGGGCCTAACACTACAAACCATTTATGCTCGTGGAATCCCACTGTCTTAGAAACGGATCTACTGAAAAATACAATCACATATACAGTTCAAAAAATTCATAGAATCATTGAGGTTGGAAAAGACCTCTAAGATCATCGAGTCCAACCGTCAACCCAACACCACCATGCCCACTAAACCATGATTATTAGCTAATAATTACAGCTACACAGTTATCAGGAATTCATGTATACTGAAGTCACCAGAGAGCAGCGGACTGAGTTACTGAGAGTTAGTTATTTTTGCATTCAGAAATGAAAGAGGAAGAACAATATGAAACTTTCAACTCAACTATGCATAGTAAAAGAACGTAAT
Source organism: Aptenodytes patagonicus (assembly GCF_965638725.1). NCBI lineage: Eukaryota > Metazoa > Chordata > Aves > Sphenisciformes > Spheniscidae > Aptenodytes > Aptenodytes patagonicus. Next base: position 22,894,101 of record NC_134982.1, read on the forward strand.
ATAATTAATAATACTTTAACAGTGGTGGGAAGAAGGGACGCCAGAGCCAATCTCGACAGCTCCAGTATATGATTCAACTGACCAGGCTCTGAACAATACAGCTCATTTCACACACCTGCTAGGCCTCTCTCATCTGAGCTGGATCCACATGGATTCAGCTTCAGGGCCCAAAACCATGCTCCCAGACTCAGAAGTACCATACTGTTGTGGGTTAACCCTAGGCAGCTAAGCACCACCACAGCTGCTTGCTCACTCCCCCCCTGCAGTGGGATGGGGGAGAGAATCCAAATGGCAAAGGTGAGAAAACTTGTGGGTTGAGATAAAGACATTTTAATAAGTAAAAGGAAAGGAAACAAAACAAAACAACCCACAAAAAGAAGAAAAACAAGTGATGCAAAAGCAATCCCTCACCACAGGCTGACCGATGCCCAGCCAGACCCTGAGCAGTGGCAACCCCTGGAAAACTCCCCCCAGTTTTATTGCTGCACATGACTTTGTATGGTATGGAATATCAATATCCCTATGGTCAATTTGGGTCAGGTGTCCCAGCTGTGTTCCCTCCCAGCCTACTTGCTGAGGCAGCAGAGTGAGGAACAGAGAGTGCCTTGACACTACGCAAGCACTGTTCAGCAATAGCTAAAGCATCAGTGTGTTATCAAGACTGGTCACAAATCCATAACATAGCACCATACAAGCTACTATGAAGAAAATTAACTCCATCCCAGCCAGATGCAGTACACATGCGAAAATAGTCCAACTGGCTCCATCTGCAGCTAGTGAAGGGCTCACAAGATTTCTTCACTTCAGCTCTTATCTTTGCATTGTTCTCTCAAGTGTCCTGGCCTCCAAAGCGGTAACTATTGCAGGGGTATCACTGTGTAAACGCAGATGCAGATCTTCTGCATAGATCTGGCACTACACCTAAGCTAATAAACCTTCCTGCTTACTTGGATTGCTAGAAAGCACAGAAGCCAGCACTGACAATACTAAGCAAGAGCTATTGAGCAACTGTTGAGCTTAGTTTAGTAACTCCTGCACTGCTTATCTCTGAAGCATACCCTAGAACAGCTTGTTACTTTGCCACGGTGCTAAAAATCAACAGATTTTGTGCACTTATTCTACAGGGGGTTAAGCTAAAAATCTTCAGTACCTGCAGTGCCAGGAAATCAAGCCTGACTCAGCGTGAACTTACTCCTGCAGAGGCATTTGTAGGCATTGTGCAGAAAAATCTAAACTCATGGAACTAACTATCCTGGTACAATAAATATAAGTGCACAACACTGGACTGTGTTCAGCACTGCACCAAAGCAATCAACTCTCCCATAATCCAGAGGGCTGAGGAATGAACTAAAATACTCTTGAGTAGCTGTGCAGGAATCACCTTTGATCTGGCTAGGCTTAGTAGTGGCCACATGCCATTCAGCCTGGCTTCATGTCTCAGGGCTGTATGTTATTCCCAGCTTATTCTATACACAGTATTTCCCCCCATCACTCAGAATATCCCAACCTTTTCTACCAAAGACCAAATACAGAATTAATTCTATGGATAGTAAGGTCACTGCCATTCATTCTTCCTAGACAGGTTTTGAGTAGAGGACACTACCTTACACACAAGCATCAGCTATATATTATCTAGAAGCTGGTACTGTTGGGTTACTCTCAAATGCCAGTTTTTGCCACAGGACAGCGTGGATCATGTGAAACCACGTAAAGCTCTGTGTTCTGACTCCCGGTGGAGTTGGTTGTTTTTGTTTTTTTTTTTTTTACAATAGTGGCCCTACATTCTAGATGAGAAACACTGGGTAAATCACAGCCTACCATCAGGAATTATCGCCTCTGATGTTCTAAACTCCTGGACCCTCAGCAGGCCCAGTTCAGAGTCTATTCAGAAATAGTTTTGAAGGGCCTCTACCAAGAGCTTATTCTTTAAGCAACTTCGAGACCAGAGTTGCATTGTGCCCTGCAAACTTGGAACACAGACAAGCTTTTGCAACAGGTCATTATCACATGCTTCAAATATAGGAGCTGGATAGTCAGATGGGAATTGTTTCTTACTGGTAATTATAAATTCATTTATGATGTCAGGAACTCTGCATGAATACTATTCCAATATCTGAAGCTACATCTGTGGCTAATTAGCTACAATAAGTAATTAAAACATACTAGGAAGCTACATGAATACTGGGAATAAATAATTGAGGCAAAAAACCTACTATGGTTACTTTAAGTGATGATAATAATAATAAGCCTATCATTTAGATCATTGTGTCACACAAAATCAGATTCTACTAGTATGATTTATGCCTCTACTCAACTAATAAAAAATAAAAGATGCATCTATGCAAATTAACACTTACTCAAGAAACAAACTACGGACTAACTATGCTTATAAACAGAATTTTCAAGTATGGAATATTTCTACTGACCTAATTGAAGTTAACAACGGCATGATTTTAGCACAGATTTGCCAGTTTTTATGCTGTCTTCTCAGCGTGTATTTCTTCAGTTTGCTCTATCTGTTTCAGAATTCATTTTGGTATTGAGATTTGGGCATGCATAGTCATTACTTGTTCTTAGTTACAATTTTAATTAATTTTGTTCAAGAAGTCCCAGCCATCAACACTTACCAAATGCAGCTTATTTGCAGTAGATTCTGTTCCTACCCATTTGTTTTGACGCATGTTCTATTACCCTTTTTCTTTCTTATGGTCTAAGTTACCATTTAGGCCTTTTATTGTTACAAATCTGATCTGTTCTTGTTGATCTTAATTATGAAGCTCTTAGACCTCAAATAATTGGAAGACTGGGAAAAATAAGGGGAAAATGTAGCTACTAATCTTTTTACACAGTAGGATATATCTTATTATGAGCCTCAGATAAAGTCCTAACCTACTAGATAACCTTACTATGTAAACACAAGGAAAAAACAGCTTTTGCTAGAAGACTTAATGCCCATAATGGACAAATTTATACTGCCTGCAGGGAAAGTCTGACATATCAGTAAAGGCTCTGAGTCTTTACATAGACTACACAGTATGGTAGTACCCTGTTCTTCAGAAAAATATGTTCAATTTTTATCAAACACATCTGTCTTCATTCAAACATGTTCTTACAAAGTTCTGTATTAATTACTTCCGTACCTGGTGAACTTGAAATAGCTATTAGTTAAACTGGGAGCAGGGAGAGGGGCAATAAAACCAACAACTGCAAATCTGCATTAGATTTTTTTCCAATCAGATGAACAGGGTTGTGCAAAGATTATTTTCCTTTTGCTTAGACACATAATTATTCAAAGAGATATATATTACATGTATTTGGGGGATACAAGGAATATTTCTACAACAGTCTGAAAATTACTTTCTCATAGTTACTGGCATAGAGTCAGAAAATTTCAACGTGAAACAATAAGAAAACTCACAGGTGAGGAACTGTGACCTGGAAGATGGTTGGGTTTTTTTTTTTTCTTCTTTCTAGTGTTAAAACATGAGATTGGAGTACTAACTCTAACTTTTTTGTGGGTTCTACAGGAACACAAGCCTCTCTACCTTAGTTTCCATATGTTTACATTTAACACCCTCCATTTTAACTTCCGAACTGTCAAAGATCTACTCAAACAATATCATAGAGTCATTGTACATATTTTGTAACTGTTAGAGTAGACAAATAAAGAAAAAACAATTAGCTCCTGCTACTTAGTAAATCACATAAATAATAACAAAGTTTCTTGCTTATTTTTTGCATGCCAAAAACCATAATGTATCATGCTAGCCTTCAAAGATTTCTGGTACTACTTTCCACAGTCTTTTTATCCTACAAATAAGAACACACATTAATTTGTGAGTTTAATGCTAGTCACACAAGAGACATCATCATGAACTTTTAATAGAATTTTTGAGTACCTACCTTCCCACAGAACAAAGTGCTTTACATGTGTAACTTGGTTTTCTGCTCAAGTTTTCAAGGTCATAAAGTACAATAACACCATCTGATCCACCGGATAACATGCTGAAAGTGTTAATAAAGCATACAAGTTACAACACTCATGATCTCAATATGCTCAATATAATTGAGTGTTCAGCAAGAAAATAAATCCATAGTACCAAAACACAGTGAAGTTCTCATACACATTTTTACCAACTAAAGTATATACTTACTATCTTCCTTCAACAGGCTCAATATCAAGGGTGTTGATACCACTCCCATGTATTCTTTCCACATCTCTATCTTTATTTAATTCCAAACTTAGAACCCTTAAAACAACAACAAAAAAGAAAAAGAGAGACATTAACAGTAAGAACAGAATTGTAGAATGTTACTATGTAGCTCTGAACAGCTCAAACCGTAGTTTCACACTTCCTCAATGCATTTAACCTATCACTGTTATTTTTTGCAAGACTTGCAGACACGATACAGGGCTGGAAATAAGTCCTGTGAAGTTGGCAGAAAAAATATTTTATTCTTTATGTTGTTTGGAAGGTAAGAGAGAAATAATTATGTAAAATAGGCTCAAAGAAATAGCAAAACTACATTTGGGGCCAATATATGAAACAAAAAACAGAATGTAATTTTAAAACACTGAGCAGAAGAAACATTAAGAAGTAGTTGTAGTCACAACAAATATTAGTTATTTTGAAGCTTCATCATGTACTGTCCTTCCAAGCTTCATCCTACTTGGAACTACGGACACCTAGTGGACAGATGCATTTAGTTTAACAGATTACAGTATTTCCTTTAAGGAAACAATGTTTGTCTGTTATGCTTTCTGTAACATTAAATAAAAACTATGCTATCCACATGAGATGAAGCTTCCACGACAAACTTTTCTGAGCTGCAAGTAGTGTCTTGTACTACTTTGTAGTAGCCTGTATCTTTAAATATGCTAATATTGCCTAAAAAAAAAAAAAGGGACAGATTCTGCTTCCTTAAACCACACAACCTGATATAAAATTAGCCTTACAAGATGATCAGTGCTTCCTACAGCACTATTTTGTAAAAACCATTATCAACAAAAACGTAACTAAGTAGATAACCGAAAAGCTGTAAGGCAGAGTGCCCCTACTCAGCTTCAGCTTGAGTGGCAAAACTCGATGTGAGAAGCTTAGGCTGTTACAGGCAGACCCCCAACAGCATGTCTGTAGGCATGCTTCAAAAGCAGCAAGTCATTTAAGCTCTTTTAAAAGATGTGAAATATAATTATGCAAGAAGTCACCCAGAATAAGAATTTTGACATATACAAGATACCTAGTTTAAAACTTTTGAGCTCAAGATTGAATTTTAGTGAAGCAATAAATTCCCCTTAAGAAAATGTTTTAAAATATATGAGTTTAAAATGTAGTTATAAATACAACCTACCAAAGACTATAGATCATTTCTTTTTAAAGCCAAAATTAAAATGTTTAGGAAGGGAAATGTTAGGTAGACAGTTGTCCAAATAACGTAAATTCTGTCCACTCTGCTTCCATTCTTAACACTGTCTGCTACACAAGTGCTGAGGGCACAGAAAGGACGTAATTGTGTTGTCAAAATGCACCTAGAAAGGAGCTTCCTGAATCACCAAAATTCAATTTCAAAGAGACTCTTTTTACAATCATACAGCCACAAAAGCTGCATCATTGTATGGGTAAATCACCAACACAAATCCTTCCTGACAGAGTTGTGTGAGCAACTGAACTGAGGTTGGCTTTATTGGATTTATCTTGAAATACAGCTGCAAAACTGATTCTCTGATAATGAACAAATATTATCACATTATAACCGTCAGCAGGAATATCAATAAGCCTCTCTATGCAGTCACCACTTTTCACAAAAGCTGTTAGGAACCTAATAAAGCCCCGGTATCTGATTCTTTTGCAACCTGCCAACAGACCAAGTTTTGGAAGGAGGGAGGACGAACCGATGCGGGCACACAAGCATCACATAAATCTTGTTTCTCCACAAAGCGGAGCATAGCCGCATGCAAATTGAAACATCTGGTGAAACCGTTAAGACAGCAAGGGCAGCAGTGCTAAGGTACAGTTTACTGCCCTGTGCCCACTCAGCCTACCAAAGCACCATTGCTCAGCCCACCCCAGGGCTGCTAATCCACACACGTAACCAAAAAAATCCCCACGGGAAACTCCGAGACGAGGCACGGCAGACACGCGGGAGCCCCTGCCGGGGAGCCCAGGCCGGCCCCGGGGGCTCCCGGCTCCTCCGCTCCGGCTCCCCGCGCCCGCAGCACACGCAGCGGGGCAGCGGCAGGACAAAGCTCGGCTCTCTCGGCCGGAGCGGCAGCGGGGGCAGCCCCGGGCCACACCTCAGGCCAGCCCAGCCTAGCGGGGGGGGCGGTTCGAGGGCTCCCCGGCAGGGCGGAGCCAGGGGCTGCCGCTGCCGCTGCCGCCTGGCGGGCCTGAGGCGGCCGGTCCGGGCCCCCCCCCCGCGCAGCGCAGCAGCGCAGCGCAGCCCCACCCCGGTCCCGGCTCCCCACCGGTCCGTGCTACCTCCGGGTGGACTCGGCCCGGCGCAGCCGCACTGGGTCGTCGAGCCCGGCCTGACGAGCCGAAATGAACCCCAACATGACGAGGCCGCAAAGCCACTCGACACCGCTCCGCCATCTTGGGCTAGGGGTGGCCGGGATTGGCTCGGGGCAGGCCGGCCTCCACCAATGGCGAGCGGCGTTGCTGGCGCGCCCGCCACCGATGGGCGGAGTCGGGCAGGCACGGCGGCGCCGGAGAGCGTGGTCGGCAGGGCAGGGCAGGGCAGGGCAGGGCAGGAGGGGGGGCGGGGCGGGGCGGGGCGCGCGCACGTACGTGACGCAGCCCGCCGGGGGTGGGGCTTGAGGCGCCGCGGCGGGGTCGGTGGGTGGCGGCGGCGACCTTGGCGCGGCGCGTGTCCGCCCGCCGGGATGAGCCGGCCCTGGCGGGCGCTGCGCGCCCTGCGCCTGCGGCTCTTCGGGCCCGCCAAGGAGCTGGTGGGCACCGACCAGTTCGGCAACAAGTACTACCGGGTGCCCAAGCACGAGACCCGCGCAGGTAGGCACGGGGGGCCGCCCCGGTGGGGCGAAGGGCTGCTTGCCGGCGGGGGCCGCGGCCGGGGGCCTGGCGGGCCGGCGGCGGCTGCTGCTGGTGGCTGAAGTCAAACGTGCGTAGGGGGCCCTGCGCGTACGGGCGCCCAGGCGTGCTGCCTCTGCCCGCCGCCCGGGAGCCCCGGGCGCTTCTGCGGAGAGCCCCCGAGCGGCCGGCGGAGAGCGCCGAGCCCCAGCGGAGCGCGGTCCTGCGTGGTCCGTGACCGTGTTGCTGCTCTCTGTAGACAGCGGGGCGGTTTGACTGCTGCTGCTGCTGCTGCCCGGTTCAAACCGTGTTCAAACTTTGCTTTTTATGCTGTTGATTTCTCCTGCGTTATATTAATTGATGGAACTCACTGTTACAATCGGACACACTTGACCGCGAGATGCGGGACGTAACAATCATTAAGGAGGGAGGGAAATAAGTAGACAAAGAAGCGCGCCTTCTGAGTGAAGGAAGGGGTGCAGCTGCTGAGGGGACCGGGGGTGGGCCCGCTCCGAAAACCACGCTCAGTTTCTCTTTAGGCTGAGGCTCTAGTGCAAGAGGAAACCTAAAGCCAGCCATCAAAAGATGTCACAGCGTGGGCATCACCCTGTAGTAGGTAGGCAGGTAGCAATAAACAAATTGACTCGCGATAATTCAGAGCACTTCTGCATATGTTTTTAAATTAATTCCTGTGCGTATGCTTGCTGCACTCCTGAGGAAAAATAGCTTTCTAGGTTTCTGCCTGTGTTCCAGGGAGCCTGGGTGCTCCTGTAGCATGTCCTCACATCATTCCGTACAGATGCTATGCTTATGCTGCACAGCTATGTGTAATTTACTAAAGGCAGCTTCCCTGAAGGTGTCTAAGTGCACATGCTATAATATTTTACAACCCTGTTTCCTCTCTCTGCACAGGCTTGTTTATCTGCTTGCTGTACTCCGTATGTTTTGTATGACCGCATCAACTAGAGCACCCCCAGGCTGTGGAGACTTTCTATTTGGTATTCTTCAGAGTACAAGGAGAAGCAGAAAGTCTGAGGCTGTGCAGTCACTTAAGCCAGTACCCTTCCTAAAAGGAAGGGAGGGAAGGGGCGCACACCTTCCCTTCAGAAACATGTAATGTCTTCTGGAGTTATTTTGCCTTCAGAGCAGTTCCCTTGAACTGTTTTGCTGTGCGACTTCATGAACAACTGGCAGTGAGTTAAAGCAGTATGCTCAAATGAGTGTTTGGGAAGCTGATGTGCACACCCTTTCGTCAGCAATGTGTCTTTCCTCTGGGTTGATATGACAGTGTAACACTTCTAGGCTTTCCGCATCTTGCTTTCAGTTTTTGGTCTTCTCACTGTTAGGGTTCATGGTGACTTTGAGGGGTGTACAAAAGGCTTCTAGTGTACAGGAAGCAGTAAAAACTACAGCCAGATTTCTTGTGTGGGATTATTGCAGTGTCAGTCATTATTTACCAGTAAAAATGACTTGTTTTATCAGAAATACTTGCAGTCTTTTTCTCGGTACTTGAATTTATGCTGGCATGCCTTTCACAGTGAAAGCCCTCTGCTGAAATCTTTAAGACTGATCTCTGTATTTAGAACTTAATTATATGGTAGTTGTAGTGCCAGTAAGAGGGCAGGGGAGGTGGGACATCGCTATTGAACTCAGCAGGAGCACAGTATAAGAGGGTTTTAAAGTTAGTAATGAATTGACATAGTTGTATCTAAAACCACATTGTGGTAGCCTCTATGTTTCCCAGTTTTTCTTCAGATGAACTGTAGGAATACTGACCGTAACACTTCAGAGGTGAAGTTGCACTGATTTTGCCTTGAGCAGGGAGGGCTGGCTCTTCAATGCTCGGCAGTTGCAACTCTGCATATTATGTGGGAAAAATCGTGTATTTTAAAAAAACATAAAAAGGCAGACTAAGAAAAAAATATCTGGCAAAGGGCTAATGTTTTATTCACTCTTCCCATGCTTCTCTTCTGTCCTCAGAGTGAAAGTAAGGGAAGGGTTATTAGAATTTTGCTTTACAAACTGATATTTGAGATACTCAAAAGTAATACCGCATAAATGTGTTCATTCACAGTCAGTTAATTCTCCCTTACTGTCCTTTTTTATGTAACTAGAGAACAGGAGAGTGCATATGAAAAATACTAATACTAGAATTCTGTGTGAAAATACTACTTTTGAAAATTCTGTTTCTGTTTAATTTACTGACGTATGTTTGACACTGTGTACTAGCTGTCTAGATGATCTCAAAAAACCTAACCCCTCAACATCAGCAGAATGAAAGAACTCTGAATGAAGTAGGCAAAACTTCCCCACAGGAAGAAGAAATTTATGGTGAAACTTTTTCATGAAAGTGTTCAAACTTTGCTTTTTATGCCGTTGATTTCTTCTGCGTTATATTAATTGATGGAACTCACTGTTACAGTCGGACACACTTGACCACGAGATGCGGGATGTAACAATCATTAAGGAGGGAGGGAAATAAGTAGAATGAAAACAGCTTATTTCAGGAAAACGGGCTTCAATAAATGCAGAAAACGGATAGGGGAGAGCCTGTGACTGTCTAAACAGAATAAGTGAAAAGATGTGTAGGACAGTTCATACCTGTACCTTCTCCAACTGTTGAAAGCACAAGTACAAATTTCCCTAATGTGGATGAAGTCTAAGAAGTATAGCAATAAATAAACCTGGCTAAATCATGAGTTTTTAGTGACCTCAAAAGAAAAAACCCTCCATGAATCAGCTTAACTGGCATGGGTGCTGGAAAAATAGAGGAACAAGTAATAACTTGTAAGTGTATTCACAAGATAGTGAGTGAAAACTGATGTGAAATTGTTGGTTTGACAAGATAGGTTCTTTTCAAAATTGTTTTCTCAGTGGACAATACTTCGATGTTTTTTAGACCTTTTTGTTGCAAAATTTAAGACTGTGGATTATGAATTTGCTGTGTGGGTACATAGCAGGTTGGAAACTGTTCTTGGAATAGTCAGAAATGTTACCTGTCAGCCGGAGGGAAGTATCCATAGGGATCCACCAGCTGTCTGTTGAAGTCTAGAACTACTCAAAGTTTTTATTAGTGATTTGGATGAAGAACAAGAAAGTATTTTTCTTAAATTTGCAGGTCAAACTGTACAGAAGGAAACTGGGAGTAGCTGTGAGCATCTTATGGAGGGTCAACTGTCATATAATTCAACGGGGGGATCAGCTGAGGTCATGCCTTGCTTATTTCTAAACAAAGATCATACAATGTAGTGGTTAAAGGGTTCCGAGAACATGGATCTACACAACTGAGAAATATTCTGTAGTGCAGTATGTATTGTATTAGTAGTTATAGATTTCATTTCTGTGTTCTCTTAATTTGGATACTCATTTTCTCCCTCCATTTTCACTTTAAAGACTTCCTCATGAGTATTTGTTGTTATTATTTTAAGATACAGTCTTCCCTGAACCTAGCCAGCCTCTTGCGGCAGTCCCTTGTGACTTTGGGTTCCTTTGATGTAGGAGATTCTATATCCGTTCAATTTCCCCACCACTGGTGACTCATTTCCGCTGTAATTTGTGCTTTTACTTCTGTGGATGGCTATCCTTGTGGTGTCAGCAGACCAAAGACACTAGGTTTGGTCTATTCCAGAGCAGGAAAGTATGCCAGTCCTCCCTGAGGTTTGTATTGCCTTGTGGCTGAGGGTAAGTCAGTTCATTCTATCACTACCAATCCACTCGCTAGGGAAGTGATCACAGGTGGTTACACCCACTGCCTTGGGTGGGGGTAACTGACTTGCTCTCACCTTATAACACTTTTGAAGAGCATCCTGTGCTGGTCACACCAGGACTTGGGGACTTTTAAAACTTGTGAAGAAGTTTAAAGATATGGGATGGGGAAGAAAATTTATTTTAGCCTGTAGAAAACAAAATGTGCACGTGCAGAAGAATTCTGAAGCTCAGTTTTTAAAGATGTTAGGAATTTAAAAGTGTGGAGGATAACCATATTGAAGCAATGCTCTTTTTTGAAGTGTTGGAGAGTGTTATTTGTTGTACATTAGGAAAATCTGCAGCATAGGTAGTTCATATCTTATCCTGCGTCCTAGCCATGTAGAGATCAGTGCAGGGTGGGAACAGCACTGGAAAGAAAATGAGTTGTAGAGGCGGCGTTGTAGAGACGCTCAGCTGTTGTGTACAGGTTCCACTGCAAGGTCACTGCAGTGTGTCTGTGCCATGCTTTGCTGTCCTCCGGCTTTGGGGAGGACTGATTAGCTCTAGCACAGTGCCAGGCCTAATGTGCTTTATTGCTTTGTGTTGCACTTGAGCAAAGAAGCTCTTGCAGAAAGAGAGCGCAGAACAGACAGGTGCTGCTTTCCTTTTCATGTGCTAGATGTGGTAGGTCTGTCAGGACCCAGACCTGGGGCTGGGCTTTGTTTCAGACCAGCAGGGAGATCCCGCCTTCAGCTAGAGCTGAGGATGGATGGCATAGGTAGTATCTACACCTTCTTGTGCTTCAAGCAGAAGCTGGCTGACAGCTTTCTTTTGGCCTGCCTGGTCCTCGACAAGGATTTAGAATAGAAATGCATGGAGCTTATGGTGCAAAGAATCCATGTTTAGTTTCTTTCAGTTGTGAATTGCTCTCCTTTACACTCAGTCCAGAGTCCAGGATGCTCTTGGACCCCGAGGCGTTGCCTACATTAGTAAGGAGCAGTAGGAGCAGATCAGTGGATCCGAGTGGTTGATGTTGAGTTTCCTCACACCTCCATCACATGTGATTCAGAGAGTTTACTTCAGATTAAATTTAGTCTGTTTCCTAGGACTGAATGTCTACAATACATGTAGTTTGAAGTTCTCAAAAAGGTAAAAAAGTGTTAGGTAAATGCTGCAGGTGTGGCCTTCACACTGCATTGGCATCTAACATCCTGTTAATTTTTGAAATGTTTTATAAGTAAGGATTCCTTCTTCAAAAAAGCAAGTTGTGCACACAAACTACTTTGAGGTCCAAATCAGCACGTGGTAAATAGAGGCAGCACAGGATTCACTACAAAACTACACTTGCTTTGAATCACATCACTGCTGTAGACACAGTCTCACAAATACCCTAAAATCTGGGATGGTCCAGGTCAAACTCAAGACGTAGCAACTGTACCCTGAGACCACCATTACATGTTTGTAGTCACAGGAAAGTTGTCTTGCATTCCTGATTTTGACTGCCTGTGAATAATTAGGTTATTAGAAGAAGAGCTAGCAACTTGAATGGATTTCATTGTGGTGTCAATGTGGAGATTTAAACAGTGGTATCAGTTGTCAGTGACATGCAAAGGTGCTGATTTTAACAGGTGTTTTGCCTTATTTTAAAAAGGCCTAATGTGTAACGGCAAAAAGATAGGAGCTTGCAAGGGTATCATAGTTCCACTGGGTGAATATAGAAAGGATTGGCAGTTTGGAGAGGAAGGGAAGGAAAATGTAAAACTGAGCTGTTTGAGTCTGGTTGTGTTAATTCTCTTGAAAGAGAGAAAATAAACATTGAAAGTCCCTAGACTGTAAGAATAAGAAGTTAGTAGATTCAATAAAGAAAGTAATTGCTAGAAATAGAAAAGGAGTTAAGAAGAATTTAAGTGTCAAGACAGAGGGGAAAGACCCTGAAAAAGGAACTGTTCTGCCTGCAGGAATATAAAAGAATTTAGAATTAGCGTAGTTACTTTTCTGAAAACATGGACCTTCAGACGCAGTGGGACCGAACGTACATTGTGTAATGTTTATCAGGGACTTTTATTTTCAAGTGGGAAGAAACTATCATCTCCAAAGTCAAGTCAAACCTTCAACACTACGGTGAGGTAGGCTCATTTGGAAGAAGACATGACTCTCTATTTAATGACATTCTGCAAGTAGTATTTTTTACAAGATTACCTTAAAGCGATGACAGTGATTAAATAGTACAACTGCACCATGCCTGTCATGAGAGGTCCAGCATAACGCATTATGAGATGACTCTTCAGTTGCCAGTCCTGAAACTGGATGTGATAGAAGATGGCAATAGACAGTTGAGTAGTGGTGATTGATGACCCATTTCAGTATCTCAGACAAGTATTTCACTAAACAGACTAGATTTATCAATGTAATGCATTTATTTTTCTTACTGTATAACATGCTGTCAGGGCATTGCCATAGCTTTGCTACATGATGAATTGTTCTTGCTGCAGACCATGGAGTGATACTTAAAATGTTCATTTTTTTTTTTTTAATTATAAAACAAATTCCTCATACAGTTTGTGCATTAATTACAACAAAATATATCTTACAGGAAATAGCTGATTCCATTTTCCATTGAAAATAATTTATAAAGACAATAACCAATTTATTAAAAAAATGCAGGAAGATAAGAGGCACTAAATATTTAAGATCTAGTATATATTTTTTATCTGTTCTAAAGGTTGATTAATAAGCAGCTTATATTTAAACTTTTTCAATATCTTCATTGGTACCGTCATCTGTTGTAATAATTAAGAGTTAAAACGAGCGCTCTGTGAAATACCAGCATATGCAAGCTTTTACAAGAACAGTGGATCAACAACAAGAGGGTAGTTTCTTTAAAAATTACGTATCAGTGCTAAAAGCATGGCTCAAGTTTTAAGGTTCCCTTTGGGGAAACCTGAGGAGACTCAGGTTTGACTTGGTTTGGAGCTGCAGCCTGCCAGGAGCAGTGGGGGAAAAAGCCTGAAACATTCTGTATCTATAGGTTTTTATATGTTGCATAAATTCTGTGTTAGGGGGCATATGTGGCCTGAGCCTGTGATGATAGGAGCTTTAAGAAGGAAACTGTCAAGTGAAATATGTTTCTCAGTATTCTTGTAAATACCATCTGAAACAAAGGGGGCGTTACCAAGCTTCAGTTGTAAATTTTGTTGCCAATAATTGCGTGTAAGCACTAACTTCTGTGGGAATCCTTTTGTTCATGTGAAATGCCCACTCAGGTTCGTGTAAAAGGCCTGCATCTTGTGAACTCTTTTTCTCCACAAACCAGAAATGTGCAAATAAGAAAGAATCTGTGTAAGGAAAAGATACTAATTGCTCAGTTGCGTGAAACGTGTAGGATGTCCTAAATCTTACTGAATCCAGACTTCAATAGAAATAGATACATTTTTTATGAAAGTTAGAAAAATTTACAATTCTGTTGAGATAAAGGAATCCTCTGTGATTGTTTTTGTACTGCCTGGTTTTTGTTTTAGATAGTGGCACGTTGCCTTCCTGTGCATCAGAAGTGTGGAGTAGAATTTCTTTTTTTTTTCTTTTTTTCAAAATTTGCTATAAAATAAAATTTTATGTTGAACACTAGACTGAAACATTCCTGTAATGCTTTATAGTGAATAGGATAGAGTGGAAAGAACAACATCTTATTTCCAAAACATATCTTCTGAGGTTAGAGCTATGGTTTTCTTTTGACTCTGAATATTACCTTTCTCACTAACAGGACTGAAGTCTGAGGAAGAGGCAGAAACTGATTCTGATTGTATGAAGCATTCATAAACTAATTATCAAGTGTGGAAGATAATTTTACAGAATGTTGGTGAACATTAAAAAAGTTTTGCAAGCTAGTTTTTCAAGCATTGGTGGAAAGCCAGTAAACTCGTTTTAGTTTTACATGTCTAATTTTAAGATACTAAGGAAACACAGAACTTGAATTTTGATTAATGAATATGAAACCAAATTTTAAAAGACTTAATTATTTCGGATACGGAAATAAGTGTATTGAGAAGGTGTTTTTTTCACATAGGGAGTTTTTATCCAGATACCTACTCTCGGGTCCAGTAATAGCTGGCAGTTGCAGGTTTGTCCAGATGGTGGCAACGTTGTTTCAGAAACAGTGCATACTGACAGCTCGCTGAATATTCCTTTCGGGTTTCTCTGACATAGCAGAGAAACCTAGCTCTAAAATAATTGTGTGTATGTGTGTTTGTACAGAAATAAAACTTGCATTGCAGACTGCCAGCTTCCAGGACAGTAATTCTGGAATGACAAAATAGCTTTTCAGTCTGGGTGATGCATTATGCAGCAAAGCAATTATACTGTGAAGAGCTCACTGTAGATTATAAAAGCATTAATATTTGAAAAACAGTGTTTGGGTGCAGTGATATTGTTTTCCTTCAGCTGCCAGAAGTGAATTGACAACAGGCATGGTATGTTAATCTTGCTGACTTGAAAACCAGGAATAGCAATAAGTAGTCATATGGACAGGCAGTAACTTGCACGTTATCTGTTACTATGGCCAGGTTTGATCTTCAGTGTGTATATTGATAGTAAACCGAGATGCTGATCTTGTTGAATTTTGCCTGCCAGTATTAAGTTTTATATGCTGTACATTTGTTACTTTTAATTATTGTGGTTTTGGTTTGAGAACCCGTTTTGATTCTTTCAGTAGAGGTGGAGGGGGGTGTGTGCGTGTGATGATTTTGAGGTTTTTTTGAGATCTGTTTGATGGCTAAAAATCAGGTAGTAAAAAATATACATTTTTAATTTTCTTGTTATAATAGCTTTCTTTTTACTGTCTGTAGAGAAAGAAGTAAAGTGCTGGACAGATACATGTTTTTAATACCTGGAAAAATCATACTCGATTTTGTTAATCCAGCTGACTTAAACAGCTGTCACCTGCAGGGTTCAGAAAAGCAGCCCTTTTGTGTAGTTGTTACAAGCGTATTTCATTAGGCATGTCTTTTCTAAGAGTTAAAATAACTATAGGGTACCTGTGCTGTCTTGATGAAATTCCTTGTGCTTTGTTTTCCTGCCTGTATATTAAAAAGTGGTGTGACTCACCACTACATCCTTCCATTGTAAGTTAGCACAGGTGAGCCTGTTTTGGGTTCACGGTGGCAGGAGGAGGAGGACAGCTGTCCCAGAAATAGAGCTTATAAACTGTCAGCAGTCTTGTCCATGTTTCATCCTTGGAACATGATCACTAGAGCTATGAGTGTTGCAAACATGATCATTATATCAATCAGGATTGTCGGCATATCATCATACCTGCTTTATGGCTAAATTCTGTTGCTTTTAGTTTCATTATCCTGAAGTACAAGAAGAATTCAACTTACTTTTCTGGTTCAAAAGGAGGGAAAAAATCAGTCATTAATATATATAAGAACAAATCACCTACTCTCTATAAAGCTTTAGGGTTTGAAATTGTACTGGCAAAATAAAGAACAGGTTTAATATATAGAAGAGACTTGAAGTGTGTCTGTAGCTGCTACAGGAAACTTTTTCTAATATGTCTGTATAATTAATTTCAGCTCATTATTTATATGAATTTGGATTAACAAGATTATAAATACTGTCCAAATGCTTTGTTCATTGTGATTGTCATGTGAAAATTTTCAATGTCCACTTTTACTGGTACCTTATTTGGTATATCTTTTTAGAAATGGTTTATTACTGTAAAATAAGACTAGAAAGAAAATTAAAGCATTTAAATAAAAGTGGAGGAGCTACATTATTATTTTAAAAAAGAAGATAGAACAGAAGGGTAAAGAGCTGAACAAAAGAGTGCAGTTGAGAAACTGTAGTAAAAGAGAGGTTAAATAAAAGGAGCTGAGGAAGGTTGGCATGCTACCCTGTGGGTCACTGTAACCTTTTCAGTTTCTCCTGAAGAACAGAGAAGGTGGTAAGGAATTAGGTTTGACTTCTGCTTTGTACAATAAGTTTTTTGTGTTCTTTATAGATCTTTAAAATACCAAATAAAGTTTCTGTCATAAGAGGCTTGGTAGTTTTAAGGTCAGATTTACGGAGATAAGAACTGCTTTGCTTTGAGGAGAGGGAAGAATTGGTTTCATGCTCTGCCTCTGGGTACAGGAGTTGCACAGAAAGGAGGAACACTTAAAAATGAGTGTGATAGGTTGAAGAAATGGAATGGTGAAATAGGGAGGTAAGATCTTAGTTTCTAGGTATCCATTATGTATGGCCATGTGCATATGAAACACCCTTCTTGAAATGAAGGACTAATTTGACTAGCCTCCTATGTCTAGATGATCTGGAGGCACCATCAAGGGGAATTGCAATCAGTATGAATTTTGCTTCTGATCAGGAGAGGCCAAAGGAAGGATGCATTCTGGCAGACTTCTGCAGGTGGTAGTCAGTGCTGTAGGAATTGAAAATGTCACAAGCTTTGGAACTCATGAAGCACGTGGATTGATTGATCTTTTGTACCTGTAAGAGGGATATTGAACTCAGGGATGAGGAAAAGTTGGTCCACTGAACTACAACCAGAAAGGTAGAATGGAAAGATACATAGCATTATGCAGCAGGATGACCGCTGCAATGCCTGAGGAGTACCCTAGAGATACTAGTCACAGCAGAGTTTAATCTGGCAGAACTAATGTCCTTGAAAGGGGGTCACATCCAGTCACTGATATGCAGTGAGAAAGTGAAAATGGATGTCAGTGAGGGTGGCATCACCTCAGCCAAAAATGTTATTGATTGTTAAGGTTAATAGAGAGAATGGGGGAGCACAATTATACAAGGAGCACAATTATACAAGGGTCCATTGCTTGCATGCAATTAGTATTTGTACAGGGGTATTGTTTGGAAGCATATTGGAAGAAAATGCCTGTTTGGCAAATAGGTGCCTCTACATCTAGTAGCCTGTCTACATTGGCTTGAGTTTTATTTCAGTCTTGCAGCAGAACTTCCTGTGACGCAGAATTTCCAAACACCATAGTTTTCTAAGCAACTTAGACTTCCCAGACCCTCAACAGTAGCTATACATTCCCATCAGTCATTTATTTGCTTCTCTGTAAGATGAAGGCAAAAAGGTCCAGGGCATAATTGAGGCTTTTCTTCCAGTGATATAGAGTAATTGTTTCTTTTCTACTGAGGAATCTTAAATTAAGATGATCTAACAAGGCAGCTTAGAATAGCAGAACACTACCAGTGTTTCCCAGCCTCACAGTCCTGCCCACTCCTTTTTCAGCCTTATCCATAAACAGTATTCATATTTTTTCTCCTTTTTGCTTAGTATATAGCAGTGACTCATTAGTATGGTCAAGAATGCTTAAATTTAACAGTTGTAACAGGAAGATACTATGTAGTGAAGAAATTAAGATAAATTAATTGAGCTCAGTTGCTCCTTCATATTTTGTTGTGTAGAAAATTAAATGTATCTCCCACCCCCATTTGGTCAGAAATATTATTTATCAAGTTTTGCCGTCTGGATCAGGATGCACCACCCCAAAAGCTGATAGCAGCCAAGATGAGGTTCTGCCTGAAGCGGGTGAGGAATTCATTCAGGAGCATAGTTCATGTTTGTTTGGTATAAAGGTTAATCACATAGGTTGATAATGAAATTTACTACTGCACTTTTAAACTTAAGTGAGCTGAACTGTTGGTATTGTTTCTCTGAATGTATGAAGCATAAGAGAGGAACTGAACATCTTTTTAATTCAGCGTCATCAGTACAATAAACTGGCATTCAGAGAAGACTGCCGGCTGCTTCTGCAGACTGGGTGATTAGGAATTGAGCAGGGGGGAAATAAAGTTCCCAGTCACGCAGAGTGGCAAAATCTGTGGCTTCCAGTAGGATTACAGGCAGTTATCTCAAGCAGATGCGTCCAGCAACAGGGTACTAAAGGAATGCTTTTTTTGCTCCCATGACCAAACTGATCACAGAAGATATAAATTTTTTTTTTTTAAGAAATGTCAAGAAATTTGGAATGCACAGCTTACAGTAGCAGTGTGTGTGTGGAAAAAAACATGGGCAATTTAAAAAGACCTTGCAATTTGAAAGAACTTCAAGGGTAGTTGCTTAAGATAAGCCACATTTTTGGCAGTTCTTGTGAGGATGTCATGCCGTAGTTCTGTCTGCTTGGTCCCTGGATCACTACTTCACTTCAGGTCATCTTGCATCAGGTATTGTCTCGTTGGTGGTCCTGTGCCCTTACTCAACGTGGTCCTTGCTACTACTTTTTTGGACCAGCACGGGGCCAGGGCACAGTGAGTTCAGTGTTAGCTTAATTTGTTTGTATCTAGCAGCTTTTCTTCTTTCCCTATCAACAAGCATTCATTCTGTGTTGAAAGAAATGAAAAAAAAAAAAGATAAGTTTAGTGATGAAGAGCTTCATGCTATACAAGAGCTGTGAAAGGTTCAGGTCGAGCAAGAGAGAGAAGCCTCAGAGTTGGTTATTACCAGGAGACTCTGCAAAGACTGTTTCAAAATTATGGCTGAAAGAAGTGTTACAGTTGTCTGTTTAGCTATCAGATCTTGCCTACTTGTACTGGAGAAGTGGTAACTTTTTCTAATATACTAGCTAGAAATTGAAATATTGAATGCTGGTTGGTATAGTCATCACAGTATTAAAATGACTAAATATTATTTTAAGCTTCAGATGAACTGATCTTCTAGAAGCTTTAAAAAAGTTTGTCCTGATTTAAACGACCTCTAATTGTGGGACTATGAATGTTTCAGTTAGTGATATGACTTTCATAAGTGGATGTAATATATCTTTTTCTATTTTTTGTCAGTGAAGAAATGTTAGTTAATAAGTGATGACTTGATTATGGCCAGACCCATCTGTTATGCTTTCTCTTTTACTACATCAGATTTTTAAAAAACAGATTTTGAGTGTTTTTCCTTAAGAAATGAGAAGAAACTTATTGTGTTGAAGTCAATGACAGAATGTCTGTTGTCTTCCAGAATTTCACCTCCCTTTTTGCCATTCTTGCAAAATACCTACTGAGAGAGTTCTGTATGTAAATGTCTATTTAATCTATTTCATGTGGCATGTGTTGGCGTTTAAACTGATTTAAAAACACGAACTGTAAATACTTGATCTAAGCAGTATGCTAGAAACACTGGACTCTAACATTGCTGAAAAATAACCTCTTCATGGTTTCCATTTTGTGTGAAACTACTTGGCTATAGTAAAATTGACATCCAGGTTTATTTCCATGATAAAGTAAATATCTGATCTGAGAGTTAGTAGAAGCTAGTATTTCTGTCAAAAAAAGGCAGAACAGTCCTTTTCCTTCGTCGGGCTGCTCATGTCTACCTTCTAATGCTGGCCTCTCCCTCTTTCTCATTACAAGTGTTTGTAATGTACTAGATCTGTCATCTCCGTAACCTAGTGCGCTTCCTTTTTTCAGCAAGAGTAGTTACTTGGTCTGGTTCATGGCACAAGCTGTGCAAGTGCAACAGTGTAAGGGAGCAAAAAGCACCCGGCAATGAGAACAAGACTGGTCTGCTACTTTCAGTGGCTCTTCTAGCTTGAAATGCTAGTTGAACTGCTAATCCAGGTTCACTGTGGAGTAATTCTAGTAATTCTAAAGAGTCAAGGGCTGCACTGTTCATTTTTACCTATCTGGTAAGTAAGTGGAGATTTGCAAAGTACTGGTATTGTTTTTCTTAGCTCATATTTGTAATAGCATTGAGAACTTTGCCACTGGGCAAAGAACTTTTTCATCTTTCCATCTTATACAAAGCAAACTTCTGAATTAAACCTAGTATAATGATTATAAAATAATAAAAAAAGTTTTAGAAATAAGTTGTGGTTATTATCTTACCTGGCTGGGGTATTATTTTCTTTTTACTTGGTGTAATAGTTTTGTATCTTTAAGAATTTCTTCAGATGAAATAGATACATTTGTCCATGCTATTAAAACATACCTGATGTAAGTGTATGGATATTTCCTCATTTAAAAAAAGAAAAGTTTGCTTAGTCCATTCCTGATTTGAGAACCAGGAATACAGTATCCATAAGCTAGTCATGACATTGCTTCAATGTGATGCACCAAAATTTCCTAGGTTGTTCTTGAAATAATTAAGTGGGAAAACGACAGGTAGTTTATGAAATCAGCTGGTTTTGTGAAATTTCTGTCATCTCAGGTCAAAAAGACATGTTGTGTAAGCAGTTTCTGAGCCAGAGCTGGAAAATGGACAGCTCCTGGATTTGGGTCTGACCCAGATATGTAATAGTATGGGATAAAGTCCAGAAAACTGGAGCCAGGATCTCTTGTGAACCTGAAGGTGAAGTGAGGTTGACTCAGTTGATTCCCATAAGTTTGCTGTTGCTGAAAGGGAGAGAATCTTGTTCTTTCTTTATCTTCTCTCCCTCAAGCTGGCAGTGGCACTCATGAGACCAGCTGCTGTGCCAGTTTAACTCAACACAGTAGAAAAAGGTGGGCAAGTGGTTCCATGAGCTATGAAGCTAGGACTAAGGAGGAAAGTAGAACCTTTGAGCTAAAAGTAGGGTGGGAGGTTGGTGACTATGGGTGGGGGAACCCAAGAGACTTGCCAGTGGAACACATCCCATCTTGTGTAATCTTCAGTGTTTTTCTAGGATTACCTATGAGATTCTGATTTTTGTTTTGTGTTAGAACAAAACATGGATCTTTTATATGAGAAAGAAGTGGTAGTACTTGCTGAAATACGAAGTTTAGTGTGATTTGTTGTTATGATCACAGATTTTTGGCAGATATGTTAAACACTTTTCCAGTCCTGGAAGAAGCCATTTAACCCTGTCACCAGAAGAGAAGATTGCCAAATTGAGCATTTTAACAGACTTTCTATAAAGTTTCTGTCAGTGGAATCTCTACTAATATTTGACTTACCTTCAGCTGGAACGAAGGTCTGTATGGTCTGCGCAGGTCCCGTATGATGGTAAGGCTTCTGAGGAGCAACTTGTCAGTGCCAGGCCAGGGCTTTCCTCTGAGAGGGGGAAGGAGGTATGAAGGCCCAGTTTCTTTGGAGGTCATATTAATTTTTAGGCTTTTGCAACAACCGCAGTACTCCTGAGTGTGATTAACTCTGTCACTCTGTCCTCTGAAACAGGAATATAGGCAGACTCTCAAAGAGGAATCGTTGTCTAGTTTCTGCTGTTCCAATGTGCAACAAGGCAGTTCTGTACAGCCCATAACTCTGACCTAGTCTCTTCTGAGTCCTTTGGGTGATCACATCTTCACCTCAGTAAAAGAAAGGTGGCTATTCCAAATCAGAGTTAGAGGCCTTGGATGCCTAACCACAACAGCCTACCAAAATAGCTTCAATGTACCAGAAAACCAGCAAGAAATGTGCTAGTTGCCTAAGTCACATAGTTGCACGGCAGTGGTTGTATATTTGGTATTTTGCTTTAATAACATTCAGGCAGCTGGTGAGCAGACAGTTCAAATAAGGAGCAAACGTGGGTCACCCAAGCACCTTGGAGCCAGTTACAGTCATGTCTATGGAAGAAAGAGAGCTTCAACCAGTAACACATCCTGACCTCCCTCCTGAGTGACAGCTGGCTATCTGGTTTTTACAAATTGTGACTCTGTATGTCTCTAAGCTTGTAGTAAGCTTATGTGTAGTAACCTTTTGTATGAAGAATAGTCATCAAACTATCTTGTAGTAATGCATTTTTAAATTATTAAAGTACATAAGAAATCAGGACTTCTGATACTTTTAATATGGATTACTATCTCATGACCCAAAAAAGACTCTGCATTGAATTTTATCACATGGTTCCATAGCTATAAATATTGTTAGTTTACCATGGGAGTCACCTTTTCACAACTAGTGTAATTCTGGAGGAGGGATGGAGAAGGGGCAAACACCCATGTGTACTACCCAAGGGAAGATGGAGATGTCTAAGATACTATTGTGTTGGATGTCCACATGTAAAGAATGATCTAAGTTTTCACCCTGGAGGCCTGCTGCTATGAAAATCTTGCTGCAATGGATCGTGGGCTTTACCATGAAGAACGGTAGGAAGACACAGCTGCACTTTCCTGAATTTCCCACCTTGCCACCCTCTCAGATAAGGAGAGGAATGAATCAGCCGGTGGGTGAAAATGGAAGCTGATTGTCAAGGATTTGTGTTAGTTATTCCTTGCTAGAATTTATGAATCTGTTCTGATGGAAAAACTGTTGTGTTGAATGATTTTTTTGGCTCAAAGCATTTCCAAAATCTGCAGCTTGAAAAAGTTGATTTGAATTGTCCTTGTTTAAAAGTTTGGAATAGCAAGAAGTTTATATATTAATTGATTGTTTCAGACTGCTTACCAACATCCACATACTTTTACTTACCATGCAAGTTGAATACATTCAGTAATCTGGCTTGGGACAAATTTTTACAGCTTGGTTGCTACCCTTTAAAAGGGGATGTAATAGAAATGCTGGTACAATCAAGACAGGCTCCTTTGTCTTGATTACCAGAGGTAGTGATTAAAATTCATCAACTTGCAGACTCTGGCCTTTTTTGAGCTGAAAGGGATTGTCTTCTCTTCCTCAAGTGTTCTTGGATCCTTGTAGATGTATTACCCTGGGTGCAGAGTTCACAAAGAAAATCTTTCTGTAGTAGGAAGGTATGGCATAACGTGAAGTAGGAGTACAACTAACTAAATGTAAATGGAGAATTAAGTGGAAATAAATCTTGTGAGCTAGAAGATAAGAAACTGATAATCTGTGATAGTTGTACAGTGGAAGCCAAAGGCAAATTCGATGTGATGCTTTGTTCTGTTCAGATGTATAAAGTGCAAATGCAGGCCCTCTTTATAGATGTGTGAGCTGAGGAAATAAATTTTACCTACCTTTCTTTAAAAATGTTCTTGTTTGTTTTTCTTCTGTTGGCAGGCATGTCCTGAGACCAGGTATGGCTTCAGTGGCTGGCTTCCTGGCTGGCTAGGCAGAATATATGTATTAAACAGTCTAGACGAAATATTGTTAGGCATTACTTAATGCTAAAATTACAGCTACCAGGTCGTATGTTCTGCATATTGATCAGGTGTGGATTTATGTAGGCTGCTAAGTGGATTATAGGCATCTTTACTCTTACGCTGACGTTGCTCAGTGTAATGCAATAGGAGTGATGATTCCTGGTCATTGTTTCTGGCACCCCCTTTACTGTATCTTCCTCTCTTCAAGTGTTTTAAAAAAAAGTTAGGAAATCTCAAATATTTCATTTCTTCTGTACTACAGTTTCATTATCTGTAGAGACCTGTTTTCTTTCTCCCATATTCTACCAAACAAATGTTAAAAAGAAGCACCTCTTTCTGAAACTGGAATAATACAGAAGAATTACATTAGGAGGAAAATGAAGTTAAGTTGCTGCGTGGCGAAATGTGTTTGTTTATATACAGTTATTTCAAATTGTTGACCTTATAGGAGGAAAACACCCTGCTGTAAAACTGTTTCAAAATTTGCTGTAGTTATGGGCAAAGAACAAGAGCCATCTCTATAGTTTTATGTTATCTTCCCGGCTATTGCAGCACTATTTCTCCCATCCATGTTGTTTAAATTTATTTTCAGGTATTGCTCTTTTTATTATTAAGTGTATTACGCTTATGAGCCATAAACCATAGTCTTGCATCTCTGAGTACCTGCTTAGTGATTTAGACAGAAGGATAGTCTTTATCCAAAGTGTTTAAAGTTGATGCATAAGAAAAGGTACTCTAGATAAATATGGATAGTAATGGTCATCCTCAGTAGCAAAAATGCAGTCTGAGTAGCTGAAGTTTTTGTTTTATACTTCATGGCAAAATAGAAGGTAGAGGAAAATTTTGAAATTAACTTGTGGATATTAATGGAGATCTCCTGTCTAGCCAAGGAGGCAGAAAATAAATTTAGGTTGATTGATACAGACCCGTATGTGATAGGAGTCAACCTGTGTCAGGCTATAGAAAGACAGAGGAGAAGGGGACAGTTTGCAGAGGAGTTTGAAAATGAAGTAGCTTGTAGCCAGAGTGAAAAACAGAGATCCTGTGGAGGGTCTAAAGACAGAATTGAAGTGCTCACAGTTTCTGACTAGAAAAGCAATCTTTGCAGCAGTATTATAAATTCATGAGTAGGGTAGGATGCATATGCCAAGTCAAGAGAAAATGATGTCATAGTAACTGAGCCTGGATGACAGATTTAGCAGTGTGGAAAATCAGGAAATTTTATTGAAAAAGCCTTACACAGAAAGAACCTATACGTTTGAGAGAGAGCCTGAGTATAGGGACAAGAGAGCTCCAATTATAAAACAATACCAGAAAGAAAGAAGAGTGATGACATTCTTCATCATGATTGTGGGGGAAGGAAGGAGGAGAAGATCTGTTTTAGACATGCTGATTTTAATATAAAGATCAGGCATCTATTTGGAGGTGTCAGAGAGAGAGAGAGGTATCTTAAGGCAGAAGGAGGCAAGTCTTGAAATTCTTAGAAGAGAAGAATTTGGTTTTGTGTATTAGATGGGTGAACCCTGATAGTAAACTCAAAACAGCTATGGAGAGTGCTTAGCAGTAATTTGTATCGGAAACAAGAGTGAGAGATTGGCATTAGGCTGTGGCATTCTGTACTATGAAATACTTGTCTGAAGAATGTTTGTGTTGCAAAGATTGCAGCGTTTCCAGAGATGAAATACAGAAAGAGAAGAGGGGATCAAGGACAGCCAGTGCCATGAGGCAGTAGCCTTGTAAGTATTGCAAGAAAATTATTAGTTACATATTTCTGAGAGCAGCTGTTAGAACAATTGCTGCAAACCCTGTAGTGCACTGGAGCTTTCTAGCTCATCTTGCTGTTCAAAATGCTGACACACCAGAAAAAGCTGGAAGCCAATGAAGTAGCGTAATAGAGAAAATGTAACTATAGCAAGAAAGGTTATGGTGGGGTTTTTTTGAAAGCAGTATTGTTGACAGACTATATAGAGGAAGTAAAATGAAAAACCAAACAAGTATACATTGGAGATAAGGTGAGAGAGGACAAGGACTTGGATCAGATCAGAGATTTTCCTTTGTAGTGAATATAGTTAAAGACATGGATTTAGAGAAACTGAAAAGGTAAAAAAAGCACTTTTCAGTGGGAGCTTAAATGTTGGATGGTGATTGGTATTTAGGGTTTAGTCCATTTATAACAGTCCATTTATAAGTGCTGTTTGAAGCAATAAAACAATGCAGAGGAGGGGAAGAGAACAGAAATGTATATGAATTTTAGATTTAGGAGAGTCTTACCCTGCAGAGGTGGTTTTTTTTTTCCCTCCACCAAATATGGAACGTGTATTTTTTCTCACATTAATGCACTGTGCATTAATGCCTATTGTTTCTTCAACATTTAGTTTGAAGTATTGCATAAATGTATAATGTGATATAATAATGTCAGTCTAATCTCTGCAGCATTCAATTCATTGTTTTGGGGATGGTGCACCTGCTTCTTAGAAGGGACTAGCTTTCAGCTTAATTTGAATTATATTTTAAGTATTGGTCCAGTTAATAAAACCCGAGAAATTCCATCTGTTCAACTGTCATGTAGAAGAATGTTTTGTCTCTGAAGCACATTATCGTATCTAAAATTGACAGTATAATCTGTTGATTTTTTTTAATTTTGTGCCACTTCCCCAGTTGTCTCTTGGTACAGTTTTGATTAAAAAGAATTAATTCTGTACTTAAAACCAACCTGTCTCAAATTATGAGATTTTTTTTCTGTCATTTCTGTGGCACTGCAGTGGCCAGGCAAGTTATGATATGTATGCAGTATTCACTAGATTTTCCACTTACTTCCCCTTCATACCCTCAACCTGTGAAGAGTATAGCAACCACTGTGCTTAATTTTAGTAACAATTCACAAGTAGCAATAACATTTTACCCCTTTATGGATACCCTGCTCATCTGTAGCTGGCATACCACTATTAGCTGCGTGTGCTCCTTTTTCTCAGGGTAGCTTCCCAAGGCAAGTTCCGTGGCTTGCCTTTTGTCGTGCTGAAGGAGCTCACAGATGACGAAGCCAATATTTCTGTGAATTTAGATAATTTTGCATTCTCGGATCAAAGTTTCTAATTTACTGAATATTGCTTTATTGTGAGCCTTTTCAAAAGAGGTTCAAATTTATTTCTGAAGAGTTATTGGCAGACTTGAACTCTTACTTTATGTTACTGTAGTGAAAGTTCACACAGTAGGTTAAATCATAATATCACTATTTAATATTTTTACAGTGTTAGCACTTTAAAATTATGTTACCTTGAAATCTTATGTAATAGAAGACTTCATAACATTGAAACTGTTTATAGGAGCTAATTTCTAGGCAAGAGTTGATAGTCTGCATGAATAGGATGGCAAGCACTTGGACTGACACTGGCATAATGGGGTTCTGATGCATTTTGTAAGTGAGGGAGTGGGATACAGCAATTCTGAAATGTTTCTGTAACTTATTGAGCCATTTCAGCTGCTTTCTCTGAAATTCTGTGAGATGAGGTTCAAGAATGCATTGACTCTGTTTTTGAGCCTGTGACGAGATATGTACCTGTAGTCCAACTAAATGAACTAAACTGGTGGGAAAAGATGGAAGAATGAGCTAAGTAAAAAATGGTGACATTGCTCATTAGGAAAAGATACAGCGTAAGGAAGTTGGCCAAAATATTAAAGAGGAACCTGGAGCTGGCTCAAAAGGAAAGATGCTATTGGGTGCATCTGAAGATTGGCGTAAGTGTGGATGAGTAATAAATTGCTGACGATGAATGAGAACTAAAGCACAGTAATGCTCTGTAGAGAAGAAGAACCTGCAACTTGTTATAAAATGGGAGAGAGAATGCAAAATATATTTAAAGTGCACAATAGAAACTGCACATTAGAATATTTGGATTAGTTTATTTTAAGTATGAGAAACATTAAAGACCTAACAAATAGTATGTGTGCATCTGACAAGCAACAAAAAAATGGACTAAAATGAAAGTAATTGGTAGTTTCCTCTGTATCAATATTGATAAGTATTTAGATAGTATACCTAAAAGATGTTTAATAGGTGCTAAAGAAAATAGAATGGAGAAAAAAAACTATTAAAAGGCACCTTGTCCGATGAATGTATGGGTTATGGTGTTGAATTAGTCTGACATTTCAGTTATGGCTGTATCATACATGGGACATCCTGATGTGAAGTGTTTGTATAGCTACCCTTTCCATGGCCAGCTTCCAAAAAATAGGGTGGATCTTCCATCCCTCACTCTTTTGCTGTCCCCAACGTGTGGAAAGCCTTGGATGGAAGAATCTGTACAAGGAAGTCCCAAATTTCTGTTTTTCTATAGTTTTTCATCAGGGCAGTACTCTGAGCCGGCTATTTGTGATGCAGTTTACAAGAGCAATTCCATTTAGAGAGCCTTTAACATCTCTGTGTGCATTGTTGACTGCCAAATTCTATGAGACTCCTGCACTCCAGGGAGGGAAGTTTGTGTAGAGGAGATGCGCTGTCATTTGAAGCAACTGTGAAACAGTTTTGTGGTGGTGGTTTGTGTTTTCTCTCCATTAAGAGAAAATAGGAGAATAACAGAAAGGTGTTTGGACTAATCTTTGAAGTAGCAAGTGAAAGAAAGACAGGTTTATGAAACAACCATTGAAACTTCTCCTACTTTTAGGAGGGATTAGGAATGCAGTTGTAAATATTGGTGAGCACAGAAGGCTAGGATTTGATGGCAGATACCTAAAAATTAAGTTTAGTGTTTGTCTTCTTCCTGTTACATCAAAGCTGTTCAGAACTCCCATGTTGTGCACACAGCCTATTTGGGATTTTTTTAATGATTATAAATCTTATTGTTGATATCTCATTGGTGGAAAATATTTGAAAATGAGACTTAATGTGTAGTATCACAGAAAAAGGATATGTGCCTGATTATTAACTAGCATAGCCTCACTCCAGATGAGGCTTTTAAGGCTATCATAGATAATGATATTGGATATCACTGAGTAACATGATTATTTATATTGTTTTGCGAAGGCTGCAACAGTTCTGGAACGCAAGCTTTTACAGAAACATGCACACAAATTAATATTATACTGAGAACTATTTTTGAGAGACTGGAGATTGACCATGTTTTCTTTTAAAGGATAAATCTTGTGTATATTGGGGTGATGCAATGTTATTATAGATGACATTATCCAAGCAATGCCTATAGAATTCTAGAAATGTTTCAGTCTTTTTCCTGAGGAATAAAACAAGCATTTCCATTCACCTTTTAATTTCACTAGGGCTTTACTTGGTTAATATGACAATTTTTGTCTATGGATCCAGCAGCTGATGGAAGCACTCTTATTCTGTTTCCTCCTCCCCTATGGGCAACGGAAAAGGAGAGGCCATTGAAAGAAATAAAAGCGGAAGGGAGATGAAAACGCAAGCACATAAGAACCAAGCTGTGTCCAAAAGGAAAGGGTTTTCAAGTTCGAATCATAGAATCATTTAGGTTGGAAAAGACCTTTAAGATCATCAAGTCCAACCATTAACCTAGCACTGCAAAGTCCACCACTAAACCATGTCCCTAAGTGCCACATCTACATGTCTTTCAAATACCTCCGGGGATGGTGACTCCACCACTTCCCTGGGCAGCCTGGTCCAGTGCTTTATAACCCTTTCAGTGAAGAAGTTGTAATGTTGTTTCTTTTTCTCCATTCTTGCTAGTGTCCAAGTGCTTTTCCACAAGCTCTTCCTGAGAGCGTTCAAGTACAAGGATATCCCACTGGACAGCTTGCTGCTGTTGCAGTGTTAAGCTGTTCTCTCTGTATCACTCCCACGTTTCCTTGTTAACATGCCATAAATGATGGAGACCATGTAGAAAGCTTGAAAGTTAATGTTCCCAGAGAGGGCATATCCTTTATGCCATATGGTGAATTAACTGACAGTCCTGCAAATAATGTAGTTTTAACCAGTGTTTATTTTCTGTTTTGAAAACTATTTATTATTTGCATTACAAGGCTTGGTTAAACTTCATGTCAATTTTTAAGACGGCATTTTTAGAGTTTTGTAAGTGGAATGATTACCTTACTTAGAGATTGTCATGTTACAAAATACCTTTAATGAGAAAGTAATTGACAGTTACAAAGAGCGAAATCAAGCCCTTTTGTTTATTATTCACTTCACTTTTGGCTTTGCCCACTTAAAATACTGTCAATGATTATGCTGTATTTTAAAACAAAAATCAGCTTCACAAGGTGGTAGTGCTACCAACCTTTCTAAGCAAAACCTTGTTAGATGTCTTGCCATTTACAAACTTTTCCAGTTGCCTTAGGAAGAAGATGAGAAAAAGGAAATCTTCATGAACTTCTGCGCATGTGTGTGCGAGAGGTGTTATTAAATTAAAAGCAAAGCTAAATCAACTGTTTAATATTATTGGCTATTGAGTAGAAAAGCCAAGGAAAATATTGTGGTGACATTTTAGCCATGATCGTTAAGAGATGAGCAGGGCAAGGTTTGTAGGTGGAAGGCAGTATTTTTATTAAAACAACCAATTACATTTTCAGAAAAAATAAACAGGCCAACTTTTGAGCCCAGAAACATATCTTCAGTTCTGAGTCAGAAGTTGAGTATTTCAATCATAAATATGTGAGTTTGGGGGCATCTGGAAGGAGGCCAATACAATCTGCAGGTGGTGTACCTTAATGCCATAAAAATTACAATTTTTGTTTATTTGTAATACTTGTGACAACTTGCCAAAATGCAAGTTTAGTGTCATTCTAGGCTTACCTGACTTGTGACGTTACTGCTTGATGCATTTTTTTTATATCCACAGATGACTGAATTCCCCTACTAATACAACTTTTTACATAACACAAAATTCTAAAACTGTTTCACTCAGGATTAGGGCTCTTTTCAAGTGCATAAGTTTACTGTTCTTGTTAAACATATATATGTAATTGATATGCTAACGACTTTCAAGGTTGTATTGGAAGGAAGAAAAGAAATCACACTTGTTTAGTAGCTGTAACTATGGTGCCAGAAGATGGCACTGAAGAAATATGTAGCACATCTTAGATTTTGTGGGATTGCATTTGTTGGATTTGTACTACAGTGAGTTTTCTTTTGTGCAGCTCTGTGTTGCTTATTAACACTGTTTTCAATTTTCATTTTCTTGCCTAAGTTTTAAAGTACGTTGGTGTTTTCAGTTTGGGTAGGAAGCCTGGAAGTTGGCATGTTGGAGTCCACACAGAAATTGGAAAATTCTGCACTTTCATGTGTTAGATGGCAGTTTAATCAGCTCCCTTTGGAAGTGCTTCAACACTCTGCACTTTAATAAAGCATCATGGCCTAGAACTTGAAAGGTACGGATAAAATGGAAGTAATTGCTTTAGAGAAATAGAGGTGAGGTTTTGAAATAATGTGAGACAAAGCTAAACCCTAAAACTGAACAGGAACAAGTGCTCATTGATGGCGTATTAGTACAGTTAGGATGGATTCTTGGTGCCTGTCCTTCACATATATTACAGTGAGATCTATCAGTAGTACTCTGGATATTTTGAGAAATAGAACCAGATTTTCTTGTTATGCCTCCCTTCCTTTCTGGCAGGCTCCACAGATAAATGTAACCGAATAGTGCAATATTCAAGCAGCTGTTATAATGAAAGCTATTCTAATACATTCAGCTATTATAATACAATCTTGCCATCTACCCTAGCAGAATCTGTAGCTATACTCAGATGCTAAAACTTGTGACTGGAAACTGTGTGTGTGTTACAGAACACCTGCTTTACTATATAAAATTACTGGCATTACAGAAGAGATTGGTGTGTGCTTTTGTTTTGCTGTTAAAGCTAATAAATATATGACCATGTGAAACCAAAATAAAGTCCTTGCATTATTTGATTTGGGATGTTGTGACTTAGTGAAGCAAAACCAGAGATCTGTTGAAATAACGTTTTGAGCAAACTTGGGGTTTTTTTGTCATGCTGAGCAGGGAACTTGCATTCTAGTAATAGCGAGTTTATAAGGGTCAGTTTAATAAGTGTGGTTTAAAAGGGAGCCCAGTAGTTTTGTCTGAGTGACTTGCCCCTCTGACCTGCTTATTTGCCAGAGCATAAGATTTCACCTGACTCTAGTGTAGGTCCCCTCTGCAGCTGCAGGCCAGCATTCTCTCCTTGGGCCTTTTTTTGAGACAAACTGGATTTTCTACATAGACTAGTTCTCTCATATGTTGTTTGGTTTTTTTTTTTAATAAGTAGGTCATATTTACATGAAATTGAACCAGATTTTTGGGAAATTGTACAGATCAGTTTGTTTTGAGAGTTTGGAAATACAATCAACTCTCAGGTCATTCCAGTTCACACAAAAGAGAATTCAATGCAGATAACCAAGAGCGGGTGGAGGGGCTTGACCAAAGAAATGCTGTAGTGGCACATTAAGAGTGATAAAACCTCAGTACATTGAAAGTCTTCTGTAAGGGAATTATTCTGTAGCTGCTCATTTCTAGGTTTCTTTCCTCATTCTGAGAATTAACTGAAGGTTTGGTGTAAAAAAAGAAGATGCCCTATTGAATTCTTCTGTAAACTGAAAGACAGTCTTGTGGTTTGGAATAATGGTATTTGTATTGAAACATCCAAAACAGAATAATTCTTTTCAGTGTTAGTAAAGTACATTCAGTAAGCCCTCCACCTACCCCACCCCAGTTATTTATCCCTGGAGAGGAGAAAACAAATAGAAAAACAGCCAGTTTTTAACTACATGAATAGATATATTGTCTTTATCAGTGAATTTCTCTTTGTGAACGGTATTTTTATATATGGAAAGGAGGTGAGAAGAATGTGTAATCAACAGACCATTTAGTTTGCTTGCAAATAGAAGTGGTATTGTTTTACATATTTCATGTTAGTGTCTACAGAAGTGAGAAACAAATATTTTTCTAAAGCAAAATACTTGAGCTGCTATAATATACCTGATAGGCTGTGTGTGCTTTCTAAGCTACTGTAAGAAACAGTAATTGAATCAGAAATTGTATTTTGCTTTACTGTATTCAGAGAACAGCTAACTGTTTGTTTGAACTAAAAGTTGAAATTGAAACTAAAAGTTTCAATTTTAGTCATTTATGTATATATTTTCTCATTTCTGTCAACATTTAATGTAAGTCAAGATTTAGAAGAAACAAACTGTCTGTGAACTGAACTTGCTCTCCTTGAATATTGCACCATTTTGACACTATAGGAAATTCTTTAAGTTTTATTGCAGCTAATTTCTGGGGTTTTATCACTGCAAAATACTGTAAAATGAATAGCGGGTTCAAATAACTGATTTGAGAGCATTTAGAATATATTGAAGGCCTTTCTATCTTATTCTACTACTAAAAAGAATAGAAAATGTAATTTATTTTTATGTAAAAAACCAGGTCATTTTTCAATGGTTGTTATTTAACCCTTTCAATGCTAGAGATAATGAGGGGGAAAATTACCTGTCTCAAGCTGGTAGGCACTGTACCTGGGCTAGCTCTATTTTAGTGCAGCTCAAATTCTAACATAAGAAAATTGCAGAAATTTACAATTCAAAGTGTGTTTCATCACGGAGAAATCCACAGATTGTTTTGACACTCAGTTAGAAATTCAGCATGAAGATGGACATCTCGTGAAATTTGCAGCTGCTGATTGAATTTATATTTCCATAAAGGCCATCAACAGTAGCAGCCTGCAGGGGAAGTGGGGGAAAAATGACAAAAATTGTGAGGCTAGCATTTTTTCCTCAGCCTTATAGTAGCAAATTACTTATAATAAGGTCCTACACTGACCAGGATTAAAGAAAAATATAGGCAGCCAGAAGGGGATGATTTCTCAGTTTAATTGATTTGAACTAAAAATGTCTGAACTTGGTATTTAAATATATGTTTAGTCATCTGTACAGTATGTAAAATGCAACTGCAAATCAAAAGTGTCCTTAAATTGAAAAATAAGACTCTTACTGGTAATTATAGAAGGTTTATCATACGAGTAATTTGATTTTATAATAAATTCTCAGGATAGAAAATGAATGATACCGAAATGTGCAAAAGTAGGTTGTCTTTATTAGGGGTGAAAATCTCATCTCATCTCTGGCAGTGCTCCCTCTCATTCATTCACACACACAGATAGGAGAGGATGTGCAAGATCTGCATATGTTTTTTTTTCTGAGTAACAACTCTCATTACGTTGATAATTTAAAAAGCAAACATGCATTCACAAAAACAAGTCCATGTTGTCAAAACAATTAGCAAGAAATGTCATTGAGACAAATAGTATAATAAAATTGAACAGATTTATCTTTTGTTTAGAAGGTTTTGTATATTACCGTCTGTTTATGTTTTCATGGAAGGAATGGGCAGGGGAAGGTTAAATATTTTTGAAGTGTCTTCTTTTTTGATAGAAGCAGAATCATTATTATCATCCTTGAGAGATTCTAACTCCCTTAATACCTTTGTTTCAAGATACCTGTGCATCTTAAGACTGGGAAAGTTTAATGTGTAGGTGTTTTCTTTCATCTCGGTGTTAGAGATTTATGCATGCAACTCCCAACGCATAGCAAGGCAGCTGTACCCACTGAGTTGTGTTCAGAAGCCTTTTCCTCATAGTAGTCTGCATTTGTGCCATCCTATGCTGCAGTTCCATCATGTCTTGCAAGCTAAGGAAGGTCAACAAAAATAAATTTTGAAGTCAGTAGACACCTAAATGTTCCAGAAACTGTTAAGGGAGTTCTCCGTAGCTGGACAGCAGAGAGTTGTACTTTAGTACGGTGAGACACAAGTCATGTAGTCTTGGTATCAGTAAGGTTTCTTAGTATATGGAGACATTTAAGAATGAAAGAACTTGTGTGATATCTTAATATAAAAACACGGAGATTACATATCTTAGCTACTCAAACCAGAAAGAAATGAGTTAGAATTCTAATGAGATTAATTGAATAACTTTGTAATAATATCTATGAATGTCATTATTTCTGAGAGTTTACATTTTAGAAATTAAATTGGTAAAATGTAGTAAAACAACTATCTTTAATTTTACTTCTAAAAATTAAAATACAGCTTAGGAACCTACATGTCTTTAACATACCTGGAAATGAAATTATTTGATTGTAGGTATCAGCTTGTTCTTTCAGTGATCATAAACTCCATGTATCAAACACTTGTATTATGGTTATTAGAAGCTATGCAAGTCTAAAGATTGCAGTCCAAAGGCAGT
Source organism: Aptenodytes patagonicus (assembly GCF_965638725.1). Lineage (NCBI taxonomy): Eukaryota > Metazoa > Chordata > Aves > Sphenisciformes > Spheniscidae > Aptenodytes > Aptenodytes patagonicus. The sequence continues at coordinate 22,928,981 of NC_134982.1, forward strand.
CTTTCTTCTTTTCTTTCACTGGCATCAGCATAAATGCTTTCACATAGAAACCTTTATATGTACATACTGGCTACAATAGTTGTACTTGGTGCTTTAGCTTGTAGTAACAGCAAAATACTCTAAAATCAATGGGCACACAACTGAGTATTTAAATACTTAATGATTAGGTACTTACATACTGTGAAAGCACATAGACCTCAGTATTTGCTGTTTAGTCTAAAATTTGCTTAGTTAAGCTGGAACTGTGGAAGTAGAAAGCAGGAAAAACTGTTAAGTGGGGACTGCATGTTGCTTTTTGCATGTACATTTGTTTTTCTAACTTGTGAAGTGACCACAGAAACTCTTGAGATTTGAGTAGAAAAATAAATTAATGAGTTGACTCGGGTCTAAAAAGCATTGACTTTCAGGTAGTCCTTGGTCCCTGCTGTTCCAATTTATCCTTTTCCTGCTTAAAGTAGCTTTGAAAGCAGATCAGACATTGCTGCAGTACTTTGGCTATGTGAAGTTTTTTTTCTTCTTCACCACCTACACCACTCTGAGCTTACCAAAACCAGCTAAAATGTTTTGGTTTTTTTTTTTCCCCGAATCAGTGTTATTGGAAAATACTTTAACTAATGGGTACACACTGGTCAGCTTAAAGAAACAAACTTTTGAAGCAGAGGTTTAAAAGTAACCTAACAATGTAAAGTAAGAGTTAAATCAGGCAAAAATTTTCAGCTGTTGAAAGAGAAATGATTCCACGTTGCTAATATTAATCCACTAAATTGTTGTACTTTCTGGTAAGTATTGTTTAATTTAGTTTTAAAAAAGTACCAGTTACCTTTGAAATACTTGTTTTTCTTAGAACTCTAATGAAGTAAGTATTTTTTTATTTCTATATATAATGAAATATGACATTTTGCAAACTTCAAATATTAAAAGCTATAAAAGTACATACTAACCTGAACAATGGTAATTAAGCTCCTATAAGCATTAGTATAGCATTCTTTTGGAAAGTATATTACTAATTTTGCTTGCAATCTATTTCCTATTTTTTACTTCAATACCTTTTTAATAAATACTGAATAATTTATGTAACATACGTATATAATATGTGAAAAAGCATACCAGAAATTTATTGTAAATATAAGCAAACTTGAAAGTAAATCAAAATACAATGACTGATGAACATGAAAAATCTTACTGCACCCATATGTCGTGTCAAACTAGTAAGTCAGAAATATGTTTAGAAAGCTGTTTCTAAACTAGTGTACACCCTTTTTTAGATATCTCATTTTAAGCATCCCCTTTCAGCTCTCATACCTTTTAAACAAATTAGGATAGAAGAGTAAAATTGCGTGGATGTTTTTGACATCCATCCATGTTAACTGTCTACCCAGCTTCTTCTCAAGGATCCCGAGGGTCAAATGCTATTATAATAATTAATATAAAACACAAAGGATGGTGCATTTCCTCTGTTTTTTAGAACTGAGATGACAGTTTTGGATTCAAGATGTATACCCCTATCATAGTATTATAGGTATGGAGTTGTCTTTAAGCCCTCTTCAGTAATATTTTTTCTGTCTTATAGTGAAAGTGAGACTTGATTTGCTTATGGGGTAAGGTATTCAAATTCAGTTAGTTTATCTGAGTAAAAAGTTAAATTTTCAAGTTGGAAATAAGTGTTGATAACATACTTCTATTTGAACTCACTGCTGCAATATGTACATGCTACATAATACTGGTATTTTGAAGCACAGAAAATTTTTGTGATAGCATTTTGGGTTATGAGTTCAATGTACATGCTTCTTTCCCAGGTCAGGCAATGTTCATGTTCTTCATTTTGTTCCAATACCAATTTTTGTTTCATCTCAAATGTGATTCTTTAGAATTGTTTAAAGCTCAGTCCAAGTGAAAGGTCTGCATTTTCAAAAAGAAACTGCAGTATTGTTTTATGTAAAACATGAATAAAATATCTAGATGCAGAAGACGGTTGCAAGATTCTGTTCTTCAGCCCTGCAGGCCTGTGGTTGTGTTCTCAGCTAGGCAGCAGTGGCCGTCTGTGCGCACTCGGATGCTGTGGAATGACATAATTTGTCGTGTCGGTGTCTACGCCTTCACAGCCCTTTAGGTTGCTTTATCTGAGAGCTGAAGGAAAGGAGTCCCTGTTGCCACTTTACCTGGTTGTGTCGATCCCGACTGCCTCATCTCACAAGACATATCTTTGCCACGAGGTTATTTATAAAAGTATAAAACTTTCTGTTAGACCCAGCTGTGTGATGAAATGGAAAATGTTTTCTCTTTTGGCAACCCTGGCAGACTCTACAATTGTCTACACTTATTTCAGTCTTTGTTAGGTATTTTATTTCCTTGAAGCTGTACAGTGTTTCTCTAGTAGGCTACACTTAGTGGACGTCCCCGCAAACCATTTGTGCGTTCAGGGTCGTGCTGTAGTCACTTGTCCTGTCGTATTAAAATTGCTTCCTCTTCTCCCAAGGAAGAGCTCTTGTTCTTTCCTGAGATCCCTGTCAGGCCTTGTCCTGCCTAGCGGGCTGTCCCTCCGAATCCATGCTAACCTGTTCCCTTTATCAGCCTCCCTTTGAAAACAGCGTTTTGGTGGTCATCACCCCAGCTAAAAATGTGAGACGGACTGCCAGGGTCCCACAGGTGGTGTTCTGTGAGGACCGCATCATGTTTAGGCCCTGTTTTCTGGTATTCCCTGCCCCCCATCTCTCCCTGCCCTGCCTTTTGCCTTGAGCTTTCACAACGGTATTTCTTGTTTTCTTCCCAAAGCTGTATTTTAACCCATGAAGAGTAGCATTTCACCTGCTGGATGAACTGAGAGGCTTTTTTGAACAGAATATACACATTCAGCATGTCTCCTGAGTTGACTGTGACATTTGCAGAGGGGGTCAGGAGCTCAGTCTTGTTCTACTCAGATTTCCAACCACACCACCAACTTGAGAGCCACGTTGGCACATTCAGAGGGGGCCACCTGCACCTGTTGTGTCTGAAATACTAGGACCTCTGTTCACATCTTGCTCAGATGTGAACTTTGCAAGACTTTTTGTGTAATTGCTTTATATGTGAGAACAAGCAACTTAACTACAGTAGGAGTTTTATTTGTGTTATATTGATGTATCTGCATCCCACTTTTTCATCTGTGTTTGTGAGACTTCTGTTAGTGAAAAGACTAGGTGGGGTTTATGTACATACACCTTCTCTTATGTACTTAAAATGCTCTGTCTTAGAGTATACGAATAGTGCAAGTGCAGCTTCAAAGGATAATTTTGTAATTTATATGATAAAATGAGTAGCATAAATTGTAGGATAAAGAATAATTTTTAATGCTGTTTAAAAGAAGTGTCTGTAGGATATGTGTGTATGTGAAATGGATAATATATGTCAAAGGACAAGTTTCTTTAGCTAACCTTCCTTTTCTTCAGAAGTTGCACTCTTGTGTTGACTGTGGCTGAAATACATGAGTATTCTCCCCTATACTCTGCAATGAAAAGCAAACACAATAAAATAGCAGTACTAGTATTCTTTAATCCTTCAAGTGCTATCCACAGTATTAGCTGTAACTGTGTTCACACCTTGTGTAAGACAATTTTCTTTGCAAATCTCAAACAGTAATCCTTTTGTAAAATTTATTAAAACTTACTAAAAAACAGCTCCTTGAGAGTGTGTGCAGCTAGCTGTAATAATTCCATTTATCCTGAAAAAAATGGAGATAGCAAACGAGCGTTTGCAAATGATTTATAATTGAAATATAATTAATCATCCAAACCAGACTGTAACACTGCTGTGTTGGGTCATATTGCTTAATTGATGTTCTCCACAGCTGTAACTTTCTCTTCATTTCATTTACAATTCATACCCTTGCTGTCATTTGCCCATTCCTCTTCCCTGCATGACTGCCTTTTTGTTTATCTTCCTGCATTATGTTTTTATTTATCGAGTACAAGTTATTGTATCTTTTTATTGGCTCGCTAAATTCCCTTTATACATGCTAAATCCCCATTTTAAGCCGTTTTTCATACATTTACAGAAAATATTCAGTACTTCATTCCTGGATTTATTCACATTTTGACAGTAATTGGTAGAAAACTGTTTCTTGAATCTGATAGACCAAAACAAACCAAAAGAACAGTTGGGAGAAAGCTTCCGCATGCCAGAAGCACCGAGCATCCATCAGCTCTCCAAGGAAGTGGCATTTGTACTAGTATCATTTACAGTTTTGTTGCAAAAAGAATGAATGTAATGTTGCATATTTCTAGGAAGCCTATTGCAGATTCATTTACGAAACAGTGGTTCCTTGTAAAGGTGTAGGATCTGTTGGGCTTCGTGCTGCTTTGATGAGGTAGAAGGCACAAGGCTTTCCAGTGAGGAGGGAACGGGAACTGGTGTTGGTGCATCCTGCTGCCATATGAACAGGGCTTGGGGACTAGAATGACAATGGGCATTTAGCAGAGGTTTTTTAAATCTCTGTCCGCTGAAGGAACTTGCTTCTTAGACAAACTGCAATAAAAGATGTTTTTACTTGAGTTAACTGCCACAGTTTCAGATACACCAGGCTCTCAAAATATAAGGTTTGTGTGAACATATATAAAAGCTGTGGGCTCTGATCCCTCGGGAAGTTACAGGTTCAGCATTTTCAGATCATTAAATTTGTCACTCCTAAAAAGAAAATACAGAACATAGAATGCCTTTTCTTGTATATTTATGATACAGATGTAGGTGAATATATGTTGACTGCTCAGCAGCTCATAATTCATAGGATCACAGAATGGTTTGGGTTGGAAGGGACCTTAAAGATCATCTAGTTCCAGCCTGCCTGCCATGGGCAGGGACACCTTCCATTACACCAGGTTGCTCAAAGTCCCATCCAGCCTGGCCTTGAACACTTCCAGGAATGGGGCATCCACAGCTTCTCTGGGCAACCTGTTCCAGTGCCTCACCACCCTCACAGTAAAGAATTTCTTGCTAATATCTAATCTAAATCTATCCTATTTCAGTTTAAAGCCATTACCCCTTGTCCCATCACTACATGCCCTTGTAAACAATCCCTCTCCAGCTTTCTTGTAGGCCCCCTTTCAGGTACTGGAAGGCTGCTATAAGGTCTTCCCGGAGCCTTCTCCAGGCTGAACAACCCCAACTCTCTCAACCTGTCTTCACAGGAGAGGTGTTCCAGACCTCTGATCATCTTTGTGGCCCTCCTCTGGGCTCGCTCCAACAGGTCCATGTCCTTCTCACACTGGGGGCCCCAGACCTGAACACAGTACTCCAGGTAATATTCATGAAAATGAATCTAGGGCTGCTGGAGATCTTTAGAACAGTATATATATATATTGTTTTAAGAAACCGATATGGGAAGAATAATAATTTGGTTATAGAACAACGCAAGTTTGGGATTATTCATTATTTAACTTAATTTTGATCTGGAAGGTTCTTCAATGGGTTTTTCTTAATGCAAATGTGGATATATCAGATTTAGTGACTGCAGTGGAAACAACTAGGATGTTTTATCTGTGGAAGAGGGGCTCTTCCTTAGAAGAAGCAGACAACATATTCATTTTATAACATCTGTGCATATCTACAGTTAACGATGTTTTTGTTGTGGAACTATAACTTAGTTTCTAGGCTTCATAGTCTATAGGTAGGGCTGTAGAAGTTTAGAAGATAATTCATTAAGTCATTTGCTACCCCTTCAGATTTCACCTACTATTTCCCTTGCTGGCTTTGGCTACCCCTTTCTCATGCCGGTAGGCTGCCTAACTTCTGTTAAATACTTTTGTTTTCAGGCTTTTATACAAGTTCACTTCAGTCATCACACACTGACTTTCAGATAGACTGTGACAGAAAGGCTTAGAGAAAACACGTACAGTAAGAAAGTTTATAAATCTAAAATGTGTAAATACTGTATCACTTGCTGAAAGATCTGTCCATTACTTAGACTAATTGGCCATTTTCCCTGCTTGTAACTCCTGCAAAGTTGCAAATTTTGGCTACTTCAGTGTTTTGTGTAAATGATGTTATATCTGAGTATTCTACGTGAGTGTTCTGTACATCTGTTAAATTCTTTCAGAAGTAATCTTCTTTTTGTTTTATGAGTTATTGGCTGTCGTTCTTTGGATATGTTGTGTTTTATATAATCCCAACTTGAAGTATTAATGGTTCTTCTATGTTTCTAAGATCTAGTGGTCACATGAAAATGAGGTTAATTTTAAATTTAAAACTGTAAATACTGGTTCTTACATTGCTATTTGTAATTACTTCACATGTATACACTTACAAGTGAAGTTTCTTGAGTTGCAGTAGCAAACACCACAGTATTTATTTGAAAACGTGGGAATGAATTAATCAATATGAAGCAAAATAGTCAATATCTTTAGTATGAAAAAACACTTCTCTAAACTGTAAAAGGTTTTAATTACATCTAAAGAGGCCTCAGTGTGATCTTCAATAGAAAAGTCTATGTAAATAATTTGTCAGTGGTGGTCTTCCAAAAGAAACCTAGGGGAGGGGACAAGGCAAATCAGATAGTTGAAGGTAATTGGTGTCGTGTGTGCATCACAAATGCAGAGAGGCTTACAAGCCAACAGCACTACTGTGTGATGATTCTTCAAAATAACATCCTTGGGAAATAATTTTCTGAGTTTGGCTCTACAGTGTGATTTGACAGTGGGATCTGGAGAATGATTTTTTTTTTTTACACAGGTGTTACGAAAGCTTGCAGCAGAATAAAAAGTGGTGTATTTTGTTAAAAGTAGATTAGTTAAAAATGTTTCATTTGGAAATTCATAAAGGTATAACATCAATAACAAGTTGTGGTAGCAGGTAGAAAAATACACTTCTTTGTTACTTTTGCTTATGTCAGTTTACTCAGACTGTTCTACCTGCGTAGGACTCACGTTATGGACAGTTTTTTAAAAGGTGCTGTGCTAACAGTAAAATCTAGTGACTTTCCAACAATGGAGAAGAGTGTTAATTCTGAGACTTAGATAGGATCAGACCTAATTAGGTAGGTCTTCAGCTTTTCTGGAGATCTGCTGTATGGGAAGAAATTAATTCTGTATTTTTGTTTTGCTTTGTAGATAAAGAGTTTGAGAAATGGAATTATCCACACTATTGTTGAAAGGAAATTATTTTAAAGCAAGTGTATGAAGTATAATATCTTAAGCATATAGGAACTGTGTACTTATAAAACAAATAAGTATAAATCATGTATCTTTCAACACTGATTAAAAATATCTAATCTTGGAGATGAAAGTATGTTCCACTATTTTCTTTGCCTGATGGCATATCTGAAACAGTAAAAATTGTTGCATTGCTTAAAAATAAAAAGAAATATTATAAAGCTAAAGAAGGTACTTAGAAAAGGAATTGCAGTTTCTATACAAGTTCTTATTTTACTGTATTCAATACTTAATAATGAACAATAGTATGCAGTTTAGCTATTAACCAGAGATGGGTGAATTGTAACTCCTGACTGCTATCAGTTTTTAAATAACTTCATTTGAAATACTTGTTGAAAGCACACTGAAGGAATAAACTGCATTAATCACATCATTATGAAAGAAAATATTTTATGCAGATATTTCTTTGTTTCCTCAAAATGTCAAATTTTTCCATATCAGCCTCCCAGGAAGGGAAAAAGCTGGGAGAAAAAGCCTGGGGAATGTTAGTTTTTTTTGCCCTGTGAGGGATGGGGAACTTGCACATTTTTCCAGTACCTGCTAATTTAAAAAGCAAATTAAAATACTTTTTCTCTGTATGGTAGCATGATATCGGACAGTCTGCTGTGTGCTACATCACTGGTTCAACCTTAATTCTTTCTCTTTGGCAGCAGTAGAATCTGTGGGTGGGATGTAGATCCAGATTCTCCACACTGGCTCCCCTTTCAATATACTGAATGTTCCCTATCAGGGAGCTGCCTACTGGTTTTTGTTTTTTTAACATAGAAAATACTTAGTTTGCAAGCATATGTGAAAAGGCTCACATGCACAGAGCAGTTGCCAGTGATTGGAGATGATGTAGCCTGACCACTTTGCAAAGCTAACCAGTGAACTTTCAGTGCTGGTTTTTGACTCGAGAACAGCATCAAGTTTCTGATCCCTCACCAGCAATGGTGTGGAAGATATCCAGGTGAAGGAAAAAACAGTTGATAGAAAACTTAATGACAGTTCTTCAGAGAAGCATTCTCAAAGGGAGGGATACACTAAGGTGGATAACTTGGGTTGAAATATATTTATCATTAATAATCCAAGTCAACTGTAGAACATGCAAGCTTTTGTTAAAGTTACTGAAACATAGCATTTCAAATTGACATCTAGATGGTAATCATTTTCTCAGTATTTTAATCCTTCGTTTTTATCCTGTAGACATCATTGCACTTGTGTGAATAAGTACAGTTCTTTCAAAACAGTAACATGATCAGCAATTTAAATATTACATAGAAATATATTTAACTGCCTTTTTTCTTTTTTCTTTTTTTTTCCTGTAGGGCAGATTATACCAGAAAGAAGATTTGTAGAAGCAATAAATCGTCAAGCATATCAGTATGAAATGGGTGACTTTCCAACAGAATGGGAAGGTAAATCCTGAATATTTTGGGTTTATTTCAAGATAATTTTGCCATTGAATGTAGATTCAGTATTTTTAATGGAAAGCCTGACTAGGTTGTCTGTTATCTTTCATTTTGAGTAATGCAGGCTTTTGTTTAACTGCATAGTTATTATGAATTCTTGAAGTAACCCCTTTACAAATAGGATAAATAATGTTTAGGAAATCAGTACTTAATAAAAATGTAAATAAAGCCTGTATGATCATGACTTTCTCCTATTAAATGTGAAAATATTTGTGCCTGAGGGGGATCTGATAGAATAACCAAAACTAAATGTGTTAAAATTCCTAATTATGCCTTCACTGCAGTGTTAATTTCTAGGTCAGTTCAATTGTTGGTGGCACAGTGATGGGGCTTTTTTTTTGTTATGGTGGTATTTGGTTTCCTGTACTCATCCTTGCACAGTCTCGTAGGGAGTTGGAGAACCTGTTAATGATTAACCATTTTTTCCCACTGCTACTGGTGAAAATTTTGTCTGAAAATTTGGGACATAGAAAGAAATTCAGGGAGGTTAGAGAAGTTCCTTAGGATTAGCTGAGCAGCCCTTGGAGAAGGAGAGAAAGCAGAGAGGGAGTGTATGTTGGTCCTTGAGGCTCTAGGAGCTCGAGCCAAGTGTGGGGTTAAATGTGGCTTAAAATCCAGGACTCTATAGCGTAAGCAAGGAACCACTGAAATAGTAGATGGAGTCTACCCATCATTCAGCATGCTTTTTGGGGAGAATTAATATCTAGGCATCTCCCAGAAGTTGGTAGGTTTAAAGCAAACAAGCTTAAATTTTAAGCAGTATGTAGGTAAACTGTGGAATTCCTTGTCATTGAATATTCTGCTTGCTGGGAGTTTGCATGAGTTCAAAAAGTGATTAAAAGAATTTGTGGAAGAATTCTTTACACAGAATGTATAGACATTACTGTGTTTTAATTTGTCAGTGACCTGCAAATTAATGGAGGCTACAGTGTGTTTTGAGCAAATACCGCAATATACTTACTTTACCTCATTCTCTTCCCTTTGCGCTCACTGTTGACCCCTGAGGGTGATGATACTGAGCTAAGCAAAAACTTTGGTCCCATTATATCCCTTCATGGAGTCAGTAGAGAAATATCAAATGTTCCCATCTTGCATTTTATCACTGTCATTACATGATTCCTGGGATTTTTTTGGTGGTCAACTAAGGCTAGTATTAACAGCTAAAAGCTTCTCAAAGGTGTTTCAACCCTATTAGCAGCATTTGCCAAGTGTGGCAAAACCACTGCCTCATCAGCTTCTGTCTTCTACTGCCGCAGTACCCACAGTTGGCTGGCAAGTCTTAATCTAGTTGCTTCTGGTTCTTTGAGTCTGAGATAGCGATCTTCTGAAGGAGAGCGGCAGCCTGGTAGGCTTGTCCTTATTAAATCATCTGGTGTTTGAATGGGTATCTACCTAATCCAACTTTCTTAAGGTATACGTCCTCATCCAAATGTTCTCCAGCCACTGCTGGTCGTCTTAGGTCTGTGTGACTGTCATGCAATCACTCTGCACCACAAGCACTGAGGAGTGTATATAAAGCCTCAGGTAACTCTGCTCTGCTGTGAATGAGTTCTCATCTAAGACCTGCTGCTGCCTTTTAAGAGTCAGAATGCAATCCAGTCGTCTCTGCGTGCACTTGTCTGGAATTAACAGGAAACAACATGGACAGTCAGACTGCCTCAGATGGGTGTGGGCTAATCACCCTTTCACAAAGGGTCTTGGACTGGTTCAACCAACTTCCTATATGAACCTGTTCCTTAGGACTGCTGGAATTGGTGTAGCACTAATAAGCCTGCGCTATTATCTTTCTTCACAAACCTTAGCACAAATCCATGTGACTTGACAGTGTGGTTCATGGGAGGGTACAGCTGTTTGGAAGGATGCTTTTGGCAAGCACCACTATGGGGACCTTGGAGTCAAGGGTCAGGTACCTTGCAGTATGGCTTGCTTAAAAAGATGCAGCTGCCAGACCTGCACTTTTGCAAGTCAAGGCATCTTTATTCAGGTTTGTTTTAAAGAAGAAAAGACAACTGGCCAGTCCCATTTTTATGAGCTGCACTTTAATGCTTAACTTCCTCATCTTTGTAACTGCATTTTTTTTCTTTGTGATTTTGTCAGCAGCAAATAGGAGGAATTCACAGAGAAAAGGAAAATTTACGGCATGCAGATAGGTAACAGCCTTTTCCTCTTAAGTACTGAATTTCTCTAGAAACAGAAAGAAAAGACACATGCATCTTTTTTTCCCCTGTGCATTCCTTAAGCAGGATGGGTGTGTAGTGCATGTTTCTGACAAAGTATGGGAATTCCACAAAAAAGGCTAACCTGTATTTTTTTGTCTAATGCTAATTTAAACATTACGAACAGTTTTGTAGAAGTATAACATAATTTTGAAAAGCCAAAACTGGTACTTCTGCTGTGGGTATAGAGGCTGTTCAGAGAACTATTTTGCCTTTGCTCTATTGGGGTGTGAACTGGGGATGTGGGATGCTCTGAAGTTCAGTTCATTACTACTTCTTTACTGCCTCCTGTAAAATGAAAAATTCTCAGTAAAATATGGGAAAGAATGGAAAGAGTAGAGAGTTCAGATAATACTATAGAAGCCAGTTATCTGAGTGGGAACAGTTTAATCAAAGTTTTAAGACACACTTTACTGGAAGGCTCGTTACAATTCTGTCCCTATTTTTTCCTCTTTTAAGATTGGTCTAGAAGTTTACCAGGCCCACAAGACCTGTGCTGAACTTTCACTCTGTATCTTCTGTCCAGACTCTTGAAAATTTCCCAATGCATTCTTTCTGTGGGTGTTCACTTTATAATTCATGCTGTTGTGGATGCTGATCATTCCAGCAAATAGCCTGAGACTTTGCAGAAGGATTTCTAAAATACTTGCTGTTTTCTCTGAACAGTAAAAGATGAGTATAAGTTTAGAAGGCTATACAATATTTCTCACTTCTGTTTTCTCTTTACTCTTGGAAATTTTTTTTTTAGTGTTCTAAATCCTGTCCGCTGGGCAGATGCTTACATCTCCAGGGGCCTTCCCTCCAAATCCTGTGTATGCACTTTGACATCTGCGGCCTCTCTGCTTCAGTTTTGGCTGGTTCAGCACTAGCAGTCTCCTTGCCTAGCCTTCTCAGGCTTTTCACTTTAAGGACTGTGCTAAAGTTTCTGTTGCCTTATTTCCTCTCCTTTTTCTTGGGATCTGCAGAGAACTGCTTTCACCTGTGCTGTCTTTGTTCTGCCAGGACTCTGTTTTTTCACTTGTGGATAATCCTTAGTGGCCACCTGATCTAAAAGCAGTCATCCCAGCACCCTTTCCCTCTCCTTGTTTCCCTACATCACGTTGTGTGACTAGAAAAGAAACCTCTTGTGACCGAAATGAATAAAAGCACTGTCCCTGGAAATACTTAAGGGCATGAGTTGTCTGAGGAAACTTGCACAAAATCAGGGACAAGGGATTGTTTAAGGGGTGGGAGCAGACTGTAGTGAAATTTGAAGAGGGTCTGAGTTAAATCTCATTGTGTATCTAAGATACTCAGCCTGGACAGCTGGTAAACTAAGGGGCTTATTTTGGTGTCGTGTTTACCAAGTTACAAACATGTAATAAGGTAACCAAGACCAAGTAGAAAGCTATAAAGCAAGTAGATAAACCAATCCTCCAGATCAGAGACTCAATCTGTGGAAGCTGTTTCTCAGAGTCCGGAGAGGATGTTTGTGTATTAGTCCTGAGAGTTTACTGAATACAGGGCCAAGGGCTTACTCCTGAAGGGTTTGCCTGGAATTTTTCTCCTGAAGATGTTAGTTTTAAGTGCTCCACAGGATTAAATTTCCTAAATTCTCAGACCTTGTAAAAGAATTGTAAAAATTCAGAATTTTACAAAAGTTCTGAATGTCCATTAAGGCTTTTGTAAAACTGAAATATGCTCAATATTAGAAGAATAGAATCATAATCCCTTCTGTTCTCCTTAGTCTTAGTGTTAGCTATTTGTACACAGAAAATTAAGTCGATTTTAGTTTTAAAAATCCAAAAGTGTGTTTCCTTTTCTACTGTAGTTTTGAATTTAAACGTAATCCATATACACAATACAAATATTACCTGGTTTTGTTTAGGTAAAGCCTTTTCTGTTTTACTACAAAGTGGGAGTGCATACTTGTCTTTTCCCTAGGCAATATGGATGCACACAACAGATAACCTTTCTGTAATGTTATTTCTGAATGTTCACCTACTGTAGAATTGTGTAATTTACCTCCTCGGGACATGTCAATAGTGCTCCTGAGAGGAGATCAGTAATTTTACATACCTATAGAGATTCATGAGATTGCATGCTTCATGCGGCATTTTATTGCCCATCTAGTCCTAGTCCTTTTTTTTTTTTTTCTCCTTTCCTGGTAACATTTAGTGATTAATGGGAGTCTTAATTTGCATGCTCACTTTTACGCTCATTACAGTGCGTTATGTTCCAGTAGGAGTCTTGAAGTTCAATGAAAATCTCATGCATACTAATGAGAACGCAAATGAGTGCTGATGAAAGAATGCGAGGGTCTCAAGGTAGGAAATGTCCAGCTATCTTGCAAAATTCCTTTTAGACGAAAGTAGCATTACAATGAGTATGGAATGCAGGAAGTGCCATCCAGATAAAATTAGAAGCAGCAGCATAATTAGTTTGAAATGGAGGCAATGATTCATTTTGCCAAAGCTTTGGGGAGCAGGGAAGCATGTTTTGGTTGCACTCAGTACATACATGTTACCTTCTCTACTTTACTAGGTTTAAAGCATCTTGGCTGACAATGGTGAGGGCATTTTGTTTTGTTAGTGTAGGGAATGGGAGTGTTCATGTGGAAGCCTTTTCCAGCTATAACTGTCACTGGACACTTTTTAATTATGTGTATGCATGTGTGCATATGGTGTTCAAATAGTATGTAGTAACGCACCTACCTGCCTTGTTTCCATCAACAAATATTTAACTGTGGTATAAATCTGTTTAGTAATTTAAACCTGCATTGACTAAAAGTGTAAGGGAGAGCGCAAAGAAATGTGGGAGAGCTTTTCCATTGCTAAATACACTGACTGCATTTTTCAAAGAGAATGCAAAACATCTTAATTTCAAGATATCATTTACTTGGATTTTGTTAAAATTAGTGCTAACTCAGTAGTAAATCACTGGTTATATTTTTGTATACATTCATTCTTCCTTTAATTGTTACCATGAATTTCTCTTATGCCTGAGTTATGAGGTGTTGGTATTTTTTTGAACCTTGTGTTGGATGCTCAAAATATTGTTGATCCCTTATAAAAAATTGAAAGGCTTTTAAAATTTTCTGTCTGAAAGAGAACCACCTGAAAACTGGTGGGGGGTTAAATATATTAGTCCTCCCATTATTCTCCCCAAAGACTGAGGAGTGGTCAGGTGAATTATTAGAAAAAGGTATTGCTTTTGAAAGACTGATAAAACTATTGGATGCTAAAGTACAATATACTAAAGTATACTCAATTCAGATGATGTTTCTTTGCTTTTAATCTTGTAATGTATCTTGAGCTGTGCTTTATATAGAATATTTCAGAAATGGATTTGCACAGAGGGAATTTTATATATTAAAGCTAACTAACTTCATCTTATGGCTATAAAGAGATTTTAGTAAATTTTGTTACTGCATTTCTCCCTTAGCTACATAGCAGTGAAGGAATCTTTAATAATGATTTTCTAATGCAGCTCATTAGAGATGTTAAAATGAATTTACCTGTAGTTAGTTGGAAAATGGTATCCAGTCTTTGTGTCAGCAAGTTTTATTTAGGCTTAAACTGAAAAAGATTTGTAGTCCTGACATTTATTAGAAAGAAGGAAGGTTGATAGCTCCTATAAAACCATGCATTCAAATGCTTGTTATACCTGGAAAGAAAAATAGCACAATGTTATAACTGCATGCATTATTTGTGTATTTAAATAGATACAGTCTGATAATGGAATGTTTGATATGAGAAATCTTCCTAAATTAAGGATTGTTTTGTTGCTTTTGAGTGTTGGTACTAATTGAGATCTATTAATGAATGAAAATGTGTTGCGTAACGCTTCTTGCTTCACAGCTTCTGTTCACAGGACGTGTGTCATTGTGTTACCCTTCACTGTTCTGTCTGTGGCTTATTAAACTGAGGCAGATAATTAAATGATAAAATCTTTTCATAGAAGTATTCCATTCATCTGAAAATCATTAATCAAATAACTGCCTAAAAGTCCCATCTGCTATTGAAAGAAAATCTATTGTAATGGTGATATTTCAGCAGTAGTTTCTAACTGCAGCTTAATTTTTGTAGGATTTCAAATTTTAAGAATCTTTCTTTCAGAATCACTAATTGTGATCAGTTGAAGTTAGAATGTAGCTGTTGTTTTAAGAAAATACTAGCAATTGCAAAAAAATGAAGCAATTTTTAGGTGCTGAGAGCTGTGGAATTGAAACCAGTGGTACTGTACTTGCATCTGACAGAAGCAAGGCATGGCAAGGCAGAAGATGATATTTTGTTGAAAGTAATCCCTTAAATTTTGGAGGCTTAAAGCTTAATTTTCTATGAAACAATTTAAAGTACTACTTTTCCTTTTTTCTCCAGCTGCATCTTTTATTGATTAATGTCTAGTATACATACTTCACTATAACTGATACCGCTACCACTTTCTTGCTTTTCTGGATGATGTTGGAACTGTTGCTAAGTACGGACAAAGATGACTTCTGTCAGGAGGAAGGCCTTGTGGGCTATGATTTTCTCTAATAGCTTTGTTCGTCCTTTTACAAAGAGTGTCTGCAAGGCTGCCAGCTGAGAAGTGCCAGTCTGTCATGTCAGTTTAGTCTCTGATCTTTGCCAGATTTTGCATTTGGAAATCCTCATAAAATTTAAATGTTTGAAAGTGCTACAGATACATGCAAAATATTTTCTAGTTCTATGGATTTAAAAGAAAGTAATTT
This sequence comes from Aptenodytes patagonicus, assembly GCF_965638725.1. Lineage (NCBI taxonomy): Eukaryota > Metazoa > Chordata > Aves > Sphenisciformes > Spheniscidae > Aptenodytes > Aptenodytes patagonicus. The sequence goes on from NC_134982.1 coordinate 22,944,537, forward strand.
AGTTCTATTTTGGATTATCTTAATGGGCTGTTTTTATTTCCTCTAACATAAAACTTTTGCTGAAGGGGTGATGTTGACTGTTCAGTGCTCAGTCACTTCTCCACAATGGCAAATTTGGGTCTAATGTTTGTTAGGACCAAAAGACCTCTGAGAAGAGCTGTCAGGGACTGCTTTTAAGAACAGATGTTTGAGAATGGTATTTAAAAGAACACGTCTTCAGAAAGTGTCATCTGATAGACAAGAACCAAAAGTAATACCTTGCTTCATATCATTATAGGTATTTTACCATTAACCTTGAGTTAAGGCTGTTGGCCTTGCCATCATGGCTAAATTCCAAGCTATGTAATGCCATTTTGCCTCCCTTAATTCCGTTCTTATGTTAATTGGAAGCTATTCCTCCTAAAACCAGTTTCATAACGTTGCTGAAGCAGAGTGGTGTTCGTGTTTCACCCCGTGTATAATTGCATTTTCAGTAGTGAGGTGACATTATGACTCTGTGCAGCTTTTAGTGTTTTGGACTTGCAGTCTCACTCATTCCCTAGTTCCCCTCAAAATAGCACAGATGGTATTAAAAAATTAAAATTTGGAATAGTTCCTTCTTAAAGCATTTCTGAAACTTTATAGACAGCTGCAGGTCAGACCAGGAATTTGACTGGATGATAATGAAAATGTCATTTTTGCTCTAATTTTCAAGCACAGTAACAAAAGTCTTAATTATCCAAACAAACATGCAAAAGAACATTTTGCCATGTCTCAGCACTTGGAACTGGCTTTCCTTATGTTTGTCCTTCTGTTCATTACTAGCCACTTGCATTCTGCTACTCATTCATTTGAAAAATATGAGCAGAAAAGACAAATGTCTACAGAATATACAACCCAGTACCTACCAATTGTGTGGACTGAAAAGGCATGAAAAAATTCTACAGTAGTGATACTTTTAAAGAGTGATGGATATTGCCTTGTCCACAGTCAGGTAATTTGTTTGTCTAAATAATGCCTGTAATAGTTGGAGCTATCTCTAGTAATTCGTCGACTGAATGAAGCAAGACCTGACGGAGTGCTGCTTCTCTCTCTGCAGTGGGGTCCCTTTGGGTTGCTACCTCCAGTCAGTCCCACACTAACCATCGCCGTTTGCAATGGGAGTGGGCATAAGTCTATTGATTTTGGTTCATCACGGAAAACCTGAGCCGCAGGACAATTGTCGTTGCTACTGCTTTCATTCCTCTTCTGTCTTCTCCAATGTGAATTGACCGAGATGGAGGGAGCCTTCCCTTGGTTACAGTCCCTCCCCCTTGATGCAGTGGGTAATCCCACACAGCTCTAAGACATGGTGCAGTCAGGGTTATGCAGCCCCTCAGTCAGGTTTGGGGCTGTATCTCGCATCCCTGTAAAGGAATTCTAGTTGGCACTAACATGAATAGGTTTTCGGCTCTAACAATGCCTGAGGCATATACAGGAATCCCTTTTCTACAGAGTGGTCTAAGGCTTTTCAGACTTTTCAGCACTCATCTTGTCATTTTCTCAGGGTGAAGCTCAGCTCTGTATAGCAAGCTCAACAACAGGCCTTGGGCTGTGAACCCTGCTTTTTAAGCCCTGTTTTGGCAGCCAGGGTGGTATGTAAACTGTGCCCAAGCTTTCCTCACAGAGGTGATTTCCCCACCCCCACCCTTCCTTCTGTGAAGACTGAGAGTATTGACATGGGAAATAACATCTTCGGTCTTTATATTTTGGGAAATGACATTGCTTGCCAGGTTGTGGCAAACTCTATTGTAATTTTTCATATAAACATTTGCTTTCTGTTACAAATTCATCATAATTTGAGTTTTGTGTGTGTGTCTCTGATCTTTGAAATAATCCATTTGATTTTTATTTCTTTTGTAGCATGGATAAGAAAAAAAAGAAAGGATCCACCCACCATTGAGGTGAGAGAGATAAAGTGTCTTTAAATTTTCAGTTGTTGTAATTAAACTACAATAATTAATTTATAGTGGACTCATCTGTCCAGTAACCTGTCACTTTTGGGGGAGAATTTAGTATGTTGCTTGCCTAATTGATGAAATTATACACAGACTAGATATCTAACACTTAGGAAGAAGAAAAAACAAATGGAAATATAAACTCCAGTGTTCTTTAGTTGTTACTTTTATCTATGTGAATTCTTTAAGATGATCTATGTAGATTCTTTAAGATGATCATGGCCATTCAAGAGTTTCTTTAAATAAATTCTGAAATTACTGCTATGAATTTCTAAAATAGGTCCTCTATGTATTAATGCAAGGTTTTTTTATGGTAGTTGACATTAAAATGCAGGTTTCAAATCCAGTTGCCAGTGGATTCATCAGTACAGGAAAACAAATTGCACTAACGTTTTACATTGCTAATGAGATGGGGGAGTTGCAGCCATGACTTTTTCCGTAAGTGGTTTCTAATGGAATGAAGCAGGGAAATACCCCACAGTCTTAAAAGCTGATGAGTTTGTAAAGAGTGGAACAAGTTTGACTGTTATCTGTGTACGCATGCACATACACTACTTGCCCTGGATTTGTATTACAAGTTGCTAAGCACCAGCTAGGAATGAGTGAGTAGATGAGGCATGGTTTACTACAGGAGATTCAAACTGACACCCACAGAGGCAGATACTTGACTTGCATCAGTAGGAATAACCGTGTCAAATTCAGTGAAGGTATGTTGGCATGCTCTAGCCAAAGATTTGGTCACTGAGATCTTCTGGAATATACTGTTTGTGAAAAGTTGTCCTGCCTGCCTGTGTGTTAAGATGACCTGGGGAAGCTTGTCAGCTGATGTTTACAAGCCATAACTCATTGAAATGAGCTCCCACACAACTTACAGCTTTTCAACTAATTCTCTCTGCCGCTGTTTCGCACTTGCCACTGAGGTTGTAGAGATAATAAGGGCTATAATACATCCATGAATGGAAGACATTTAAGTTAAATTTATCCTCAAAGCTTTTTAGGACTTAAAGCAGATTAATACACTTTTCTTTGCATTCACATTCAGGGAAGTATTAATTGTGATTTTTAAAAATTTTTTTTTTCTTCTTTCCCCTCCCTCCTCATCCTAGTTACTTGTGCAGAAGTGATACTACAACAGTTGTTCTGTCTAAGCTTGGACTGATCTCCTTTTAAGTAGCTCTGGCTCATACTAACTGTATACATTCAACTTTTATTGTTGAAATTACCATCTCATGTGATACTTGAAGGTGGGGGGTGTTGCATATCTTTTGTCCTATCGTTTCCATGAGCCAGACTGCCATGATAATTGTGCTAAAATCAACCTGCTCCAGAGAACGTGGGCAGCCTTGGGTTTGGAGTTGGTGCAATAAAACTCCTCCTGGCGCTGGAAGTGTTGGTTCTGTTTCAAAATAGGGAGCAAGGAGTCTCCACCCAAGAGTGCTGAGAGAGCTGGCAGAGGAGCTCGCAAAGCCACTCTCCATCATTTATCAGCAGTCCTGGTTAACGGGGGAGGTCCCGGACGACTGGAGGCTTGCCAATGTGACGCCCATCTACAAGAAGGGCCGGAAGGAGGATCCGGGGAACTACAGGCCTGTCAGCCTGACCTCGGTGCCGGGGAAGATTATGGAGCGGTTCATCTTGAGGGCGCTCACAAGGCATGTGCGGGACAACCAGGGGATCAGGCCCAGCCAGCACAGGTTCATGAGAGGCAGGTCCTGCTTGAGCAACCTGATCTCCTTCTATGACCAGGTGACCCGCCTAGTGGATGAGGGAAAGGCTGTGGATGTGGTCTACCTGGACTTCAGCAAGGCCTTTGACACCGTCTCCCACAGCATTCTCCTAGAGAAGCTGGTGGCTCAGGGCTTAGACAGGTGTACTCTGCGCTGGGTCAAAAACTGGCTGGACGGCCGGGCCCAGAGAGTTGTGGTGAATGGAGTTACATCCAGCTGGTGGCAGGTCACAAGTGGTGTTCCCCAGGGCTCAGTTTTGGAGCCAGTTCTGGTTAGTATCTTTATCAATGATCTGGATGAGGGGATTGAGTGCACCCTCAGTAAGTTTGCAGACGACACCAAGTTGGGCGGGAGTGTTGATCTGCTCGAGGTTAGGAAGGCTCTGCAGAGGGACCTGGACAGGCTGGATCGATGGGCCGAGGCCAACGGTATGAGGTTCAACAAGGCCAAGTGCCGGGTCCTGCACTTCGGCCACAACAACCCCATGCAGCGCTACAGGCTTGGGGAAGAGTGGCTGGAAAGCTGCCCAGAGGAAAAGGACCTGGGGGTGTTGGTCAACAGCTGGCTGAACATGAGCCAGCAGTGTGCCCAGGCGGCCAAGAAGGCCAATGGCATCCTGGCCTGTATCAGAAACAGTGTGGCCAGCAGGAGTAGGGAAGTGATCGTGCCCCTGTACTCAGCCCTGGTGAGGCCTCACCTCAAATACTGTGTTCAGTTTTGGGCCCCTCACTACAAGAAGGACGTTGAGGTGCTGGAGCGTGTCCAGAGAAGGGCAATGAGGCTGGTGAGGGGTCTGGAGAACAAGTCTTATGAGGAGCAGCTGAGGGAACTGGGGTTGTTTAACCTGGAGAAAAGGAGGCTGAGGGGAGACCTCATCGCTCTCTACAACTACCTGAAAGGAGGTTGTAGCGAGGTGGGTGTCAGTCTCTTCTCCCAAGTAACTAGTGATAGGATGAGAGGAAATGGCCTCAAGTTGTACCAGGGAAGGTTTAGATTGGATGTGAGGAAAAATGTCTTTACTGAAAGAGTGGTTAAACATTGGAACAGGCTGCCCAGGGAAGTGCTTGAGTCACCATCCCTGGAGGTATTTAAAGGACGTGTAGATGAGGCACTTAGGGACATGGTTTAGTGGGCATGGTGGTGTTGGGTTGATGGTTGGACTCGATGATCTTAAAGGTCTTTTCCAACCTTAATGATTCTATGATTCTACGATTCCACAGGTGAGAGAACTTTGGATCAATAGCATTCTAAATATTTACCTTCCAGAAAAAGCAATTCATGGAGAATGAAAGATTATTGGGAGTAATGGTGCATTCAGAGTTACAGGATTGCTTATACCTTCAGTTTCATGAGGTCATAGATCTGAAAAGTAATTTAGCAGCTAGGTACTTTACCTGCAGGACTGTGCATTGACCTTATCGGAGCAGAAGTGATATACCAGGAATTTGAAAAGTAGTTATCTTTTCGTCCAAGTAATCTCTAAATTGTTTTTCCTGTATAAGAAAAGGTAGTTCAAATATATGTATGTTGAAAATTCTTGCTAATATTTTGAAAATAATACTGCAGTCACATTTTAAATATGTGATAGTGCAGCTTAATTTTTTTTTCTGTATTAGCGTAGGGTGATATGTATGATCTACTTTGCTCCTGATTTGAAACTGTTATACCACAAACCCTTATACCACAATATCATTATAAATATAACTATACTAGTGAAGTACATATAGAATACTGTTTGGTCCCTATTTGTAGGACTGATTGGCTTTAGTGTTTTAGCTACATAAACTTTACTGGCTGCTATTCTGTATTATATTCCCTTTTTGACAGTAATGCTGCTATGGTAAACTGCTGTTTGACAGCTCTGGAACAAGGCAATATTTGTGATCATATTTCATGTTGAAACCCTGTATAACAAATCTCCTTGTTCTTTCACATACTTCTCATGAGACTAGACTATTTCTGAAAAAGGATGCAAAGCCCACAAATTTTGCATTTTTGCTTTAATGACATTTTACTGTCAACATCATATTGTAAGACCACAAAACAGCATTAAAGTTCCTAAAGTGTAAGTTTCTGGAGCTGTGCCTATGTTCCTACCTTTGTGGTCTGTAATAACACTTTTTTTGGGGGTGCTTTTCCTTTTTTCCTGTCCTTTGCCAATCATCTTTTTTTTTCTCTTTCTGCTATCAAATGACATATGTTAAACTTTATTAAAATTTTTGTTCCCCTTCTCTGCTCTGTTTGCCTACCACCCCCCTATAGTATTTTATGTTTGGGTTTTTTATATTTGTGAAACTTGTCTTTTATTCAGCTCTCAGCTATGGGTGATAGAGGTTGCCACACTGCTCAGGCTATCAGGTCTTATGATGAGCTCTGTGATCAAACTTTAATTGAAAGTATTGCAGAGATACGGCTTCACAAATCTGGATCTTACTGATCTTACTGATAGCACTGATGACCATATGTTGGGAACCAATGGTTTCGTGAATACTGTAGGCCAACAAGATGTCATTCGTAATCATCATGACATGTCAGTCACTTAAATGAGAATGAACGTGAGTTGTCCTTCCTTACACTGGTCAAGGTAGCTGGGTCATGACACCAGCTAAGTCTGTTGACGACGTTCTTAAGACTTGATAATGTTTTGGGTTTAGGCCATTCTGTCTTCCACAAACACCTAAACGATCTTTTTTTGTTTCTATTATAAAGCTTTCATTTTCTCACAGAAGAAATTGCTTTACATCTCTTCTTTAGATTCCTTTTTTTTTTTTTAATGGAAGAATACTGCAGTGACTTCACCAGACAACTTGTTCAGTGTTAGGTGTTTCACATACTTAACGGTTTCTTTCCTCCCTGCGCCCCCACCGCTTTTTCCCCATTTTTGGAGGAAGTCACTTAGACCAGGGCTAGTCATAACCCAAGAATGCTGCTCATCGCCTTGGTTATTTCTAATCTGACCAGTAATGTATGGCACGTTAGTGGTTGGAAGCCTTGGGTTTTAAAAGCCACCTTCTGGGATACTGGAAACAGTTGGTTGCCTTTTGATTTTATTACAGCTTGAAATATGCCAAGTCTCATTCTCAACTCAGTTATGATGAGGGTGATAACTTTGCAAATGAATGCAGATGAAGTTGTTTCTTATCTTGCACTTAAACATATTCTGTTCCTATGGTAATCAGGGAGTCCATCTTGATAGAGAATTTCGGATCACATATGCACCCAGTGTAAGCATGCATGTGTGCATACATATACATATACACATACTACTTTATAACGGGTGAGAATCTGGGCTTGTATATGTATATTTTTGCATTTCTATAGCATTCTGTCATCTGTCCCTTTATATATATTGTGTATGGTCATATATGCTTGGCTGAGGAAAATTTGTCATTACCTTTATTCCTGTGCAGCTGTAAATTATATTTCAACCAATTTAACAAGTGATGAATAATTAAGTAGACTACTAGATTTCTTTATTATGTATATGGGACACTAGGTGTATGTAGCATGTTTTTGGACAAATAGGAAATGTGCCCTTGTCTAGAAAGCTTACAGTTTTAAATTACTGAAAATGTTTTAAAGGCTACAAATACTAAAATATTTTTAATCAAATGCTATTTTGTGGAAGCAGATTTAATAATTTATCACTTTACATGCAAATTAGTTTACCTGCTAAGCATTAATGTCGGAATTTATTAACAAAAGTTGTCTTGGGATATGGCAGTTGTTTTATAGGAGTGATGTTCCATCCATGCAAATTATTTCTTTAAGAGACCTTCCATTCTTCAAGCCATAGTCCACTTTCAGTATGGCTCATCAACTAGATTGTAAGGTAAATGTAAACGTGGTGTCTCACATACACTCCTACCTCCCAGTTTTCCTTCTGGCTACAGATTTCACTCCTGATTTAAAACATGGCATCTTTATCTTTTGGATTTTTCACATCTCGGTTGCAAAGGAAAGAAAAAATGCTCTTGGGAGGCAGGGGGAAAATTCTTCTCTTCAGGACTCCTTTTTTTTAGGCTTATGTTACTGTTCCATCACCAAAGCGGATGTTAAATACCCCCAAATTTAAGATGTTAAACAATGTAACACCTATAGGATCACTGTGGGTATGTCTCACTCTTTTTATGCACCTATATGAATTTCAAGCAAAGTTCGGCTGATAACATCTCGAGACTTCTCAGCACTTTGCATGGCATTCACAAGCTTTGCTGTATTCTACATTTCCTGTTTTCATTCTGGGTCACATCCCTTTAAAAAAAAAATGCTTTATTTAAACTTTGAGATAACATTATCTAAATATATTAAAAATACTAATGAAAGAAATTGTTATTTTCTGTTGGACCAGCTCCTAATTGAGATAGTGTCTGGATGCGTAAGATACTTGTAAGCTTTGGTTATGGTGCCTGTTTCAACAGAGTATCTACCTCTCTATGTCTCTCATCTTTACACGATCAGTGCATATGTAACACACCGCCAGGTTTTCCCCCACACAGATAGTGGGAGTCATATCAAAATTGGTTTAGGTATCTTCTATCTAAGACACATTGAGTCTTCAGCTTCTAAACCTGGAAGGAACTAAGAGGCACATTTTTAAGGATGTAGCAAACCTTAAAAATATCAGGCATATAGTGAGTTTTTAGGCCTTTCTGTGCCTAACTTCTATTTGATTTCTTTACTACTTCTAATTTCAGAGGGCATCAGATTTGTCAGGGCTTTTAAAGGATCCTACTGTCTGTAACCCAAAGTGCCTGAATGTATTTAGAAGTCTTATTTTTTCCCGTAACAGACCTACACACTACTTCTGACAGTGTCCTAAGGTTCAAGAGTATCTGAGTAACTTGGCATTGTTTTATGGCCTTGTCTGTAGAATGGAGATCGAAATAAAGTTACAGACTATCTTGGGGTGCCAGGAAATGCATGAGGAAAAAACAGAGAAGGTTCTCATGGCAATGCCTAGAGAAACTGGTATGGAGAGAAATGTAGTTTATCTCTGAACCTACCCGTGTGATATCCTGCGATTGCCAGATGTGTACCTATAGTAATGCTACTCTGTGAACACAGATCCTTGTACTAGAAGCCACTTCACTGTTAAGCTAGATGCCGCTTCCTCTGTAGTGCACGCAGGGCTGCATAGCTACAGGTATTCTAGTGTAAATTGAAACCTCACTGTTGCTTTGTGTGCATGCGTATGTTACTATTTCATGGGAATTAAAGTAGAATTGCATGTTCCTTTAATTAGTGTCAAGAGCCTGAAAATAGTTTGAAGTAGAAAACCACTGTAAATGACTGCTTTTCTCATGCATTATGTACTTGTTACACAGTAATACAACACAGTGGCTTCTGAATTGCACAGTTGGCTAGAAGGTGAAACGTTAAAAAAAGAAACTTTTTGTGACAGCTCTTGTCTTCCTTCAAACTATTTCTAGCCTTTCCATAATTATCTGTTTTGACAACCTCTTTGTCAAGGGAGGAGAAATGTACTTCAGTGAGTTGTAATAAGCATAAGGTTTCAATGATTGTTTCTCCCCCCCCCCCCCCAATAATTACATTGAAATTCCATTCTGTTTGGTTGCCGCAATGCATACCCATTTTTCCCATTTATTTGATCATAAGTATTATTTATTAGTATGATTATTGATTAGTATGATCAAAACTGGCTTCAGTCATGGACATTAGTTTACACAGAATTCATGTTCCTTTAACCAGAATGGGATGCAGTTTAGAAAAATTCTTTGGCTGACACTGTTGGGATTGCACGTGATGGTTTTGCTTCTATCTTCTTTCAGATGCTTCAGTTGAGAAGTTTTAAAATGCGAACTCTGACATGGAGATTGTACATTCTTGCATAGAGAACAGGGCTTAGCAAATGAGTATTTTACTCCTGAAGCCACAAAAAGCTGCAGAATATGATTTACAGTTCTGAGAAATGTTATTAAAAAAGCACAGGGATAAACAGCGCTCTGAGCAAAATATTTTCCACCATGGTTGTCCAGGATCACAACCAAGATTGAAAATTTGGGTCATATTCAAATGACTTGACTTGCACTAAATAGCATTTTGCATAGTAAATTGTGCATGATTCCAGAGAGGATTATTACTCAGTGTGAAAGGACAGTAAAATTTGACAATATAAAGAGATGAGCTACAAAGGTCTAAATAGAAGGAAGTGGTCAGAGAAGTCACTAAAAAAAAAAAAAAAAAAAATTGAAAGCTTGAAGAAGCCATCATCTTTTAGAGTTTTTTTTCTCTTAATTCGCTCTAACTTTCTCCTCAGGCTGGAACACAGGTGCTTGTCAGCCTCCACAGAAGAGTATCGAGGCACCAATTTGTCCCATTACTTCCAGTTTGCCTATGCTGCAGATCCCAAGGCTATAAGGGGAGAGCGCTGCTGCCGCCCTGCTGCTACTCTTCCTGTGGGAGGGAGTGCATGGAGCATTGGCTCTGTCCCTAATTCACTGTCAGCACAGCTGAACGGGGGTGGAGGGAGAAGTAACAGTGTACCAGGAAAAAGGCTGGTACAGATTACATCATATGTAGAGTAAGGGGAAAGCAAGGACCAAACTGGGACTGAGTCACAGCTACAGTTCCTTGTTTGCTTTGTGGGCATCAAGGCTATGCATTGCCCTTTATTCAGGGGAGAGTGCAGTGGTGCCAGGCTAGTTTGTGATTTTTGCTGCTTCTACACAGCTTCATCTGTGATCTACATCTTGTATATGTAGTTCTGTACAAAAACCTTTGCAGTATTATAAAAATAATCCAGGCACAAACCCCTACTGACTCCATGTGTTGCCGACATGCTTTACATTCCAGCGTCTGTGCCTTTTCTCTTGCTTTTGCCCCTCATTACATGTTCTTGCCAAATACATGTGTGCTATGCTGTGGTGCCCTAGAGACTATGTCAGCTCATGCCAGAGATTCGGTAGCTCAGAAGTAGCAATATAGTAATTTAGTAATAGGTATCATTGTTTCTCTGTAGATTTGATTTAAACAAAAATTGCTGTGAGTTAGAATTAGTATTTAACTGATCTAGCTTGGTAGGAAATGTGGTAATAGCACTGCATTTAAAACTAAATATTGGGCTGTCATCAAAGCATGTATTTGTACATATATCTGTAATCAGTATATTGGTTTAACACTTACACGAGTTGTGGAGTGCTTTAAACCCTAATTGCAATTTTTGTGCTGTTACTGATTGATTCCAAAGAATTAGTGCACCTCTCATTTACAGGATTAGGAACCCAAAACGCACAAACAGCCTTCATCTAGAGTGAACTGTAACAGATGATCCTAAGGAGTTACCTTTCCCTTACAATAGAATGGGAGTCAGAGTTTCCCATTTCAAAAACCTGTGGACCGTTAGAGGTCCATTTCTGTATCTGCTTATGTTTAAGGAGTTGTTGCAGGTTGCAAGCAAAAGTAACTGTTCTAAAACAGCAGCTGTGTTAGTTTAGTAATTTGTTTAGATAATTTATCTGATTTATGTTCAAAGGTCAAAAAGGCTGTTCTACAAAGCCTAGACAATGAGAGATGCCATAAATTGTGATGTATCCAACAAAGATCATTCAGATCAGTTTCCTTTTGAGTTACGCAGGGTGCATCCTTCTAAAAAATCACACTGAGTGCACAGAACACAGTCCATATTTTAAAACTGCAACTGATCAGAGATTTGCTCGAAAACTAAACCTGAATAAAGCAAATCTTACATTGATTTGACTAGTGTTGATTGTCAATTGATGAAAGATATTTAGCACGTATGTTCTTTATAAAATTAGCAGTCAGTTGGCTCAGTTTTTGATTTAAATAAGTATTTTAGCAAAGCCAGCTACGCCTTTCTAATTCAAACTGCTCCTCTGTTTTTGCCATGCACTGACACAGCCCTTCATTTACCACATTATTTCTTATTCCTGACCTGGCACTGCTGAGCTCATGCTCAGTTGCTGAGTTAACAAGACCTGCCCTGGATCAGAACATTCAGTGCTTCCCAGTGGTGAGGGCCTCTCTCTGCCTCCTACTCTTGAAATATGATGTAATAGCTGATTATTTCATCTTGCCTATTTAACTTGCCAAACTGGAAAACAGGATTTGGTTAACCAGTTTGGTGATATTATGAAAACAGGTGAATTGGCTTAACTTGTAGCACTTTGCTGGACTTTTAGTTAATTTGTCAGTGAAGAAAAAATTCTGACATGTCAAATTGTCTTATAACAATCAATTTTTTTAATACTGTTCCAAAACACATTTTTTCCTTTCCATTTGTCATCTTTTTAATTTTTGCTAACTTGTGTATATGAATTTTTAACAGGCAGAGTTCAAAGTTCAAGTTAATTCATGATTAAACATAAAATATTCAAACTAGACACCAAAATGCAAGTATTCTATGAATATGTAGTGTCTGTACAGTTCAAACAAAGAACATTAGTCTGTCCAGATGTTTCTCAGTTCTGGTATCAAATAATAGTTAGCTAACCCTATTCAAATCAAGAGAAATCATGAGTATTTCAACATATATAATTAAGATAATTTAGGAAGCTGGAATAGTTTCTAAGACAACATAAAGAAGCTATTTTTAATTTAATCAAAATACCCATCTGAAATGAAATTTGACAGTTTGCTCAAAATTAATAATACATAAAACCCTTGTATTTATAGGTTTGCATATAGTGTCTTTAGAAAATCATCTGGAAAGAACAAAACCAAAACAAGTACCAGTTTGTTAAAATAATCTTTAAACAATCTTTCTTGGCCATTGTTACATTGGTACTGTACGTCTAGCCATCTGCATCCCTAGAGCTACTTGTTCACAAGTTTGGGTTGCCCTTTGCCTTCAGGAGACTGAAAATACTCCATGAGAGGCAAGTGGTGTTACAACCGATGGCTGGCTTGAGGACTGAGAGAGAAACAGTAAGGACGTAAGAGGAAGGGGAGGAGGAGTTCCTCAGAGTGTGGGATTCAGGAGGTGCTGCAGGATAGAAAGAAGTACAGGTATTTGCCTGTGGAGAAGACTGGCAAGAAGTGTTCAGCAAAGGCTAGTCACTAGTGAGCAAGACCCCAGCTGAAGGAAAAAGCAAGTCTAGAGAAACCTCTTTTGTATTTATGACATTTTCCTACCGGGAGGAACTAATTTTATTTATTCTGTAAGACTACTAGTTTATTCAGAAAAGGGAAAGCGGCAACAATATAAGATCCTTTAAGAGTGAAAGAATTCTCCATTCCAAATCTTCAGCCTACAAAGCAGGTCTTCCAGTACAGCCTGGTAGGCACTCAAAGTCCTTTGACTAGAGACAAACTTGTAGATTTTTCTCCTTCTGTGGAGTAGAGGAGAATACAGTTTCCAAGCAGGAGAGGATGCTTGGTGATACGTCTCAGCTGCCAGAGTTAAGTGAGAGCTTTAAACAAAAATATAGTTTGCAAGAAAAGTGGAAATGTCATGTCAGTGGCATGAAATACAGCTTGATCCCTTTTGCAGCAATGCACTTGGAATACAGCGATATGGCTTGGGCTGCATTGCCCTCATGAGCAGGCTGTTTTTCATTCTTTGTTCATGCAGCTGTTACCACTACTAAGATGTCAGAATCACAGAATCATAGAATTGTTTAGGTTGGAAAAGACCTTTAAGATCATCAAGTCCAACCGTTAACCTAGCACTACGAAGTCCACCACTAAACCATGTCCCTAAGCACCACATCTACGTCTTTTAAATACCTCCAGGAATGGTGACTCAAGCACTTCCCTGGGCAGCCTGGTCCAATGCTTGACAGCCCTTTCAGTGAAGAAATTTTTCCTAATACCCAAACTAAACCTCCCCTGGTGCAACTTGAGGCCATCTCCTCTTGTCCTATCGCTTGTTACTTGGGAGAAGAGACCGACACCCACCTCGCTACAACCTCCTTTCAGGTAGTTGTAGAGAGCGATGAGGTCTCCCCTCAGCCTCCTTTTCTCCAGGCTCAACAACCCCAGTGCCCTCAGCCGCTCCTCATAAGACTTGTTCTCCAGACCCCTCACCAGCCTCGTTGCCCTTCTCTGGACACGCTCCAGCACCTCAACGTCCTTCTTGTAGTGAGGGGCCCAAAACTGAACACAGTATTCGAGGTGCGGCCTCACCAGGGCCGAGTACAGGGGCATGATCACTTCCCTACTCCTGCTGGCCACACTATTTCTGATAACAGGCCAGGATGCCATTGGCCTTCTTGGCTGCCTGGGCACACTGCTGGCTCGTGTTCAGCTGGCTGTCGACCAACACCCTGTTGTGGTTTAACCTCAGCTGGCAAGTAAGCACCACACAGCTGCTTGCTCGCTCCCCCCACCCCCAGTAGGATGGGCAAGAGAATCAGAAGAGTAAAAGTGAGAAAACTCATGGATTGAGAGAAGAACAGTTTAATAATTGAAATAAAGTAAAATAGTAGTAGTAATAATGATAATAATAAAAGAATATACAAAGCAAGTGATGCACAGTGCAATTGCTCATCACCTGCAGATGGATGTCCAGCCAGTCCCCAGGCAGCGGCCCCCCCCGGCCAGCTTTCCCCCAGCTGATGTACTGAGCATGATGTCACATGGTATGGAATGTCCCTGTGGCCAGTTTGGGTCAGCTGTCCTGGCTGTGCCCCCTCCCAGCTTCTTGTGCACCTCCAGCCTTCTCCGTCGGTAGAGCATGGGAAGCTGAAAAGTCCTTGACTAGTGTAAGCACTACTTAGCAACAACTGAAACATCGGTGTGTTGTCAACATTGTTCTCATCCTAAATCCAAAACACAGCACTGTACCAGCTACTAGGAAGGAAATTAACTCTATCCCTGCCGAAACCAGGACACATCCCCAGGTCCTTTTCCACTGGGCAGCTTTCCAGCCACTCTTCCCCAAGCCTGTAGCGCTGCATGGGGTTGTTGTGGCCGAAGTGCAGGACCTGGCACTTGGCCTTGTGGAATCTCATACAGTTGGCCTCGGCCCATCAATCCAGCCTGTCCAGGTCCCTCTGTAGAGCCTTCCTAACCTCGAGCAGATGAACACTTCCTCCTAACTTGGTGTCGTCTGCAAACTTACTGAGGGTGCACTCGATCCCCTCATCCAGATCATTGATAAAGATACTAACCAGAACTGGCCCCAGTACTGAGCCCTGGGGAACACCACTTGTGACCTGCCACCAGCTGGTTTGAACTCCATTCACCGCAATTCTCTGGGCCCGGCCATCCAGCCAGTTTTTTACCCAGCGCAGAGTACACCTGTCTAAGCCGTGAGCCGCCAGCTTCTCTAGGAGAATGCTGTGGGAAATGGTGTCAAAGGCTGTACTAAACTCCAGGTAGACCACATCC
Organism: Aptenodytes patagonicus; assembly: GCF_965638725.1. NCBI lineage: Eukaryota > Metazoa > Chordata > Aves > Sphenisciformes > Spheniscidae > Aptenodytes > Aptenodytes patagonicus. Next base: position 22,959,553 of record NC_134982.1, read on the forward strand.
ACAGCCTTTCCCTCATCCACTAAGTGGGTCACCTTGTCATAGAAGGAGATCAGGTGGGTCAAGCAGACCCTGCCTTTCCGAAACCCATGCTGACTGGGCCTGATGACCTGGTTGTCCTGTACATGTCATGTGATGGCACTCAAGATGATCTGCTCCATAACCTTCCCTGGCACCGAGGTCAGACTGACAGGCCTGTAGTTCCCTGGATCCTCCTGGCCTTTCTTGTAGATGGGCGTCACATATGCTAACCTCCAGTCCACTGGGACCTCCCCGGTTAGCCAGGACTGCCGATAAAGGATTGAAAGTGGCTTGGTGAGCACTGCTGCCAGCTCCCTCGGTACCCTTGGGTGGATCCCATCCGGCCCCATAGACTTGTGTGTGTCTAAGTGGCGTAGCAGGTCGCTAACCATTTCCCCTTGGATTAGGGAGTCTTCATTCCGCTCCCCATCCCTGTCTTCCAGCTCAGGGGACTGGGTACCCGGAGAACAACTGGTCTTACTGTTAAAGACCGAGGCAAAGAAGGCATTGAGGTACCTCAGCCTTTTCCTCATCCTCGGTGACAATGTTCCCCCCCGCATCCAATAAAGGATGGAGATTCTCTTTAGCCCTCCTTTTGTTGCTAATGTATTTATAGAAACATTTTTAATTGTCTTCTACAGCAGTAGCCAGATTAAGTTCTAGTTGGGCTTTGGCCCTTCTAATTTTCTCCCTGCATAACCTCACGACATCCTTGTAGTCCTCTTGCGTTGCCTGGCCCTTCTTCCAAAGGTCACAAACCCTCCTTTTTTTCATGAGTTCCAGCCAAAGCTCTCTCTTCAGCCAGGCCGGTCTTCTTCCCCACCAGCTCGTCTTTTGGCACATGGGGACGGTCTGCTCTTGTGCCTTTAAGATTTCCTTCTTGAAGAATGTCCAGCCTTCCTGGACTCCTTTGCCCTTCAGGACTGCCTCCCAAGGGACTCTGTCAACCAGGCTCCTAAACAGGCCAAAGTCTGCCCTCTGGAAGTCCAAGGTAGCAGTTCTGCTGATCCTGCTCCTTACTTCTCCAAGAATCGAAAACTCTTTATCATTTTGTGATCGCTATGCCCAAGACAGCCTCCAACCATCACATCACCCACAAGTCCTTCTCTGTTCACAAACAATAGGTCCAGTGGGATGCCTTCCCTAGTTGGCTCACTCGACAGCTGTGTCAGGAAGTTGTCTTCCACACACTCCAGGGACCTCCTAGGCTGTTTCCTCTCTGCTGTATTGTATTTCCTGCAGACATCTGGTAAGTTGAAGTCCCCCACGAGAATGAGGGCTGGTGATCGTCAGACTTCTCCCAGCTGCTTATAGAATATTTCATCTGCATCTTCATCCTTGTTGGGTGGTCTATAACAGACTCCGACCATGATATCTGCCTTGTTGGCCTTCCCCCTGATTCTTACTCATAAGCACTCGACCCTATCGTCACCATCATTAAGCTCTAGACAATCAAAACACTCCCTAACATACAGAGCCACCCCACCGCCTCTCCTTCCTCGCCTGTCCCTTCTGAAGAGTTTATAACCGTCCAGTGCAGCACTCCAGTTGTGCAAGTCATCCTGCCGTGTTTCTATGATGGCAACTATATCAGTTTTCCTGCTGCACAGTGACTTTCAGCTCCTACTATCTGTTGCCCATGCCGTGTGAATTGGTGTAGATGCACTTCAGTTGGGCTACTGATCCCGCCACCTTTTCTGGGGGGGAAGAAGCCCTAATTCCTATGTGACCATTCTCAGCTGCTTCCATGGTTTCTAACACATCCATAACCCTTGTGCCTTTGCTGCCGCATGGATCTCCATCCCTACCTCCACTGAGACAGCAGACCGAAGGACCTTGCTAGCACACCGTCCCTCAAACATTGATGTGCCGCCCCCAGGCTCATCTCTAGTGAGCCTGGTTTTATCCCTTTCCTCCTTCAAATCTAGTTTAAAGCTCTTTCAATGAGCTTTCAATGAGGCTATGCAGAAGTCATCAGTTTCTGGATGAAAAGCAGCTGCTTCAAACTCCACATAGGGCCACTTTGGCATTTCCTTAATAATAATGTTAGGTTCTGCAAGAAAACCTTAGAGTTTCTTAAACCCTGCCTTTCTAAGGAGGGAAGGCACGCAGCTCCAATCATTAGAAGGATTAAAAACCTCATAGAGCTTACAATAATCACCAAAGCTAGACAAGTAGTTACCTGCAGTGAGTAAAATGTCTTCTTTTACATTCCACCTAAAAGTAAACTGTAGAACATGTAGTTGGACGTAGTTCTCACCGCATCATATGTATCTTGTTCCAAATGCTGGGAGCTGGTGCATTTCAAGGTGAACATCTACATGTAGGGATTTCAACTGGTATAAAACATCGCTGGATGTCTTCAGGCATTTTTCATTTTTTAGCTTTGCTGCATAATCCAAATCCTTAGATTTCTCTTTTAATAAAAATGATGAAGGGCATTTCTGATAACTCTTTAGATGCCACGTGCCTCCTGAGAACTGCAGGTTCAAAGGGCTTTTATCATTTATTTGTATAAAGGGAGTGTTGGAAGAACAAGCTAACCCTTAGAAAACTGCAGTTACCTGGTAGATACCGTGTTCTCTGTGTTGGATAGAATGATTTTGTATTTCCCCTAAAGGTCAGAGCACATTACATATTCATGTTCTTATATTTCAGCAGAAAACGTATATGGTATGTTTGGGGGGGCAGTTTATAGTGAAGCTAGCCATTTTATAAAACATTTCAGTTCATCTTGGAGGAGGAGAGAAGATAAATGTTCTGAACCTGCCGATGTAATTTAAAAAAAACCCAAAAAAACAAAGACTTTCAGCTCCCAGTCAGTGTTTATGGTATTTCAAACAGTGAAGGGTTGGGTAGCAATGGAGCCTCAAAGTGAAAATGTAGCAGTGTGCAGGTGAGTTGGAAGAGCCTGTGATGCCATGGAGATTTACAGACTACTTGTCATGGGTGGAAGAGCCCAGCAGATGTCAGCTTCTCTACCGCTGTTCACCAGGTGATGGGAAGCCCTGTAGAACCAGGAGGGTGTCTGGGGAGGAACCTTTCTAACACTCACTCTATTTAATTGCAGTGAGCCATGCAGATAAACTGAAGCCAAATTTGGAAGATTAGTTATGAAGATCCTGCACGTTTCTAGTGTGTTTTAAGGATAATCCCTTCTATAAATATGCACGCAATAGTTTCATTAAAATTTACATTTTGAACCAAGTTGATTATCCTATTCAAATTTGGAACTACTTGGATCTTTTATTTAAATGCCTGTAATGGCAGGGAAACTTCAGTCTCATAACTGCTTCAAACTGCAGTGGCTATGGTAATTGAACCAATAGTATTTAGAAATACAATCACAATATTAAAAAAAAAAAAAAAGTACATGTTCTAGTGAGAATTGAGAATGAAATATTTGCTGGTGATAATATTAGAAACAGGAAGGATTGAGTGCCTGTGAGACAATTCCACAGAACAAACTCGACAGTATCAAAGGACAAGATGTTTATGCTAAGAAAACTCATCTATTTGACCCAATTTTTCTAATATGCCAATTGACACAAGATTCCTGAGTCACATTTTCTTTAATTTGAGCACAGGAACCCTGATTTCAGTGTACATATTAGTGGCATGAATTTAATGCATAAAATGGATGTGTGCAGATACTTTGAACTTGAAAAATTTTTATCCTGGTGTGGATTGTATAGAAGATTCTGAACAAGTCACTTCAGTATTTTTTTTTCTGTGTTTGCTAATGAGGATCAGTCCTCATGTTTTTTTCAAGATCAACATGGTTATTTTACTAGATCACAACTATACTGTGGCCAGTGAAAGCTGATTAAAAGAGCCTTACCTGAGTCTGAAAACCAGATGACAATTATACATCAACATTGAAAATGGAATTGGAGCATTTGGAATTTAGTTACAGCTGCTATTACCTGACTAAGATAACTTTGTTAAAGTAATCACTGGAAAAGATTTGAAGTTAGTAAGTAGCTGTTCACAGTAAGTGAATTACATTCGTATTTTAATAAATCATTTCATGCTGTTTTAGCAGAGACTATGATGCAGTCTTCAAATATCACAAAGGTATATGACCTTGTTTCTTAGTAGTGGGGTAATACAAGCACCATAGGAGTAATCCCCCTGAAATCAATAAGGTCATGGTAGATTTATACAGGCATGTGGTAAACAAGGACGGAATTGCGAGATGTTATAATGAGGTTTTGCTAAACTGACTGTCGAAAATTTGACCTTGTTACACTTGGCAATATGTTTATTTGAGTATGGGAGAATTTTCTCCCTCCCCGCCCCCTTCAGTTTGCAAAGTCGTTTATGTGCTGCTGGTATATTTTCATGCTATATAGGTATGTGAAGTGTTTCGCCTCTGCTCTGTGCATCTGTGAATTTAAGGATAGAGGCAATTAAGGGCTCAGAAAAAGGTGTTAATTTTCATGATATCTCTAAGAGAAGGTTTTCTTTAAATACTGCCTTTTTAAATGTTCTTAAATGTTCACATACTTGCTATGTCAACTCTTGGCAATATCACATGTATTTTAATGCCATTCCTAAAATAACGTCATGGTCTTCTACTCAGAGGGAAGTGTACTGGTCTAGTTTCTCCTTAACTATTCCATATACCTGTAATCCAGAGAAAGCTGTTCACCCTTTTTCCTCCTGTATCCCAGTCTAAATGTGGGTACTAGCAGCTTCCTCATTACATGGTGTTGATTACAGTTAAGTTGTATTTGGGTTCAAAGTGTTATAAAAATTCGTATCACCTTTCTGCTTTTTTTTCTAATACTCCTCACTATCTGCCCTAACAAAAGCACAGGGAAGTCTTGTTAGCAGAATTTGCAAATCATCCTTCTGATAGGAAACATATGCTAACAGATAAAAACCAAACCAGTATTTTTCAGGGCTTTTTTCTTTGTGTTTACTTTGGGAGTGCTTTGTGTTTTCCTCTGAACAATATGGCAAGGTCTACTAACAGCTGTTTTTCTGTTTACCTGTGGACAAGCCAGTAATTGTACTTGCTTCAACTAACAGCCTCAGCATTTCTCAGTGGAAGCAGCCAAATCCCAGTTCAAGTCATCTTTATTAGTGAATTTCCAGCTTTAACCTGTACCCAACCATGTTTCAGTACAGAGCTTCACAAAGTTGAATCAGCAAGTTGTACGAGCCTTCTCTGAATACACGTCCTGGGTGGGTTTTTTGGCCTTGCAGTAGGAGCATGCATCAGATAGATAGATAGTTGCTTCAGTTTATCAGAGGTAGAGGTAAACGTCTAAAACTAGATCACTTTTATTTGAATTTTTTACCAGTGCAGAGGCAGTAGGTATGATTTTACACCCTTTATGAATGCAGTACATTCATTTTAGCTAACACACCTGGTAGATACCTAGAGTTACCATACAGCTCGCCTAAGCAGTGTTGTGCTTAGTGTCCTCATCACAATACCCAGTTCACCTCTGCTGGCCCAGCAGTCGTCAGCTGAGGATGGGCTGGCCTGCCTTGCTTCTTGGACCATGCTGGTCCTCGGCCTTACTGAGCCGTCTTCAGAGTCCCTGGGGCAGGGTTTCCCTCAGTGATTTTTATGCCTTTTTTTCGCCCCCTGCAGTGTTTTTTCTCCTGAGTTACTAGTACCATCTCAGTAGTTTCAGTTCTGTCCTAGCTTTTTTTTAGCTATTTATTAGCTTATTATTTTAGCTAAAATTATTATTTTATTATTTATTTATTAATCTTGCCTGGCTTCGGCTTACGTAGTAGCAGAGCCAAGGTTGCCCATCTGTTTCTCTGATAACTGCACCCTGGGGCACAGATACCTAAAGTCATAGGCATAGTGAGTTACAGGAAGAAATGCAAGTGATAAATAGTGATGTAGTAGCAAGTCCTGCACAGAAAACAATGTAAAAAGTAGCCTTATTTTTAGTGCATTTTCACATCTGTTGATGGCTTACTTCTTTTCCTTTTTGATCCAATAGAATAGTGAAACTGGCACAGCACAATGCAGTTTTGCTTCAACAGCATGATCAAAACGTTAACAACATTTTAAACTAGGGTTGAAATTGCAGTTGTAGGAAAAGAATTAATTTTACCACATTTTACCTACGTACCTGAAAATTTGGATTATAAAATTAAGAAAAAGCGACTGCTTAAAATGTTTTATTCCAACACTGTCTATTGCATTTACTTCTGATTTATCGAATTACCTTTCTTCTGTGTTCTTAGGAGATTCTTAAGAATGAAAATTACAGAGAAGAAATGAAACAGAAAATCCAAGATGTCTCTGAAAAGGATAAACTGCTTCAGGCCAAGGAATACAAAGAGGGACTTGTTGCTGAACGAGTTCATACTCATGTTAAAGGCCACGCCTCAGCCCCTTATTATGGAAAGAAAGAGCCTTCGCAAGACCCAACAAGCACTGCGAGTAGCTTTCAGCCAGGCTCCTGGATGCCACCAGGCAGTGGTGGTAGTCATAATAAATAAACAGTTGCAATTTACAGATAGTGCTAAGGGATAAATACTTTAACAGACAACATAAATGGCTGTTACTAAGTGAGTATGCAATAAAAAAATATTAAAGCAGTTTCATTTATTTTTGCAGAACTGTTCAAGTAGGCTTAATCATGACAAACTACTGTAAAACGTTTGGGTTTCGTGAAAACCAGGATGTGTTAGTAAGTAACCAGGATGTGTTAGTAAGTTTGTTTTTGACAGTTGCTCTTCATCAGTTACTCATGAAATCATAGGTAGGTTTTCTAGCTACCTTAATTTTCTTAAGTAATTCTAAATTGTTTTTTCATTGAAGACTCATTTATTTTTAAAATTGTTTTTGATGTAATAAATTTTAGTTAATCAGTACACTTAAATTTTCCCAAACCTAGGCGTCAGTTTAAGATAGTTCTTCAGAATGCTCGTTAATTCCCTTGGCAGGGCCAGCGCACTTTCCTCTGGCCAGTGGATGGAAAAGTTGATTTCATTAGCAGGAATCACTACGACACTACACTGACTACGCACTGTATTAATCTTAGAGACATTCTTGTAACTTAAGTTTAAGAAAACAATCAACATGTTTGAATAATGTTTGACTTGCAGCCAGCAGTATAACACAGGATAAAATCAGGCTGAGTGAAACTACATATAACTACTATAATAGAAGTTAGAGGCACTTGGTAAAGCTGCTGGAAAATAACACAGGGTCTGGGGACAAGGGACCATCATTAATATTAAAAAAATAAAATTAGGATTTTTTTCTGGTGTATGCGGGGACTTCCCTAAACAATTAGGTCGATTTGGCCATAGTTTAGATACGTAAAATGTGCAGATTATTTGCTTAGAGATGGTGTTTGAGAACTTCAAGTCAAAATAAAGACCACTCAATTTTTTGGAAAAAAGTATCAAATTTATTTATGCAGTGCATCCTTCATCAGTTCTCCTCCATGTGTTTTAAGCTATGTAGGTATCAAAGGTGCAACACATACACATTTGACAACACGTGAGGCAAAACACTGGAGACTTAATCCCATGTATTTATAAAATGCCGAAATGTCATATTCTAATAATGCTTGCTTTGACCAACAAAACTGAAAGAGGATCAACAATACTTCACGTTCACTTTGTCATTTCAGTTAAGATTCCCCACTTCTAATCCCCCTTTGTGTCAGCCAGCTCTATAGGTCTCCTCACTGGAACAATGGTATCACTTTAAGGTTTTATTTTTAAACGTAAGTTGCTAGAAAGCACAACTCTGCGCTAAGTCTAAAAACCTAATGACTGCCACAAGCCCTTTAGAACTAGACTATTAATAAACGTTAGGCTTTGAAAAATCAATCAGATCTGTTAGAAAAACATGAATTGGAATGAAGGTTAAATAATTTTGGCGTATTTACAACACAAACCCCACTTGGACTTTTTCCAGTATGCCAGCATTCTGCAACCTGGAAGGCAGCGGTTTCCAAGGGCAGTGAGAACAAAGATCCCAAAGATCAGAAGGTTAGCACGTAGGAAGAACTACTGTCACCAGCATGCGCATCCTGCTCCTGTACCCTCCCACAGCCACCTGCTCTAGGTCACGAGGACACAGCACACTAGGCCACCGGAGCCTTTGGTCTCACCCCATTTATGGCTATTCTTTGAGGCATAAAAAGTTTCTGACAGCCGAAACAAATTAGTCACAGGTGGAGCGTTCAGGTGATCGTTAAGGAAAACCAAACAGCATAGTAGTGTATTTCATAGAACATGAGTGGCTAAGACAAACGAAGGTCACAAGAACAAGCAATCGGTTTCCTAGAGTTCGGGCTGAATTTAAAGACTGCTGATGGCTGGTAGTTCAGGAAACGGGAAAAGCTAAGTTAGTTTCTTTTTGCAGCCAAGCCCCACCATCGAAGACGCTACAGCAGACCCTGTGGGCGCACAGCTGAACGAACCGCAGGGCCACGTGGAGTGTCCGTAAAGGAAATCAGTAAGGTACGCTACCTAACTCTGAAGTTAGCTCATCTCTACAGCTCTGCTGAAGGTATACCAAAACTTGCCTTTCTGTAATCCAGTTTACCATTCACATTTTCCCCATAATTTGACAATTTTAAGACACTTACTAAGTCGTAGCTTAGCTAAGGAAAAAAAAAAAATCTACCTCCACAGCCACCCAACAGATTAATTTTTTAACATGCAAATTTAGAAAAGCAACCTGCACTAGAACACGAGTAGTAGAGTAAATGATTGTAACAAGTGTCACTTGGGCAAACTGACACAGATCATCTCAGGAGAAAAAAAATACACTGAAGGGATTAGATTTCATACTTCAAGAAATAACAGGATCAAGTATCAAAGGACAGTTACAACACAAAATATACAAGCGTTTCATTAAAAAAGTGGATTCTTTGCACAAGAAGGCCTTTTTTTTTTTCCCCATTTAATCCTTCTTTGTTCGTTTGGCTTTTGCAATATTCTCTTGGCGTTTCTGTTTCTTCTTTTGCTCTCGCTCCCTGGCCTCAATCATTTTTGCAAGCTTCCACGAAAGCGCTGCACTAATGATGAACAGTGGTGTAAGAGCCAAGATCACTGTAGTAAGAAAGCCGTATGGGTCCTTTGCAGCCCACTCCACGATGTATTCAGCCCAAGCCTTAATATCAAACATTTTTTCTGTTTTTCTATTGGGAAAACCCTACGGAAAAATAAAAAAATAATTTCTGAGTATTCAGAAAAATAAAAGCACACGTACACAGCAATTACCATTTTAATATGTCATTATCTTTCGTTATGGAAGAGCAAGTTCATTTCTGCTGTAAGTTAAAAGTAGTGCACAGTACGTGAAAGTAAGCGTAACACGAACCAAGTGCTGACCCTGCCTGAGAGTACAGTGTTTACAAAACAATTAGGCACTTCATCCAGCAGAGCTTCAGATGCTACCAAGAAAAAATTGCTACACGGAAAAAAAGTGAGGTCTGTGCTTCTTTGGAAGAGAAGGAGGAGTGCCCAGTTGGTCCATCTTCCCACAGGTTTTACCAGGGAGGGGAGGGAGCCGGGGCAGCCCTTCAACAGTGAACTAGCAAGAGTCGGCAAGTCACAAACAACGTAAACGCCGTGTCGGCAGCGAGCACGACGGTGCCGCTGTGCGTCAGCCCGCGCAGAGGCGCACAGGTAGAGGCCACCACACCGCTCCGGGCCGGTCGCCCGCCAGCGTCCAGGCGGCCTCGGCAGGGCCGGAACCCCTCGGCCAGCGGCAGGAGCCAGGCCGCGGCCACCCGGACACCTCCCCGGCGACTCCCGCCCCCCCGGTGCAGCCGTTGCGCTGTCCCCGCCGCCGGACGCCGCCGCCCCTCCGCCCCGTAACGGCCGGCCGCGCGCCCCGCCCCGCCCCCTCCCAACGGCTGCGCGCCGGCCTCACCTGCGGCGGGGGGGCCCAGCGCCGCCTCGGGCACCCCCCGGGCGCCTCGAGCGACGGAAGGGTGGCGCCGAGGTCCCTGCGGAGAGAAGACACAGGCCGTGAGGGAAAGGCGCCCGCCGCGGCCCGTCCCCGGCAGCGCTCGCCGCCGCCCGGCACGCGTAGCGCTGCCCGAGCGGGGGCGCAGGACGGCGGCGGCGGGAAGGCATCGCCGGGGCGCGGGGCGGGGCGGGGGGGGGCCGTGCCGTCCCGCCTCCCCTCACTTCCCTCCCGCTGCCCCCGGTACCGCTGCCCCACGGTACCGCTGCCCTGGAAGGCGCCGGCCTGCCGAGCGGAAACAGGAAGGAGGCGCCCGCTCCGCCCATGCCGGCCGGGCGCGGAGGAAACAGAGTCCACCCGCCGCGGCTGGCTAGAGCGGCCCCGCCGGCGGCCCGACCCACCTCCTTCGCCGCTGCCCGCCAGACGTCACCCCGGGGGCGGGGCAGCGCCACGCACATACGCGCGGGCGTGGGCGTGGGCGAAGCGGCCCCGCCACGCCCGGCCCACGGGGAGGGCCGGGCCCCGCCCGGGCGGTGCTTCCCCCGACAGGCCCGTGGGGCGCCGGCGGGGCCGGCCGCAGCCCGCCGGTGGTCTTCCGCGCTGCCGCCGCGCCGAGGTTTTTGTTACTGGTTCGAAAAAGACCGTAGGTAGGAAGAAAGAGCTGCCAAGGCGTCTGAACGGACTTCGCGCGCGGCGAAGTGGCCCTCTTGGGGCTGGTGGCAGAACGCAGCTCGTAGCCAGTGACAGTCTGGCGGCGGCCGGTGACCCGCGCAAGCCGGTGCAGGTTTGGGAGCTGGTGCCCTGCGCGCGCGGTGGTGTCGCTGGTCTGTAGGGCCTCCCGCTTCTCTCCCGCGGCAGCGCTGCTCGAGCGCCTGGCACGATCTGGGGGTAGACCGCAAGTAACTTGCCGGTAGCTTGGCAAGATACCGCATGTATCTCCTGCGACTTGTGGGAAATCCCGACCCTCCCTGTTGGTCTTCCAGTGACCAGCTGCAGGGCAGCGTGCGGTTCCCGGGGGTGAAAGTGCTGTGCCATAGCTGCTTGCTGCTGGCAGAGCTGCGGTGGTCACGCTGCTCCCTGTTGAACTGACCGCAGCAAAAATACTCGGCTGATCCCAGTATAATCTCAGTGGCCGTTAAAGCCGTTAATATTCTCATAACCGAAAATTCAGCGTCTGAGGTTTTGCTTTATGTGTATTGCACCAACCCTTCTCTTCTCCCTTCGTTCACGCGTGTGTGCATGCACAGACTGATGTGAATAAAAACTTCATTGTGCTTCCAAAGCAAAGTTAAGCATAGATTAGGGTATTACCTTAGTACATGAGAAGACCTTGCAATCACTGAAATTGTGTTGATCAATTTCAGGAGTTCCTTTCTCTGTAGCATAACAGCAAATACCATAAGGGCATTCTGCTTTTGTATGTCTTTTCTTCCTGTGAATATTTACATTATTTAAAGGGCAGCAAACAGGCAGATAAGAAATATATTTTGTCAATGAGAGAGTCACTGACAAGAGATCTGACTAATCTAAAATGCTTTAGATTGCATATGTTGAAAGCAATTTTGTGCTATGTGCAAAGTTTCATTATTTGTGCATTCTTATTCAAAACCTGTCTGTAGTGTCCAGGCTCTTCTGATATCTTTTCAAAATAGTGTAGTATGGAATAGAATATTTCAGTCGGAAGGGACCTACAACGATCACCTAGTCCAACTGCCTGACCAGTTCAGGGCTGACCAAGTTAAAGCATGTTATTAAGGGCAGCCTTGTCCAAATGCCTCTTAAACACTGACAGCCTTCGGGCTGCAACCACCTCTCTAGGAAGCCTGTTCCAGTGTTTGACCACCCTCTCGGTAAAAAAATGCTTCCTAAGGTCCAGTCTAAACCTCCCCTGGCTCAGCTTTGAACCATTCCCAAGCTTCCCATCACTGGATACCAGGGAGAAGAGCTCAGCACCTCCCTCTCCACGTCCCCTCCTCAGGAAGCTGTAGAGAGCAATGAGGTCGCCCCTCAGCCTCCTTCTCTCCAAACTAGACAAGCCCAGGGTCCTCAGCCACTCCTCACAGGACATGCCTTCCAGCCCTTTCACCAGCTTTGTTGCCCTCCTCTGGACGCATTCAGGGACCTTCACATCCTTCTTAAATCGTGGGGCCCAGAACTGCACACAATACTCAAGGTGAGGCCGCACCAACACTGAATACAGCGGGAGAATCACCTCTTTTGACCGGTTGGTTATACTGTGTTTGGTGCGCCCCAGGATGCAGTTTGCCCTCTTGGCTGCCAGGGCACACTGCTGACCCATATTGAGCCTGCTGTCGACCAGCACCCCCAGATCCCTTTCTGCAGGGCTGCTCTCCAGCCACTCCTCTCCCAGTTTATGCTTGTGCCCGGCGTTACTCCGTCCCGGGTGCAGCATCTGGCATTTGTTCTTGTTAAATGTCGTGCCATTAATCATTGCCCAGTGCTCCAATCTGTCTAGATCCCTCTGCAAGGCATCTTGTCCCTCGAGAGAGTCAACAGCACCTCCCAGTTTGGTATCATCAGCAAACTTGCTACTGGTGCATTCAACTCCTGCATCCAGATCGTTGATAAATATATTGAACAGAACTGTCCCTAGAATTGAACCCTGAGGAACGCTGCTGGTGACCGGTCGCCAGCCAGGTGTAGCCCCGTTCACTAGAACCCTTTGAGCCCTGCCATCCAGCCGGTTCTTCACCCAGCACACCGTGTACCTGCTCATCTCACAGTTGGACAACACGTCCAGAAGGATGCTGTGAGGGACGGTATCAAAAGCCTTACTAAAATCCAGAAACACTACATCCACCGCCTTCCCTTCATCCACTGGGCGGGTGACCTTATCATAGAAGGATATCAAATTAGTTAAACAGGACTTTCCCTTTGTGAACCCATGCTGACTGTGCCTGCTGATTGCATTATTCTTTAAATGTCTTTCAATAGCACCCAGTATAACATTCTCCATAATTTTTCCAGGAACTGAGGTTAGACTAACAGGTCCGTAGTTCCCTGGGTCTTCGTTCACACCCTTCTTGTAGGTTGGAATGACATTGGCTAGCTTCCAGTCAGCGGGGACCTCCCCAGACTCCCAAGACCTTTGGAAGATATCTGTACGTGTATCTCTGTACATATGTTACTCAGCCATTTACATGAGCATTAAAATTCTTAGAGAGGTTATGGGTCCCTGTTTGATCTGTAATTTGTAAATGTTAGTGAAATATAACAACCTAAATTTATTGGAGCTTAGATATTAGTTCTGAGGTGTTTATTTATATCATTGTAAGAGGTTTTGCATGCTGTGTAGCTAAGTTAAAAGTAGATGGGCTGTTACATAAATACAGCCTATTTCAGGTAAAATTGTGAATTGGGCTAGAGGGGACACAGTTATATTTCTGATGCTTGGATGTCAGATTCAAGTACGTATGCCAAAATGAACAGTGACTTAGTCAACAGCTATATATCACTTAATATCTGTGCTTAATATCATCACCTTTAGACCTGCTGCAAAATTAATTTCCAGTTCCAGTCTTTCACATAATAGTAATAGTCTCATCTGTCTGTCTTTCTATGTCTTCTCTGCCTTACTGATTTAAAAAGAAAAGGGCCTGATCCTTGTGGCAGAGAAGCAATAAAAAGTAGGGATTTTTAATTCACTTTTCTAAGAAAACAGATCTTGCATAATTACCTTTTCTGGTGTCCTTCTCCCCCTAATAGCTTCTGAAGTTGTTGGCCTGTTACACTGGCAAAGTAGTAGAGGTCTCGTACATAATAATTCCACTCCTTTAAGATTTGTGAAAGTAGGCAGCTAGGTAGAGAAGAGAAGCCTAGGCTACAACCTTTACTGAAAGCTGCGGTGCATCTGTATTAGGCATGAAGAGATGTTATGGGATTTCTACCTGATGGGAAGGCTTCATTTGGGGCTTGCACTCTACCAAATTCAGAATAATTTAACCACAATGCCACAGGAGATCAGTTGCTTTTCAGAGTTACTCAGTTGTTGTACTTTAAGTAGTCAAAGAGAGAAGAGAATTTCCAGAATTCACTACAACTTGAACAAAGCAGCACAACCCTTAGCACACCACCAGCATACTTTAAAAGACCACATAAAGCGTATGTTTATGTTAACTATAATTTCGGCAGTTAACTGCTACTTTGTAAATCTGCACTTTCTTTTACATCTCATCTAGAATTCCTTTAAATGACCCTGTTCTGTTATTTATAGCTATGTATTTGCCTGTGTGTATTTTAAGACAGACACTCTCTAATTTTGTATCTGTCAGTTTGTTGTTGTTTAACCTCAGCCGGCAACTAAGCACCACCCAGCCACTCGCTCACTCCCCCCCAGTGGGATGGGGGAGAGAATCAGAAGGGTAAAAGTGAGAGAACTCATGGGTTGAGATAAAGACACTTTAACAGGGAAAGCAAAAGCTGCATACACAAGCAAAACAAAACAAGGAATTCATTCACTCCTTCCCATCGGCAGGCAGGTGTTCAGCCATCTCCAGGAAAGCAGGGCTCCATCACGCGTAATGGTTACTTGGGAAGACAAACACCATCACTCCAAACGTCCCCCCTTCCTTCTTCTTCCCCCAGCTTTACATGCTGAGCATGACGTCACACGGTATGGAATATCCCTTTGGTCAGTTGGGGTCAGCTGTCCTGGTTGTGTCCCCTCCCAACTTCTTGTGCACCCCCAGGCTGCTCGCTGGTGGGGTGGTGTGAGGAGCAGAAAAGGCCTTGACTCTGTGTAAGCCCTGCTCAGCAATAACGAAAACATCCCTGTACTATCAGCACTCTTTCCAGCACAAATCCAAAACACAGCCCCATGCTCGCTACTGTGAAGAAAATTAACGCTACCCCAGCCAAAGCCAGCACACAGTTGCAAGCAGATTAGCGAGAGAATTGGAGGGCTTAGGAAGGAGTGGGAGGGCTTAGGAAGGAGTGGGAAAGGATCCAGCGATGAAAGATCAGCTCGTTTAAAGTGTGAAAGTCACGATTCATACTAAACATCATAATGGTTTACCTAGATGTCATTCCAGATATCTAGGCTAAGAAGGAACTTTACTTAGGATGGAGTTAAGCTTTTCAGCAACTACATAACCTCAACGGCAGCAGCTACAGAAGTAGTATCAAAATATAATACAGTATGAATTTATGAATCATCAACTTTGATAAAATTAAATCACCAGTTAATTTATATATATATACATAAAAAACCATATATATGAACAGCATTAAAAGTTCCATTTCAATGGAATTTCATGAGAGCATGCTGGAGGGGACAAGTATTACTGTCCATTGTCACACTTTGAAAGAGGGAGTGGGCAGAGGAATGGAAACAGCACTCAAAAAATCCAGCAGTAATAAAGTAAGATATAATGCAGAGAAATTTACTGAGAATATAATACAGGCATGGAAAATGGGAGCGTTACTTGCATGAAAGCAAAGCCTTTCTCATGCCAACAGTGACTGAAGAGTCTATGAGTGTTTGAGTGTGTGTGGTGAAGACAAGCTTTGAGTAAACGTATTCATTTCACTCAGATGTGTTGACATGTATCAGTGGTCCAAAATCATTCTATGTAAGGAAGCTGCTAAATATTTCGTGCAGTGTAATCTCTCACTACCCTTTTACCATTTGTAAATTCTGAGGATAAACTAGTTCCCTGAAGCTCCTTTTTTTCTACATGTAGCATGAGTTCTCCAGCAATCTTCATGTATACTTGTTAATGTCCTGGGCATGTTGTACTCTGCCTGCTGAATATCCCCATTTCCAGAAGAGCTAGGTGGAATTCTTATGCCCTTGCACAACGGTGATTTTTTGAAGAGTTTTGAAAAGTAATTTGACTATTGTTTTTTTTGTCCAGCCTGTAAAATCTCTCAGCTGTGAAAGCTTTATTGGCACTTTTTTGGCCATGTATGATATATCCACAGCATGTGCCAGCCAATAAACATTCTAGTTTTTAATAGCTGTACTTGAGCCAACAAAACTCCTTTGTACCACTGGGGATTAAGGATTCTTCTTCTGCTACAAATCTTTGTTTAAAAACATTGGTGTTTTATGTTTAAGTGGATCTGCAGTATATCTTTATTCTGTAAATTGCATGAACAACTACAAACGTATTTGTAGTTTGGCTACCATTCAACACAGCTAGGTCTGACTATCCAAGACAAAAGTAATCGAAATCATGAGTAATACTGCTGCTCTAGTTAATTCACTTCAAACCATCCTTATAAATTGTTCTGCTACTATATACTTTCAAGGATAGAGCATGTGTTGGGACAGTGCGTGACCCATAGACCAAGTAACGTGCTGCACACTTTCGTATCTTAAGAAAGTGATAGAACATAGAAGTATGTTCTAATATTCAATTAAAGAATGATCAAATGCTTCTGTGCTCTAGGTGGACTCATTTATGTAATAGCATTGGTTTTACTACTCTTATAATGAATCATATAATTGAAGAACTGAAGTGTGTCAGGCCTTCCTCCATCCTTCATTTGTTCCTATTTTAGGTCTTCTTACAGTTCAAAAAGGGAAAAGAATTATCAAAGATAGAAATGGAAGTTATCAAATAATAGAGATCTTCTCCTAGATCATTACTGCAGTCTGATATGGTCATGACTGATGTGGGTATTAACTGGCTTCTGGATTTTCTTGGGTTATATTAAAGGGAAGGAGAGAAAAAGTCATCGATACAGCTTTATAAATCCTCCAAGCTTTTACCAGAGCTAGCTTAGTGTAGCATCATTATAAGACACTGAGAATCACGGGATCATATACCAACTGTGACAGTAGGTCTGGGCTGATTCTGAAAATTTTAGGCATCTCCACAGAAGTCTGATCCCCCGGGAACAACGGAGAAAGGGAATGGGGAAAGATCGGTGCCTCTGAGCAGTGATTCAGGCCCACCAGGATGCGAGTCACTCTCTGAAGCTGCCTGTTTCCTCCCGCGGACCATAGAGGGCACTAAGGACTGAGGATCGTGTTCCCAACTTAAACACCTCAGTTAAATGCCAAATTGAAGTACAAGGAACCCAAACCAAACATCATATCCTTCGGTGAATCAACTCCATGTCTTTATGTATATGTAAGTGGTAATATTCATCCACCTTCTTAAAATATTTCAAGGTTGTTGAATAAAAGAAGCAGTGCCAGTATGACTACTAGTTTAACTTTTAGGATTCAGATTTTCCTTGATTTTGTAGAAGCTCAAGTTTAACAAGCAATTTATGTCTATCATAAAGCCATATGCAAGCAATGGATCTAAACACAACCTTTTCAAATTCAGGGAGTACGGGTGCAGTTCTAATACTTCTTCTCTTTGTAGTCTTACCCTATTTTCTATTACAAAAACTTAGTAGAAGTTGGTATTTCTAGTGGGTAACTAGACATCTCCCCAAAACTGTGTATAAGCAGGTTCATTTTGTGGCTTCTTCATCAGAGAAGCCAAAGTTGAGGCGACTGATTGACATTTAACTCATAAATGACGTTCTTTTCAGAACTTAACTGATGTATACTCTAAGGTAAGAAACTTAGCCTGCTCTGCATGTACTATGTATGTTCTAAGAACTAGAGAACCAGAACCATACTTCTGTCTAATCCATCACAAAATTTCATAGAAGAGCTGAGCATAGTTACTGTTTTTATAGTTTCTTTCCAAGAGCAGTAGGAAGTAATGATACTGCTTCACTAAGTGTCACAGCTGCTTCACCAGGTCGCACTGTCCCTAACTGGAGTTGAACAAATGTCCCAGGATAGTGCCTGCAAGAACCTCTTTACCTGAATCATTGTGCTCTGCATATGGTGTAAGAATGAGGTCCTGATACTTATTAATAATTGTATTAATAATTGTACTGTATAGTGTTTCAGTGCTCTGAAGTATTCGTCACATAGTCAGGGAGTATCTCTCACAGCTGTTCTAGTGTCCTTGCTAAATTCTAGTTCAAGTAACATATTTTCCTAAACAAAAATTCCTTTTCACAGCTCCAATGAATTTGATTTCCTTTTTACAGGGTACTACGAGGATTCCTGGTGATCCAGGGTAAAAGTGAAGTTTGAGACTCATTATAGGATATACTTTAATGACTCAGGACTGCTTTCATAACAAAGGACACTAATTCCTTATTCCTTTTTGGGCAACTAGACCTATATTCTATGGTACATTTTTCCTGTGTGCTATATGGCTGCCATTATCCATCTGAACATGGCAGTATCTTTTTTTGCTTATGTGTGTTTAGAAACACTTTATAAAGTATTGTGAGCTCTCTGCTGATGAAAGACACTGTATAAATCTTCAGTACTGATAATGAGTGCCCATTTCAGTATTAAATGAACTTACAAGAGTAGTATATGTATGAGTCACTGAGATCTGAAAGACAGCCAGCATTGTTGGCTGCTTCCTGCTCTGTCTTATATGGAAAGAAACTGTTGTCAGTGGAAGTGGGAGTCTGTACCTTATTTGAATTCTTAGTCCTATGGAATGGAATGCTATAGCAGTCTGTAGCATTACGTGTACATCCCTCCTGCCATCTGCTCAGCAGTGAAGTAGTCTTTAGCAAAAAAGAAAATTCTAATATATTCTCTTACCTAGTTTTCATGCTAGAGTTAAAACACCTAAAGTTAAAAACTTTTCAGTTCATTCTGAGCAAAGCAGAATGATCAAACATAAAGGAACAGTGCAAAGACTAGAACATCTAAACATCAGCCAGTCTTGGCGCTGATTTTATCATATGAAACACCTCAGCTTCAGGATCACGTGTTTAAACGATACTGCATGTTCAAAATACAATCAGAAAAGATACGTGATTCACTGCTATGGAACTTGTACTTACTTCCTTCTTCCTCAGATTATGGGAAATAAAGTTCACAGAAATGCCCTCACAACTGTGGTATCTCACTAACATAAATTTACCTTTATCGTAACAGCAGTGGTCCGTTTTGCAAAACGTATAAATGTATGCTCTTGAAATTGGATTGTTAATGAGATGCATATCAATCTGGGTAACCATCAGCTTGCCTATCCTTGCCAATGCCAGGTCCACTCCTAAGTTTCAAACATATGGTGTATATACACTTAGAACAGGCACCACTTAGCAAAAACAACCAACTAAAATTGTGTAACTTAGACTGTCACCAAATACAGTAGTATACATCTGATTTGTTTAGAAGCAGCTTGGTAGCCTAGCTTGCAAAGCTCATACAGTTGAGCTCAGGCAACTGAAAATTGCCGTCAGGATGTTTCATCCCTTCAAGAAAATCAGGTGCTTTTTCCTTAACTGTTTCTCCATTCTGAGGCATACAACAGCAGTAGATTTGAACACTCGTCTGTCTTTCCTTTCTCTCGGTAGTGGAAAACCTTTATAGAAAAGATCAGATGTGTTTTTAAAGGTGGAAATATTCCTTCCTGTATGCATGCTTTTTAAGAGCTCTACCCACAGAATTAGCATAGGAATTTTTTCTGTACCCTCCACAGGTTCACGGTCATACTTGGCAGGAAGCAGCAAGGGCAGGCCACTCTGTAAGAGAAGGTGAGCCAGGGGCCAAGGCAGGCGGGACAGTGGCCTCACTGACAAGGGTGCAGTCCCACAGTACCTGAGCGCAAAAAGCAGAGCAGGCCTGGTCATGGTAGCGAGGTTCAGCCAATAGTTCAGATCACCAGGCAACCCTGTAGTGATGAGACAGGTCCAAGATCAAGCCAGAACATCAAGTGAGCAGGTCAGGACCAGAGTCAAGAGTCAGGAAGGTAGAAGGCCAAGCACAGGCATTCCTGCAACAAAATTCAGGCAGAAACTGAGAGCAAGAGCCCGAGCTTAAAAGCAGCTCTGGAGTGAAGGTGGACAGGACCCCACTTCCCACAGCTTTTTCTCACACCACTCTTTCTACACAGCCCTCTGACTCAAGGTCACAGAGCTGCATGAAGCCAGTGCTGAGTTTGAGCCATAGGCAGCTAAATCATAGAATCATAGGATATCTCAAGTTGGAAGGGACCCATAAGGATCATTGAGTCCAACTCCCTACTCCTCACAGGACTACCTAAAACCAAACCACATGACCAAGAGCATAGTCCAGCTGCTTCTTGAACTCTGACAGACTTGGTGCCCTGACCACTTCCCTGGGGAGCCTGTTCCAGTGACTGACCGCCCTCTCGGTGAAGAATCTTTTCCTAATGCCCAGCCTGAACTTCCCCTGACGCAGCTTCATTCCATTTCCTCGTGTCCTATCGCTGGTCACCAGAAAGAGGAGGTCAGCACCTCCCCCTCCGCTGCCGCCCTTGAGGAAGCTGTAGGCTGTGATGTCACCCCTCAGCCTTCTCTTCTCCAAGCTGAACAAGCCAAGTGACCTCAGCCGCTATTCCTGAGTCTTGCCCTCGAGACATTTCACCATCTTGGTCGCCCTCCTCTGGACACACTCTAATACTTTGATGTCCTTCTTATATTGAGGAGCCCAAAACTGCACACAATACTCAAGGGGGGGCCACAATCCCTGGAGAAGAGGCACACTTGGGGCCCTAACAAAGCTTGATATGCCAACTGCATGTTTATTTAGTCTGAGTTGACTTGCTTTAATGTCTGGAAAAAAATTAAGATCTACACCTGTAATTTTGGATATGGTAAGACGAACTGTTCTGCCTATAGCTGACACAAGTTAAGAAGCTGGCCCTCAGTGCTGCTTGCCAAAGCTTGTATGTGAGGGGCCACTGTCCAACTGGACCTGTGTTTGTAATTGCTCTCTAACGGTTCTGTCAAAATTACCTGGTTTAAAAACATCTACTAAAAACATGTTTAAGATAAACTGTGTTTCAGGTGTGTTTAAGATAAACTGAGTTATTTAGCAGAACTGGGTTAGGGAGCAATTACATATGCCCTGATGCTGGTAGGCCTTTAGGGGAAGCAACCTCTTAATTGAAATTGACTATGGCTAGATCAGGTTGTCTAAAATGTCCTTACATACTTCATGCTCTAAAACCCCTAGTTTTGGAAATTAAGACTGGAAGGTATCTTCTGAGTGGATTAGTCTTATTACAAGCTATTGTGGGAAACTGTCTTCTAATCCGTTTCATAAACTGATCAAATTCAACCTCTAAACTATTTTCTCCTGTTGCAGCGTTTGTGCAGAATTTCTTTATTCTGAAGATTTGCAACATTTAAATTTCTGATCTAAATGTATTTATAGCCAGCTTATAAACTTTTTTTTTATGCCAGCATCGTCCTCTAGTTTCATAGAACCACGGAATGGTTGAGGTTGGAAGGGACCTCAAGATCACCTAGTCCAACTTGAGCAAGGGTCACCTAAAGCAAGATGCTCAAGACCTTGTCCAGTAGGGTTCTGAGCTCTCCAAGGGTGGAGACTCCACAACCTCTCTGGGCAACCTGTTCCAGTGTTGGCTACCCTCACAGTAAGAAAGTGTTTTCTTACATTGAAACGGAATTTCCTGGTTCATGTTCATTGCCTCTGGTCCTTTCTCTGGGCACCAATGGGAAGAGTCTGGCTCCATCTTCTTTGTGCCCCCTCCACTCCCCCCCAACCAGGCATTTGTACAGACTGATAAGATCCCTCTGAGCCTTCTCCTTTCCAGGCTAAACAGTCCTGCCTCTTTCACCCTTTCTTCATATGACAGATGCTCCAAGCCCTTAATCATCATCTTTGACATCTGCTGGACTTGCTCTGGTCTCCTTGTCTCTCTTTTTGGGGGAGCCTGGAACTGGACGCAACACTCCAGATATCTAACTTTGTCATCAACACATTACTTTTTATGCCAGGCTTATTAATAAAGAATAAACAAAACAGATTCTCAAGCTTCATCAATTCTACTAGGAACTTTTTCACTTTATTTTTCAACAGTAACTGTTGTCACCTACTAGTTGTTTACCTGGAATAAACCCTATTTTGTAAGCAATTTCTTTTGCTTACAGCATTTATTTTGTTTAAAAAAAGAGTCTTTTTCATCAAAAACTGTGTTGGGTAATATGTACCTTTCCTAAATTTGTGCTTTGTATCTTCCTCTTTCATTAAAAAATGCTCTAAATAATTAAAAGCTAAGTAACTTATTAAAAAGAACAGAAAAATTGTGAATGATTATTGGAAACTTTCAAAGAAGATTTTCCTAGATGTCCCAGAATCAAAAAGTAGATGTCACAGTCTAAAAAAAAACGTTTAGAGAAAAAAATTAAAGCAGCTATTTCAGAAATAATAGATATCAAGAAAGGGAAAACTAAACATTAATTTGTATTCTAAAGCAGAAGGTAGGTATTGCAGAAAGGTAGTAAGAGAAGTAAGTACAGGAGGATGAGCTTATAGCCAGCAGAGTTAAGGATAACTAGGAGTTTTGCTTATATTTTCTTCTAATAAAAGAATTGGTCCAGGAACAGTTGAAATGTTTGGTAAATATTTATGATCCACATCTGGAGAAGAGTCTTGTTTATGGCCTAATATGTGCATGCACTTACTTATAAGAGGATAGGTCAGGTTTACATACCTCAAAAGGACACTTTTCCAGGGAAAGAATGATTCTATAAAGAAGCTGGTTCAAAGAAATCTCATAGCCAGACTCAAACAGGAGGTAGAATAGGTAGTCACAGGGGATTTCTTATATTACATATTTAGCCAATATTCTATCAGATTGAAACCAGTGCTTCTAGCAAAAATGATGCCAGTTGATGGTGGCATCTGAAGAAAATTTTTGCCTCCTATACTTAGTTTTTATTGCCAGTTAGAAAACGTAATTTTATCACTATTGCTTTTGAAACAGTCTTAGTCAATAGTATTTTGCATTGCATAATGATCCTCCAAATTAAGGGACAGGATGTTTTTGCTATTCTGGGTTTTTTTTTATTATTTCCCAGCAGTACTATCTTTCATCTAGCTTGGATGATGAGGTAGGTGTTCATGCTCTCTGTCACATCTCCCTAAGGTGTTTGGTCTGTTACTTTACACATTATATAATGTTTGCTGGAGAAAGCCAATGGCTTTGGTGTCCTTTTTGAATGGAAGTGTTTCATAATGTGGTTGAAGACTATGATTCAGCTTAACCTTTATATCACGCGGATACTGAATTACCTACTCTCACTTACATTTCAAGACTCCTTCAGCCTAATACGACACAATGTTCTTGATTCTGAGACTTGCCAGTAAACTGTGATTAACAAAGAAACACCTGCACAACTAGGACTATTTCTTCCATTCAAAGTTTTGCTTCATTTCTCTCCTTGAATTTTATGCTTTTTCCTCGAATTTGCTTCTGAAAAGGGAAGCTTTTTCCTCCCTGCTCCCATCAGGCATACATTACAGGAGGCAATGTGTTTTCTCCAAGGAAAGCTTTCACTTCATCAAAAATACCAAGGAAGTATTCCAAAAAACAGGGGGCACACTTTTTCCTGCTCTGATTCAAGAGCATTTTTTATATTAGTCACAGTCCTCTTCAAGAAAGGGAAAGGCGGGGCCCCCCCATTTTCATTCTTAAAACATTTTGAACCAAACAAGTATGTTTATACTCAGCCCTGAAGTTTAACTACTCTGTGCTTGTTGTGTTTTCTTAATTGCTCAAACATTTCCACTGGAACTTTTGCTCTCTCCATTTTGGAGTGGAGAACAGAAAGACATCTGAGTTCTGGTGGTTCCCACAAACTGCCCCAGTAATTGCATTGCCCACTCCAGCAGTGGAAAGAACAGCCCTCAGACACCTTTGTTAGATGAAGGATATTCATGACTCCTGGACCGGTTCTGCCTTGCTGATGTTGGTATTGAATTTCCCATTGACTTGATTGGAAGGAGAATCAAACTCACAGAAATGACAGTGAGAAGCACGATGCCAATTTCGTACCCACAAAACCATTGCTTACATCAGTCTAGGAGAGGCAGGACTGAATTGTTTGGCTTTTTGGAAGTTGCTGCGCAATTTTACACCACTGGAGAATCTGCAGAAAAAAAACATTGAAGGCAGAGGAGAGGGCTGTTTGAATTGTTTAGAGATGATTGCCTATGCTGAATTTGCATGTTGGGCAAGTGCTTTACAAAATGCCTCTGCCTCGGGGAGGTAATAAATTAAAACAGATGCACATAACAAAGACAGGTAGAACAAGTAGGAGGACTTCTTCCTTGCACTGCTCTTTCCTCAAAATGCACAGAATAGTAGTATCCCAATCCCCTGTATCAGGGATTCAAATTAGATCCCTTAGTGCTAGCAATGGCTGGCTGGGGAGGAGATATTCTCAGATATTCTTTGCTCTCTTTAACATCCTGGTAGTGCCAGAGAAGTATAAAACAGCTTTAGTGTAACTGAGGATTGCGCTGCCACAATGGTAGATTTGTTGCTTCTTTCGTAGGAAAGGCCTACATTAACATTAAACACTCCCATAAATCACAGCTGGAAAAAACTGTGTAAGTTAAATATCTTCACTTTGCTGCCATGTGGTAGAAGTTGGGGCCCTACTGGCTATTTGCCCTTTGGAGAGAAATCAGTAATGTGAGATTTGGATATCCTCCAAGTACAACTTCTGCATTTACGCCGTATACATCCTTCGTGAGAGGTGCTGATAAGCCACACCCAAACAATTCTGTTTTCTCAGGAATCTTCATTCCTGATTCCAGTCAGTTCCCTGGAAGCAACTTCTAACAAGACTATGACGTTCTACCAATTCTAGACTGTGCAAAAGTTCCCCACAAAGAATCTGCATTATAAATAAACTACATTGCGCTACATGGTTGTCTCTTCTGCTGTGTTTAGCATCTTTCATCCTAAGTTCAGAATGCATTAAAAAATGTATTGAACACAATATAGTAAATGCAAATGTAGTAGTGTAGTGATTTCATGAAATGGTATCAGTTTGATGCTCACTTAAAAACAATTTTTTATTATCTGTCCTTTGGTTCTTTGAAATGTTGGCCAGTTCACTAATGTGGTCAGTAAATATGGAAAAGAACATGAAATCCTGACATTTACCTTCTGCATTAGAGTGCATCACTTTGTTTACCACCTCTGAAATCTTTTCTTGTAGGCAGGTTGCACTTTGTTCTTGGTTGCACTTCTCACATATTTCGTGTTAAATACAGAAATTTCTTTGTAACTTAGCAAGGAGTTCTCCCATGGCCTCACTTCTCTGCTAACTAGGGAAGTCTATAGTGAGAATGCTATATAATGGTGTGTGCTGATGTATTGTTAAAGCTCCAATTTTAATAATGCACAAGGTAGGAAATTTAGAACTTATTTTCAGAGATGTTTCTTCTGTCATTTTTCACTTTTACCCCCTGATAGGGCACTGAATTGCATAATCCCAAAACATCAGATACCAAGATATAATATGATGCAGTCAAAACTGAACTGTACTGTTGTCTGTAATGAGCCATGCAGATATATAAATATATGCATATAAATATATGTACATATATAATTGTACAAATATATATATATAGTCATGCAGAGAATAGTGTTCTATCATACGGTATTTGGGGGTACGTATTGTACAATCATTCAATATAAAGGAACACTTAACAGTAATGTCTATCACTGCTATCTTTAAAGGCACTTGGGATTATGCTATGTGAACACCAGAGGGATTAGATTTAATGTCTGTGCAGAAAGTGGTAAAATAAGAGGGAACTAAATTCTATAAATGCAATTTTCAGTTACACAAAAGCTTCTTTAAGATGGGCCTAATTGTATCTACATTTATGTCTGCTTCAATGTCCTTGTATTTTATCTGAGTGATATAAAGGGGCATAATGTGGCTATGTCTGTCTTTGTAGTTAGTATTATTGCACTTACTTATGTTAAAGGTTTTTATTGTTTTGAATTTGGTTTGGAGGGAGATTTTTATATAATTATTTATTACTTGTTTGGTTAACAGTTATAGCATAAATACAATGCATTAAATAACCCTACAGGCTGCTGAAACTAGATATAGCTCAGACCACTTCAGTTTTCAGACCAATTCAGTATTTTTTTAGCATTATTGTATGAATCGTTCTCAGTTATGATTTGTGGTGTTTAAGAATGTTATTCTTATTGACCAAAATTTCTTCAACCACTGCATTTTACTTTTTTTCATAAAAAAATAAAGGACAACGTAGTGGAATGCTTTCTTTTTACAGTCTACATTACTTTTTATTTATTGATTTGATTTCTGCAGCACCAATTTGATTTCTTAGTGTATAAGGATATGTTAATGTCTCTTTAAATCACTTGTGAACCTTTTAATAGCACCCTCTGTGTTTATAGAAGCTGCCAGAAACCAGTCAGAGCAGCGGCATGCCCCTAGCTATATCTTGCATATTTGTGTATTACTTAGTAAGTGCGGTTATTTGGGACTCAATTATACCGCACGGTTTCTTCATACTGTTTTTGTTGTGGAACAGGCAAAAGACATGTATAATGACCCACAGCTCTAAGTACCTTTCAGCATTCAGCATGCTGAAAGCCTGCAAGGTTTCGGTACATACTTCAGTTCATCAGAATTTCCAACTGTGAATGCTCCTATTTACATATTCTCCCACAAAAAATAAAGACACTCTAGGGATCAATGTTATGAAACCCCAGCTACGTTGTTCTCCATATTTCCAGCCGTTCCATCTCTCAGGCCTCATCCTCTTTGAACGCCTGCAAGATAAGAGGGACTATGTAGCATGCCTGGAATGTTTCTAAATCCAGGAACTAGTAGACCAAAGAGGGAATCGGATTCCAGAGCCTAGGGCCTCCCATGGGGAGTACTCTGTTATTCCTGAATTCCCAAATAGTTTGGAAAGCATCAGATTTGGGGCTCTGCTTTTGGGCCACAGCTATCTAACACATATGTAGTGATAACGTACAAAGAAGAAAATAAGGAATATGTAGTTCCTTTGCCTAAATATTGGTTAGCAGCTGTGATTCTGAAGGCTAGAAGATTTTTCTCTTCAAACATAACTACATCTTCATAGAGAATGTATATTTAATATGACAATGTTTTCTGCTTATTAAATACAGCTAATTAAACGCAGTGTTTAGCTATTTAAAGAGGAGAATTCCAAACGAAATAGGAGTCAGTGTAAAAACGTGAAGTGTCCATCTCAGGGAGACTGTGACATTTTCTATTATTCGCCTCAGATTTACTCTTTCTAGAACACGTAATGCAGTGGTAGGAGCCAAGTGTTTGCCCTGTACTTTGGTCCGATACTGCAGATGTGTGCAGAGACTGTGGAAGATACAGGCTTCTTTGTGGACTTGATTGTAGTATCACATTTCTTACACCTGTTCCCCCTTTCCTAAGAGATATAGTTAGAACATAGAATTTCCATTTTTTCATAAAAGTTTTACAAAACAAACAATTATATGGGTTCAGGGCAACTACATGGGTTCAGGGCAAATACACTTTGCATAAAGCAGGAATTGAGAGGAGTATGGTTTCCGACAGTTTTTATTTAGGTCAATTTTAAGAAAGTACACTGAATTTTATTTTTCATCTTTCTATTAGCTGTGCATCCTTCCATATGAAAGACCATGTACCACTACTACCAGTGAGTCAAAGTATTTTTATTTGTAAAACCCTTAGCGGAAGCTAAAAGACCACCTTTCCTAGATTAGATTGCCACCAGATTTTTACCAACAAAACAGCTGAATACTTGGAACTCGTCTGTTTGTGACCGTCAGTGTAAAATAAAGTGGGATAAGTATTACACAATAAGTCCGTTTGTGGACACTCATATTGTGTAAACAGGTTTTTCTGTTTACATTATCTACTTCCAAAGTGAATTAAAGGCAAAAAAGCTCAATTTTGCCTTGGATGCTAAGAAATTTGGAGCTGCCATGGCTACTCAGTCCTTTGACAAATGGTTGTCAAATGAACTGCTAATTTTTATGCCAGGTTAGCTCTCTAGTGCATTGCACTGCTATGTAGACAAATGCCAGCCCAGGTGAAGGGGTGGGACCTATGTGCTAGCATTCCCCCATGCACACACCACTGCTTCTCTTTCCTTGAGTCAGAGAAGTTCCTCTGACACACACCTTTCCACCTGCCAGGGCATGAAGAAAGAGCAGTGGGGGGAAAGAATTGCCAGTGTTGGTAGCAGCTGGCTTTTGAATTTGTTTGGCTGTAATGTCAAACTACATCATCAGTAACCCCATCATGGAATTCATCTGCCATACAACAGAATCACATCAGGTCTTCTGTATCCATGTCCTTTTGGGGATGAGATAGGATATGATTCTCTTAGGTAGCAAGAATAATACAGAGCAATTGTACTGTAAAGCAAGATTTTCAAGTGGTGGTTCGTGGGCCATCTCTAGACTTCAGGGCACATCAACAAGATCTGACTTCAGCAGTTGCCAAACCTTAGGATAGACCTAGGTTGTAGTGTCACCCACCAAGCCTTTCACGTAACCCAGAGTGAAAAGCTTCTAGAAGCTCCCATTTGAATTGGCTCTGCTAAGCATCACGGTATCTGCCACCTGCATTTTCAGCTCTTCCAAGCAAATGGATAGTGCTATCAGCAATATTGTGGAGGACAGAGAAGTCTGCTGAAGCAGGAGACCACAACATCTTTTTCTTCTTCTGTACGGCATATAGACTGAGGAAGAATCACTTGCATTTTGGTGCTATGCTGGGAAACAGCTGTACACTGGGAGATCCAACTCCATTCACTCATTTACACTGTGCACAGTGTTAAGCATTTTGTCTGCATGGACTTCTTTCTCAAGCTGCTGGCACTGTGTCCCTCCAGCTAAAAATGTGTCCCCTTCCAGAAACAGAGAACTGTTCTGTCCCTAGTGCTCTCCCATCCCATCCCCCTCCTGAATCAGATCCCATTTCTGGATGGTTTTACACATGCCTCTTCCTCTTTTTCATGCATTGGATTTTTTCTTCTCTGCTTCTAATTCAGCTGTGTCTCTAACAAGTATTGGTGGAAGGATTCATCTTGCCTACCTGTTACAGATGAGCCCTAATACCTCATTACAGCTGCTAGAAAGAAGTGCCAATTTAAGGGTGAAATTTATCTGACCAAACTCATTCAGTTTGGGATAAGATGGACTGTAACCCTGGAAATGCGTAGTTGTTTCTGTAGTAATGTTAAAGGGACTTCATGTGAGTAGATCATCCATAAACATCTACTTACAGTTCAGTTAATCCCCAATGTATGTGCTGCTCCTCTCCTCCTTCTTCTCCTGCTGTATCATAACAGCCCTCCCATCCAGAAATTACGTGACTCCTCCTCATCACTCCAGAAGCATATGTGGGTGCTTCAGACGCACACACTCTTCAAACTGGACACCCTGAAAATCTAGTAGGGCAGCCTCACAGCAAAGAGAATGGCATTCAGAAGACATTTTTCCTCCAATATAAAATGAATTTGCACTGTATAGCTTTCATGACTAGACTAGGCTTGCTTTTCACACTACATAAATGTTTAGTAAAGAAGATTCTCTCCCTGCCTTCAGAAATAAACAGTTTTATGTTTCTTTGTTTTGTGTTTCAGTATAGATTTTGATATTTTCTTTGCCTGCCACTTTCCAGAATGACACAGTGCTTATTGGATTGTATCATGAACTACTTTGTATTGCCTAAACAGCTTTGAAAGCAATTTATAAACCGGAAAGTAACATCCAGGAGAGCCTTTATAAATACACAAGAGGATCTTTTCATTACATCTGGAAATTAAAAGCGTTTGTATTGAGATCATATGGCAGAAACTAGGGAAGAAATTTTTAACATGCATACTTGGTTAACCTGTTTGTCTATAGAAAAAAATACCAATAAGGAAAGAAAAAATTATGATATAAAAATAAACATCTTGGTTATCTTCTAATAAAAACAGTTTTATTAATAGCAACATTGTGTGTATACACATCTATATGAATTTGAGTTATTGCACATCACATAAAGGAGAATAGTCTGGTCTTTCAAGTCAGTGCTGTCCCACATAACAATAAAATTAGGTAGAGAATGCTGCAGCATCCCAGCAACAGAATCTCCTTGGAGTCATATGATGAGGAGGTGGGATTTTGTGCTGTCGTGCATATCTATGAAGCAAAGCACATGGAAGGACCTTTACCAGCTAAAGGAACATCAGGGTGCCTGTCAAATTGCTTTTCTTACTATTCTTTCTCTAGCAGTACAACTCCTTCCTGAGTCCCACTCCCATTATTCAGGCCGCTCACAGGCCTCCCTGCACAGTGCGGGGTACGTGTGCTCTCGTGACCTACGGAAGAGAACTGCAGAAGTGCCGAATGACCCATAGCGGCAAACTGGGATGCAGAGGGCCATCTTGCTTTGGCTTGCTCTCACTCTTCCCTTATTTATTTCACAGAAAGTGTGTGTGCATCATTTGTGAAATTCTTTGTGTTAGCTGAAGTCAAAAGACACAAATTAATAGATAAGCTGGCAATGTTTTTGAGAATCTCTCTGAGAATTTCCTATCTTCTACCTTCTCACTCAGTCTCTTGTCCAGAAGCAGGGAAGGACATAGGTCCAGAGCCTGTGCATGGGAGCTGCTATGCCCCACATGAAGGAAGTATTTCTGTACACAGGGTAATGCTTTTTAAGTATTTCTGCAGGTGCTTAAGTCATCTTCTTTTTGGAAGTCAGCAGCTTGCCTCAGAATTACCTTGAGGTAGCCCAAGGAGACGTTGCTATTCTTGTTCCCGGTATGTATAACTCTTATAAAACAAAATCACACATTTCCTTTAGGCTTTGAAAATAACTGTTTTCATTTTCACTTTGGTTGGTGCTTGCGTGGATAAATGTCTAAAAAGTTGTGGACGGCCCCTGGGGATGGATATACTTGGATTGCATGGGATAGCTCTCACCTTTGGTAGTAAACCGTGACCAATTTTTTTTTCTGTTGTGCCATGTATTTATCTGTTCATAAGAAAAAAAGAAACTGACTTTTTTTCTGTTGTCCTACACCGGACTAAAATTAGTTCTTTGTTGTATCCATTAAACTTGATTGCAGTCCTCTTACCTAACATGGAAATGAAAAGTTAAGAGGTAAGCATATGAGAACCTGACAAAACTCTTATCTTTATGCATGCAAAAACTTTTCTGTTTTAGCTATTTTTGGACATGCAAAATGTTTACTTTAAAAAACCTAATGCCTATTTTCTGTTGAGCATGAGTAAAGATTTGTAAAGAGAACTCCACTTTAGTGATTAAAATACGAGCATATGTTTTTATAAGAAGAAACTACCCATCTATATGTGGTTTTAAAATCATGCAGTGGTGACTAACCACATGATTCAGTGCACTTAGAAGTCAGTGGACGAACTTCTATTAATTTCAGTGGGTACTGGATGAATTGGTGCTGTGGACCTCCATTTTGGGACTTAGTCTCGTTTAAGCTCGGGTATATTAATGGAAATAGATGTATACCTGTGTTCACAAGTGTAGTACTTCAGCATTTTAAAGAAAATAAAACAATGCAAATGGACATTCTCTCCTGCATTAAATGAAGTTCTGTTAATATTTACTTTGAATGGCTGTTTGCTTAGTGCAGATAATGTGGAGCATAGTCTACTTTGTCTACAGAATGACATTTCCAAGTGCTGAGTACATGGCTAAGGAATTATCAAATTAGTTGTTCGAAATTTAGCCAAAGGGATGATGCCAGTTTCTACAGAACTGTGTGTATATTCCAGGTATTAAGTAGTTTCTGTTTCACTGCTGAAGTGTAACAAACCAGTTGCAAACAGGTTCCCCCCCCCCTATTTTTAAGAGAAGTATTCCATTATGCCTTTTTTCTGTAGCTTTTTTTTGAAGTCATATTGAACAGGAAGCACTAAAAAATACCTTGCTGAGATTGTTTATATTTTTTATACAGTACTTTCCATGCACAAAAATATAATTGTGAATCCAGCAGTGAGCACACAAAGAAAACAACCTGTTAGGGTTTTTTTCTTTTTTTCTCCATGTTTATTTTATAACATACTGCACTTCTATTTATAGGATAATGTTTCACAGCATAAGCCACCCTGTTTTTGTGCAGCTTCCTCACCTATAGAAAGCTGGTTCTCCTGTGCCCACAGTCCTACTACTTTATTAATTTAATTTCTCAGCTTTCTTTTGGATGAGGAATAATTCTAGATATGTGTGACTGATGCAGGCCACTTACTTTCAGGTGATGAAGGTCATTCTTACTGAATGCACTGTACTCAGTACATAAATAATTGCTGTGATTTCAGCTAGATGGTCCTAATGATGCCCTAATGTGGTTGTACATCACATTATCCATCTTCAGAATAATATTTAAATACTAATCTTTAATAATAGCCATGTATCATCAGTTATATATAAAGCATGAGTTTGGGGATGTTGGTATATATTTGGGAGTAGGGCCCATATTTTGTCCATATTATCAGGTTATAGGAAGGTTATGGGAGTATAACCACATAGCACTGGCTTTTAATTATTGGCTGTAGTTTGTGTTTCCATCAATAAATCTGCTTATAAAATAGTTGTTGTATTAAGAAGCAAAATTAATACAACTGAATTGGTTATTGCTATTGCTGTTATCACTGAGCTGCATAATGAGGCTACCTGCTCATGTGGAAGGTAAAAGCTAAGTTCATGTGGATTTTTTTATAATTAGTTGCTGACAAATGTAGCTTGGTGCTTCTTGCGCTCTTCTCCAGGTAGTCTTCCAGTCTGAAATGTATGGCAAAAAAAATCCACCATACATTTTAGCACCTGTTAGCTCTAAATATAGTTTCATGTTTAACATCTACCCTCCTTTTCCCACAGCCATGCTAACTGACATACCTATCTTTGGGGGGGCTGTCATGGTGAAATACTGGGTGGTCTATAACTAGAACAACTCCTGAGCTAACTCAGGAGCAGGGAATAATCTTTTATGGGTGAGCCTGAAAATCCCGAGCCTCAGTGTGCTGCAACTGCATCCAGACAATGGGTGAAATCTTGGCTTCACTACATGCAAGTGGCAAAGATCCCACTGCCTTCTTCAGTATAGCCAGGATTTCACTAATTGAGTATTTGAAGTAGTAATCCCTCTCAAAGGCTGACTATTGTGGAGTGGCATTGGCAGAGCAGCGGCCATCCTACTGCAAGCCTTTTCCTCCCAGCTGATGAATTGGAAGCAGCACCTCCTGTCAGGCTCTGATAAGAGGCACTGATTGAGGAGTGTTGTTTCAGGGTACAAGAAGCGGCAGCACAGCTGGAGTGAAACTAAAAGTGATAGGCCTGGTTTCAACATACAGGCCTGATTAAAAGTACTATACAGTGGGCGTATTTCAATTAAATTTGAATTGAAACAAATACATGTGTCAATAGCACTAATAAGGACAGAGGTGAGAACGACGAGAAAGGAATACAGTGGGCAGGGTTGTGGAAAAAACATGAGGATAAGAACATTTTAGTTAAGGTTTGTATGTATATGGAGTTGCTCTTCGTCTTTGTACTTCTTCATTCTTATTCCCGTTAGTGTAGTCTTACAATAACCTGTCCCCATCTGTATTTTACAAATGGTGAGACTGAAACAAATGACGGTGAGGGTAAGATACATGGGTTCAAAATTAGCCTTGAAATGTGGCTGCCTCAGAGGGAATCCTCACTCCTCCTTGCTGCCTGCATGCTCCCCTGCACCCCTCTGGTGCTTGTGAGGCCACAAAGGAGGATGACTCAAGGTGCTAATCCAGAAGATACGTAAGCCCCCACAAGTGAGTATTTCTGCCAGTTTAGCCCCTGGCTCTGTGAGGCCAGACCTATCCCAAGAAAAGCAAAAAAGCAGCTCGTGGGAGAATCAGGTGGGAGCAGAGCAGCTCTTTTACCAGCAGTTAGCCGGCTGATCAGTTTTGCCATAACATGAAACCTCACTCTTAGCTATTCAGAACTTGGTTTCAGGTATTTATGACTTCATCCAGAGAATATCCCATCTGACTGCAAAGAGAGCTGCAGGTGTCCAGCACTTTTGAAAAGGCAGACTCAGTGTCTAAGGCAAAGCATCTGGAATTAGAAGCTACTTTTGAATATTTGAATCTTTGTGATTCACTGAGTTAAGAAACAAGCCAGTGGCACGGTCTGAAATAGACCTGCTGCCTCCTGCCTCTCAGCCACGCTCCCTGTGCAGTAATGCTCATGCTAGACCCTGCCATCTCCCACATACTTTGTGACTCGTTCTGTCCCTAAAATTATTTGCACCTGGTGTTTTATTAAGAGTGTAATGGTTGAAAATATGGCCTTCAGGAGCGTTTAATTAAACCACAATAATTTTCTTATCATAAAGCCCCAAGCTTTTATCTTTTGTATGTTCCCAAGTACCTGTATTCTTCCATGACATTTTGCCCTTGACTCCATTGAGCAGCAGTTAGGTTCAGATGCACATATATGGGGAGGATGTAACACCCATCTCCCTTACCTCCGGTTCCTACTTGGTATGCCCAGCGTATTCTTCTTTACTGCCATTAAATCCATCTTTCAAATTCCTTCCTTCCATGAAGCTCTCCTCTTGTGCTCCTCAGCAAAGACAGATCATGGGTTTTTTTCATTTCTGTACTGTTCTGTGTTGCTAAGTCAGAGCATAATATCTTTAAAGCTGGCACATTGTCTGTGTGCTTTACTAGAACAACAAAGGCACCTGCAGCCCTCATTAATATTACTACTGCCACTGCTCCCCTGGAATCCTTAAACTCTTACTCCCTTTTACAGCATAATCAATTCGCTGTGTATGGGTTTTGTATACCTTCTGGCATGAAATTAGGCAGAGCTGAGTTTGTGAATGTGACATGCGTATCCCAGAAACTAAGAGATGGAAGTAAGCTGACTAGCTAGCCAGCTAGAAATTTCTCTGATGGACTAGCCATTTAGGATTGCTTTGGTGATAAAGGCATAATACTTACAAAGAAGCATGCCTGCATGGTGAAAATATTGTGAGTATTGTGGGCCTTAAAATGAACACTGTGCTTATATTTGTTTCACTCCTTCCTCTACAAAAGTGTTTGGAGATTGTTGTTGGAGAAGAAGCACAAGGTCAATTCTGACTTTTCCCCCAGGAGAAGGCCTGAGAGCCACTAAGCACTGCAGAATCCTGCCCTTTGCTTGCTATTCTGATGTCCAGTAAATCTTGCTTCTTTGCTTACATTGGCTTCATAGCCTGTATCCTGGGTGTTTGGATTGTCTTCTGTGAAGGGAGACTTGTGGACTTGAACTCACTGTGGCCGAAGAAGGATCTGAACTTGGATTTCCCACTTCAGATAAGTGCTCTAGGCTTTGGGCTGGATAGATAGTTACCTGTGCCACCAGGAACGGGGTCTGAAAAGGATAACAAATGCAATTGCATTTTGTGAAGGATCTCATTCTGTCAGCTTCAGTTAGATGTGCTTGGAGAACATTTACTGAGCAGGACTTACATGTCACTTTCCAAGTTTCTAGGTCTTGTGGTGATTGTGTAGTGCATGCCTGGTCTGGTGGGAGCAGTCACAAATCAGATAGTGCTTATGGGACTTTGAAGCCCGAAGGCTGTGAGCCTAATTTATAAAATGCCCACTGTGTGGATGAAGGGTGGCATCACAGATAGCGACTTAAAACACCTCAAGCATGCCTAAATCTGATTTTGATTGCTCAAATCCATTGCTAAATCTGACATAGGCTGCAAGAGGTAGCAGGCAGAAGAGATGGGAGCAGAATCCAGGGTATTCTCTGGACCAAACTCTTCTGCTCAAAGCCCCACTTCAGCAAAACTCATGTATGTAGGTTTGAGTGCTCAAGTTCTCTCAGTGACTTCAGCAACTTGTTTGGCTAATATAGGGCTTTTCTGCATTATATTAGTCTCAGATTAGATTCATTGTTCTAAGACATCTGCCATTTCTGATTTTCGTTCCCAAGGACATTTACAGAAAAATAAATGCATCAGTAGGTCCAGGCTGTCCTCTGAGCTGATCCAATGAGGCATAAACTCTGGGTACCACCCAAATGGGATACAACTTATTCCCAGTATTTCAACCTTTAGCGCTTCAAAGAGAGGAGTGGAAAGAAATTTTTAGAAGGAAATATTTGCCTTTCCTGCAAATTCTCAGTTATAAAGTATGACATTATATGATTTCATTAAAAATAACTGATTTGTTATCAGCTGGAGTACATGAATAACCAGCCTCAGGTGGAAAGTTTTTGAAGTGACATTTCACATACTGCAGTGCCATACTTTTACTAATATGCTAATAAGCCTTTGTTAGGTGATCTAAAAATAGCTTTGGGGATAAGGATTGGGTTTTAAATGAGGTTTCAGAGACAAAGTATGTATATCTGTGATTAAATTATACATTATAGAATAACAGATTTTTTAAAGTGAAATAAAATTTGGTGCTCTTGTATCTTCTGTAGCTGAGGCCAGTGAATTCAGATCCTTTCTGTCAATCATAAGTGATGGGGGTTTCATTCTGTTCACGAGATGTGGACCAAAACTAGTGTATTCACAGCTGTGGAGCCCTTGACTCCTACCACCAAGAAATAGTTCCTTTCTGTGAAAGTGCCTGATCTAAACCCTGCAGAAGCAGCTGCAAATGGAGATGAAATCAGCTTTGCCGATGACAGCTGAGCTGGCAGCCCATCTTTATTCTAAGAGTTGTAGTTCCCTCCCAGTTTTACTGTGTTTTTGTGTTTTGTTTTATTTTTAGTTTTGTGGAAAATACACCATACACTGTAATGATGAGCAAAGAATGGCAAATGTTGTTCTGGATTCCTAGACAATTACATGAGTCCTGGTAATGGCAAACATCAGAACTTCCAAGGAATGCCAAAACAGGAGAGCCATCACACATTCTTTCCCTTGTATTTCTTGGGCTACTAGCTGTGTGTCCATTTCACTAGGACAAAGGCATTCTTTATTTTATAGGTTTAAAATGAATGATTATAATATGTATTGCGTGATTTTACCGGTCTTGGCGCAATGATTAACATGTGATAAGCTCCCCCGAGAGCAAAAACGTTAAGTTGTTAGCAAGTTGCAAAGTGTGTGCATGTAGAGTTTACAGTAAGATATTGGATGTATGCCATGAAGTGTTTAAGAGTGGCTGAGCAAAATCTTGCCAATTAAAGTCAGTGTAGCTTTGCCACTAACTGCAGTAGATCAGGATTTCATGCATTGGGGAGGGCTACTGGAAAGAATTTTGAGCAAAATTCAGTATTAGCAACCTGTTTTTCTCTCATTCAGGAGCTTAACCTAAAACGCAACTTAGTAATGTCTTCATGCTAAGTGTTTACAAATGTTGTGACAAGACCTAGGGGGGCATTTAAACTTGATGAAAAATCTTGATTAAAAAAGTAGCAAGGTGAGAAGAGTTTATTGCTCATCATCTCCTCTCTGAGGGACGAGACTGGCCATCATCCTGCATTCCAGTCAAGTTACTTGTTTTGGAGAATGTAATTCCTCTGACTTTTCCCCCTGCATGGAAAGTATCTAATAAAAAAAAGACTTCAATAGAAAGCATCTAAGATACTACGTTTTCACTAGCCAACCAGTAGCCAACCAGATGTGTCCAACCAGTATGCTATGGAGTGCATGGGACACAGACGCCAGGCAGCAGAACTGTCTATTTGGCTTTGATTTCCTTAATTTTCAGCCTTCAGAATTATTCTTTATTCTCATTTTAGTCTTAGTGATTTTATATTTTAAATGCCTTTCGGCATTTAAATCCATTTGGGTCAGAGTTTTCTCTAAAATAGCAGTTTTCTGTATCAATAGAAAAAGAAATACCTACAGCAGGAGCTGACAAATGCTCTCCTTTACGTAGCAGCCACTGCCTATGAAATGAAAGAGCTCTTGTCTAGTCCAGTTCCTAATACACTTGTATCTCTGTATCAGAAGCTGCTGTCACTTGTTGAACAGCTATACAGAACGGCTCCTGAGAATGACTGGATGTTGAGACAGGCCAATGTTCTCACCTTTACATACAGCCCCTTCAGTAGCTCATGGTAGACCCCTGTGCTATGAAAATGCTTTTGAAATTGAGAAATAAAGTGCATTCTGAAAGCTGCAGCAGGAGGCTTTGCATTCAGGTTAGCCAGGCCCAGAAAAAATGCCCAAATGATCCTGTCATACAGATGTGTTCTGGTGAAAGGATGGAAATCTTATTTGTGGAAGCACATCTGTTCTCATGGCATGCACGACTCAAAGCTAAATTGTCGGGACTTTCCCCTCTGAATCAGAAAACCTGGGAAAGTGCTGGTAGAACAGTGCAGCTCTAAAGAAATCAGTATTTCTGTAATTTCAATGAATTGTCAGAGAGAAATTCACTTTGATGATCAGATAGTTTTGCAGGTGGCAATTAGAGATCATGCAGTACTTTTCTGTAGGGGCAGATCCTTGATGTTTTACACAGCTTTCTCTGTCCCAGTGAACAGAGGGGATGAGGGGGAATCTTACCAGTGTGCCTACATACCTGATGGGAGGGAATGAAGAAGAGGGAACTGGACTCTTCTCAGTGGGCCCACTGACAGGACAAGAGGCAGTGGGCACAAACTGAAACAAATGAAATTCCATCTGAACACAAGAAAACGCTTTTTACTATCAAACACTGGAACAGGTTGCCCAGAAAGGTTGTGGAGTTTCCATCTGTGAAGACAGTCAAAACCCAACTGGACATGGTCCTGGGCAACCTGCTGTAGCAGACCCTGCTTGAACAGGGGGCATGGATGAGTTGATCTCGAGAGGTCCCTTCCTGCCTTTAAAGATTCTAACAGTGGCAGAGACTCAGGGTAGACTCTTTTCAAGTGCACCATTTCAAAAAAAGCCAAAAGAAATAGCAGGGTTCATTTTATTTTACCAGCACTGGTGAAATAAAATACAAATACTGGCCACTGTAAAATTCAGGATGTTTTCTTTATCCACAATTGAGTTCCATGTTATTGTGAATTCTGTACCTTGCTGCCAATGTTACTCTGGATTCATGGTAACATAGCTTGAGGGGTTTTTTGTTTGGCTGGGTTTTAGTAAGCAAGATCTTAAATTATTTCTCATGTTAACAAAACTAGGAAAATACATCACTTTTCATCCTTTAAGTTGGGTGAATGACCATTACTATGCCACCAAAACAATGCCACTAAAAGCAGGTTATAAGAAATAGGGCAAATTTCTAGAAGGGAATCACATCCTAAAATTAAAATGAAGGAATATTCTTCCTTGAAGAGGGAAATTCCATACAAGTGCAAAATCATATTGAAAAAGCTACACTGAAGACACGTTGTCAAGGCAAGTAACATAGTTGTTTGATGTTTACCGAAAGCGCAGCAGGAAAGAGGGATCTGCTTTCACGCTGCAAATGGCTGTTAGTGAAGAAAATACTGACTAGTGTTTAATACTTAAGAGACACAGGTACATAATACTGAAGTTTTCATGTAAGCAGAAGTATGAAACATCTGGTATAAGCTGACACCATGTAATTCAGAGAGACTTAAGGACAAAATGATAGTCTCCCCCCTTAAGCTAGTATTTTTTCCTTCATTTTTCCTGTACTTTCAGTGGTTTTAGATACCCGTGGAGGCTAGATAGAAATGTTACTATCCTTTTAAGTCTCATGCTAACGTTTACGTTGTGTATCATTTATCTAATAGACACAAATGATTTTAGGGGACATTCCAGTGTATTATTTCAATGAAAAATTCCATATCTGACTAGCCAATCTGATGGTTTAGAAAATGACTACTCTGATAAATGCACTGCAGTGTTTACAAAAACCTGGTTTTTTTTCTCTCTCACACACATTTAATCAGTATATTAGATTGTAATGGTACAAAGTCCAATAAGACTTTAATGGCAAGAATTTGGAGCAAGCATGCTTTGGCATACATTTCTTATGCAGATAATCTAAATTCTTCAGCAGTTAAACCTTCGTGGTACCTGTAAGCATTACTGTTTTGCTTACAGAACTTACTTTATATTTAGTTTTTTCCTCCTCCTCCCTCTCTTGTGTTTTGCTCTTGGAGGTACACTGTTTTCCAGAGAAACAATGTTGCTGTTGCCCTAGAGATTCATCTATGCATTGTAAACCAGTTTTAATGACATTTAAAATGTTCACAGTGGTTTTTGATAAATCAAAGTTTCTGATAATTCTTTTGATGGCATGTGGTCAAAGTATGCTTATTGTCACCAATAACAAACTAATTCCTCCCCATTGTATTAATATAAATTTCTGGTGTCTATATTGCATACCTATCAAGTTTAGATAAATTAGAAAATATAGTCATTGTGTCTGTGCAGCTTTGATGTTAAGGAGATGCTGGTAAATAGTTTGTGGAGTGTTTCTGAGACTGTTTTGCTGCATGAGATGGCCTTTTATTTCTAGTTTACTTTTTAATCCATTGGTGGTTTGTAAAAAAAATGTTCCATGCTAATGTGGCTCTATTCAGCATGCTTGCTTTGCTGTTACAAAGCCAGCCAATCAGTAAATGGAGCACAGGCTAATAAATCAGTATTAATCCCCAAATTATGTTGGAATCATACATGTCTAAGATACCAAAATGAGTAAAGCAGTATCTCTTTATATCATACCCCTTAAAAAGGGTTGTTGCAATATTTGCCGAAACAAAGCTGGCAAACAAATGCAATTTCAATTTTTCTGGTATTACAGTCAAAAAGGAATTAAAAATAAAAACTCTAATAATAAGACTCATGCTGTAATAATAATAAAAAGAAGAAAGGACCTAGGGCTAACAAATGCCAAATGCAATTTCAGCATTCGTGTCAAAGATGGTCCCCTTGCCATCTTTGCTTTTTTAAATCCAAGTTTATTTAGCTAATGGGACAACATATGGCCCAGATTTTGGCTCCGTTACAGCCTTGTCCATTTACACCACCAGTGGCCAGTATAAGAGCAATTCAGAAATATTGCAAGGACAGAGCTACTCTAGGCCGAGTCTTAAACATTTTCTGCTTCAGGGAGTAGTAGAAGCTGAAGTGGAGAAGGCAGAGCAGTCTCAGGAGCCTGGGCCATGAACAACCCATGGGCAGCTGTGCAAGGTGATCATGCAGAGGTTGGTCCCTGGTGTAAGCTACAAAGCTGTGGGGAGCATCTTAGCAGGGTAGTCCGTATGTCTGTCACAACTCACGTGGTGTTGGCCTTTCCTCAGGATGAGCTGAAATCTGTTGTACCTCCTCGGTGTAATACCTGATTTGTCAGGTATTACAGTTCTCTCCTTGGATGCAATGGAAAGATTCTCACTGACTTTGGTGGGCTTTGGGGCAGTCTATGATTAGCTGATGATCATCTTCAAAATTTCACCATGGACATATGTATCTAATTTTCTATTTTAGAACTGTGATCTTCCAGCTGTACTGCCATTACAAAGACCTATCAATTAAAAAACCAAAACCATTTCTTTATACAATAAACAGCAGCTGACACAAACTATCAAGTAGGGGTTTTTAATCACCATATAAATAGAAGTTCTTAGAACACGTAACACATGCCAAACTTCATCAAAGTCATTGGGAGTTTGGGACAGAAGGAATGCTGTCTTGTGACATGCCCTGTCTGATGTGCTTCAGATGCAACTCCCCCACTAGACACTGTTGCAATAACATGTCTGTAAGGAAAAGCAAAAAGGCACTCGCTTGCCTTTCAGGATTACTTTTATAAATTGGCCCTGAAAGGTGTTTCAGAAATTATAGCTGGACGACTCAACTGCATGACTAAAGCCTGTGCAGTTTGGGCCCGTAAGGGCATCGTATAAGACTAGTGACAGTTACAGTGTTAACACATGCTCCAACCACATGCACACATGCTGCATTGTTTAAATGTTAAGGCCATGACAACTTTTGATCTTTGCTGTACTTGTGAGTATGTTCAGGGCAATGGCACAGAACAACCTGAGCTATTAAAAATTGTGCTGCACACTGCCTTCTACTGGTGTGAGTGTGACTAACTACGAAATGGGACAGAAATCACACACAGGCTCACAGCTCAGTACTGTAAGACAGAAAAAAAGAATCTTTTGACGACTTGGGTCCTAGGAGTTTTTTTCATTAAGTCTCAGAGGGTTTTTTTAAGCATCTAAATATTAGGCCTGATCCTGCTGCTTACACCTCTTTGGAGTAAAATCCTGTTCATCCTGTATTTGTGAGTTTCCACACATTCCACCAGTTTCAGTAGCATTACATTTACCTAAATCTGCAGTAAGGAAGATCAGAATCAAAACATATAGAATACAGTAAAGTAGAATAGAATAGAATAGAATATTTCAGTTGGAAGAGACCTACAATGATCACCTAGTCCAACTGCCTGACCAATTCAGGGCTGACCAAGTTAAAGCATGTTATTAAGGGCAGCCTTGTCCAAATGCCTCTTAAACACTGACAGCCTTCGGGCTGCAACCACCTCTCTAGGAAGCCTGTTCCAGTGTTTGACCACCCTCTCGGTAAAAAAATGCTTCCTAAGGTCCAGTCTAAACCTCCCCTGGCTCAGCTTTGAACCATTCCCAAGCTTCCCATCACTGGATACCAGGGAGAAGAGCTCAGCACCTCCCTCTCCACGTCCCCTCCTCAGGAAGCTGTAGAGAGCAATGAGGTCGCCCCTCAGCCTCCTTCTCTCCAAACTAGACAAGCCCAGGGTCCTCAGCCGCTCCTCACAGGACATGCCTTCCAGCCCTTTCACCAGCTTTGTTGCCCTCCTCTGGACGCATTCAGGGACCTTCACATCCTTCTTAAATTGTGGGGCCCAGAACTGCACACAGTACTCAAGGTGAGGCCGCACCAACGCTGAATACAGCGGGAGAATCACCTCTTTTGACCGGCTGGTTATACTGTGTTTGGTGCGCCCCAGGATGCGGTTTGCCCTCTTGGCTGCCAGGGCACACTGCTGACCCATATTGAGCCTGCTGTCGACCAGCACCCCCAGATCCCTTTCTGCAGGGCTGCTCTCCAGCCACTCCTCTCCCAGTTTATGCTTGTGCCCGGCGTTACTCCGTCCCGGGTGCAGCATCTGGCATTTGTTCTTGTTACATGTCGTGCCATTAATCATTGCCCAGTGCTCCAATCTATCTAGATTCTTCTGCAAGTTCTCTCATCCCTCGAGAGAGTCAACAGCACCTCCCAGTTTGGTATCATCAGCAAA
Organism: Aptenodytes patagonicus; assembly: GCF_965638725.1. NCBI lineage: Eukaryota > Metazoa > Chordata > Aves > Sphenisciformes > Spheniscidae > Aptenodytes > Aptenodytes patagonicus. The sequence goes on from NC_134982.1 coordinate 23,002,513, forward strand.
CTTGCTACTGGTGCATTCAACTCCTGCATCCAGATTGTTGATAAATATATTGAACAGAACTGTCCCTAGAATTGAACCCTGAGGAACACTGCTGGTGACCGGTCGCCAGCCAGGTGTAGCCCCGTTCACTAGAACCCTTTGAGCCCTGCCATCCAGCCGGTTCTTCACCCAGCACACCGTGTACCTGCTCATCTCACAGTTGGACAACACGTCCAGAAGGATGCTGTGAGGGACGGTATCAAAAGCCTTACTAAAATCCAGAAACACTACATCCACCGCCTTCCCTTCATCCACTGGGTGGGTGACCTTATCATAGAAGGATATCAAATTAGTTAAACAGGACTTTCCCTGCTGATTGCATTATTCTTTAAATGTCTTTCAATAGCACCCAGTATAACCTTCTCCATAATTTTTCCAGGAACTGAGGTTAGACTAACAGGTCCGTAGTTTCCTGGGTCTTCACTCACGCCCTTCTTGTAGGTTGGAATAACATTGGCTAGCTTCCAGTCAGCGGGGACCTCCCCAGACTCCCAAGACCTTTGGTAGATGATCGAGAGGGGTCCTGCCATAACATCTGCTAGCTCCTTCAGTACTGTGGGGTGAATCCCATCAGGCCCCATGGACTTGTGAACATTCAGCTGATACATCTGGTCCCTTACGATTTCAGTGTCCACAAAGGGAAAGTCACTGTTCCTGCAATCGTGGTCCTCCAACTCAGAGGACCAGGCAGCCCAAGGTCTACCAGTATTATTAAAGGCTGAGGCAAAAAACACATTGAATGCCTCCACTTTTTCTTCATCACTATTAGTCAGATGACCATCTTCAACAAGCATCAGTCCAATGTTTTCTTTAGACCTCCTCTTGCTATTAACGTACTTAAAAAAGCCCTTCTTGTTGGCTGACGCAACACTGGCCAGTTTCAATTCTAACTTGCGTGTCTTCTCCCCGCGTATATGAATCACAGGTCTGTAATCTTCCTGTGAAGCCTGACCTCACTTCCAGAGATCATACCATTTTTTTCTCCTCTTGAGCTCCATGAGGAGTTCCCTGTTCAGCCAAGCTGGTCTTCTGCCCTGCTTGCTTGACTTATGACACAGTGGAATTGCCTGCTCCTGTGCTTCTAAAAAGTGGTTCTTAAAGACTGACCAGCACTCATGGACTCCTAAGCCCTCAAAAGCAGATTCCCAGGGTACTCTGCTAAATGGCTCCCTGAATAGCTTCAAGTTTGCTCTCCTGAAGTCCAGGGTAGCAACTCTGCTGTCCTTTTTTGTCATTACACTGAAAATTTTAAACTCACCCAATTCATGACCACTGTGGCCAAGACAGCCACCTATTGACACACCTCCCATGAGTCCTTCTCTATTCACAAATACCAGAATATAATTCCAGAATAATTGAAATGGCTCCATGTTGAAATATGTAGGAACAAAGTGTTGTCCTGGTAGATCAACAAAAGGTCCTGAGTTAGTTGCAATAGTATTAATAGTTGTTCTGATCACAAAATCTCATGCTATTGGACTGTACAGACAGCTATGGCTAAGAATAATGGCAGCAAATAGAGATGGGAAAGGTGCATGTGCTGAAGGGAACAGCAAGAAAAATCCCCTTCTAAAAATATCTTCCTTCATTTTATGGAAGAAGAACCACACATACCTACAAAATGCAGCCAAAGTTTAGGAAAATCATAACCAGCAGAGAGGATGGAGGTGAACACAGAAGAACATGGTGGAAGTAGGAACACGGGCTGTGAAGCACCTGTTGCTTTAGCACACCTTCTCTTTGATTTGGAGGCTTCTTATCAGCTGGATCTTCTTTGGAAGGTCACAGCTCACCTCCTGTGCCCTCTGCTTTCTGCGGTAAGGCTCAGGCTCAGTGGTTCCCCAGAAAGGCAGTTCGTGTATTCTCACCAGTGGAACTTTTTCACCTGAGTAGGCATAAACAAGAGCCCTAACATGGGCTCAGTTTAGTGACTGGACCCTCTAGGCACATAGCAAGTCATAGCATAGAAATTTGCTCCACATTGAGACTATGATTCTGCTTCTGGGTGTGTCACTGGGGTCGTGGGTAAGTTGGGACTAGTTATTTCATCTTTTTGTGCCTTCCTTTCCCAGTCTGTCAGAGCCGGGGGGGGGGGGAAAGACAGAGGTGAGCTCCAATGATAAAAAATACCAGGTTAAATGTGAAGCCCTGAAATTATTGTTATTTGAAGTTTTATTATTAATGTTACTCTTATTCAGCAAAATCATTGAATTCTGTCACTACTGATCATGGATTGATTGTATGCACACACATTTCATATAGAAATTTGTTCATAAACATCTAAAAATTACTTTTTGCAATCACCTTTACTTGCAAATTTGAGACTTGTTTCTTATGAACACTCATAGAAAGCACTTCCAAAATATCTAAAAGTATCTACAGTGAATTTGTTTATAAAAACAGAGTGTGTGTGCACATTTTCAAGGTACACACCCAAGTGTGATTGTTACTTCTAATCACTATAATTTGAAAAGGTTATTTCCTGGTTCAGTGCAATGTGCTATTTTCTTTCTTTTCTCCTTTAAATGAAACTTTTATCAACATTGCAATTTCCTATTGGTAAATAGCAGACAAAAACTAACTGCAGATATGCTTCTAATGTATATAAACAGAGATCTGATGTGCAGCATATATGACATCAGAAACAATACCTAATCAGCCAGCCTTTTTTTTTTTTTTTTGTTAAAGAAAACAAGGCAATGCCTTTCTTTGGTTTTCATCTCTACAGCAAACTTGTCATTGGATATTTTTTCCTGTGTGCTTCTGTGGTGCATGTGTGTGTGTGTATATATATATATATTTATGTATATTGATATATATGGTAGGTTAAAACTGACTCCCAAGCATGTCACCTGTTTAGAAATTTTTTTTGCCCATGGATAGTGAGGAATTCCCCTGGAGCATTCCAAAAGGAAATCTGATTTTTCAGCTTGCGAGAAATGGCTGCTAATTCTAAACTACCATTTTCATTTTTCTACAGCAGAAATGCACATTTTCCACAACCATAAAATTTTCTCATAATAGAAATGAGCCAGTCCCCTAGGGTGTGGTTATCAAAAGATAATCTCACCCCAATATGATTAGAGGCATAAGGCTCATGCCTCAAAATGCTCCAGGGTGTGATTATCTTATGATAACCATACCCTGTATCATGTCTTATTGATTAACTAATAAAGCTTCAGCATTATTATTCAGAGGAGGAACTAAGATATCAGCAAGAGATCTGATTCTGGAATGGGAAAGATTCTTTGAAGCTCTCCAAATAACCTCTCTTACTCTAATTACAACATCTCTGAAATTGTGGGGTCACCAGATGCCAGTTTTTGTTTCTTCTTGGTGATTATATCAATGGTATATTAAAACTGAACCATACCCAGATATATACTTATGTAAAGACACATTCACACTAAACTGTTCCCTTTGCATTTATATTGCAGATTTAGGTTACACAGCAGAATAGAATTACATTCTCTGGAGAGGATTTTGTAGTCCAGACGCTCACTGTGCACTTCACTCAGGGCAGCTCTAAGTTTTGTGCATGATTACGGTGCGGAGGGATCTCTGTTCCGCCAGGGGATCGCTCCCTCCATGCCCACACACTGTATACAAAAAGGGACAATGAAGGAGCCCTTAGGCTCCTGAGTCCCCCAGTCCGAGTCATCCAGAGCTACAGGCTTAATACTGCTGTTCATCCCTTAAATCTCCTAAACAGTAGCACAAAGTAGCCTTAAACCAGTGCTGGAGCTTTAACTGCAAAGCCACTTCCCCCCTCCGCAGTGTAGTTTGTTCTGTATAAAAAAACCTACTTAATGATGTGGGACTTGCTTGAACAGGCAATCTGAAGGCTAATGTCACAGCCAGCAGATTCTGATCTCCTCTGCATCAGTGAAAAGCTGGAATTATTTCACTGACTTCAGTGGAGCAAAACCAGGTTAATAGATACATCTAAGAAGAAAATATGGCTGGTGTATGCAAAAAGAACCTCACTAGGAGTTTCCTTGCAGTACAACTTCTACATACCAATGGCAAAGGAGGCAATATGCCCCCTCTGTCAAGAGTTAGATGCTTTTTTTGGAAACAAAAGGCAATATTTACATCTGTATTGTAATCTCATCTTTAGATGAAAATTTAGAACGATGAAACATTTGATCAAACCTCTCATGTAGGGATGTGCAGCTTACACCTAACAAAGGGATCGTTATGCAGCAGTGCAATCCACACCACAGTAATCCACTATAATGAATTCTTTGGTAAATTTGCTGTGTCTGTTGTGTTGCCATCCACTCCGTTAATGGAGAATGTTATTTTCTGTAGCTAGCTGGAGCTAGCTGGAGAATTGTCATCCTGCCCTTTCATGCTGTGTGGCAAAAATAGCTTGCTGTTCCTACTGCCAGCACAGCTCCCTTTTGGCTAGTCCCAGAGGGAATGTGGGTATAGATCAGGCTCTGGAAACCACTGGCATTTTCATTATCGTGTTACCTACAACATCCCGAAGCAGGTTCACATGACTAGTAGTCAAAGATGTTGTTTTCCTTCAGCATTCTCACAGATGCTTCCACCGCTGTGGCAGTGCTGCCATTTTTAATTGGGTTTTGCTAAAATCTCTGAAAGAGACAAGATGTTAAGACTGTAACCTGTCTCTATTCAAAATTTCTTTCAGAAGGTGAGTGATGTTATTGTAGCACATGCACCCATAAGAGGAAGGATAAATCACCCTCTGGAGTGTCTGTCTCTCACCCTTGAGAACAGGGAAAGAGTCAAGATCACTAGTTTGGATGGGATGCCTAGTTTTTATACAGCTAGGTGAGGTGAGGGGATTTCTGCCTTTATTATAACCAAGTCTTAACTGGAAGTTGGGTTATTAGTATACAGTCTTCACTGTGGCACCTCCTTTCCTGATCCCTGTAGTAAATGCTGCTTTGCCAGGCTGCATGCCATGGAGGTCTGTACAGCAGAGCTGCCTATCTTCTGCACTTAAGATTTAATGCCACATGCCAGGCTTGGTCTCAAGTCTCATCTTTCTCTGTACAATGGTTCTCCTGAATAGAAACGTACAGTTCCTGCTAAAGACACATCCCAGTGAGGAAATCTCCCCCTTCAATGGTACCTTTCTGTGCCATTGTTAATTAATATGAATAGAGTTCATCCTGAATCATAATCGATATTCTTCTTGTCTTGAATAGGTTACAGTCCAGGTGACAGAAGGGAAGAGGCAGGGCAGATTTAGAAGCCCAGAAAGCAAAATGCACCCACAAGTGGTCTTTTTTTAAATGTCAAGATAGTTTATCAGTGTCTTTCATCTCCCTATGACAATTGCTGCTTTGTTTTTCTATGGTGTCATAAAGTATTTTTGCAAAAGTGTTTCTGTTTTTGTCCATACTTTTTAGTGGAAAATGTCATGTTGTCTAAGTATAAGCCTATGTACCTAATCTTGTTCCAAGAATTCTTTTTTTTTTTCTTTTTCAGAGAGAAAAAACCCAAATGGTCATCTTTCCATTCCCTGAAACATCCTAGACTGAAAAGCACACCTTCAGGACAGGGCAAATGGGTGACTGCTAAAGCAAAGGACTCCCATGCTCCTCATTGTACCTCACGCTTTCTACTCATCTTAAGCAAAAGCCCACTGGCTGAAGTACATGTAGTGAGCAGTTCTGCTCCCTTCAATAAGATGGGCAAGGAGTTACTTGTACTTGACTTGTACTTGAAGAAGAGCTTTGTAATAGTCCCTGAAGAAGAGCTTTGTAATAGTTCCAAAGCCCTTTTGAAATTTAAGAACTGATCATGTTTTTCCAACATAATTACTTTACATGCAGAAAATTTTTAGTTGAATATAAAATTTCTACTCCTTAAAATCTGAGGCATGTCATTATGAATGAAAAAAGTCTTGGGGCACTCCTTCTTAAATCCAGGCTTACATTCAACAGCTGGGCTGTTTTTTTTTTCCAAGCTGGTCACAGATATACAAGCCAACAGCAGATGCTGTGAGAACGTCCTTTTACCTTCCTTTCTCTGCATATGACTTCTCTCCCCCTGCTCTTGTTGCTTAATTGCCCTGGCCCTCACTGTGGGTTCCTGTGTGGTATCTGCTGCAGTGAGGCCCTCCAGGTGTGAGCAGTGAGGAGTTCAGAAGCCTGCACAGCCTGCGGAGCGTTTCTAGTAGCTACGTAAGATTACTGATCTTCCAGCCCCCTTCGCTGCCAGCACAGATCAGCAACCAAAAATGTCATTTCAATGAGACAAGGATAATACATCTGAACCATGGTGATGCCCTAGAACAAGGCATTCTACATTATCATGAGCCTAAATGTGTGTGTGTACAATCTTCAGAAACTGGCAATACCTCATTTAAAACGTCAAATTTCCCTGACTTCTTGACCCATTTTCCCCAAATCTTAATAATATTTTAAGCGTCTCGGAAGAGCAAGGCATATAAACAGACTTTAATTTTCTGCATAATAATTTTTGAAAATTAAATTCTTAATTAAATCTTTGTATAAAATAGAGACACAAAAGATGTTATTTCTGGAAAATACTAACCCAAGAATTCATATATAGTTTGTTGCCCATTTAAATGTAAGAGCATGCAGTTAATCATGAGGAAGGATTTATTGTTTGTTTGCTAATTTGTTTAGATTTTTTGTTGGCATTATCCTAGGCAATGTATTGGGTTTTGTACATGGCTACAGTTACAGAGGCACTGCTGTAATGAAGAGTTAAATGTTAGTATCCTCACTATTCCCAAATGGTGCGCTATTCCACAGATAGTTTCACTGATTCAATAGGAAATCTTGCACAGTAAAATATTCTTCAATACCAGAAAAGGAATGAGATCCTGGTCCTGTGCCATTTGGGACACAGTTTTGTCCACTGGAAGTTGGAGAGTAGTTTTAAAAAATATGTATGTATTATTTTCATCCCTGCAACAAGAAATGCAGCTACCTAAATCAACACATAAAAAGGCAACCCATGGAGTTAAGTGTGATGCCTAAAAGTAGTAATGCAAGAGAAATGATACTTTAAATGCTGTACAGTGCTATTTTAAGCAGAGGTTTTCAGCAGATATTAATTTTTTGTAAAGACCACAAAAGTGTTGTTATTGTTGGATAAAAATAACAGCTGCAAGGGAGGCTGAAATTCTTTCTGAGATAACAAAGAACAAAGGAAAGACTTTGCATCAGGATTTGTGTCAGCTTTAACAGCTAAATTGTGCTCTCAGCTCAGTGGGCAGGATTGCCACTGAAGGCATTGTGTGACCACATTAGGCCATGCCCAAGGGGAGAACTTGGCCCAAATGGATGACCAAATCCAGGGCTGAGGGCCAGCAGCCAGTGAATGAATTGTCCTTTCATTGAAGCCCTCCAGAAAGTGAAGAGGCTCATCTCTAAGTCTGTGTGCTCTGACAGAAAAGGGAGCAAGAGGGATTTAAGCCATGTCAGTCCTCTACCATGGCTGATAGTGCAGCCCAGCAAACTCTGGTGCTAGCACAAATGAGGAGGGAGTACATTGCAGCACAAGACTGAGTACCTACACTTCTCCTGAAGAAGTGGAATACACCTGAATGCCATTTTTAGAGTGCAGATTATTTTTGCTACTGCTCAGAAAATGAGTAATATCCCTAATTGAAGTATTTTGTTGTCAGGTCTAGGACCAAACAAAACACAATACAGTCCCTAGTCCCCTAAGCCAGAAATGGGCCTTTGTGTATGATGTGTATCAGTCTGGAATGTTTATTCTGTGCAAACCAAAGAACAACAGGATAAAGCAGAGTTTGCTCATTCCTGAATAAGTTAGTACATGTGCCCTGAAGAGGTTCTCATCTTGCAGACTTTGGTCTACTGGCTCTTTGGTCTATGGCTTTGGAAAATTATATGCTTTTCTAAGTCTTTAACACCCCTTTTTAACAGATAGGGCTGGCTCTGCGCATTTTGGCAGTGCAATGTGGAATGAAAAATGCACATGTGAAAGCTCTAAGAATGTATTTTTTTAATTACTGGAATATGTGTTTCATTTCACTGCAAAGACAAAAGGCAGAAGGGACTAGCAATGTAGAAATCCCTCAGACACTGAGGCTAAGATACAATACATCATATACTGCCCTTGAGCCGTGGCCCTGGCTCACACTGCCACAAAGGCAGTGGCCGATCAAGCACCGCCTTTACGGGGTGATAGGCTGAGACAGAAGGATGCAAGTCCCATCAGACATAGTCAGTGCCAGCAGCCACTCACAGGTCACCAAAGTCCTCAATATCAAACTTATTCGGGACCTAGACTAATGCATGGGCCTGTTCATTACAGTTCTCTTGAAAACATGTTTTCTCATTCTAGAAACTGGTAATATAATTTGCTTCCAGTTACTGTGGATGTACAATGGGTTTCCTTGACTTAAAAGCTTTTCTCCAGTAGGGAATGAAGGCCAGAACAGAATAACTTCATGTCGGATCCTTTCCCACTCTGTGGGTGACTTACAAGTTATATTTTAAGCACAACCTCATGTTTTCCTGGCTTTTGCCTTGAACTGGGCAATATGGTCCCCTGCGAGATATAAATCCAAGCATATAAATAAATAAATAAATAAATAAATAAATAAATCACAGATAAATGTTTCTGCTGAGCAATACACACCTAAAGACAGGGTAAAGGGAATGAGGAGATGTTCAAATGTTTGTTTGACTATGAAAGAGATGTTTGTGCCCTTTTTGTTTGCTTCTTACAAATATTTCCATGCTCTCTGATTATTGCAAAGATTGAATATTAAGCTAGACCTGAAGCAAATAAACCCTTGCACTGTCTGTAAAAAGTATATGAGCCCCTCATGAGCCACTAGCACTTCGCTCCCACTCCTCCAGTCTGAGCCACCAATGCCACTAGACCATGGAGGACAGGAGGTGAGCAGGTAGGGCTAATGAGGTAGGGTAATGAGCTACAGTTTCTCCCCACCATGCTGCAAGTATGGGGTAATGGAAAGCAGCAGGCTAGTCCTAACACCTTTCCTCTCCAAACCTAAACTGCCCTGTTTCAGCGATGATCTCCTGCAAGGGAGTCCTCCAGGGTCCATTGCACTCAGCAGTATGGCTTGTTTGAGTTCTGTATAACTTTGGCCCTTGGTCTTAATGTAGCACCTGCCTATGGATCTTCTTGTAAAACTGGAGTCTTTTTTCTTTTCTTTAGAAAGGGGTGGACTGAGCATCCAGTGTGCTGCAGATTGGAAACTGGCAGAGCAAGATCTGAGGCAGCCTAGAAAGAGATGTCCTATTGCTAGCTAAAACGTATGTGAGCAGCCTCTCTATTTCTCTTTCTATGAGGCCCTTCAGTGTCTTTGGTCTATAGCCAAGAAGAGACTTGGACATTATAATGCTGAATGTCATAGTTCCTGAGTTGTAGGCACCCAATGGCATTTCTGACATCCAAATCTGATCCATGGGTATGCTGGAAATTTGGCACCTTGGAGTGGGATTTGTGGAAGGCAGCTGAGTGGGGAGCTGCCAAAGCTGGGCAATAGCACTGCCAAGGAGAGAAGGATATGTTTTAAATTCTGTCCTCTGCTGAGAATTGACAATCTTACTCTGAGCAACAAAAGATGCCATTTTCGAATCACTCTGCTGAACCTTCTGCTTTCTCTGAAGGAGTAGAGAAATTCATGTTTGGCTTTGAGAAAGCCCATGTTGCCCTGGTGCTCTGGAGCCCTCTGCAAGCCTCTGCAGAATGCCAGCTTGTCTCCATCAAACTCTTTTCTTCTATGATGTTTGCAGAGGCCTGAATAAGCCAGGCTGCAGATGTGCAATGTGTACTGCCTGACAAGCTGTCCATTACTGCCATTTTTCTTGTACTCCCCTCTGTGCCTGCCTATTGTGTCTTTTTTATATTAAGACTGTAAGGCATTTAGGGAAGGATATGTCATTTTGCTCTTTGTTTTGCTTCTTGGTCTTTGCATGACATTAGTTCATTGTGGTCCTAGACCAGGGAAGAAATGCAGATCTTACTCTGTGTGTGTTCTTGCATCTGTTCAGGGAATAGATGCAGTGTCACCTGAGGTGTAACCAAGAGAGCAGAAATTAGGACTATTGGTGGTGAGCTTTTTTTTGGTGGTAAGGAATTACTTGTTTACTATCATCACAGATAAGTTACCTGGAAATCTGGAGTGGTGGGTAAGTTCAAAGAGTCTATATACTATGCACTGTATATTTATATGTGGCCAGCCACCTTTACATCTGAGCAATTCTTTGTTGTCTGCTTAAACAGCAGGGAGTGGAAGAGGGAAAGAAACCTTTGAGAGTCTTCCCCTGCGATGTCATGGGCTCTACAAGATATGGGATAGACTTTGATTAAAAGGCTACCGTGGCAGAGGATGAGAATGGTGCATTAGTTGTCTTACGTGGTAACAAAACTGCTGCTAATCAACAGGCAGATCTATAATAGCTGGTTTGACCTGTTTCATTACTAAATAAATATTTGGCTTCAGATAACAGTTAATATTAAAAAAGAAAAAATCAACACTAACTTTGTAGAACAGCTGGGGGATGGTATCCAAAGGAAACTCTCATGCCCATGTTTATTTTTATCTGTATTGCATTGAACTCATCTCACCTAATTTTTGCCATCTGAAGGTGAGACACCCAGTCGTCTAGACTCCCTCTCTAGTCTGTGGAGAGAGTGCTAGATGGGATGAATCACCTGCCAGAGGTGCTGTCTTTAGATATCTGTCTCAGATGGCACGAATGTGTCCCTGGAAGTGCCTGTTTCTCTCCTTTGTCTACGGGTGGAGGCTTATGACTACCCCAGCTAAAAGCCTAACTTTTAAATACACACAGCTGAGTAAGACCAACCCCACCCTTCCATGTGCGCACTCCTCACCTTTCCATCTGCTCTCTTTCACTGGGAATGGAAAAGCTTTTTAAGTCAGGAATTGTCTTCTATGCTGAAGTGATGGGGTAGCACTATACTACCCCTCACTTGCCAGCTCATTGTAATCGCCAAGTCTGGGCAGGGAAGGGAAGTCCTAGGCTGATGAGACACCTCATCTCCCATGAGAATCAGTGGGAAGTGCCAGGACTCCAAGCTGTGCTGGGTGAACCAGCACCTCCTGGCCTCACAGAGCTTGAGGTGGGAGCAGCAGGGGTTCTGCAGCCTCTCCATATATACTGCCAAGTATATATGCATGTGCCACAAGAGCTGAATGAGCTAGAGGAACACGTCAGATTTGCCTAGGGAGTAGGAAATAGATTTCCACGTGTAAATAGTGAGACAGACATGGAATAGACATGTTTTTTCATAGGAAGGAGAGACTGGCAGAACTGCGGCTACATCCCCTCCCGGAGAGCTCCTCCTTTACCCCGAGTAATTCCATCTGCAGCGGACTCCTAACTTGGATCCCTTGTAGGAGGTGTGGAAAGAAATCAGACTGTGGCTGCCTCTTGCTTCTGCCAATAAAGCAAGAGCCATTCAAGTCATTCATTCTTGTGCTCCATGCAATAACAATCAGTTGTGGGCAAGCTGAGATGATTGCTAAATTTCAATTTTCTTAGAAAAAAATGTAATAAAAAGCATTGTGAAGCTCATGTAGAGCTAGCCAGCTTAACCAGCTGCCAAACCCAGCTCAGGAAAGAAAGCAGATAAAAAACAAATACATTATCACTCCACCTTAGCTAGCCCTTACCACAAACTTCGTTCTCTCCACTTGTCTGCCACTCAGACGTTTAGACAGGCTGTCATTATCAGCCACCCACTGCCCCAGCTTTGCCCCAATTTTTTTAAGCCCTACAGCACTGTCATTTGATGTGTCTGGTGAGAGAATTAAAGTAGATGAAGACTGAGGATACCACTCCCTTAGGTAATGATATATTCTGATTCCCTCCAGCTATCTTCCTGACAACCCAGTCCTCCTCATCCTGGCCCTACTCCCCTCTTCTACAGACAGAAGAATAATTAAAACTCCTCTACATAAGGCATGGCTTCATTCAACATTCAGCTTAGACTCTGTTAAAAAATGCTTGTGACAGATGGGGTATATTCTGTGCCATAGCAATAAGTTAGTTGGCATGCAATAGTCAGCAGGAAAAGCAGACAAAAATACCTGGCATGCAAAGGCCAGGAAGGAAAGGAGACAAAAACACTGAATGTACTTTTGAAACACAACCTTAAATAAGGCCTCATCAATTTAAACAACAAATGCTAGACCTTGAAATTATTATGCAGGTACTATCCTGAATGCATTCAGCAGAGATAAAACCACTGAAATATAGCTCTTGATCCATCAGGTATGCAAGAGACCTTAGGATGAGATGGGACGTACGGTTGTTTTGGAAATCCATCACTACTGCAAGTCAGGAGAGCTGCACCGTGGAGGTCAGCATGAGTGGGCCAAATTTGCTTGCTCCAAACTGTATTAGAAAGCAAATGGGAAATCTTTAATCAGGTGAAACACAGTCACTTCAAGTCGCCTAATAAGGGAACTTTGGGAAGAAAGTTTCTAGAATAAGCAGTTTAAATACCGTCAGGCTGTCAAAATGCACATGCTGGGGTGATCCTGGAAATGTTAATTCTTGGAACTTGTTCTTCCTATCAGCAGTAGCACTGCTTGTCTCTGGTGTAATTAGTCACATGTTTAGATGCAGCATTTAGCACTAGGAAGCTTCCTTCCTATCTTAAAAATGCAGGCAAGGGAATCAAAAGCTCTGTCCAAAAGACCCTACATAACTAATTTTTAACTGACACCCAGTCGTTCTGACAAAATGATACTAAAAGATCTCAAAAAAGCAAATCTCTCATGACTTTTGGTATTACCACAGCCTTGGAATGTGTGCATAGCCTTACTTGCCGAGTTACTTGTTTTTTTCTTAATTGTATTAAATAGTTGATGGATCACATGCTATCGTAACAAGAAAAACAGGTTTGATAAAACAAAACAAATATGCCACTGACTAGAATGTGTAGTCATAATTATTTTTTAAGAGATAAAATAGGCAAACATGAGCTGTAGGGCCAGAATAAGACTGAATGTGCCATGGTTTCTTTAATTATGTGGACACAGTTTCATGTTCCTCAAAGGTAGTACAAAGAATACACACTGGCCACCAGATGATTGTTCTCTGAGCAGTTTTTGTCTGCTGCATATTGGGCAAGGCAACACACATGGCTCTAACCCGGGCCGCAAAGGGAGCCCTGGCTGTGGCGAGCCAGGGAACCCTGCAATCTGCATTTATTCCATTCTACAAACTCCCCATCATTTTCAGTGCAACCTGAATTGTCCATTTTATGTCAGGAAAGGGAGACTGTCTGAGCAACAGAGATATTCCTTTAAGGGTACCAGCTGCAGACTACTAACAACTCTTGGTGAGCAAGTTTAAAAGAGGAAGGAGAATGGCAATACCCAGTAAAGGGGAAAAAGTTCTCACCATGACCAGGCTGGAAGAGTGAGCACAAATACGTGGGAACAGAAAGACTTGTACTGCCCAGATGTACTAAGGATCCCAAAAAAGACATTTATTATTTTTTTGCCCAGCTCTTAGCTCTCTTGTTTTTTTACCTATAGGTGAAATGGATGACTGTATGGTAAAAAGTCTGTTTGTGAAGACTGTAAATGCTCTACCTATCACGTAGTCCTCAGAGAGTTAAACCGGGAGCTGGAACAGCTATGTCATTGACTACGTAATCCCCAGAAAGGGCACCTGCACCTGAGGAAGGTCCATGAAGGCCTTCTAAGGAAGGCTTAGACACTCTGTTAGCGCAACTCCAGCTGAGCTGGCTTGAAAGCAAATAAGACCTAAAAGGTGGATCCAATACATCTGTCCTCTGACTACTCACAGAAAGGAACTCAACCAGGGCTGTAACAAGAGTTCCTGTGGGTAAGGGACTGTGGCTGAAGGTGTCAGATGGTCCCAGAGGTAAGCCAGTACAAGTTTTTTGGGTTTTCTTTTTGGTTTCATGGCCTTCATGGATTAAGTTTTCAGGAGGTGTGGTTTAGATATCAGAGGTCATACATCAGCAATTATACACTTGATTAAAGTTTATTTGCATGTAAAATCCTATTGCTGTTTCACCACATAATTTAATGAACTGTCAGACACTGTTTTTTTTCCTGTTTGGTTGGTGCTGGTAGCCATAACTTTGGGCTTAAATGGTGAAGGGACTGGAGGGATCCAGCAGGATGGTGGCTGGGTGGAAGTATTGTTATCACCATGTGTGAGGTATCCACTCTGCACACAGAGTTATATCTGTAACTAGCCAGTTACAGAAGAAAAAAAGAGAATAGACTGCTCCTGGTCAAGAGGTCTTGCTTTAGTGGCTAATTGGAGAGTCCTTCTGCCAAACTCATGAAGAGGAGGACTTATTTACCCTCCTACCTGGGGAAATGGAAGGTGGCTTCAGGAATGGGATCTGCTTAGGACTGGCTAAGGAAGAAGGTCCGAGCTTGTGGATATGCCTCCTAAAGACAGTCGTGCTGAGCTGGCTGGACCAGGAAACTGAATTTCTTTCATGTGTGGACTTTGCTTTGATGTTTCCTGGTCAACGGTTCACCTTCTTGCCTGAGACTCAGAGGAGGTTTTATGGGAACAGCTCTGCTGAAGGTATAGGCTTTAATATGGGAGACTCTGGGTTTCCTTGCTTGTATCTGTAAATAATAAAGGAAGAGGACTCACTTTGCAACCTATGCACTTCACACTCTGTTGCCTATTATTCATGGAGAAACCTGGGATAACAAATGACGCACTGAACAGAGCCAGCCTAACCATTTAGAAGAACATCCACAGCAGGAAAAGCAGGGGGACTGTGGGAGAGCATGGGATGAGAGCAGCCTCACTCCTCAGAACTGCTTTTGTAAAAAACCCTGTTAGACATGGGTGGCCCTCATCCTTTTCTTTTTTCTTAATGGAAATAAGGTACAGCAGAGCATACTGCCTACCAGTGATTGCTAACTATGCCAAGTGATGTGATAAAAGAAACACATTTAAGAGGATATTTTTAAAAAAGAAAAATTTTAAAAGATATCACGTTTCTTATTTTCATGTGAGCGCATCGATCTGAGGTTTGTCCTTTATAACAGGAATACCATATCTAATTAAGTCTGAATGCATTTTTAACACATCTCTAGTTTTCTAAGCAAGTCAAAGATTTAACATGGCACTCTGATGACAACCTGAGAATATGACTTTTCAGTAAGCTGTAGTAGTTTTGCTTAACTTTCCTTAGATGTATTTGAACATATAGCACATGAAGTAAAAGTAATGTTGGGATTGAGAGACTAACTACTAAAAGTCAAAAAATTCTCCAACTTCAGGGTGCAAATATTAATTTGTCAGTGCGCATCTTGTACGTTTTACAGGACTGAGCTGATAACGAACTGCCCTAGGCTTTCATTAGGACTGCGTGTACCATATGGTGAGAATACCTTGGGCGTTCCTAGGTGTATAGTTGGCCGTCTGAACCATTCTGCTTATCGTAGCGAGGGTGTCAGAGCACATTTGAGACCAAAAGGTTTCTAGATCTGCCTGCTTGGTGTTACCTCTCTTTCTGCCCTCCATTGTTCCCCACCCAGCTCCCTGGCTATGGTTTCCCTGCTGGAGTTTTTCTCATTGCTCCTTCCCTGGCCACTCCACCAGCTCCCACAGCTCTTCAGCCTCCCTCCCTCGCCCGCGTACCCTCTCTAGTCACTTTCCCAGTTTCTGTGACAACCTCACAGGTCCTGTGGGCTCCCCCATTCCCACCTTTAAGTTTCATTGCCTAATCCAACAAAAAAAATGTGAGAATTGAGAAATGAAATAAAACGCGAAACTCGGGGCAGAGTTGTGAATGCTTTGATGCTGATCGTGCAAAGGATCTCAGCGTGAGCCCAACTGCGTAAGCTGCCTTCTGCAGTGTGACTGGGAGTGTGTGCATCTGCTAATCCTGAGTCTGCCTGCACCCAAGGCTGTGTTTATTTTCACTACAGAGCTATTATTCCTCCCCTTAGTCTCTTTTTTATCTATCTCTACACAGTGAAGTAGCAGGCGCACTTTAAGCCTCATAACAGAACAGTGTCAAGAGGGTAAGAGAGATTAATGTCGGCTGGAGTGAGAGTGAACTAGTGGCAAGAGAGAACGTTAGAAGTTCACTATTTGTGATATATATTATGGTTTTTTCAATATCTGAGAGGCATTTGGAGAGGTAGAACATTAGGTCTTTATTGATGCAGCTCTAGAGAGATGTAAAACAGTGCACTCAAACAGGTAAAATGCTGTTGAAAATAATTTTGAAAACATTGTAAGGGGAAACATTGAATCTTCATTTAAAGCCTCTTTTCTGTGATATGAACATTGCTGCCATTATCGGTGACACTAAGTTAGTATTGGCCAACATGACTTACAGTGGCATAAACTTTGGGGTTAAAATTAGCTGGAAGTCTTTTTAGAGATGACACCCCAACTGCAGTTATTTTCTGGGAGTGTTACCCACCTTCAGCTGTAGCCCCAAACCTCTTGTTATTGCTACAAAACTCAGCAATGACCAAGTGGCAGTGGAAGAACTGAAGCATTCTGCATAGCTCCAATCTGTCTTCCCCAAACCTCTCTTCCCAACCCTTCTGCTCGTTGCCCAGTAACAGGGGTGATTTGAAGACCATCTTATTTTCAGGTAGGACATCTTTCCATCTCTGCTTAAGAAATTAGTAGTCCTAGTGACTTTTTTTACCTCTGTTGTCACAATTATAAGTGCTAGGAGGTGAAAGCTGTGAATTCAACCTGTGCAGACTGAGATGAATGCATAGGGTGGAAATGGAGAGAGCTGGTGCTTTCAGCCATGGATGTAGTCAGCTGCTTCTTGACTTCTAGTGCTCCCACATAGCCAGCGATGTGGGGACCTCAGCAAACTGATAGTGCCAAATAATTCACTGTCATGCTCTTGGGTCAGTGAGATCCATTCTAAGGTAAGCACAGGGATAAATGCATGTCACGCACGTAATGGAAAACTTTAATCCAGGTGAGGAGTCCTCTCCATTCCCCTTCTGCCTACTCATGCACTGTAATTTGCTTGGGCAATTACCGTGCAAATATAAACCAGTGCTGCAACATGTATGGCACATGATATTTGTATTTATGCAAAGAAACATGACACTAGGAAAAAATATAACTGTTTATTCTAATAGCATGGTATGCAGCTTGCAAGAACCTAAAAAGTGCAACAATACAGCTTAAATTCCTTGTAAGAAACAGGACAAGGACACCTAGTCTTGTTCTCCCCTGACTGATTACAGTGTGTGCTGGGATGCAGCCAGACACTGTGAACCCTGCAAGCCTTGGCAGACCACCAGAGCGGGTGAACTCAGGTCCTTGGTTTGCCACTGCAGATAGGTGCTTTCTGTTTCTCCAGAATGAACCGTTTGTGTACTTGGTCTTTAGGAGAAATCCACGGTCCCCGGACACCTCGCTCTGCATCCTTCTGTGTTTCTGGCAAAGCAGGACTCTAGACGGGTAACATCAAGTGATGGAGTAAGAAACGTAGTATTAAAATATTTCTGTTTGGGGCAATAGAGTACGTACTTGTTTCTCATATACATCAAACAGATCAATCTCACTTGTTAATTTACTGCTGTGATTGCACAGCTAGGTGGATGTCGGTGATCTTCTAAACTTGAAAGAAGGAGCATATAGCTGTTTCTTAAATGCATACACATATAGGCAAGAAAGACAAAAGACACTGAGACACTCTAGCACTGTAAGGTATGGAGCAAGCTACATGGCCTGATATCCATGTTGTTTCAATATCCAAAGGTGAAGTGGGCCTGCAATCTAGCGCAAAACAACCACCACCTGTTTATTAAATAGGAAACCTTTTTAATGACAATGGGTCATAGGAAGGATGCCAAAAGTTTTTCCAACGCTAGCTTGTGCACCAGTTCAACACTAGGTTTATGCACAATCAGCTTTTGCATCTTTTTTAGTTATTTTACTTTATTTTATTTATAAAATTCCAGTTTCCTTACCAACAAATCTGGTGTTCAGCAGAAAAAAAAGGAGAATTATTCTTTGCTCCTGTCAGGAGAAAAAAGAACAGTCAAAAGCCAAACCTTAGAAGTTCTTTGGATCTTCTCGCAGGACTCCCCATGGCCCATCCCAAGTCAAGAAGTTTTCTCTCTCAAAAAACTTCAAGAAGCTTTTCTGCGCATTAGGTATCGTTAAACTGATTGATGGTTCACAAATGGAAATTATTTGGTGATTTAGACCAGATCTTGCTGCTGAAAAGTTGGTAAGCTGATACACTAACACTGAATCTCTGTATGTTAATATGATTCAGACAAGAACACCTGTATTTAAACAATGTATTTATTAAAGGGGTATTTAGGCTGGGTCTCATATTTCAGTGATGCAGAGATGAGCAAACAATTTTTTTTCCTCTTAAAACAGAGTATATTAGCTTTTCTAATTAATTTGCAATGTTGTTAGAAGATGGTGCTTACGACACATAAGACAGGCATACCTGATCCTAAATGGGTGCTACTGCTTGGTAGCATCAGTGACTGCAGTGCAGGCAAAGCAGAAAGTACTGAAATTGGGAAGAATTTAAATTCTGGGATGATTTAACTTGTTTTTGTTGTTTTTAACTACCAAAGAAACACTTTTCTTAACTCTACAGCACTATTTTTATACTATATATATTTTTTTTTTTTTCCTGTGAGGGGTGTTCTTCTGAAAATCTCTAACCAAAAGGAGAAGGAAGATACTTTTATTGCATAAGGATGATTATCTTGCACCAGTTTGCACACCTTCTCATACCTAGAGACCTAAACAAAGGTGAGAAGGCCAGGCTGGGGCACTGGCTACAGCCTGCAGCCCTTACTCAAGCCAAACTCCAATCCACTATATCATTATAGTGTTTTGTGGTATAACGGAATCTGTGGGTCAAAATCAAATTTGAACATCAGACAGCACAAATAAATACCAAAATGCCAGCTCCTATCGTATCCTACAGATGTTCTACATTTATGTCACGGTGTAACAGTGAAAGGAGGATGAGGGGGGAAACCAAAGGGAAAACAATACGAGCAGGTTTTGCAGAGCAGACAGGAGCCTTCTCACCTGCTTAGTTGCTGTCAGCTGGCACAGTTATGTAGTATCTGTTACAACTTCAATCACTGTAGTTATAGGTTCAGTTATGATTTCTTTGCATTAATCACAATGTTCCAAACCCCCAGCTGGCCCTGCCAGAAGATGAATATTTTCAGCAAAATTTTCAGTATATATGTGCAACTTTTTTTGAGCTTTTAGCAAAGTTTGAATGAAGTAAGGCTGAAATTAAACTGTCCTGCACGCTTCTTTTAAAAAATCCTTAGGATGGCTATGATATGCATCAGACTTGCTTGTTCATTTTATTAATGCCTTGATACCAGTGTAGCTCTGGGACTCGCGCTGTGAGTGCTTCAGGTGCATGGGTGGTCGTTTGGTTGGTTGCACAGCACCCGATGTGCCGGGCAAGCATCGGTGCTGAGGGGCGTGTCTAACAGGCGACTGGAGAGGAGCAGTGTCGGTTCCATCTCAATCAGCTGGGGTGTGAGATCCAGACCAGACTGTCTTTGTGTTCACTGGATGGCTTGTGCAAAGTCACACTACCCTAAGTGTTTCTGCTCCTTCTCTTCTTTCCCGGCATGCTTGTTTCTCCTCGGTGCCCACCCTACTGCAGGACCAGGGGCGGGTTACACTGCAGTCGGCCCTTTTCCCCCTACGCTATGTTTAGCCTTTTTATATTGTTGGACAAAGCCCTTGACTAGTGCTTGCACTCTCCCCACTTCTTTCAGCTAAAACTGAACAGATTCTTTAAATACTAATGCTGTGCTTTGGTATTTCCCATGTTCTAAAAGGGACACTAAAATGATGTTAAACTTGCCTTGCTGCTGTTCCTAAATGTACTGGTCTGTCCCATCTCTGTTTGTCTGGCTTGACTAGCGAGAGCAGACCAGTTTCACTTGCAGGTTCTCACTGATGAGCACATCATTATTCTTCTTTCCAGAACAGCAGTATTTTTTTCATAATCACAATTGTTAGATTCACCTCCATCATCCTTCTTTCACCCTTTCTAAAACTAAAAATAACAATAAACCTGAAATGTGTCAATGAAGCACAGTCTGTTCCTCCATTGTTTCATCAGACAACTGGGACGCTGTTTAGTCCATGGTATCAAAAGGAAGGAAATACAGTAATTGATTTGATGCTTTTAATGATCTCCTGGTTTTATTAATTTTTTTTCTGTTTTTCATGTCTAAGTCACAGGTATCTCAGCATCATTTTCCATGCTTTTACATATTTACTGGGTCTTAAGACTATCATTTTATTAATATGACAGATACTGATGAAATAGAAATGTGGAACTTGTGCATGGTATAGAACCAGAAGTGGTACACAAAACTGGCATAGACTTATTGTATATTTATTTAATGAATTTTTGTTTTGATTCTGATAACATCTTGTAAAAATCAGGGCTAATGCAGTTCTCATGAAATTTTCCACAAATTATCTTGAGGCAAGTATGGAGTAATTGGGTGTTGAAAAAATGTACTGTAGAAACAGCTCTAGACAAGTACAGTCTGTATTACTCAGGAAGTTGTAACATGTAAATGCTTAAAGTGCATCTTTGAAATATAATGATACATAAATTCCTAGTCTAAGCATCATCAGCATAAGGACATTTATTGGTGTGGGTGGAAACATTTTGGAGATAGGGAGCTTGTTTCTTTTTCTTTTTGTTTTGTTGAAGTGAAATATAGCACTAAAAATGCAGTGGGGAGCCGGTCTCGGCTTAGAGAATTCCAGAAAGTCCTCAGCCTTGTCCATGGACTGTCAATGTTTTTGTCCTGTTGAGTCTGGCTGGAACACAACAACTTTTGTCTATGAAAAAATTAAAAATGTCTTTTATTTCTATATTGGCACCAGATAATTCCTTTCACATGTTAAAGAGAAAGTGTAAAATTGCACTTCCCAATAAAAGGAGAAAAGAGAAGCGAGATGATCCTGCAATGACTGGTTCTGCAGGAGCGCTGGTATTTCCAGGCACGGGGGGCGAAAGCAGACTGGCCTCGCTGCCCCGTGGGGGCTCTGGTCCCGGGAACCGGCCTGTGAGGACAGCATGGGCAGCCGGAGCTTCTCTCCTGCGGCCCAGCCCAGACGTGAAATATCTCTAGCAGGAAAGCAAGAAGGACAGAGCGTGGCTCTGTGGTCGGGACGTTGGCCGGGGAGGTGGGAAAACCCTTTTGTTCCTGATGAATCTGACCAGCACATGGGCATCCCCTTCTTTCTCGTTTTGCAAAATCCACCCTGGCCCGGGGACACTGTTCACATTTCTGTGTTGTTGTTGCTGTTGTCAAAACTGTGACATTCTTGGGAAACATTCAGTTTGACCAACTGTTATTTTTAGATGGAAAAAAGCTTTCCTCAAAAATGTTTCCACCTGCTGTGCTGAACATGTATCACTCCTGTGCACAACCCAGTCGTTTTGGAAGGACCGTTTGCAGCAGTCGTTATCTGAGAGACCCTCGCCTTGGCCTGGTACCCCGTTATTTTAATTGGGGAAGAGAGTAACACAAAACTGAGGGGGCTGTTATGAATTATTTAAGCCCTTCAAGCTGCCACTCACTTAAAAATCAGACCCTACAAACCCAAAGCTACTATAGCCATCAAGTTTGCCAGCTAATCAAAAAAAGCAGTTGTTAAAAAAAATTTGGCATTTTGTGTTCAAACTTCTCAGAATTACTAATGCTGACGACATGTCTGCCAGATTTACAGGAAGAGGAAACTTCTGACACTTGCCTATGGACATTTTTACAGAGATAAAAAATGTTTATTCGGTTTCTTTTTTTAAAATGAAATAGAAGCATACAACAAATGACTATCATAATTTAAAATATCGCTGGCTTTGTATCAACTTGGAGCAAAGCCTGCCAATACCTTGACTGATCTGACAGAAGCATATCCAGCTAGGAGAGGACTTCAAATGAAGAACAGAGGATAGGAGAGGTGTCCATTTCCATTAGACACAGCTTGTCAGGAATCCTTTCTCCCACCAGAGCAGCACGAGGGCTGAGTGGAGCACCGCCGCGTGCAAGCCAGCCCGAAGCTGGGGGCTTTGCACATGCAGGCTGACCTCCTACCTCCTCTGCCAAGCACAGCACTACTCCAGAAAGGCCCCCCTGGGGGGGGGGGCAAGGAGGGCTGACAGGGTAAGAGAGGCAATTCAGCCTACTTTAAGAGCCTTTTTACAGAATTGCTTGGTAATTACAGAAAATGTGTTCTGATTCAGTATTTACATTGTAATTGGATTTATCCAGGAAAATCTTTTTGGATTTGGTTTGACAAGGTTTGAATTGCAAAACAAGCTTTGCAATGATATTAATCAAGTCAGCTTGCTATGAGAATGACAGCCTGTTTTGCCACAGTGGGACTTTTTTGTTGGTAGACTCAAGTGCCAAAATAAGCAGAAATGATGTGCTTATTCTCTAGGGGCAAGTGTAGGCCAGTGTGTTTTCAATTCACCCTTTGAAGGCCTACCCACAAAATGATATAAGTGTAAGCCCTGTCAGAAGCTCCTTGCAGCTGAAAGGACAGCATGGGAACTCTCTGCGCGCGGGTCCGTGGAGCACATAGCCACTCTCTCCAGCTGCAGCTCACCTGCGTGGGAAAGCTCAGTTTAGACACGGCATCGGTAGGTTGGCAGTGTGGCTCCTTCATTTACTGCCTTTTCAGAGGCTGACCAACGAGCCTGAATTTCCACAACCCTGTAGCCTGCGATCCACGACCACAACTGAACTACGTCTAGTGGGGATGCTTGCTTAGGGCTCACTGGTGCTGCCCAGCCCCACAGAAGACCCCTGACTGCTGCACTCTGTTCCCCTTCCCAGCGCCCCGCGCCAGGGCCAGGGAATCGCTCTGGCAGCCGTTTCACCCCCGTCCTAAGGGCTCCGTGCGTCTTCCTCCACTACATGCTTGGGAGTGCACCCATCCGTGCCCATGATGTGACAGCTCTGTTCCTGTGGTAGGAGGGTATGCAATACTCTCTCTTCTGACCGCATTATAATGGAAAGCTGGGGAGCTGGAGCCTGTGAGTGCCCCAATAGGAGGTAATGGGGCCCACCTCCACTAAAAAAAATCAGATAACACTTTTAACATAATAATAAGCCCTTATGTAAGCACTTTTGATGTGAGTGTTCACGGACAAGAAAAGGTCTCTGCCAAGGTCCCATCCTGAACCCCTTAATTAAAGGAGTAGTCCTGTTAATTTCATAAGATTACTTGCCTAAATACGTACCACTCCTGTGAAGAAAGTGGTGTATTATTTAGCCCTAAACAAATTAGGCTATGCTAAGCAGATTGACAGGTGAGGAGACCATTAAAAGATGAAAAGGGATCACAGACTCTGTTTTGTTTTGAATGTTTGTTTGATTATTCTTTACAAGGGTACAGAGTGGAAGACATTTGCATTTTGTTTTTATCAAAAGTAATCCAACCCTCTCCTAACCTTCATTTTAGGAGACTAAATAAGCCAATTTATGGAAGTGTCTTTGATTTGCCACTACCTGTCTGAGAGCGGCTGCTGTACGTCCCCAGGACACTCTGCCTCTGGACGGCTTGTGTGCCCCAAGCATCCCAGCCTGCTTCGCTTTCCTGAGTTCCTCCTGCGGTGCAGATACATCTGAGATCATCTGGAAAGCTTCTCCCGCTGAACCCGACAGTCTTCTGGGAGACATCTGTGCCGCTTCAGGCTAAGCTGGATAAGCAGCAGCTAGAAAACAAAACCTCTTTCACAGGCATTAGGTGCATTGGTGGCAATGTAAAATAAAAATTGGAGAGGGAGCATGATCATTTCTATTTAAATCACGGTTGCAGTTCCTCATAACTTTCTGCTTAAAGGCACATTTTAAAAAAGTTCAGGCAATATTTTTTTCTGCAGAATCAGCTATAGGGCCTCAATGCTGGGGTAGAAATAGAGAAGTTAGTACTCAGCCCGATAGCAGAGTGACTCCACGTGTCCCTATGAATTTTGGGTGTACTTCAGCTGAATGCTAAGTCTTTGAAAACTGGATTTATGTATGGTCATGGATGATTGTTCATATCAGCATTTGCCAACAACAGCTAAAAGATCTGCACTCTGCTTTTTACCTTGTTTATCCGCACTCAGGTGTTTAGAGCTCTCAAGCCAGACGGGTCCTACATCCAGGTATCTTTACCACAAATCATGCCTTAGAGAAAAAATAGTGGGTTTTTTTTTTCCTCTTCCTGAAATTTTGTCTTTCAGTTCAGTAAAAAGCAGGGATGCTATTAGCTGGTGGTAGTACATTACCTTTCCTTTGCCATCGCTGACTGCTCACAGGTTGTCACCTTCTACCAGAGTCCCATGGTATCATACTTCGAAAGCTGAAGTGTTTTTTGATGAAAGGGGCTTTATAAATATATTTAATAGTTTATTCTAATTCAGTGAGAACCAATGTATCAGATCACTTGTTTCACTAAGGTATGAGCTCAGAACCAACTTAGTCAATGATACAGGATAAGAATATAAGCTTTGGTTTCTAAAGAAGCTGACAAATCAAGTCTAAATTAATGGGAACAAAAGAGATATTTATCTAATTTTCTTTCTGCACAATTACTTTCTGTAATTGCTGGGGCTTTATTTCATGCACTTTCTCTGGTAGTGAATACTGTCAAGGATGCGATGACAGAGAGTGAGGAATTCTTCCACAGCATACACTAGTCGTGCTTTTTTACATATACCAGGCATATCATTTACTGAATGTAGGTTTTTAGATTAAAATATAAATATAGGTATTTAAGGCAATATAAGTAAAAGGCCTTTCAAGGTAACTAAAAAACTCCTTTTTAATTATAGCATTATTATCACAGGTTTATTAAAATAATTCTCAGCAAAATTAATTTCCTTCCAAGGAACAGAACACTGAATTAAAAGAAAAGTAATTCTGAATCATGTGCTAAGATACCCAGTAGTGGTTAAATTTAATCAGTAAGCATTGCATCTAATGAGTCCAGTTGTGGAGCTACCCAATTAATGTATCCTTGTTACGGTGGAGTTAGTCTGAATTAAATGCATACTACCAAGAAGGAACTAGCTATTTAATCAGCTCTGTTAAGACACTAGGTTTTTTAACCTCTTACTACCTAAAGCTGCTACATGATGACGAAAATATATCTGTCAGTAAGGACAGGAACTTGGTATCAAAGACTAAGACATCTGTTTTACTACAAGTATCCAAACAGCAGGTAATTTCCCTTAAACATTTTCTTTGGTATTGGTTTATCCTAATTTTTTTAAAAAGTATGGAACAAACGCTTGAATGAGTGACTCTGACAAACTAACACTGAGGAATTCTTGTTAATTTAACATTGTTGAATGGATCGAGTGGCAAAGCAGCTTGGAAACCAGAGAGAAACAGAAAATTTAAAAATGCTGTAAGCTTTAAATAAAACATAAAAACATTTTGTCTGTATGTGCGTGTGTGGGGAGGACCATTACACATAAGTTGGTGTTTGATATGTGACATATAATTACAGGAAGTTTGTAGAAGGTGCCATGATACCTGTCAATTATCAGCAGGCAGAAAATGCAGATAACATACATAATTCATCAGCATACTGCCCTTTGTTGGTAAGCCGACTCATTTAGCTCCATAACATAACTGCTTATTCAAAACAAGACATTTAAATTCAAATGAAATACTGTTACCTCTTCAAAATGTGTTCAGTTATTATACTGATTCAGATGTATATATATGCATTGCTAAATGTTAGCAAGGAAGACTACAACTACACACATTTATATGTGGACACAAATCTGTTGTATTATGAGGAAGAAAAGAGGTGTTATCAATATCACTCAGCCCTTATCTTCTTGCATGAGAGAATCTGTTAGCCAATTCTGACTTTTAATAGAACATTTAACAATTAAAATTATTTTAATTTTCTTAATATATTTGTTATTTATTCTGCTAGTCCTACACAAATTATTTTAATAATTGCAAATATACTTTAAAATTGATTGAAAAAAAAATAGCGTAGAGGTCAATTCAGCCTGATTTCTCCTGCTATAGTCTTTAGTTGTGCCTACTTGAAGTCAGATGGATCTTAACAAAAAAGCCATCTATCCAGATAAGGGCTAGCAGTAAGTACTGATCAGATACCGTGTGGAGGATTTTCATGCTTTTTTCTGAGTAGGAGTGCCCTCAGTTAAAAAAAGTAAAAACCCAACATCTACCAAGATTAAAAAAGCCTAATAGAAATACGGATGTTCTGGAAATTATTAGTATCCATTGCTTGGGTATGAAGAGACAGAAAACAGTTTGATATTTGGAGGGAGACAGATCTGAGATACAAATAGAAATTTGTGTACCATATAAAAACCTTAAAGAGGAAAGAAACAAACTTTTATTTACTATTTCAGAATATGAGAAGGAGAATACACATTGTGAAATCAAAAGGATATCAAATAGAAAACTCATCAAGGGAAATGCCTTCTACATAAAAGAAAGGCTTTCGCAGTTGGCGTTCACTCCCACAAGGTAAGTGGGAGCAAAAAGCTCTTCTGCCTAAGTAGGATTTCCACAAAGTTTGAAGTTTTATGAGTGATGAGTGCATTCACACCTGTATATAAAGGAAGCTGTGAATGTTCTCATTGTGTATGAAGGTCCATGCTACTGTGCCAAAGCTGCTGCTACCTGACAGATGCATTCCCCTTATGAGGAGGTTGCCTGCGTTTGCCTGTGGTGGGTCTGAATCTGGATAGGTAGATGTACTGTGCACCTACAGTACACTACATCCTGTTATTACTAAATAAGCATAAAAAACTTTCACGAGGCAAATCCTTTTTATTCAGACAATTATTCTTCCTAGGAAGAATAACAAAATCTAGTAAATCGGATGACATGTAGAGATACATGACGTGGAAGTGATCTGAAAAGGAGAAGAAAGGTAGAAAAACGGGCAAGGGATCTGTCCTCTCCTCTTGGGCTGCAGTTAACCAAAGATCCTCAGTGGCAGCTTGGCCTTGGCCTGTGGCCCTTTCCAAGCTTCCATATTTCCATTACTGGCCTGAATGAGGCCTTGAAAAAGAATAAAATCTCTCACAGCTGAAGGGGAAATCCTACCAGTTCAGCTTAGTAAAAAGTTTTGGGTTTTCAAAAGACTATTGGTGGGAATAGGAAAACAAGAAGCAATTGATTACATCCCAGTTTATACAGTTTAAAAAAAGGCAGGACAGGCTGCAAAACTGGCTTTGTGGGAGGAGCTCAGGCCGACTCCCTTCCCCGCCTCTGAAGATTCCCCCGGAGCCCAAGTACTTTCCTCCCCAGCTGCCAAGGTGTTTATCTTTGCTGTGTGGGTTCTGGAGCCAACTGATAACTCAGCGGCTGGGGCATCCTTTGCTAGACCCAGGGAGAGGTTGCAGGTACTGCATCCCATTTTGTATTTTATCATCCAAACTCGTCTGGCATAACATGCTGTCTATTTGTTCTAGCAAATGCAAAATTGAGTACCCATAATTAAGATCAGGTTTTGGATATGGCACTTTGGTTGGCTGCAAGTAAATTAAAATAAATTTGTCAGCATGTAAAACAATACTAAGTGTTGCTATATTTGTCCCCAACACATAACATACACTATTTATCTATGCATAGTAGCATTGCAAAAAGTACGCAGCATATTTTGAAGCACATGCAGAATAAACAGTCATTTCTCATAAGTAGCTAAAGCTGTACTCCAACATATGTGCTGCATAAATAAAATATTTATTGTACTCCCAAACTATCTGTATACCCTAAATGTAAAAATGACTGTACTACTGATTATTTCC
Source organism: Aptenodytes patagonicus (assembly GCF_965638725.1). NCBI lineage: Eukaryota > Metazoa > Chordata > Aves > Sphenisciformes > Spheniscidae > Aptenodytes > Aptenodytes patagonicus. Next base: position 23,030,365 of record NC_134982.1, read on the forward strand.
CCTGAGTACACATAAAACAGTGCCAAAGGGCAGAACATTACCAGACTAGTTCAACCACACCTCAGGCTTCCTGCAGGCTCACTGAGACGATGATCTCCATATGTTTATTTGTCTTTGGTGCCCTTTCTCTCACCCTTGGTGATGATTTCACACACATGGCCACTACGTGGGAACAAGATGGCAGGAAGATGAGGAATCCAAGAGCTGGAAAGCAGCTGCAGTTTGGGATGGGCAGAGAACGTTGTCCCTCTGTAGTAAGATGGAGTCATCCAAATATGTGGACAGTGGTCAAACAGCAGTGAGGGTAAAGACACTGGGAGGCCGAGAAAAGGAAGGAAAAGAGACGTTTGGGGAGGTCCTTGCTTAAGTTTTGCCACCAACCTATAGACAAGGACACTTTGGTTGTGCTTGATGGTGTTTTATTTACCTAGGGTAAGCTGGGTCATTTTTGTCATGCTTCTGTTAGCACCTCCAAAAGCCTTCTGAAGGGCGAATGTGTTCCTTTCGCATGTACTAGGCTCCGTTAGGTGAGGCAGCTACAGCTATTGTCCAAAGCAACTAATCCAGGATCCCCTTAACAAGTCCCATGACTGACACATACTGCCAAAATATCTCTCCCAATTTGGGATTGTAAACACCTAGTTTCTTTAGATTGGTGGTTCATAACTCATTCTTGTTTACACATTTCTAAGAAAATTTGACAATGGAGGAAAAAGCAAAAATACTTCCCCTGCCCTCCCCCTCAACACCAGCACCATAATTGGAGGGTTTAGGGCTTAGTACTAGGTAGAGATGAAGTATGTAGTAGGGCATTAAACAAAGGGGATGATGCAGAGGAAACACGGAACAACCAGCCCTAGAGATGTAAAAGATGACCTTTGGGTAGCAGAAAAAAAAGTTAATCTCCTAAAATCTGGCATTCTATCATTTATCAATGCTTCTACTCATGCATACCAGGAAAAGTTACTTTTAGGTCTAGATGAATGTAAAGTCTCTGCAAGATGTAGGAACAGTCAGACCAGTGATTTCTGAGGAACAAGCTGGAATAGAAGTTTATTCTTTCTCTTGCTGACCTATTAAGGATGGTTTTGAGCATGGACAGAAACTTCTGTCATTCACTAAAAGTGTCCCCACTGGGTAGCAGTTATGGAGTATGCCTGAGCCAGGACTGAATGTCATTTATTGAAAAGGTGGTGTTTATAGCTATGCCCTGTTGTTACTAAAAGAAACAGCACAATTGTATATAAATTTTAAAGTAATAGGGGAAATTTGATGCTTTATGGCACAAATACTCTAGTCATATAAATTGCATAACATACTCTAGTCATATAAAATGATGATTTGTTCTGTGTGGAGAGTTAAATCAGGAACTGTAAATAAAAAAGACACATTTTCTTCAAACATATAGTGATAGGCACTTTATTTTCAGTATCACATTCTGGAATAGGTCAGAGACCATGTTTTCTATGAAACACTTCAAAAATTCTTACCATATTCTTGATATAAATAGTTGATATCTGTGCAATCTCATATTCTTTACAAGTTCAAATTGATACCGAACATCAAGTAATGTTCATATGGCTTGAAGATGAATACAGAAACCAAAACTAAACACATTGAAGTGACAAACCTAAGTAACCGCTCTAAAATATTGCATACGTATAATATATGTAATGTTCATGGTCAGTATAAAGATACGACTAGCTTCTCGCAGAGCCAAACTCACAGGCTTTTGTCGAGGGAGTGTTGGCTTTCGGGTCTCCCAGCAAAGTTGCTGTCAAGGACTATGGCAGTCTCTGTTCAACTTTCATTTTTCATAAAATACAGGACACAATCCCACTTACTCAGATGCAGGACAAAGGACTTCAGTTCTCCAGTATGCAGTGGTCTGCTGGCAGCTGCGTAACAGGTATTCAGACACACACTAGGCACTTAGCATTTTTCAGATTAGTTAAAGTAGCAGCTGCTTTTTATTACAGAGTTTTCAGAAGCAGAACCTCAGATGGCATAAATTATCAAATCCATTGAAGTCGACTGGAACTATGATAATTTACACCAGATGAGAATCTAAGCTATCATTGGAGATACAGCCTCACGACAGGAATCTTAAATGAGAAATGCTGCCTAGTGGATATAGCAAAAAGTCTGGAAAATCATTTGATCTGATTGTGTCAGTCAGCCCATACATTAAAAGCAAGGTGTGACAGTCTGGAGAATGCCTGCCAGTTTGTGGATATGATTTCACTGTAATTTAAAGTGCAGATTAGACTCACCATTTTGTAGCAGAAACAAGATTATTTCTATGGAGATGAAACAGCCTACAAGAGTACCTCAGCCAGGAATACTTTCAGCCTGGAAGAGCAATTAGATTGCTGTTACAAACAACTGACGGTTATCACAGCACTTTGACATAAGCCTGGTGTCTATCCCAGGAAAATCTCATCAGAAGTCTAAAAGACTTGAGCTCTTTCAGAAGAGAAACCTCCTTCAATGCAAAGACAGAGAGCAAAACTGGGGAAAGGAGGATGGAGAAGAAGGATGGCCTCCTTTCCCACAGCCACAGATCAAAATTTGTTTCTTCAGGTGTCCATGAGAAAGGGGGAAATGATGGTCAAGTGTAGCTGTGCGTAGACCAGCAAATGCTGTGCTGCTTTGCAAGGTCTCTCCTTGTGACTTTGTTGCAACACAAACAACAGCATCTGAGACACAAGACTGCAATAGGAGAAGGCAAAAATCAACTGTGGAGGCGTGAGGTACTAAGCCATCATCTCATGACAGTTGTACTTTGGAGGTTGAAACCTCTGAGTCATACGCCCAAACCTCTTGGTGACGTAAGGCCTACTTAGAAATTTGATGCTTTGCTTACCTCAAGATTTCCAGAGTAGTTTAAGTATAATCAAACAGCTATCTGACGCAAAGATGGATGAGGAAGGAGTGACACATCATGTACTCCTCAACGAGTGGTGACCAGTAAAACTACAAAGAACATGCAAGGCAGTCTGATGAGAACGTAAAAGAGAAAAACTATCCCTAAAAGAGAATAAAGAATCTCCTCTGCAGTAAAATACTGTTTGGGAGCTTAGTGAGAAACTGGCTTCATCTGAATAGAGGCTAAGCCCTGGAGCTACTGATACGAAGAGCAGCAATTAGCGCAGCTCCCTCCTGGTCAGTGCTGCAATGACGTGGTGACCCATGCTACCTACTACTTCCGTGACACTACTGTGGCTCTTCCTTCTCTTGATTTCTTGAGATCATGCAATTTATTAGCTTCTTCAACATGGGACAGGAAAACACAGGGGCCTTTGTGATGCCTTTTTTTTTTTTTAAACACATCCCTTCCTTATCAGTATCAAAGTAATTGAAGAAGTTGGGAGACTTGTATAGGATACCAAGGCCAACTTTGCACCAAAAGGCTGTTAAGAAGGATTGCTATCAGGTATAAGGTTTCAGCTTGGAGGAGGCTTAACAGAAAAACTCAGTTGATCAGTCATAAAGAAAAACGAGTGGCAAACAGAGATAAAAATATCCAATTCTTGTTAGGGACTACTTGGAATGCTGATCTCATTCAAACATGCTCCCCAACTTATTTTAAATTTCTTATGTAATTATATTCTGTTTTCAAGTTCTTGTCACTGCACAGAGGTCCCTTTTGTATAAGTTCATATTCAGGTCGAGTTCAGAGAGGCTTCATAGCCACCAGAGACAAGACATTGTCCTTCTGCCAATGTGCTTTTGCCCCAAGCTGCAAGAAGGCTGAAGTAGCCATTGTAAGGGATATTTGCATTTTTTATTACTTGCAGAAAGGAACTTTTCAGCCAAGGAAAGATATAATTCTAGTTTTCTATGCACAAAGAGGGAATTGGTTTGCTGTAAATAATGGTAAGCTAATGTTGCTAATTACTTCTGCACTTTTTATTTGAAGGACTAAATAACACTTTACAAACAAGAGCCCAAACACAAGTTGCAAGTTTTGGACAAGCTAAAAAAATCAAGTGTCAATATGGACATACCCTTGGTGTGTTTAAAAACATACAGGCATACAAGAGTTAATACATGAGCTAAGACTGTTAATCCAAAACAGTATTCCACCTTCTGTATATGACCGCGAGCTTATATAGTAGCACAGAATCACCAGATACACTGTTAATTCATAAGACTGTTGCTCAGAAACTGGAATAAACAAGAAAAAGGAGTCCTAAAATTCCACGTGTGGCTGCCTATCCTCTGTGTACATCTTTAGAACAGGCTTTTATGCAGCCTGGATCCCTTGCCACACTATACCATTTACAGACGATTATGCCCTTTCTTAAACCGCTGCAGCTGCACTGGAGCTCCAGTACAAATGTTAGCATGCATAGGCAAAAAACTGGATCATGAAGTAAGCCCATAGCAGAGCTGAAGGAAGAACCAAAACCACATTGGTCCCCAACAGAGATAAGGCTAGAACATCCACTGTGTCCATCTGGGCTGATCTGTTTTGTCATAGAAGGCCCTGAGATTTCCTGAACTTCTGCTGAGTTCAGCTAGAATATGTCTTTTAAGAAAGACGTCTTGAGGTTAAAACTACTAGAGATGGAAAACCCATTATAATTTTCATTAAACTGTTCCAACGGTTAACTGCTCATTATTTAGGGAAAATTGTTACACTTGGTTCTAGTCTTATTTCTTCAGCTTCAACATCCAGCAATCAGATCCTGTTATGTCTCTGTCAGCTAGATGGAAAAGCCAGGTATTAAGTTTCTATTTCATTGCAGATACTTTTGGACTACAGTCAATACACTTTTCTGTTTGATAAACCGAACAGAAAAAACTTCCTCGTATCACACCACATGAATCAATGATCTTTCCAGCTCTTCTCTCAACCTTTTCTGTCTACCAACAGTCCTCCTGAATCCTAAACTGGACAAAGCAAATTCCGGCAAAAATTGTTTCAGTGCCAAACATAGAACTAGTATTGTCTTTGTAGTCCCTAGAAATTTCTCTTTGTATAGCCAAGAATTACATGAGGCGTTTTGACTAAAACACCATATTTAAGAGTTCATTCATTGTTACCTTCCTCGACAAATCTCTCTGCACCTCTTCATTCCTCCTCCAAATCCCCAAATAAAAGCTCATTAACAGAAGAAAAATTCCAACCAGCATTTTCAGTTCTTCTTAGGTCCCAGCAAAACACAAATTTCTGAAGATGAAAAGGGCAACAGCAGCATTAACTTTGCCATAATGTGACTGATGATTAGACTATGGGAATTATCTGCAGACATGGTTTTATTCCCTTATTTGTTACAGCTGTACCAATAGACTTGTTCAGAAATGATCTGGAGCAATTTTGTAGAGCTCTAACTCCTGATACTAGTGAAGCTGGGAGAGACAACGAAGAATGAGTACACAGAAAGAATAAGATACACTTTTTGTTGAGCCCCACTAGTTTTTAAGGCTGCCTTGCATAAGTTGGGCCAGTTAGAGAGCTAAAAGATGGTCTGTCTTGGGGATTGTCTTCATAGGGGAAAAACATGGTCTACAAACTTGCTGATGATTAGATGATAGTGTAGTCTTGAATGATAGCAAATATACATACATGCTAAAAGGTAGCAAATATACATACATGTTAAAGGGCTATGCAAAGCAGAGGAAGGGCAGCAGAAGCAGTGACACTTCCATGGTATAAGACATTTTTAAAAAGACTGGCTCAAGGTTCAAAAGTAGAGTACATCTACAGCGTGAAGATATTCTAGCATTACTCTGAGATGCCAAAATAAAGTTCTGTAAGCATGTAACATAATTGAACGCTTTAGAGATGATCAGAGCCATGATATACAAGGAAACCCAGGAAAACAAATTGGAAGCTTAGACTCCCCTAGAACAAAAGGCTGTGTTTGCTAGGGAATTTTATTTTGAGAACACCTTGCTCAACTGACCTTCAATGGCTCCAAATTTGGTTGACTTCTCTATTTTTGAGCTCTGGTACTTGGTGTACATTTGGTGCAGACCAAATGTGCACGTAAAAAGGACAGTCTGCTTTCACTGCTCACAGATGTATTACTTAATAGTTAGCTACAAAACACTTGTCTGCTTGCACCCAACTTATTTAGTAAAGTCATCTGGACTGCATCAATGACTTATCTTTGTTGCTTGTTACATCCCCAATCTTTTGGGTCATCTACGAGTATCGTTACTAATTTTGTACAATCTTTGATGTAATTTAAAACAAACATTAAATAACACATGGCTAAAAGCAATTCCTAAAATAACCCCAATATGAATGTACTTGCTCAGTTAGAATCCTCCATTTACTGTTTTGTTTTTGGCTGTCAGTTAACCAATATTCTATTAATTAACAGGTCATATTGATTAAATTAGCATGACATATAAAAAGTGTCATGCAGTAGGAAGTCAAAATGGTTGGAAGAAGTCTAAGTATTACATAAATACCATTGTTATGTAAACACTGTATTTTTTATCAAGTGCGTTATTTAATAAAACTGTGGTCAGATCTGTTTTTCATATACCCATCTTGACCAACATTAGTTCTATTGATTTCCTTTAATAGCTTACCTATCAGTTATACATTTTTTGCCTACATGGATGCTAGCCAATAATCATCTGGATTGTCCTCTTTACCCTTTTTACTTCCAGTACTTTAAACTTCGTCAAATCCTCTGGATTGTCTTTCCCAGTTTCAAATTTATTGAAGAAAAACAGTAGCAATACAGATAGCTGATTGGTCAGTTTGAATATAAACTGAATTAAATTTATCTGAACATGTTACTTTAAACCTATCTTTGATGGCTAACATGGTCCTGAGTTACTGCTGAAATAGGATGTGTTCTCTCACCTTGTGAAGTGATAGAAGTTTGGAGTTCACCTGTATGCTTCAAACATAGAAAAAATATTTAATTATACAGTCTTTTGTGTTTTACTAGCAACATTTCCATCATTTCTATAGATCCGTATCATTCTTAGGACTAACATAACCCTCCCTAAATATACCACTTCTAGCCATGAGGGCAGCAAGGGATGTGAATGATGCTGTGTTCTTTGCAGACGTAATTGCCATTTACAGCACTGACTCACAGGAAGTAGTAACTCTACATAAAATATTCCATCCGACTGGCTGATGTGTTATCCCAAGATGGTGTGTTGAGGCATTAAAGAGCCAACTTTCAAAAGTTGGTTCTGTATTTTCCTACACATCTCCTAAATGACTTGTGAAGCTTACTTACAGAAACATGTCTTTCCTGCTATATGTGACAGATGCACACAAAAGAAGAAACTGACTTAAACAAAAACAGTGAAGCTAACCACAGATAAAAGTGCAAGCAGAGTAACCGGGGAATTATTTTTACTCAGCATTACTTGCAACAGCTGGTATGACTCAATGAGAAAGGTGTAGTTACGTTGACTCTGCTGCTTTCAGAAAGAAGTGACCTGTGGAGAGACATGAAGCAGCAAGCTATTATTCAATCCACCTTCATTCTGTCAGACCATAACTTCTCATATAAAAGATTTCTGCTGAACATCACAACATGCAACAACAAAAAATGTTTATTAGACTTAAGTTTATCAACAGTTTATACCTGGGACAGCAGAGGACTAACTCTGATCTAGAATTTCCTTTTATATTCCCCTCCTTATTCCCATTCACCCCACACCTTTTTTCTTTATATGCAGACAGTAGAACCTTCATCTTGTCTAGGAATTTTCATTCTTTATTTTTTTCCCAAGTAAACTTGGAAAAAAGATTTTAACTATCTTTGTACTACAGTTGAGCACAAAAGCCTAGTAGTATTTGTATTTTTTAAGTGTCCTTCACACAGAATTATGGTTCTTATGGGGCTAGTCAGAATCACCACTGCCTACATAATTTATACCATTATGCTTTCACTCATCAAGGTAAGATCTATACAAATGATACCACAAATACTCTTGCTGAGATCAGCGTAAGCCAAAGTAGTAAATGTTGCATAATGTTCGCTCTGCAGATGCTGAAGTGTATTCTCATCCGGACTGTAGTCTGAAACATGATTTTTCAGTTCTCAGGCTACTTTCAAACAGTTGTCTTCTGCATGCCAATTTCAGTCTCGTGTTGGCAGATCCACACAGAGCATGTCATGAATGTCGCCATGGTTATACCCTCCATTTAGTAAACAGTATGAAATAAACTCACACTCCATGGCACTAGTGCAACTTAGACCAATCCCCAGCTACTCTTAAAGTGGTTCCTCTTCATTTACACTTCTTAAAATCTGAGTAAGCAGAGATCGCAGTTTCATTTCCAAGTTGCCGGTACAGGGGACGCAATCCATTCTAAGAAGTGCTCAAACTTAGCAAGCGATTTTTCACTCCTAGGACCACCACTGCAGGCAAGGCAAGAGATTCTGAGCAAAGGGAAAAAGTTGCCTTCTTCCCCTTAGCAGATGTGGTGACTGCGACTCATGAGTACCAGACGGAGGTTGTCACCACAGCACCAATTATTGGGAGAGGAAACTGCAACTTCTGCAAGGCCCAGAGCTATTTTAGGAGGATTTTCCCGATGCTCGAATCAGTCCAGGGTGATCCAATTTCCCTGGCAGTAAATGCCATTTAGAGGGTGGAGCTGGCAAGGGACTGGGTTTATACATTCATCCTTCAAATCTTACTCGCATTAGTTCTGCCCTTCTCTTCCTCAGTTCTTCCACTCCTAACTCACATCCTAGTGATTTCTTATTTTCTTTTTAAAGAAAAGATCTGTAGCTTTCCTAGTGAACTTCAAAAGCAGCCATTCAACTAGAGCCAGTAAACTTTTGTTTTAAAAAACAAAAATCAAAGCCTTTACGTTTGCAGAGGTGAATTGGAAGGTCAGAGTAGAGTGCAAACCAACTCAGCACTGGTTGTCCAAGTGTGCATATGGAGAGCTTTGGTGCCTGCGCTGCTGCCCTGAGCGCAGTGAAAACAGTGCTCAGGCTTTGCTGCTGCTGCTGCTCAGAACCACTGAAACCACAAGGTGAAGAACAAGGTGATTTTTGTGCTGTGTCTAACAAAGCTCTGAGAAGCACATATTAAAAGTACTAACTGGGAAGCAGTTCTGAGTTTAGGGTCCTGGAGAGATTCTTCCATCTGCTCAGATTGGGGGAGCAATAACATAGTGTTGGACCTTCACTAAAGCTGGACGAATTCAGAAGCTCCGTAGAGACCTCTCCCTGCCCAGAGGCTCCATTTTTTGGAACCGCTAAAAAATGTATTTTACATGAACACACCAGGACAGTTTTCCACCCCTCCTGCTCATGGATCACAACATCCGCAGGATGACTGATGTTGACATCTGCCTAAGCTCGCAGTCACAGCATCTGACACAGTATCTCCTGGAGCATTTGAACCACACCACACACAGTGCCTGTATCTATTCCTTCTGAAGGACCCCAGTACAGCCCAGCAGAGGACAGTGTCTAGCAATAAGACAGCTGTCCCATGAGTCCTGCCTAATTTATTGAAGCAAAGAAGCATGGATATGTATTAAGTATCAAGGGGTCCCTTCCTTTTCAGTAGTAAAACTGCCAAATCCTTGCAACTCCTAATACCCCCCGGAAGAGGCTCAAAGCACTAACTTTCCGGAAATATAAGAGTACATTGTGCCACTATTATTCCAAGTGGCGAAGTGCAGCAGAGGCATATCTCTCAGCTCATCTTAATCCCTGGAGCACAAAAGAGGAAAAAGAAGAGTGCTCTCCCTTTCTCTGCAGAGCAATTTCAAAAGTTAGATGTTGTTTAGTGACAGACCAGTAGGAAAAAAAAAAATTAAACCCCGGCTCCAAGAAAGGGATTCCAGTGAAACCTTTGAAGCTACTGAAGTAGAAGGAAGTACTGTTTTCTCTGACAAAATTTTACTGCAGAGCTCTAACCATAGCTTATCTCTATCTTCTGAATTTGATTACAAGGCTTAGCTTGAGATATTAGCTCTGGTACAATTTCCAAGACTGCAGGACAGGAAGAACAGGAAGAAGAAAGGTAAGCGGACGGAAAGTTTATGGGGCATTAGTCGGGACAGAGCAGCACAGGGTACAATGAACTGGCAGCACCAAAGTATGGTCAAAGGAAGATGGGAAAGAGAAAGAAGAGATAGAAACAGGCAAATAGACAATGAAAATACTTACAATTGGGGTATAAAATAAAGGTGAAAGTATATCAACATCACCCAAGATATACGTCGGTAAGCTGTGTTTAACTTTGAAAGTTGACTGCTCCAAAGGGATGCAGTATTCCACAGCTCAGTCACTCAGCGTTGCAGGGATAACTTGGTAAAACAAGTACACATCAGTCTAATGAGCACTTGGGCTACAAAATTTCAAATACTTTCTAAAGCTCTGGGACAAATGCCCAAGTTTTACTTAGTTAAACCCAACCCGCAAAAGTACTTAAATGGCACTTCGCTTAAGGATGGAGTTGACACCAAATACTGCCATACAAATACAAATAGAAGATTAAATTGGGGCGAGGGGAGAAGTGAAAACAGCTCCCCAGAATGTTATACCCTTGCATTGGGTCTTTATTAATTATTCCTCAGTGCATAGTCCTCTTTGACCAAATGAAGCTTAACCAAATGGCACAGCATAATTTTTCTGCCATACAGAACAATCTCAGTCTCTAATTTCATAGGGTGTCTGAGTTATACAGAAGCCCTTGTATTTAGAGCACTACCTTGTAAGTTTGTCCATGATACAACCCAAGAAAAGAGTCGTCTGTAAATCCTGACTGGATGTTTCAGTCCCAGCAGAGCTAGAGGCAGGTTTGCAATATTGTTCAAATACTTGTAAACTAAGAATTTAAGTACCAGTAGGAATCGAATTTTAAATAGACCATTAAGAAAAAAATCTGAAAGTCCAGCTCAGTTTCCCTAGCTTGCTAAATGCAATCACTGGTGACCAAGTTAGGGGAAGCAGACATTGAACCCAAGCTTTCTGAAAGAATGCCAGTTGTTCAAACCGGAACCATTTAAGCGTTGCTTAGCTATCTCTGCCTTTTCTCTGCCTCCATACTTTCTGCACATCCTCAGTTATAATTTATAAAGGCAGAGAAGTTCACAGAAGACTGGCAAATATCTGAAGCAATTGCTGGCCAGTTAGCTATACTTCCCTCTTCCTTGGACTGCTGTTTTGGCTGTGCTGGTGGAGACAAGGAGGCACCAGCACAGCAAGGGTCCTACTGATATGCGCCACGTCTCTATAGCGCATAGGCAGGAGCTTCAGTTCTTGGCATATTTAAGCTGTTCCCTTGTAAGTACAACTCTCTTGCCATCATGAATGAATCTCAACACAGACATCTTGAAACAGGAGAAAGAGTGTTTTGGGGCATTTTTTTGGTTGGGCTTCCCCCCCCCCCCCCTTTTTTTTTTTTCCTTTTTTCCTTTTTTGCTTTAAAGCCATTCTACCAGCACTTGGCATCCTGGAAAACACACTTCTGAGAATTTTAGTACATGCTGTTTCTCTTTCTTTGCCACAGGTGAAAATCTGGGTAAGCAATGCCTTTTGCTCCTGACATTAGCGGACTGAGGTTTGCATGCCCTTCTTCATGCCGAGTTTCTGCCCAAGAATTATTATGTTGCCTCCCACAGCAACACAGTTATTTGGTCTAATGCAAGGAAGTCTAAAGTAAAGTGCAGTTTAAAGGGAGGAAGCCTGAGAAGATAAAAAGGAGGTTTGTTAGTGTAGGATGCTTATCCACAAGAAGGCAGTCCAACAATACTTCCTTTTAGACCACCAGTCCACTTCACTTTCTGTACATTATATGTGCTGAGGTGTTTCTACACCTGCTGATAGACCGATTAGTGGCATTTTGCACCTGATTAACTTCTGAACTGGCCTATCACATTTTTGGTGGAGGATGTCTGACCAGAAGAGGATAAAGCTTTGAGGAATCTTTTTTTTTTTTTTAACCACTTTACCACAACTAAGTGTATGTATTTGCAGTAAAGAGAGAGAATACCTATAAGAAAGTTATTTTAAAACCTGAAGTTTTCATCAAATCTGCTTTTATTTTGATATTAGAAAAATATAATCCTTTAAAAATAAAGTTTACAAAAGCCTGTGAGAGGAATAACACTGTTTTTACTTTGAGTGTTCATGAATTCTGCAACTCAGATCTATAGAAGGTCACAACAAACCCAGAGGGATGTTAAATCTAGATTCCTCTCCGAGACAGGATTTTCTGCTTTTGACTTTTTGCAAATGGTATGTGAATAAGTTAAAACTCTGAAGAAAGGTGAGACACTCTTATTCCTCTATTCCAATACTTTGAAATTCTGAACCCTCTAAATCAGTCCAACATGTTTAATTTTAAGAAGCTACTTGCACATTATCATTTTACTTATAACAGTGATGCTTTTATCCCTAGTAACTTAGTAGTGAGCTAAACTGTCCCAACAGATATCCCAACACAAGGCTCCTTATAAGGAAGAAATAATTCATTCCCAGGGTCTATTCTCAATAAATGTAAACTGAATGTGCTCATTCCTCGAGGAAATACAGAGCAGCATTAATTCACACAGCTCTGGGACCATGGCACACACAATACCCTCCCCTTCAGTCCATCTCAGAATGACTTCATACATCAAGTATCAAGCCACAGAAAGGCAAAGGACACAGAAATGAATGTCAAGAGGATTTAGCTCAAATTAAGATGTTTGTCTCTTTTCATTATCCTAGAATACTGGTAAAGCATGCTTAGTATTTTAAGTACATTTTCCTAAATGCTTTTAGATTCTAGCCTCTGACTCCAGTTTTGGAATCATCATGGAATTTAATTAGAATAAAAAGCTGCACTTTGAAAGGGCTCATTCAGTGCTGCTGGTTTATTTTCACTTTAATAGAGAGACTCTAAAGAGCTGGCAATATTTATCCTAGAGTATTTGATTTAAAAGGCTAGTAGAAGGCAAATGTTCTTTTTTTAACTCCTTAAATTAAAAATAGTTTCTGAACATAATGAAGGAAACTATTTTAAGAAAACATTGTAAAACCAAAGATATTGACCAACTACACTATTTTCTTCATTGACCAATCTTAAGATGATAACTTCATTGACACTCATCACTACTGTCTGTTTTTTCTGTATTTGAATTACCACTGCCAAGTGCAGCGATATTCACTGCCTTTACCTACAACAGTGTTTTTCAAGCTTTCAAATGATAAATGTTAGAATACATTTGGTATCCGTAAAACCTATAGCTTTCTTATAAGAACTGAAGTGCCTAGTTATCTAAAAAGGCTTAAAGAAACAGGATAAAAGAGACTTGGTTTAGCATTGTAAATTCAGCTGTTTCAGTAGGCCCATCAGTCTTTCCTGTATTTGATTATTTTAGTGCTGTCACCTCAAGTAATTTTTCTTGTGGTTTTTTTTCTTAAAGCTCTAGCTCTGAGAACCCTTTAGCCTCCCTTCCCGAATTCCTGCCTCTTCACCTCTGACCCCCTACCCTCCCAGCATTCAGAAATATTTTATGCAGTGCATGAATCCAGATCCTTGTTCAGCTTCAATGCAGGAATGCTGAGTCTCATCTTTCCAGATAAGATTTAACCACCAGGGTGACTTGTGTTGTCCGGCATTAGGTTGTCTGCCATCCATTTTTCCACATTTAGACCATTATTTGCTTCATACAAAGACAACTGTGCAGCTGTATGCAATCTTCCTTTTGAATTAGCACAACTGGTAGAATGCTCAAGCCCTCTGTGTTTTAGTGGAATGAGCAAAAATGACTGCAAGTGGCCTAACACTTTGAAAGATTATTAAGAAGGAATTTCACTGAGTGGTGGCCGAGGGTATTTTTCCAAGCAGCTCACAGAATAGCCTTTGATTATGTTAAGTTAACCAAGTTAAGGTTGCCGTTTTGCAGCCATTCCGTCCTCTCTGCGTAGCTCTGGAATACAGACCTCCCAAAACCGTGAAGCAGAAAAAGAGGAAATGAACGCTCAGCTCAGCAAGGTCTTTCCCCAAGAAGAACATCCACTGAAAGAAAAACTAACTAGAAATTAAAGTACAGTTCAGATATAGCTTTAACATATTTTAATTTCTTCCCTGGAGTTAACAAATCTTCCCACTTGCTTTCAGAAAATTAAAGGAACTCGAGGGGCAAAACTGGCGGGACAAAGACACTTCAGCCTCAGATGATAATTTGCAAGCCCTTATGGTGCTACACCAGTGCAGAGGGAGCCCAAGGAGAAGCATTCCTGGTGCTCATGGCGGAACGTCAAGACCAACGATGCCATTCTCTCTTCATGGTCTCCCTAGCCCAGAAATAAAAAAGCTTCACCAGCATCCTGTGTAGCTATTAATGTTCATAGACTTAATGGGAAGTAGTTATTCCCACTGAGTGGTAGACAGATGAGAGAGGTGGATCTGTGGGCTTTTCCACCTGCTTCTCTCTGGGATTTCTTAAGCGAATTTAATAATTCTGCCCAGATCTGAAAAAACAGAAGAAGGACTAAGTTGAGATAACTGACACATGGGCTACTTCTGCTTATTATGGATGTTTTGTTGTTCATTGGCATTCCTCTCGCTCTTCTTATTTCTCAATTTCTACTGTAAAGTTTCTTTACTACGATGGGAAGAATTCTTCCAGTGGCATTAGTGTGTTATTTTTATTGCAGCAGGTGGCTAAGACTTGGTAAAGAACAGCCATTACCCAATTTAGAAGAGCATTTTTACTGACTTGCTAGACACTTGTTTAAAACAGAAATAGCGCTAGGACAACATAGAAGAAAAATTGCTACGAGATGTGAACAGTTATTAACAAAGAGTAAGTGGTGGGGCAAAAATTAAATATAATTTTCCTCTGCTGTCATACACATGCAACCATGAAGTTTTTATTTTTTTACCTTCTACGCATTCCTTTTCTCTGCTCTCAGAAATACTGAAATCAGTACCATATTAATAGTAAGTACTACATCCTCGTACCTGGCCTTTAGCATTCAGGTTCCCTAACACCTGCAAAATGTAGTTGGAGTTAAGTTTATAAATCCAGTAGATCACTTGTAAAATATGTGCCTAAAATGAGGAAGAAGCCAGTCAATATCCCAGCAAGGTATCTGTGCACTTCCGAAACCGGCACCTCAAGAGTAACTGTTTTGTGCGGCCTATACTCAGAAGCACAAGCACCAGTTTATACTCACTTCTTACCCAGAAGGTAGCTCTCGTGATCCCAAGGAAAAAACAACTTGCAGTGCATACAAAAAATAAACTATGCGGAACATAGTTTAGGTCCTGTCCATAGTCCGCAGTTTAAACTCCTTGGTTAAAAAACAGCAGTAATTTTCTTAGTATGAGCAACTGACAGCAGAAAAAGCAAAGCAAAGTTCTAGACCTAGGTGTAAAAAAACTCTCTACCTGTGAAAATTCTAATCAATCAGTGCTACGGCCTAAGAGCTTGCACGCATATAAAAAAGCCCATACTTGCACATTCTACACCATCTTCAGGTTTCTGCTGATCTTTCTCTGAAAACCAAAGTCGGCGAGCCCGATAAGGTTCATTCAGTTCCCCACCCATTTTTAATGGAAAATGCCGTTTCTGCAAAGCTCTTCAATCCCCTGTTCAGAAAATAAGCTACTGTTCCAGCCTGGGGTGTCGGTGGAAACAAAAAGCAGAGGTGAAGTTTCAAGGCAGCTTGACGTCACCTGCACTTCCGAGGCCCGGGCCCGCCTGACACCCGCCCGCCGCCCCCCCCGACGAAGCCGCCCCCCCCCCCCCCCCCCGCGCACCTCCCCGCTGAAGGCTGGCGTTGCATCACGGAAAATGTAGTCCGGGCAGAGCCCGTCACGGGCACACCGGCCGCGGGGAAGGAGGCCACCGGGCCACTCCAGTCACGGCTTCTGCCTCGCGTGCTAGCCGGCGCTGCCTCACTGTTCAATCCCAGCCGGGTGAAGGAGTATGGCTGTCAACTGTGAGTCGCCAAAAATGCCATTTCCAAGCCAAAGTCCCCAAATACTGAATGAATAAAAAATGTGGATTGCTCTAAAAGGATGCACCGACGTCTCTCCCCGTAGGACAGGCGGTATCGGCTTTATTTGCTAGCCCTGATCCGCGTTGTGCCGTATTTTCGTGACATTTCACATCAGCAGCGCGGCCGTAATCGGGGCCAGAACGCCCTGCCAGGAGCGGGGGTAGCGCTGGGTGTTCGTATCCTCAGCCTGCCGCCGCCGTTCATCTTCTCATTATTATTATTTTTTTTTTTCTCTCCAGGAAGGTCATTCAGTTTGAGGAGTCGGCACGATCCCGAACGGCACGGTTTTTTAACGGAACACAGGAAAATAAGGAGAATCCTTCCCGCTGTACGCTCCGCTGCAACCGCACCGCTCCGCTCCGCTCAAAATTAACCGGGGCGGCTCGGGCTCACGGAACCCTTCCGACACCGCGGCAAACACAACGCGTTAATTGCGTTCAGCGGACCCACCGCCCGTCTGCGGCGCCCAGCCCTTCACCTTGGCCTACCGGCGCCGTTCCGAGCCGGACCATCTGCGAAGCGAACCGGCCGCCGGCAGCAGCCACCGGGCTGCGAACCCGCCCGGCGGCCGCGGCTACCGTAGTGCCTCTAATAGAGGGGTAGGCGTTGGAGCGCGCCTCACCGAGGTACCTCGCGGGCTCGCCGCGGGCGCGCGTGGGGGCAACCACCCCGGCTCCCGCCCCAGAGGCGGGCTGAAACGGGCTTCGCCCGTTTCAGCCCGCCTCTGGGGCGGGAGCCCAGGCCTTTTCCCCCGCGTGGGCCCCTCCTGCCTGCCCTCCGAGACTCCCCCGCCGCAGCTATTAAGTCCCGCGGAGCCCCGCCCCCGCCTTTCCACGGGCGAGGGCGCCCGCCTCAGCCGTATTACCGTATTTTCCGGCTGCGAGGCGCAGCTCTCGCCGCCCGCCGGCTTTCCCTGCAGAGGTGACCGGGTTGAGGCCGCGGCGGCCCCGCCCCCGCATTCCATTCCCTATATGGTGGCAGAGAGGGGCGCCGCCGGCCACGCCCCCTTTTCCCACCACGCGCGCGAGGCGCGCCCGGGCTTGCGCGCGTGACATCAGCGGTAGGGGGCGGGGGGGGGGGGGGGGGCAGGAGCGCGCACCACCCCCACCCCCGCCCACCCCCCGCCCGCGCCCGGAACGAGCCTTCCTCGGGCCGTTCTATTTACGTTTGTGGCGCCGATTTGCATAACTCACCGCCCCCCGCCGTTGGCGAGGCGTCCGGCACCGCCCCCGCCGCCACATAAGGGCAGAGGGGGCGTGTCCCCAGCGGGGCTGGCGGCCGTTCGCTGCCTTCCTGGAGCCGTTTATAGGGTACAGCCACTTCCGCTGTCTGCTTAGAAGCGGCGCGATCATGGCGGAGCGCGGTCAGCTCCCTCCTCCCGCCAAGCGCCTCTGCTGCAGACCCGGCTATGGCTCGGGGTGCAGGCCGGGCCAGCGGGCGGGCGGCGCCGGACCCGGCAGCGGGGCGCTCTGCGCCGGACCCTCCTCCGCAGCTGCCGCCGCCGCCGCCCTGGGGCTGCTGCCGCTCGGCAAGACCCAGAGCCCCGAGTCCCTGCTGGACATCGCGGCTCGCAAGGTGGCGGAGAAGTGGCCCTTCCAGCGGGTGGAGGAGCGGTTCGAGCGGATTCCGGAGCCGGTGCAGCGCAGGATCGTCTACTGGTCCTTCCCCCGCAGCGAGAGGGAGATCTGCATGTACTCCTCCTTCAACACCGGCGCCGAGGACACCGCCGCCGCCCCCGGGGGGGCCGCCACGGCGCCCGGCGGGGCCGCGGACGCCGCCGCTGCCGCCGACGAGAACCGCCTGCCCTTCCGCAGGGGCATCGCTCTACTCGACGGCGGCTGCGTCGATAACGTCCTGCAAGTCGGTGAGTCACCGGCCGGGGCCGCGCTCCGGAGCCGGGCCGCCGCCCGGGCAGGGCGCCGCCGGCCTCCCCCGCCGCGGGTCTCCCCCTGCGTGTCACCCGCCTGCCATCCGGGGAGCCGCCTCCCGCCTGCCCTCCCTCCGCGGCCCCGGCGGCCGGAGCCCCTGAGGGGGGTCCGGCAGCGCGGGCGGGGAGCTGCCCGCCGCGGCCCGGCCCGTACGAGCCCTTCGCTCCCCGGCTGTAATGCGGGCCGGGCAACTTCCTCCGCCGGTCTCCTCCCCCTCGCACCCAGGACACGGAGTAACTCCCTCGCTCCGTGACACGGCCGCGGCCCCCGCCGCCGGGCGGGCCGCCCCCCGCCTGTCCCTTTAACTCACCCCCTCCCCCCCCCCGCGCCGTGCCTGCTCCCGGTAATCTAGCCCGTGTAATCCCGCTTGGCTCTGCCCCCTCCCAGCGCCCACCCCCGGTAATCCGGGTCATCGCCTTACCCCGAGCCACAATAGCGAGGAGATGCCGCCCCCCCCATCCCGGGGGGACCGCCGGTGGAAATGAATCAGCAGAAGGGCGGCCGGCGGGGGAAGGAGGAGGGGGGGGGCGGGATGCGCCGCCGTCCAAAATAAAGACATAAAAGCGGTGCGAGACCCCGGCAGCGGGTGTGCGGGGGGGCGGAATCCGCGAACAAAGGCATTTCTAGGGCAGCGGCGGCGAGCCGGAGGGAGGGGGCGCGATCCGCCCCGCCTGGGGGTGTGTGTGTGGGGGTTGCTTTGGGATGAGCCGCTTCGTGACAAGGGGGGGGGGGGAAGCGCTGCTCTTCCTCCTCCTGGAACAATACCCCCCCTCCTCTTCCTCCCTCCCCCCCCCCCCCGCCGCCTGCCGCTGCTCTTCACCCGCTGCGGGCGGCCCTGGTTAACTGCTCCCTGCCAGTGTTTAAAGGGCTGCAGAGGTGGGTATCCCCCCACTTTTGGGGGGGGTTGTCTGCCGGGGGCGGCTCCCCCCCCCTTCGGGGGTGGGGAGCCGCCCCCGGCAGACAGCCCCCCCCCCCGCTGGTGGGTGATGCTCTTTGTGCGACCCGGCTACTTTGTTCTCATTTTCATGTTTATTTGTGTCTCCCCCCCCCAGTTTTCTGTCGCTTCCACTCCTCCTCCCCCCGAAAAGGGGAAGCCAGACAAAAGAGGCTGCTGCTCGTCTTTTGTTAGCGGCGGCGGCTCGGGGTGGGGGGGACGCCGGGACTCCCCCCCGCCCCCCCCCCCCCCCCCCCCCTCGGTCCTGCCTGCTGTGGGTTTGACTTGGCGGGCAGCTTGCAAACGTGCCATCAATTTTTCTTCCCCGAAGGGAAGTCGTGTCCCTGCCCCTAGGATCAGCGCCCTTCCCTTCTGCCTAGGGGGAGTTCAATTTTTTTTTTTAATCTAATTAACTTTCTTATAAGGTTCATCTTTTGGCTTTCTCTTTCCAAAGGTCTGAGATGCATCTGTGGTTCGTCAGGAGTGGCAAAACCAGAAGTAGGGCTTTTTTAGTTTGGTTGGCAGTGCTGAGATTATTTTTTTTTTTCCCCTTTTGCTTGCACTCAATTCTGTTTGCAAGCAATGAGGAATGACAGGAGTGCACATAGGGAGGGTTTCTTGGCTGATTACATTTAAGCCAGGAATTCACTGTGAAAATAAAGCCAAGGGGCGATAAATAAAAGATGCAATCTTCTCTAGGAGACAGACACCCAGCGTGGGCTTTGCTTCACTTGCTTTCAGCAGTGGAGTAGGCCTCAGTGAGTAGTTGTGAAAGAAAAAAATCTAACTTTTTGTATGGCTTCAGAAGGGGGGGGCATTGAGTAATGTTGGCAAGGGTCAATGCGAAGAAAGAAAATATGCATAAATACAACTGAAGTGTTGACTGCTGCTTCTGGAGCCCTTAAACACATTCCAAACAAATGCTATACCTACTGCTGAAAATACATTTGCTTTGTGTATTGGGTTTTTTTTTTTCCCAACCTTATGTGAACCTCCTTTGGAAGGCTGTGCAAAAATAGTAGTGGAAACGGGTGATATGAAACATGTCAGTTGTTCTGACAGAGGCCTTTGGCTTGCCTGGTGAGGGAGTCGTGGAGCACTTGGGTAGGCTGGGTGCTGCTGTAGGAGAGTTCTTGTGTAATTTGGGTAGGTAGCTGTGTCATTAGGGCTGACTCTTGCTGGCAAGATACTCCTTGTGAAGCAGAAAGGTGCAACTGTTAAAGCCAATTCAACTGGAGTGGGTTATATTGGGCTGAGAATGGAATTGGTTCCATATAATATAGCTGAATATGTAGCATTGAGGAAAACTTAATGTTGAGTTTATGTAAGTGCATGTTTAGTGACCATACAAATGTGAACTTATGTTCTTTGCAGTATGAGTAATGGAAACTCTGTAAATGTTTACTATTGTACTATGGAAAAGTGCAGTTACTGGACAAAGTACATCTTATTACATATCAATTCTAACAGCCTTACTTGTAACACTAAGTATTACTATAAACAGGGAATGCAGGATTTGATTTCTGAGGGAGACACATAAATTTCAGTTCAGTGGTAGTTAAATGGAACCATTTGCTTCTGAATTTTATATTTTTTTTTCAGTCTAGCCCTGAATAAACATTCAGACAATTTTATCATGGAAACTCATTTCAAGCGGGAGAATTTCAAAAACCTTGTGTCTGTGCCTTGCTAAAAATCTTCATGTCATCCTGCTTCGTGCCCCCCCAACTTCATCTCGTGTGCGATTAAAAGAAAATCCTAAACAAAAGGAAGATGACATGTTAGTGATACACACAAATAATGTTCTTAATAATCAAGCAGTAAAGTTGTCTGCTAGCCTGTTTTGATGTTGAATGATACTGTCCTAGCATAATAATTAGCATCACTTAATTTTGAAAGATTTTTCTCCAAAGAAGCTGGCTTCAGAATTCCATTTGCATCTAATTTATTGATGTTTTTATAGCTTTTTGATATATTTCAATTAGACATGAAGGATTTTCTTTTTCAGTTTATTAAAAAAAAAAATACAGAATGTGGGCTCTTAAAGCAAACCTTTTCAACTGCATAAACCAGAACTTTTCTACCATACATGTTTTTCATTTATTTCAAACCAAGTATTTTTAGTAAAAATTACAGTCTAAACATGAAAGCACTTTGTGAGTAAATACAGCAATCTGGAAGGAAAATTAGAAATTGACTATGTTTCATTTGGCCAAATTTGTGAAGATGCCAGGAATGAGCAGACAGTTTTAGATGGCGAAGTGTATATTTGGTTTCTGAGGTTAGTCCTGAATTAGTATACAGTACTGCATTGTTGTCACAGCTGTGGCTGTCAAGGTTAGGAAGAGGTGTGATCCCTCAATAGCACAGTTGACCTGGCGAGAGCCCTTAATGCAGCTATTCTAGGAGAAGAAAAGAAACCCTGTGCCTCTGCTGGTATGACTCTTGTTGCTTGGGGAAAGACGGAGACTGCCTTCGCTGTAGTGCTGTAAAGCTTCGCTTTATTGCTGTAGCTGCATCCACATTAGAAGTACTTGAAGTGTTTTTTTGATATGTCATACAAGTACTCCTAGAGTATCCTTGTCTGTCTGCAATTTGAGGTCGGTTTGTCCTTGTTGCATAGACTGTGCTTGCTCATACAGGTCTTCCTTTAAGGCTTTACAGTCCTTTCCATGGCAGCATGAGGCTTTATAATCATGGTAGTCATGCCTCTTAGGTATGAATGGCAAAGGAGTGAGTTGGAGGGAAGAGACTCCCAGGGAAGGAAAATAATGTAAAGAATTAATTGACTGGCACTTACCACAGCTCTAGAATGTAATGTTGTTATTGTGAGCTAGAAAACTGCCTTGTCTGTGGAAGAGGGTTCAGCTGAACAGCATCATCAGTGTGGAGCTGCAGAATCGTTTTTCTGAAGCCCCTTGGTGATGTGTGATCAGGGGGACGTAACCAAAATACTTCTTAGAGAAAAACAAAGTAAAATTTCTCAAGTGTGAAGTAATGGTTGGAGCTTCCTGGATGTTTCTTTCGTTGATTCTTAAATGAAGTTAAAGACTTGCAATTTTTTTTTCCAATTTTCTTTTAATGAGAAGTATTTATCTTCTGACTCAGAGGTGCTTTTATCATCTATTGCTACAGGTGATTATTCCCCCCTTTTGTTTTCTTTTCCTTTTTAAATATGAGCTAAAAGTTGGTGTTTGCTTTCTTCCTGGTGGAAAAAATGGTTTCTCCTGGTTTTGAAGAGAAAGCTTTACAAGACCATGTCAGTAACTGCTACATGTAATTCTGGTGGAATGTGTATTGTAGCTGGTAAATTTCAGATCCTTTTAGTGGATGATGATTCTAGTTAATAATTTTTTGTTCTTTCTAGCCATCTTTACTCAAAATAATGTGAAATTCTGGAGCAAGTAAAACAAATGTAACTTTTCTTCTTTCAAGGTTTAGTTGTTTGAGTGCCAACAGTATAATGTGAAACACCTTTCTGAGAAAAGCACACCAAGTATTTTATTTGCAAAGCTGGCACAAACGTTTTTGTGCTGTGAGTTGAAATGCGCCTTTTAGCAGACATGATTATCTTCACTGATGCATGCAATATATATCTAATTGTTGATGAAACCTGTAGGACACATGGATTTAGTAAAAAAATTTTGTTTAATGCAAGTAACACGAAGTTGCATGACAAAACAAAGGCTGTCTTTTGTGGCGATGCAAGCACTGTGTTTTGCATTAACTTCTTTGTGTCCTGTGATACCAAATTGTCCTGGTACATGAGGTAGTGACTTTTTTCCAAGGGGAAAAGGTTGTGTTAAACTCTGCCTGTTTGAGGAGAAGTTTATCTGCTGACATGCTGAAGGAGCAAGCATCGTTTCTTCTGAAGTCAGCCTGATGTTGGGGTTTGGTTAGGAATGTATGACTAAAACAAGTAATCCAGAATTTGTTAATACAATATTGCGGTAGGGGAGTAAACAAATGATGTCTAACTCTTTGCTGGACTCTTTTTGACTTAGTTCCAAGACTACTACAGTCTTGTGAAAATATCTTCATTGATTCCAGTTTCAGTTTGCTTTAAGAAATAACTACCAATATTTCCAAGTTCTGGAACAGAAACAAGTAAACTCATTTTTAAATATTTCTTCCTGAAAGGGAGACATCTGAATACGTTCCAGTTTCCTTGTTAGATTTGGAATGCAATGCATTAATTAAGGAACGCACAAGCTATTTTCAGTGTGTGTGCTCTGATGTACTATCCTTGACCTTGAATAATTTCTTTGGAAACCGCCCAAAAAAAGAAAAAGGGGAAAAAGAAGGAAAAAAGCTTGCTTTCAAGACCAGATCACTAAATGTGGAAAACTTTGTAAATCATCTCCTGCCTTTCTTCAGTCTTTCTAAAAATATCTAATCTGGATTTCAAGAGAACGTAAGCATTTTAGAGTGATTCCAAGATACAAAAAAACCCCTTTATGCTATCTTTCTATGTAATTATGAATAGTAGGATAAATGTAATAGGACAGTGTCAGTACTGCTGTAGAATTTATTTAGTTTTTAAGGAGAAAATGAATTGTAAATCACTTCCCATCACAGTTTTTAAAACAAGGAATCTTCTTTTCTATAAAAGTTTTATATTGGGTTGACCTAACAAAAGGTTGTTAGGCCAGGTTTCATGTTTCTCATGTTTCATTTTTCCCCTAACTTCAAGGCTTTCCTCACTTCCAAGAAAACAATTTTCATTTTCAAAGCTTGCTTTCTCTTTTAGAAAGTGATTCCATCTCTGTCTATGATCAGATGTTTTGGTATGTAGCAATTCCTGAATTTGAGCCAGTTGTCATGCCAGCAACTGATGCCTGCGTGTGCTCTCTCCCTATACTCTAACTTTCAGAGATGAACAGTTAATTAAAAGCAAAATCTGTGTGTGAGGGTAGGCTGGAACTATTTAAGTCAGCATTGGACAAACTGGTTTCCTTAAAAATCAGTAGCTAGTTGCTGCGTTTTGCCGTATCATTTGCTTTTTTAAATGAACCTGTTAAAATTGAACCGTTACATAAGACTTTGGTAAAGTTCTAATTTAAAAAAAATAACCTACTTTGAGTGAAAAGAAGTACAGCAGTTTTTACTGGTGAAGGATAAAGTATATTAGATGGCACACTGTAAGATATGTCTGCATGGGTTCAATTTTAATGGCATCTGCTGTCTAGGTAGTCTAGTTATGTCAAGACAAACCATGAAGTTTTGTAGTAGCGTAACAAAATACAAGTGCAAAGTTTTAGTAGTACAGGAATGCAGCTGACATCCCTTAACTTGCTTTCTCTTTAGCTCGTTTTCTTTGGGGATTAGGTGGGAAAATTTACTGCATCTTTAAAAAAAAAGAAATAAAAAGGATGACACTCTTAACTGACAACAGCTATCCTAATTTACAAATATGCTGTCTGTGACAGGAACTGATTTGAAATTTTACAAAGCTTTCATGTGCAACAAGGGTACAGATTTAATGTGAATTCTGATTGCCTGGAATGCAGTCAGCCTGACAACATGTGAATACTTGAGTACTGTCCAACAACTGCACTTGTTGTTCTGGGATATCTGTCTCCTTGAACTTCCAGTTTTTCCTCTCGGTTTACTATCTAAGACTACCTATGCAAAATGCTTCTTTCAGCTGGATATATATGCAGCCCTTGACATGGCTTCATAACCTTCTGTGACCTGGATCAGTAGAGATGTTGGCTGGTACTATACACTGGTTTGCATTCTCCTTCTAGCTACATGCCAATTATCATGATATATGTGATGCCCTTAAGGTGTGTTACCCTGCTGTCCTCTGACAAAGTAGCAATACTCATCCAGTCTTTGTTGCCTTGTCCCCGCTATTGGAGACCTGGACATCTAGAAAACTTGTGATGTAAGTCACTATCTTAAAATAGTTTTTTCTGACTTAATTCTGCAGCTGTGCAAACAGGCCAGAGGAGTATAGCTTTCTAATAGTAACTACGGTGTAGAGAATTCTGGTGTGGTTGTCAGAACTGATAAAAGGCCTGCCGTAGGAGCTGAGCAGTCGTACAAAAGACTCTCTTTCTGGTTTGATACAATTCAGTATAGACTGAAGTGTCTCCTAATGTGGGCTTTTTACTAAAACTTTGTTAAACCCTTCTGAAAAATGAAAAACAAATTGTGAAAGAGGGGAATCTTTAACAGTGTTTAAAGTATATTTTAAGGTAATTGTGATGCGCACCATCACACACTTTTAAAAAGGAGAGCTTAATTTTTTTATTTTTTTTATTATTTTTTTACTCTAAATCCTTGTTACAAGTGAGTGCATTTGACAGTCTTGAAATATCTGGAAATTTTTGCTTTGGAAATGCATGGGCAATGGCTGAGAAGGTCTGACGTTAATTGGAAGGATGCAGTAAAACCTGTCAGTTTAAATTCACACTAGTAGAGCTAGCTGATCAGATAAATCGGAAGCTCATTTACTGAATTAATGTGCTAAAAATTCAGGTGACTTACCTTTTGTCCTGCTTTATTTAACAATCTGCCTGTTTACATAAGTCATCTTTCATTGTTAATTGGTGTCACACCTTTAACATGTTGTGGGATTGTTGGAAAAATAAGTGGGGGAAAATGGCATAATAGGAAGAAATTTCACAGAAGTAGGTGTTAATATATATCTTTATTGTGTCTATTTTTTTATGGCATTCAAATGATCATTTTAAAGGCTGGGAAAATCAAATGTTGCATAGCTGTATGACTTCTAAGAAATGAGACACTTTGTTGTACGTATGCCAAGTTAACTGCTAACTGGTTACTGACAGCTGGTAGTAATGCAAGTACAGTGCAGGAACTGTGCAGGAATTGTGCAGCTGACTACAATGTTTAATTTATACTGACTAATGAAATAAAGAACATTTGACCATTGAGGCACTTAGAATTGGATAAACTGTTTTATAAAGTGTGAGACAAACTTACAATCTCTAATAGAGTAGAGGATCAGGTTTGCATGTATTCTAATTATTTTCGTATTTTCAAACTTGTGTTAAAAGCGAGGTTTTGGCTTAAAGGCTTTTACCAGCACTGGCTCTCTTGGCTTTGTTTCTTTAAGCTTAAAGTTTGACTCTTTCTTATTTTATACTAGTGGCCTGCCTTCTCTCTGCACAGCAATATTCAGCTATGTGTGCAAGGCATGGTGGCAGCACAAACTCTCTTCAGCAAATCGGCTTCTAGCTTATCCTTGTCAAGAGCAGCTGGTGAGCTTTATTATTAGTATTTAATTTCTATATTCAGCTTTGATGTTTTGACTGGCCTAGAGTTCATAGAGCACCAATCCATATTCAGTGATTAGTGATGGGTTTGATAGTATCTTTGTGGAAAGTATAAATAAATGCAGGTAGTGTGGTGTTCAGGGTTTCATATGCTTGGTGGCTGGTCTTACCTGCACTTACCTGCAGCTTTGGCTATGAAAGGATGGCAGATAAAGTGTCTGTGTTAAGAATTCATTAACAAATACGTCTACAGATAATCTTTCTGGAGTCTTCTGGAAAATGTGAGCAAATCAACGAAGTTGAGCTGAGAATCTTACAGTAAGCTATTGATTACTTGCACAGCAGTTGCCTCAATGAAGCACTTACTTTGCTTCTCCTGTTTGTGGAATACAATGCACTGCTTTGGAAGGGTGAAAAGTAGTCTTAGTGAAACACTCATTTGCATATTTACAAAGCTGGCCTCAGTGACCACGTTAAGCATGGCTTGTGCTTCTTCAAGACAATGCTGCTGAGTCTGCTGATTTTAGAAGTCCAAGAACAGGGAAAAATCGATAGTCTAAATTAATTGCTTAATATATTAGCTAAAGGAAGGAAACCTGGAACACTTACTCTGAAATACTGTGTTACTACCCGTGACAACTGGGACAACTGGCTGTGCTGCTGCTGTTGTACGTGCAAAATGAGTCTCAGTTCCTCCATTGATTTAGGTTGTAAACTGAAACCTTGCAAACTGACTACAATTAGTGTCTTGGGGATAAAATATCAAGTCCATTACATTCTGTATCTGTGTCTGGATTTAGTGTAGCTGTATTACACAGAAGCATGAAACTTCAATTTTGCTTCTTCTAGAGCAGAGGGATGAGGATGACATAAAACATGTAGCTGTTTTCTAGCTTTTTGTTATTGCAAGCCATGATATGAGAGAGCCATCATGCAGCTTTCCCAGTCAAATCTAAATGCATGAATTAATAGAGGTGACTTCAGCTAAATGTGCTGCTAATGCATGAATGGTAGGCAGTGACTAGGAATGGGACTTGATGTAACAGATACAGTGACAGTCTGATGGGATAAGGAAGCTGAGAATAACTTGATTAGTGCTACTTAAAAATTTTGGAAGCAGCATACCACTTAATTTTACTGGCAGTTTTCAGTGATCAAACTTTACATTGTCATGTATGCTGGCAATAATTTACAGGCTTGATTTCTAGGTAGTTATGTTGGATGATAAATGTAAGTGGCTGTTTGGTGGCAGGAGTGAAGAAGTGTTTAGGAGTAAACAAGAGTTTGGCTCATTGAATAAGATGTACTTGAAGAGAAGAGAGGTGGTGAAATGCTGAGTCGACCTTTATAGATGAGAGCTAGGAAGAGAAGTAGGGAAGTGGTGATGCCTGAGATAAGGTAGAGGTCAAAGATCTCAGTAGATCCCTGAAGAGGTGTGTTTAAGGAGGATATAGTCTGAATGACTGCTCTCTTTATATGGTCTACTTTCAATGGGTATTAGCGAAGGCATGGAAACTGATAGATTCTTTCCTACAAAATGAAACAAAGCTTTCAAAATGGAAAGCAGGTTGGCAAACTAACTTAGCTGTCCTGTAGCTTTTGAAACTGTAAAAGATGTTTAAAGTTATGAAGTGGGTGTTCTCTCACTCTCTCTTTCTTCCAACCTTATGTCCCAATTTCAATTTTATAAATAAGATGTATCTGACACACAAAGGAAACGCTCTGTTTTTCAGAAAGTGCTGGGTTTCTGTTTATTTGAAGAGTGTTTGTTGGGTTGTACTTTATCAGAAGCAGAAGCTATTTCTGAGTCATGGTGGAGGCTCCACCGTTACAGTGGTGAAACAAAACCATTGACTTCATTTTGTACAACTGTTTGAAACAGATTTATTCATAGAATTAAATATGCATTGATAAGATCATAGAATATAACTGAATTTCTTTTATTATAAGCCATAGTCAAATTGTGGTTTAATTCTCCTCCACAGGCAATAAATGGCTTAATTTTAAAGCATTGTATATTGCAAAAAGAGGAGATGTGTTTTCTTATCTTTTTTCCCCCAGTAGTGAATATTTGTGGTACCCAGGCTTATGAACGAGAGAGAGAGAGAGAGATATTTTTTTTGCAGGGCTATATGTTGTGCTGACCTGGGAATAAGGATGGGGGGTGCAGTGAGGAAAGACAGGAATCTGATGAAGAGTGACGCACAGCTTTATTAGGCACTTCTTTAGACAAAGGTAGGAAGTAGGAAGGAGAAAGAGGAAGAGAACTGTCTGAGTTGCTGCAGTGGTGATCAGAAGGACTTGAAGTTTTTCCTGTGGTTAAGAGGCCACGTGGAAGATAAACCTGACATTGGTAGGGGTAGAAGATAAATGGTAAAGATTGGAAATGTAGTACAAATGCGAGCATTGCAATCTCAGTAGCTGAGATATCCAAAGTTTTGTTGGGTTTAAAAGGAAGGACTTGTATATGCATGGGGGGACAAGGAAGGGTGCTGATGTGGTCAGAAAACTGAATACTCCCAGCATGTACAGTAAGCTTGAAAGGAGCAAGATGGCAGTAAGATCAAAGCTGCTACTTCCCGATTAGTCAAGGTGTGAAATGATAGCTAGTGAAATGTTAGACTGGATGAATGGAAAGAGATGTGAATCATGGGCATGCACTTCAGTGAATCCTACCTGTTATGAGGTCCGTCTTCCCCTCCCTCCTTGAATAACAAAAGGAAGTTAAGAAGTAGAGATAATGTTGAGAAATGTCTGCTGAAAGGAGGAAGTGGAGGAGGATGACTGCGCAATGAGACACTAAGCTGTGATTTTTAGGAAGTAAAAGGAGAACCACAAAAAACAGTAAAGGTCAAAAGTTCTGGGAGAGGAATCATTGATTTATATAAGTGCTGAAAGGTAAAGGAATCCAAATCCTGAAACACATCTAAAAAAGATCTCCCTTGGGGACCTTGGTGAGAGCCATCCCAGTGTGATGCACTGCACTGGAACCAGCAAAGGCCCAATGGCAGAACCACATTCCAGGCCAGGGCCTTGGCGTACACAATGACTTAGCTGTGGGAGCGAGAAAATGGTGATGTGGGACAGGTGGTGTTGTGATACAACGCAAGCACCTCAGGCAAAAGTTAATGGGTGAAAGAGGTGGGGGAGTCAGCAGTGTAAGAGTGCAAAAAGAAGTCTGTATATTAGCCTAGCGTGCGTGTAGCTTGATTGGTAGGCAGGGGGTTATCTGAAGCTGTGTTTTGGGCCAGGCAGCCTGGGAGGGATAGCATTGTGTTCAACCTTCATGAGGAAATGAATGTCCTGAGTCTGGGGATGGGAGAGTGTGGTGTGAGTGAATAAGACAGTCAGAGAAGATCCACCTGTATTGCAGCTGATGCTGGTTTGAAGTGCCAGAAGTAGAGTGGGAAGGGTATGTTTGCAGGGTGGGCTGGAGGTGGGACTGCTGCGGAGGTAGCCTGCAATTTAATCTTCCATCAGTAGCTGGGTACAAGTGGTGTAAGTCGCCAGCAGCATGTTCAGCACAGGCTGGAGGGACCTTTGATGGGCTTGTCCCCCACAGAGCTCAGTGCCCTTGCACCCAGCTCTCAGCACCGAGCAGCTTCTCTTCCACAGGCAAAAGCACTGCTGGGCCTTTGGTCAGTTTGCTTTCCCGCAGGAATGAATATATTTGTGAGCACGGGGCTGTTGTGAGGTTTGTTAGCAATATGTGCTGTAGGTGTCTAATAGCAG
The DNA here is from genome assembly GCF_965638725.1 of Aptenodytes patagonicus. Lineage (NCBI taxonomy): Eukaryota > Metazoa > Chordata > Aves > Sphenisciformes > Spheniscidae > Aptenodytes > Aptenodytes patagonicus. Next base: position 23,060,165 of record NC_134982.1, read on the forward strand.
TGTCCAGTGTGGTGGTTACAGCTTGTTAGCCCTGACATGGGCATGCTGGTGCAGTGATGTAGGACCTCCATTAGCTTGAGCTGTGCATGTCAGCTGTTCAGAGGCTCTTCTACTGGCCCACAAAACCTGGTCTGTGCTGTAAAGGTGGTGTGCTGATCAAAGGCTGAGACCAGTAGTCTACAGGCTTTGTAAATACGGATTTAAAGCTAAAATACAAGCCTGATGTCTATCTTCTTTCTAAGGCTGGTAACCTTAGGTTGCCTGGCAAAGATTATAAATGACAAAGGCCATAAACCTTTACTCTGAGAGAAGTTGAAACTATATTTCCAGTTACAATTTAGCAGTGTTATCACTCTTGCCCCTCCCTTTTTTTAGGGAGGGGCACATTCCTAGTTGACCAAGCCTGCTGCCCTAAGGAAGGCTGCTGATACAGCAGCACAGCATGGTTGTGAGTGCAGGAGTCCTTCTCCAAGAGCCCATTCCAGCAGACTTGTGCCCTCTTGTCACTCGGTGAACTCCTCCAAAGATGGGCTATGAAACAGGCCTATCGAAATAAATGTTTTCCATTGTGAAATATTCTAGTCATGAATATGGTAAATGAAATAACTGACTCATTTGCTGTGCCGTGACTCGTTTATTGCTCTGTCCTTCATTATGTAACTCTTAGTACAGAAAATGTGCATTGCTGTGCTTATAAACTTGTATTTTGGAAAGGTTTTTTGTGATTGTCACTTGCAAACTTCACCCACTGTGAAGACCACAGTGTGTTAATTCACCCTGAAGTTATATGGTCGCTTTAGGCTGGCTTAAATGCAGGCTGCTGTCAAAGGGACGCTGCAGTTCTCAAGTGTGCAGCTTGTGCCAGGGCTTGTGGAGCTGCGTGGTGAGCCAGAGAACTGGCCTGCTTATGAATTCAGATCTCACTGGGTGAGTTCTACCTGGTTTATTGGCCAAGAAAATGCTATTGTTGATTCAAGGGAGAGGAGATTGAAAGGGGGGGGGGGCAGGGCTCTGAGAAGGGCAGGGCTCCTTTCTGTGTCAGTCACACTTAGACTGGCTCAAAGTGATCATGAAGCCCTGACTGCTGCCTGGGGAAAGGAGATGGCTGCTGTGCTTGGGAATTCACCTGTGGCAAAAGGCAGCCTGTTTGTTCCAGAGGCAGCAACACAGGCCTTTCCTGAGCCCAGGTTGTGTGTTGGGCCTGTATGAGTGTGCTGTCTTCCACATATCTTCATCCACAGTGTTTTTCTGTGTTACAAAACCTTGGCCAAGAGATGAGTACCCCTCCCACACTCTGCCAGTGGTTAAAAAAAGCCAGACAAATGTTTACTTTAAGTGTACAGGAAAGGGGAAGGAAATACCTAACTATTTACTCCAACTGTACATGTTCACTTCTCTCTATATCTGCATAGCTGTTGCAAAAGGAGCTTTTTGCCTTCAAAGTTCATTTCTTTCCTCTTTTGAGATGGTGCTGAGCTTCAGCATACTTAGGAAGAACAGAGACTTCCGAGGCAATTTTGCTGCTTATTATGCAGTTGTTTGGTGACCAAATAATGTGTTCTATGTTTATTTTCATTCATAGCTGTTGACTTCAGTTGCTAAAGTAAGTGTTCACAGTTTTTTGTCTGGTTAGGCCTGCTGAGCCAACATAGCTAAGAATGAGCTGGAGTCTCCTATTTGCTTCTTGGACTTTGATCTGTTACCACTCAGCAGTCTCACTGGAGGGAGGGTCATGGGAGTATAGCAGAGACTTCAGTTGTCTTGTATGGTCTTTATTACTGGTAGTAATGCCTGAGAAGGAAGTGATGGAGCATGACTTGGAGATCTCAAACTGAGTTTGTAGGGCTGGCATGTAAGGGGAAAAAAACCCTTATTGCTTGTAGACTGAGTACTTTCGATATGGACCTCACTGGGAGTCTAAAATAGCTTTGTGGGATTCCGGTACCATTACTGCTTCCCCAAGTAGAGCACCAATTAAGCAGAATGTTGGTGCTTTTGTATAACTTGCTTAGTGTGGAAGCTAAATGACAGACAGCTGCTCCGGTAAGTGAGGCGTATTTACTGAAATGATCTGTTTTCAGGACTCAAATAAAGCCGATGTGTGATCTATTCCAGATGGACCTCAGTAATGCAGAACTAAGCTTGCCCATAACTGGTGGCAGGAAGAAGTGCATTGGAAGCCCTGTTGCACACTTCACAGTGCAGATGAGTCCATTTTCAGGGCAGAAATGGCTTCCCTTTACCGTAAAGAGAGATTTCCTGGGGCTTTATGGGGGCCTGTCTGGGAGAGGATGCTTTGGCTTTCTCAACTGCTTGCATTGGGGAGATTAAAGCTTATTACTGGCTTGCTTTCAACAGTAGCCCGCTTCGATGCGGAAGGATTGATCTGGGTTGCTCACTTCCTAGAGCCCTCCTACAGGTCTGCCTAGACGGTTGTGGCTGTCAGACTCTTTAAGGCATGCATGAGTGAGAGACTGGGTACTTAAGTTGTACAGAGCTTAAGCAGGGTACTTTACCTCTCTTAGTTGTCTCCTGCTGGAAGGGAGCCTGCATGACCTCCAACCCTAATTGAAGTGTCTAGTTCCTTCCTAACCTCTGCAGATGGTGTCTATTGTACATGTTTATCCAGGCTCTTAAACCAAATATGTCGTATTTGAGGAAGGTGAAGTTACTTAGTCTGGTATCTTTCCTGCTCCATTGCTGCACTGCTAACAGTCTTATAAAATTAGATGGCTCCTTTCTGTCAAATCGTGTTTTAGGCTGATCATAGGTGTTTAATGTGATACTTTTGTAAGCTGACCGTGATTTCTGCAAGACAGGTTTATTAAAGAAGTACCAGCTTGAACTCTTGTCTACTTAGGAGAATGAAGAGCAGTCAGGTATATCAGTCCTTCAATTTTTGTACCAATTAGTGTGGTTTCACAGCTTTCTTCCTTTTAACCCCTCCACCTCTACCCCTACTTCCTCTGCTATTTTGAAGACAAACACAATCAGGGGAAACGGGCTGTTCAGAACAGGGTATTGAGCTATACACAGTGCTGTTGCTCACACGAAGCTAACAAATAGGAAAAAGAACAATCCCCATGAGTAATGCAAGAGTTTCTTTAAACACAGTCAGATAGAACAAAAGTGTTCCATTTTGAAGCTTGGGTAGGTTATATTCAGCGTAAGTAGTACTATCCCAGGAAGGATGAAGGCTTACGGGACCTGAGTGGGGGAAGAGGAGAAGAGCAGTGCTTGTAGGCTTCCTTTATCTTGAAATTCTTAAGTTATTTCATCTGCTGTGGGTGGATGTGTGTACTTTAATTACTGTATTTGCACAAATCCAAGATTGTGACACAGGTTCAGGTTAGTCTAGAAAAAGTACTTTTAAGTCACATTTTATTCATAACTGAGTATGTTTCATCTTTAATCTGGGGAAAACTTTTTTGCCTCAGTGAAAAAGCATTTTTTTAATTGGAAAGGCGCTTAAAAGAGGGTTAAAAACCTGGGATTTTGTGCACTATAGTTGAGTGAGCCTCCTCAAACCTGCCTAACTTAAAAGTTACTGGGATTGATGTTTCTTAATGGAACAGAGAGCTCAGAGTGGATGTTCTCATCACAACTCTGGGGTTGAGTGAAAAACAGTCTACCACCAAAACCCAAAAGAACATGCCTAGCTCTTTGCATAAAGATTTGCTCACAAGTTCAGAATTTTGCAGAACTGGTTCAGGAATCCTGACTTGCACTTGCCATCCTTGCCAAAGCCCTCCAGAAGTATTATATAAATACCTTCACACCAGCTGGAGGTGAGAATACTGCCTGTGGGTGCATGGCCAGAAGCTGCTGCGCATCAGCTGCTTGCTGTAATTTCCTCTCTTCAGACCTTTATCTTGCACCTTCCTGAAAGACAGCTGACCGCTTTCCACCAAGGGGTAAAGTCCTGTGGATTACTTTCCAGTCACTGTTGGGAGACTGTCCACAGGGTAGTTTCTGTGGACCAATGAATGCGCTACCAGCTGTGCCTTTGCATAGTTTGTTTGACCTAGTAGAGGAGTCTTAGACAACTCTTGGATTTTAAATTTTGAAGCTATGAGGAAGAGGTCATACTGGTTCAGACAACTACTACTACTAAAATTGTTCATATAGTTTATCCACTTTGGTGCTATTTAAATTCAGGCCAGAGTTCCTGTCAGTTATGCTGTGCAGATGGCAGGTTTAGTTCATCTAGTAGTCTCTTTAAATGTATCCATCTTTAAAGATAAAATTGTGTGCAAGCTAGGAGCTGGGACTCATGGAATTACTTTTACCACGCAATTTCTGCTAAACGCATCTCAGAAGAACTTGGAGTGTGTACGGTGATTTGATAGGCTTCCATCAAGTTGAATCTGTTACAGATACAGGATGCAAGTACTGGACCTGTTTTAGCTCAGAATACTTTGGCAGAAACAACAGGCATAAAATTGACTAGTCTGAGTCTTTAAGAGGTGCCCTTTAATAGTATCTTCCCAAGAATAGCACTGCACCAGGTAATAAAGCAAATAGAAGATGTTTTGTGCATAATGGTTGAAACCTTGGCTATTGGGAGGCCTCAGAGCATTGTTTACTTGACTCGTGTATGAAACTTGCTTTTAGATAGGAGTGGCTGTTCTTGATTTAGACCATTGGCGTTCACAATGAACACTTAGCAAATCGAGAAATTAAAAGCAGTGTGTCAGTTTTGGAAACACTGGCATCCTTAAAAGAAGGAAAAATCTATACTGAATGATGAATTATGGTGAATATACAGCTCCAAACTGTGCTTCCCATTGAGCTTCATGTTGGTTTCAGGTCACTTCCTTCTCTTCCTCCCTGCCATGTAGTAGTGATGAGAAGAAAAGACAAAGGCAAACCTGAACGCCATGCTGTTTATTATGAATAGACAGTTGAGATTTAGACCACCTATTTGTAAGCAGAATGTGACATTGACCTCATTAGGTGCAATGGTTGTGAACCTGTTGAAATCCTTTTTACTCTTAATTGCTAAAAACTTGGAAGTACATTCCTGATGATTGCAAGCTTTTTAATATCTTTTTGCATTCTGGTTATTCTGAATACAATTTGGCACATCTTGATTAAGCCTGCTTTAATTTGATGCATATGGAGAGAGTGAACAGAATACAAAAACCTCAGCTGAAAGTTGGAATAGCTTCACTCAACCTGGTCACGTAGGAAAAAATGTATTTCCTCAGAAAACGGGATAAAGTATGCTTGTGCTGTATCTTGGTCATCATTTGAAGTTTATACCTGAAATAAAATATCAAACTGGGAACTGTACCATAATTGGCAGGTTATTTTAGAGAGAAAAACATAGCAGGTGAAGGGAATCTGTGGCTTTTAACCAGTTCACTGAAAGTTATGAAATTCTTGAGCATGCCTGGAAAGGTAGACTAACTTTTGTTTTCTGTTGACAAGAGTTGATATACATCTACCCTGTTAGATTTGTATCAGCCCACCTAGCATTTCACTTAAAGCAGGAACAGGACCTGTAGGAAAACCTTCATTAACCCTGTGTGCTGATGATGACTCTGGTCCTCTTACTAATGCTCTTGCATTTCACATTAGCACTTAGCAGGGGGATAGCCTATTTTTGACACTCTGAGGTTAATTATGTTTATCATGCTGTTTACACAGACTAATTTTGAAGGCTCATACAAAATAGATGTGAGAGGGAGGGGAAGAAAAATCTCTTGGAATATATTGAAATGCTTACATGTTTCAGACTTTCTTCCATTGTAAACACAGAAACTACTTGCCAGCTTTCATTTTCTGCCAGTGGTAATAGATTTTCCATACATCCACAGCTGTTTATTGCGTGAACAGCTGACAAAAGTGCAGGCTTTCAGGGGTAAGGTGAGCTGGCCTCTGGGTAGAACAAAGACCTTTAGTGGGGGGGAAAGGTTTTTTTCTCCAGAAGCACAAGTGTAAAGGCAGCTGGCAGCATGAGTGCAAATCGGAAATGTATCTGGAAACTTAATTCCCCCAATTGTGGTGTTACTGAAGTGCAAGGATTTATTTTTATCTTATTGTCTTTAAGGATGTTAATATTTAGCAAATAAAAGTATGCTTTTGTATGCTGCTTTTTGGATTGTAAAAAATGCTGTAACGCACAGAGAATAATTCTGTTAAAATAGAGGGAAGGAAGTGCTTGCACAAGTGGTGTGACTTGTCTTGTGGTGAGGAACGGGGGGTTTCTGGGGTTAAACTAGGTTAAATAAATAAACCCTGTAGGTCTTGGAGCTTTTGGGTTTTCCTGAATTCAGTATTATGTGGGAGTGTTATGGAAATACTAATTCAAAATAAACAACCCCTGATGTTTGTAAACCAGTATCTTGATGTACTTGCTTTTGTAATGCTCCGTCCACAGCCATAGTACCTCTCTTATTTTGCATATGTGTTATTACTTAGATAACCTTGAAGGAATGCTACTCATCTCCCCCTTATTTTTTCTTTGTATCTAAACCATTACCACAAACCCTTGATCTAGCTCTGTGACTGCTTTAATGCTCGAGTTATTTGTTTATTCTGCCATTTAACCCTGTAACTTGGCAGCAATGCTCGGAGAGAACTTTTGTAAGGAGAAATGCGTGTTCTGCTTTGAAGGGTAGCTGCTGCTAACATGTGTGACTGGGTTGGGGGAGGGCTGTGCTGGCAGAAATCAAATCAAGTTCTCCAGGCAGAAAGAGGAACTTGAGTGTAACAGCGTAACAAGAAAGCAGCCCAATTGCACTGTACAGGCTAAATGACGTATAGAAAGTAAGCTCTTGCACAAATGGAGTTAGGCGTTGTCGCACAATTCAGCTTGTTCGTTTTCTGAGAGTAAATTGCTTTGCCTTGAAGAGCAAAACAAAAGTTTTATTACAACCTTCATAATTGGCAAAGAGGTGTTTTTGTACTTTGGTTTATAAACTGCTATGAATCTACCAGTCTAAAATCAACAACAGAAACTACTTCTTTAATTTGGAGAGCATTTCTAATATGACATGCTACCTCTTTTAAAATGTGTGCTATTGAACACTTCAGGAGGCTTCCCAAAGAAAAGAGGTTTAAACCTAGCTGAGTTATGTGATATCCAACAAAATAACATTTCTGTGTTTGACATTTTGTTGGGAGCTTTAACTGATACTGAATATTGAAAATGAAGATATTTAAATCCAGTAATTAGAATAAGCTATTATATTAGTTGAAGTAAATTTTTTATCTTTTTCGGTTCTGTACCAGTCATAAGATCTTAAATATGGCAGTTTTAAGTTCCATGTCTTGCATGTAGTAGGCATTGAGTTTAGTTACAGCAGACTTGAGCACTTAGGCTGCTTTTACAGAGGATAAGACGCAATGTGTTCATTGAACAATAGAAAACAATTTAAAATTGGTTACAGCCACATTTTTTCTAAGCTCTTTACGCCCTTTTTAAATCACTCTGCTTTGCAATTATTCAACTATATGGTCTGTAAAGAGCAAGAGATTGTCAGATTTTAGGATTCTTTTCTTAAATGGCATAGTGCATATTTGAAAACTGAGTTAGAACAGTTCACTGATTTGTGTATAGGGTTATCAAAACACAGTGCGCTCAACACTAAACGATACAGTGAACTATACTATTCAAAATGTTCTTCTGTATTAGAGATGAAGCTGAGCTGGCTCTGACATAGAAAGATCATGGATGGCAATCACTGTTTGTCCCACCAAGCCAAAATCATAGAATCATAGAATCATAGAATCATGAAGGTTGGAAAAGACCTCTAAGATCATCGAGACCAACCGTCAACCCAACACCACCATGCCCACTAAACCATGTCCCTAAGCGCCTCATCTACACGTATTTTAAATACCTCCAGGGATGGGGACTCCACCACTTCCCTGGGCAGCCTGTTCCAATGTTTCACCACTCTTTCAGTAAAGAAATTTTTCCTTACATCCAATCTAAACCTCCCCTGGCGCAACTTGAGGCCATTTCCTCTCGTCCTATCACTTGTTACTTGGGAGAAGAGACTGACACCCACCTCGCTACAACCTCCTTTCGGGTAGTTGTAGAGAGCGATGAGGTCTCCCCTCAGCCTCCTTTTCTCCAGGCTAAACAGTCCCAGTTCCCTCAGCCGCTCCTCAGAGGACTTGTGCTCTAGACCCTTCGCCAGCTTCGTTGCCCTTCTTCGGACACACTCCAGCACCTCAACGTCCTTCTTGTAGTGAGGGGCCCAAAACTGAACACAGTATTCGAGGTGCGGCCTCACCAGTGCCAAGTCCAGGGGCACGATCACTTCCCTACTCCTGCTGGCCACACTAGTTCTGATACAGGCCAGGATGCCATTGGCCTTCTTGGCCGCCTGGGCACACTGCCGGCTCATGTTCAGCCGGCTGTCAACCAGCACCCCCAGGTCTCTTCTCTGCTGGGCAGCTTTCCAGCCACTAATGACCTATCTGTATTGCAGACTTGACACTTTATTCTTTTTTTTTTAATCTCGTTTGTGGCAAGCTTTTTGTCAGCTATTGAAGGCACCTTTTGGATTATGCAGAGCAGCAATACTGGAGCTCAAGAAGTCATTTTGGGTTCCCTTTGGCTAGATGCTGGTGTTGACATGTTCCCTTTCCTGCTCTTCTGGCCCCCGTCTCCAAATTTTTTTGTAATGTGTTCTTCATCTGTTGCAAACGGATAGTGGGATGAGTCCTTTGTCCATGATCCTCATGGCTATAGTTTTTTCTTATATCATTTGAAAGGTTGGTTGGGTGTTTTTGTAGTTTGATACTTAAATTGGTTCTTTTTCTTACTGTATTTATTATGGGTTGAGTTTTTGAAACTTTGTGAAAAGTCTTAAACCTTTTTCAAGGGGCATCTACAGTTCTTGAAACACTCTTCATCCTGTGAAGAGCTGTATGCAGTAAGGCTAACTAAAAGTTAGAGTTTACTTTTCCTTTGCTGTTTTAGAACTTGATTGCCTCTGTAGAAAGATGGAGCTCGGTTGTACTATGACATGTGTCTGCACAGTATGTCATTGGACGTTCCTGGTGCTAACATAGCTTTGGCTACATCTGCAGTTGAAGAACATGCACTCTTGCAGTGTTGATGGGCCTTAAATGGAGTTAACATGAATTACATGTGCTGTGAGGCATATACTGCTATGAGGAACCTACTGAAAACTGATTAAGTGATTGCAGAACTTAAACCTAATTTTCACCAAAACCAGAAATGGTTGGAGTTAGATTTTTAGAGTACTTTACACTTGTCCACAGACTTAGGTATATAGCTTAACAATAGTTATGCAGCTAGTCACTTGATGCATGTTTGTATTTGTTGGCACTAAAATGTCTTTTAAAAAAAAAGAAAAAAACAAACAAAAACAGGTCCTCACTGGTTTCTTTCAAGAAACAACTGCTCCATAAAGAATGAGCTTTAACAAGAGATTCTTAAACAAAAACAACACTGCCCCTTTTCTTTTGAGCTTTTCAAATCTTTCGGCAGGCATTAAACACTTTTGTGTGTTTGCTGGCAGCTGAATTTAAGCTTTAGAATTTTTGGACAGTTATCAATATAGCTTAGGCCTATTGTTTCCTTAGGTTGTGGTGGTGTGTTTTGGTGGTGTTTTTTTTTTTTTAAATTAAGTGACTAGCTGAGAATGGAAACTCTTTAGTCTGGATTTTTGGCAGAGCTAATCCAGGGAGAAAACTAATTCTGTTTCTGGGATTTCAACCTCTCAGTCAAGACTGAATAATATTGATGGGCATGCTTATCAAACTGACAGGGCAATACACAAGCTCTTTAGGAATCAACTATTTCATCCGACTCCTTCCCAAGATTTCTGTCTAGTTTAAAGCTGTGGCCTGGAAGACTGGTAAGGAAGTCGCTCTCACAGTAAAAAAGTGCTTCCTTATGTTTAGTAGGAACCTCCTGTGTTTTACTTTGTCCTGTCACAGGGCACCACTGGCAAGAGCCTGGCTCAATCTTCTTTACACTCTCCCTTCAAATATTTGTACAAATTGATGAGAACCCCCTGAACCTTCTCTTCTCCAGGCTGAACAGTCCCAGCTCTCTCAGCCTTTTCACCTATGTGAGGTGCTCCAGTCCCTGCATCACCTTTGGGGCCCTTTGCTGGACTCTCTCCAGTATGTCCATGTCTCTCTTGTACTGGGGAGCCCAGCACTGGACACAGGACTCCAGGTGTGGCCTCAGCAGTGCTGAGCAGAGGGCGAGGATCACCTCCCTCAACCTGCTGGCAACACTCCTCCTCCTGCAGCCCAGGATGCCACTAGCTGCCTTTGCTGCAAGGGCTCCTGTTGAACTTGGTGTCCACAAAACCCCCCAGGTCCTTTTCCGCAAAGCTGCTTTCCAGTTGGTTGGCCCACAGCACAATACATAGCACAATACAAATACCTGGCCACATAAACAAAATTTCTTTTATAGGCTGTTGATGGAAGAGAATGTTACATTTTCTGTGCAGCAGTACAGATACAGCTTGCATTACTGTAGAGCTGAAGGTCAGTGACCAGAGGCTTGCGTAGCAGTTAGTGCATCAGAACTTGATTTATTCTTGGGCACGAGAGGCTTCATGCAAAGAAGTTCTGACCAAGACAGTGGATTGTGGATCTGAGCCTGTGGTAGTTGCCTTTTCTGCTGCCCTGGGATGCACTGGCACATTAGGGTTTGGGTCTCGTTCAGTAAGCTCAGTGATATCGTGCAGGTGCATTTTAGCTTATAGCAAAAAAACTGCTGGGGCTGAGAAATCTTGCACTCAGTCCCAGCGTACGTTTAAGAAATACGTTGGGTTTTTATTTCAAGCACAGTATGTGTCACTTTGGTTAGTGTGTGTGGTGTTTAAAAAAAATTTCTTCAATCCCTTTACTCCTCAAACTTACTGAACTTTTGCTTGGGAAGAAGGATAACTGTTGGAGCAGGAAGAAAAGCTATGTAAAATGGCTAGCCGTGTTCTTAACCCAGGGTGCAGATACCATGGTGATAGCTGTAAACAGTGGTCATGTGCTGAAGGTTTAAAAAAAATTTCTGCTCTATTTAAAAGTGCAAGTCCTACTCACGTTCTTCAAACTAGTTCTTGGTGGAGTAGGACTCGGTGGAAATTTACTTTTTTCAGTCTGGAAGTTGAGTAGTTAATAGTGATTCTGGCTGAAAGTGGAATACAAATTACTTGCTTATGAGTATCCTTCCAAGCTTGTTAATGAATGAGCACTTGCATTTGTTTGTGAGGTTGGGATTTTCTTTGTTGTTGTATTGATTTTTTTTTTTCCCCTAATGTAAGTGAAGAGTTTAAGCATTTTGAAGCTTCTAATTATTTTTCAACTAATAATCAAAGGAGAACAACTTAACTTTTTTCTGGTTTCAGAGTTTCAGACTACCCTTAACCCCAAACAGCAGTGAAACAAAAACACTTGCTTAAAAAGCAATCACAACTCATTTGCCCTGCCTGTGTAATTAGGACAATTTAATTCTTAACTCTAAGAGGGAATAGTTTTCAAGCTTGAATTTGTGACACCAGCATTAATACCAATCTGTTAGTTGATGGGGATTCGAATTGGTGCTGCTTTTATTTGGGAGGTGCTACAGAATTACTTCATGAATTGTGTGTTTTCTTCTCTGTTAGCATATTGTTTGCTAACCAGTGTTAGTTTGTTATAGTTGTTTCTATGATTTGCTTGGATTTCGGCTTAATAGAACGTGGTTGCAGGTGACCAGCTGCTGCTTTGGTTCTCACAGACAGGTCTCTTGGGGCAGAGGGTACTAATGTAAGGTTTACCTGGATTGCTTTCCCCTTTTCCTATGCCCCCAGATTATCTTGAGTAGAGCAAAGCATGGGTAAAGAGGAATTGAGGCTGTCTCGTGGAGAAATTTTGGTTATTGTATCTTCTGTTCTGCATACAACAGAAAACTGCTGCAATTTTTAATAAGTGCTTTTAATAGGAGGTCATCAGAGAGCTCTACAGCAGTTTAACCTTCTGGCTTTATTACTAGCCTCAGCTGAAATGGAAACTGGTGTAGGTGGAGAAGGCTATCTGTCAGGATCTGTTCCTTGTCCTTTCTTTTCTCTCCTGGTCTCCCTTCCACCAGCAAATGTCAAGATAGCTCTTTCTGACTCTTCCAGAATGTAAATAAATCTTACGATGAATCTCCTACAACTAGATGATACTTCAAAACAAAAAATATAGTTGCAAAATACATCTGAGTGGCTACTTTCTGGTCAAATGGCAAAGAATGTTTTCATGTAGAGCAGAGAATGCTGTGAAAGCAAAGTAGTTTTCAAGACAATGATTATTTGTCCTTAATAACCATCATATTTTTATAGGTTCAGTTTATCACAGTTCAAGAACTTTTTCCCTTCCCTAAAGAAAAGTTGGGTTTTCTGTTTGCAATTCAACTCGGAAGCTAGCTTTCAAAGGGAGTGGTAGACAACTGATCCATGCTCCACTCTGCTCTCCCTTCCATGCTGTTTGAGAAGTCACTTGTATTTGCAGAAGATAAGTAGTGCAAGAGGGATTTAAAAAAAAAAAGAAAGAATTACCACATTAAGAGTTTTTTATTTCCTAAAGCTTACATATAGGGTCTGCTATTGTTTTTGTTGTCATTATAATAAACAACTTCAAATTCTCTGTTTTTTGTTTACAGTTGAGAAATACAGGTAGGCTGTGGTTTAGATAGAAGGCTGGATGCGTATGGATGGAAGACTGGAAAGTAGGTGATAAAATTGACTGCAAGGCGGTATCTGTATCTACATCTAAGTTTTAGCCCTCACTTGCAGAGGAAAATTTGAAGTACAGTAATGATACAGCTTGATAGATGTTTGCAGATAGCTCCTCCCAACTAAAATAAAAAGAAGGAAGCAAGAAAATGTTCTGGAAAGAAGTAAGCAATGCATCTTTGACTTTTAACTCCAGTTTATGTTCTTGACCCCGTCTCAGTAGAATTCTAATGCAGTTTCCTTTGCAAATTCTCATGTTCTAAAATGGTCTTCCTTTGGGAGAATTTAGGCAAAATTTCCTACTCCTTCCTTTCCCTCCCCTCCCCCAACAGTGAAGATCTGCTTATGTCTTTGAACACTTGGTGGAAAACCTCAAGCATTTTTAGCCATTACCTCTGGATGTGTAAGGATTAAGTCATAGCCACAACCTAATTGTCAAATACTTGTTTCTTGTTGGATGTATTCATTTAGGTGGACCTGAGCTGACTTGGAATCTGTAAAGCTGTAGCCTTCCTACATACTCTTGAGGACATCTTGCAGCAGGTGGAGATAAACATGCAGGAAAAAGTCATGGTAGAGATTATATGGCTGACTCAAAGTGTTTTGTTTAGAATATATTGCAGAAATACTCCTGTTGCTTTTAAGAGGATGTTAAAAAATTACATTCTAGAAGAAGACATGGAGTTGATCTTGAATGTAATACAGAAGATTTCATGGTAATTAAAGATAAGTTCCTATATTGTGTAATGGGTCACTGAAGATGTGTGACTAGGTAAAAATTTAAAATGTTTAGGAACATGCCAGCCACAAGAAAGTATCTCAAGTACAGCCAGAGAACTCATAATTATTACATTAGTGACAAGCAAACTTTGCTCATTCACGTTCCCTCCATGCCATGAACATGTTTAGCAAAGTATTCATTTTACCAATCCCATCCCCACTAAAATTTTGCCTTGCATCTTGTTGAAAATTATTTTAATCCAGTCATCGAAACTGGTAAGAAAATGTCTGTCTGAGTACAAGGGAGCTGGAGTAAATTAGATTCTTCCAAGTAAGACTTAAGGAGGGAGAATTCAGAGTTTTACAAGTCCACAGTGAAGTGACTTAGTAATGGGATTTAGGGACTGAAGAGCATGTTAATGGGTTTGAATTTAGATACCTAACCAAACGAGGCAAATGGATGATTTCAGTCCAAAAGGCAAAGTTCTTTGGGTCTAAGGAACTTGGCTTGGCAGGGCTGTTGGTGCAAATATGTGGGTAGGGTTTTTGTTTTGTTTTGGGTTTTGTTGTTTTTTCCTGACAGGGAAATTGCCAACTAATAAAGCTCATCTTGGCTTCTTCTGTTTGGGTCCTCTGCCTCTACAGTTTGCTGTCACTGGAGAGTAGTATGACTGAGATGACATTGATGTGTTTGGGATCTTCTTTAGAAAGTTCTGCACACTTTATTCAGTTTTCTGATCTGTTTTGTCAAGATGACAGTGACGGAAGAGTTCTTTCTCATCAGCAGAGGATGTAAGCAGGCGAACCACAGTCTGTTGGATCTGGCTGTTTGTGCTTTAGATCCTTTTCTCAGTAATGAGTGGCAGGCAGGTTGGGCTAACCTCTGTCTTTCCTAAAATTTTTGGAATGCAAAATAGAGGTCTCTGAGGTTCAGGCTTTGGTGAGCAGATTTTTTTGTTTTGCCAGAGCAGAGACCCTGCCTTTTCTTCAGCGCCTTTAGGTTAAGAAGTTTTGTCCAGAGATTAGACCATGTCTCAGGAGGCAGCTAGAATGAAGACATATTTCCTTCCCAGTTCTCTCATTCTGTGCAGGGCCAGTGAAGCAACAGGAGAAACTGGCTTGCAGGTACATCAGTAGATTCTACCTAGCCCATTTCATTTGACAGAAAGGGAAGTGACACTCTTGTTCTGGCCAGCACCATCTTGGAGGGACAAGATAATGTAACTTAGAGAAGTATTTTCTAGCAGATGTTGCTGCAACCAAATCTGACAGCAATTAGTTAAGTACTTCAGTTTCACCTGTAAACCATTCATGTCTTCACCTTCTACAGTAATTACAAAGGTTGTCCCTTCCATCAAAAGCCAGCTTCCTTGAACGAAACATGGAGTGAATTCTCAGTAGGAGTTTAGGCATAGCTTTGGCTTACATGTTATAATTTATGCCCTTGCATGGTGACTAAGTATAGTATCAGCTTTTCAGATAAAATCTGAGGTAACCACCACCACCTAATTAAAAGACTTGAAAGGCTGCTCTTTGTAAACATAATTTTTAGAAGTTGTGTTCCTGAAGTAACAGCAATGAAATAAAAGGGATTGAAGTAGAGAATTTTGATTATGACCTAGTCCTTGAGAACTACAGTAGTTTAGGAGCAATGAGAAGGGAATTCTGTGTAAATGTTGTTTGTATTTCATTGTTGCTAAGTTCTTCGTATTAAAACTTAGGAGACTTTTTTTTCTCCAACAAAGTTGGCCATTCTGAGGAAACAGGTACTCCCTGGGGACCATTTTCTTCCCTAAAGATATTTGGAGAAGATGACTTACACAGGGTTGGGTTGGTTTCTACATCTCAATTTTGCAAAGCCAGTTTCTGTTGTTTTGTGTGTTGGGAAGTTTCCAGGAGGCTACTAAGAGGTTAGGTGGCTGCTAATCTCCTTTGACCTTCACCCTCATCTTCACAGAGAGACTGCCCCTTTACAAAGGCAGCCTGGATCAAACTCCCTGGGACCTCAGTACTGTTGTCATTAGCTGACAGACCTTCCTGTTTTTTACATCCTTACATTTCCCCATTACTTGGGGGAAAAAATCTTTTAATGCATCAGGATACAAATGAACCCTGCCCACCTCCCCCCCAGCATTCTTTAAATAAAATTAGAGCCTGGAGGCTTTGTTACTAAGTGTGAACATTACCGCTGTAGGCAGTGGTGTTGCTATGATGTTTAAACATCCTGCAAGTTTGGCATTTTACTAGTGTCTCAATTTTTTTTTCTGTAATGGTAGCTTTTCTTGGATAGTAAATATGATATTACCCACTTTTTTGGCATTTGTTGGGGTAGCTTTGAGTCACTAATGCCTCTTAATTTTGCCCTGTAGCAGTTACACTGCAGTGTTTCAATACACTTGGCAATCCTGTTCGTTCATTTTATTTTGTGTTTTGTCTCAGCCATACCAGTTTTAACAACTGGCTTTTCTGTATTGGTACAAGGCAGGAATGTTTCCAATCTTTTCTGATCCATAAAAATGTCAGTAAGAAGGGGTGGTTCCTCAGAAGAGTCTGTTTTGAACAGATAATTGGCTAGTAGCTTATGAGCTATGTTTATTTTAAGTATCTGAAGTTCCTTCTTTGTATGATGATTTCTGTCTGATACACAATTGTAAGGACTGTACTGCTGGAGCATCCTAATATACTACCGCTGTATTTTTGTTTTGTTTGAACCCTGTGATGACACTCCTTCAGTTCCTAGAGTTGCAGTTCTAATTAGTTGATGATGCTTCCTTGCAGATGACTGCATTTTATTATGAATGCTATATTGCAGGCAGAAAATACAAGAAAGTTTGTAGTTTGAACTAGGAACAGCTCTCTGTAAGGGCTGGAATATATACCACAGTAAACTTCAACATGTTGTATAAGCAGGGTTCGTGCCTCTTCTTGTAGGGGCTTGACATTTCAAGAAAACAGGTTTAACCCCTGCTAGAGGTTTGCAAAACTGTTCTGAAAGAGAGTAGCTAGCAATACATACTCTGAACCATGTCATAATGAAACACAGAGGCTGGAACTTAGTGTCTTTTACTTGAAATTGCATGGGGTACAGTTTTGTGTATTCAGGGTGCTTGTGAAAGTTTCAGACTGCTTCATGAGTGTTTATGTTGTGGTGGCTTGTTAGCTAAAGTAGTGGTGAGAATAAAAAAAGTTCAGGGACAGATGTTTTTGTGTCAAGTCAGCAACTTAACTGATGTGTAGGTTCTGGGTTTTTTACAATTTGAAAGTGCAATGGGGAGAGAACAAATGTTACTAGTGTATGTTTTTTTTAGCTACTCTTTGTGGAAGCTGTTGCAATTTTTGTTTAGCCAGTTTTACTTTGAAATTTACATTTTAAACTAGTAAAAACCTATTAAAATAATTCCTAAGATGGGTTAAATGTTTGCAAGTACATTTTACCATGTGCTGTGGCCAATGGGGGAACTCAATGCATATTTAAGTTATGATTTAGGCTGTGGTTTCACATACATTTCTTACAATGTCAGTATGAGCTGGAGTCACTCTCAGCTGCTTCTTTCTGTCTTTGCCCTACTACTCCTTTACTTGTGCCAGCAGAAATGGGGTTTTTGTTTTGTGTGTGGTCTGGTGTGGTAATGTGGGTCAGGGAACTTACCCAGTGAAAGATGTTTTGTTGTTTTTTTTTTCCTCCTAGTTGGGTCCATTCCTTGATTCAGTTCAGGATGTAAGACCACAGAAAGGAGTTTTGGTGAAACTTGAGAACACAGTAGGGAGCAAAAACGAGTGTCAGGTGGCTGGTGCAGTCTTCTGCTGCTTCTCTAATGCTGAAAGTAAAACAGATGAGGACATTCCTGTAGGTATGTTAGCCTGAGGTGCTATGGATTTCCCAATCCTAATCATAAACCATTAATGGAATACTTTACCTTCTTTCTTCTAATCTGTTCTTATGCTAAGGCAGCAAATCTTTGTCCAAGGAGTGGGGAGTCCTCTCTGTATCTGGCTTAGCTAGTTTCTCCTAGCCAGCTCTTAAATTACATGAGGCCTGGCTGCTGAAGAAATTTTTCCAAAAAACAAGATGGAAGGAGGAAACAATAACCATCCTGTGCCACCCAAAACTAAGAGGAGGAAGAAAAATATCTGACAGCA
Source organism: Aptenodytes patagonicus (assembly GCF_965638725.1). NCBI lineage: Eukaryota > Metazoa > Chordata > Aves > Sphenisciformes > Spheniscidae > Aptenodytes > Aptenodytes patagonicus. The sequence continues at coordinate 23,077,723 of NC_134982.1, forward strand.
AAGTGTCCCTCTCGCCCAGGTGGCTCTTTCAAGGATTTGGTTTATCTGATGTAGTTCTGCATGTAAAAAAGACCATGTAACAGCCTCAGTGGGCAAGCTTCTTCCTACTCCTGTCTTTGCTGGTTGAAAAAAAGGAATGTATGCTGCCCTGCTTCCTGAAATAGATCCAGGTTGGCTGAGAAAATAGGAGTGTTGTTCCCTCTGCAGCATCTGTCATTCCTTAGGTCTTTGCTGTAGAGTTCATGAAATAGCCTGATGCTCAAATCTTCATTGATACACCACAATGCAAGGTAGTAACAACTTCTTGAAATGGCTCAGTATCTGTGCACTTAACTATCCATTGCAGTACAAACTGTAAAGGGGCAAGTTAAGGTTATTTGAATCTCCCTTTTTTTAGGCCTCTTACCAATGAAATACAGGTTTGTAGAGATGACCAAGAACGAGATCTTTTGAAAGTGCAGAGCTCGCAGGAGAAAACCATGTCTTAGTCTGCATAAATGAAATGTAAGAGTTCAGTTTGTTCTTAAATAGAACTTGTGAAGAGTTGCCAACTTTAAAAAGGGTGCAGTTTAGCACTGGAGTTTGTCTTTAAAAATAGTTGCAAAAATAGTAATTCATATTTAACTGCAATAAAAATAAAGATGCCTATTGGTTGTAAGAGCCATCATAGCTTTTCTCTTGAAATGGAAATTTTAACTATATGATCTTCATGCTGAATTGTCCTTTTGCTTCACTTCCTTGTTCATGTGTTAGAGAAGTTTTTCCTCTCTGGATTTTCTCTTTTGTACTATTAATGTTTAGAAGCTTTTTATAATCACACTTATCCACCTTACAAAGAATGATTTGTTTAGAGTTTATAAAGTCATCACCTTTGGTTGATTTGGTAGAGATGTCTGTAGATGACTGAAGAATTTCTTCAGAGCTTGTGTACACTGCCACTCCAGTACTTCCCCGTCACCTCTGCCCTTACCCACCTGTACTCTACTGCATGGTGTTTATTATTTTGTCCTGTTTGTGCTAGATCCTGTGTAAACTTGTGTAACCAGTCAGTCCTAGCTCTGAAAAGTTTATTCTTAAATTATGATGTAAAAGGGTATAGCAAAAAAAGGGAAGGGAAAGAGTGAATGAGAACAAAGATGTGGACATGTGGTTTCACAGGCTAAATAGGTACATAATTACATAGTGTTGTGTAATTGTCAAATGAAGTGTTCAAAAATCATGATGAACTTCTGAAATCAAAAGGCTTAAATAGTAATAAAAACCCTAGGAGACAATTTTGAAATTCTGTAGTTATTTGCCTCTTGCAATGCTCTAGGGGTTTGCAGTTTTCAAACTGTCCTCTGCAGCTAAAAAGAGAAGCTTAAAAACATTCCAAAGGCCAAAAAGCAGACACAAATAAATCTTCACTGTTTTAAGTGAGAAGCCCAATGGCAAGTGGAAAACCCTGAGAAATTTAAGAATGGGATTGTTCTAGGAAGACTTTTGAAGATAGCAGCAGCTGCCTGTGCTAGTATCTATATGTTCAGCTCTTTCAAATGGTAAGCTAGCAGTGAAACACAAACCTGGTGATGCTAAATGTTGCTAGGATCGTAACAGCCTGTAGACCATCAGTCACTTTCCTGGTTTCAAATCTGCAAGAGGATCCAGAAGGAGCACATGATGTAGTTGGCTTCTGTGCTGATGCCCTTTTTTCTTTTGAGGAGTACTGAGATAATTGCAATGGTGATATGGTAAAAACCACCCAAAGGACATAGCTCTCAATGAGAGAGCTACCTGGAATCACTCTGAGGAAGCGTGGTAAACATGGTGGAAAGTTTAAATCTAAATTTAAAATGTCTGTCCACTTTTACGTCTGAAAGTAATTGTTAATTTCAATTTTGTAACACACTGTAGTGTCTAAAAAGGAGATAGAACACAAGTTGAGAAACATTGTCTGTAAGCAGAGGTGATTTAGGGGCATTACTGGAACAGAAGAAACGGGAGGCTCATGGGGAGCTATTTTTAATAGTTCACGCAAGTACCACAAATGAAAACCTAAAAACTAGGAAGGTGGAAGCTCAATAACTGAAATCCCTTTAATGCTGCTGTCAGTTACCCAGTGGAACACTTTAGTCAGTTTGTGGAATTGGCATTGTTAGGAGTATTTCGGGAAGATTAATGTCTTTATAAATGTGTGGATCGTGCACTGCAATGATAGAATAGATCAGATATAGCAACAGATCCTTTCCAACTCAATTATCTATTAAATGTAAAAGAAATACAGAGCTCGCATGTTCAAAGCAGAGACCAAATTTGTAAACATCAAGAAAACTGAAAGTTATGGCCCCCACAGCAAGTATTAAGCCATCCCCTAGTGCACTTGAGGTTTTTTGTGTTGCTGTATATGCTGATAAAAATCTTGCCTTAAAATATGTATGTTGTGGTGGTTATAGTAGCTATGGGGAACTTTTATTCAAATAAGCGCCCTGGTGCTTTGAAGGCATTGAACGGATTCATTCCATGCATTTAAATACTGGTGTCAGTTATGCATTCAGATAAAATGCTTTTACTTGTTGTAGTTAACTCTTCAATTTGTCCAGCTTGCCACCACCATGAGTCTGTGCAAGATTTATAAAACTTAACGTAAAAGGAGTTGTAGAAATGTTAGGTATTTGTTAATATTTGAAATCTTTCATGCTATCAGTTAAAATTGTATGTGCCACATGTTGCAGTCTTATAACATTGTAAAGCTTCAGCTCTGGAGAGTCTTGACAGCTGGAGCTTCTACACTTCCTAACGGTGGTGGTTGCAGAAGACTGGAAAAGGGACTTGCCATGCTTTAGACTGCCTAAGTGGCATGGAGGGAGTGTAAGGGAAGAGACATCCTTTCTTTTCTCCCACCCTACCTGCTCATTCAATTCAGGAGCACAGGTTGATACTATGATCTCTTTCAAATTAAAACGTAGTGTGAAAAAAAAATTATAGTTCAGAAGTCAAAGCTTTTGCTTTGCTTTAACTGTCCCTGAGCAATGTCCTGTTCTGAGGAATGAAGATTGTAGATGAGATGGCTTTCTCTTTTGTTTTCTTTTTTTAAGTGGGGAACTTTAAAAATCAGAACTTGTTTTTATGATTAAAATCATGAGCATCCATTTTAGGAAACCTAATTTGTCATTTAAAAAAAAGGTAACAGTGAACTTATGAGTCCTTGCCAACACTGTACTTGCCCCTCTTCAGGAATATGTAGATGTTTTCTTTCTTTGGAGTTGGGTCATCTGACATGGTTCCAGAAACACGGTCACTTCTGTTGTAAATGGTAGTGGGGATCTGGAAACAGCTGATCAAAACTAAACGTCTGTAAAATGCTTTCCTACTTTTTGTAAAGAATTTTCTATGACAGAGTTGCACATTGCCAGCAATCTACTTGCTAGCTGAATTAGAAATTATTTCTAATTTTACTATGACATTTCTCAGATTATTCGATTCAGGTTTGCAATATCTGTAATGCTGTGGTACTGAGGTCATGCTGACAGTCAAAATCAAAGAATTTCATACGAATATTTCTTAGGGTGATCACCATTTTAAAATGAGTGCCCCTTGCTGGGTGAGGCAGCATGTACTGAGTAGATGTTCACCTAAAAGGGCAAAATCTTTTTACGTTCTAGAAAAGTATTTTTGCATGGCATGTGCTCAGAAAACCAGAGCTAAACTTGATGGTGTAGAAGAAAGATCTGTGATGAGAGAACATTACAAAATGGCAGACTGTGAGTATGCTTTACCTGGGAATTTGTTGCATGCTGGTGGTGACACTTGCACTTGACAGTGTTAAACTAGTTTGAGCTCTTGTGTTTAACTTCACTCTTAAACTTCTTTTGAAAAAGAAGTTCAGGGATAGTGAAGCTTTCTTTGATGCTTGTCTTTATTCTAGATATTAGTTGCAAAACAACTGGTGTGTGTTTGGAAGGGGAGAGTTTGAGCAGTGACAGTTCCATGGCTGTAATGGAGCTACAATCTGGGTGCAGAAGTCCAAAAATGGGTTGTCTTCAGAGAGCCACAAAACAGTGTGGGTGGGGTGGTGGGAAGGAATTTACTACACTGTGCTGTCTTCACAGCTTTAGAATAGGAACCTTGTGGTCTCAAAAGTAGCAGGGCTATGTGAATGAAATGTGGAAACTAAGGTTACGTGACCTTCAGAAAGCTTCCTTCGTTTTCTTCAGATTTGTAGAGATTATTGGAAATCATTTGCATAGCAGATGTAGCAGGCTGTTACCACAGCTATTCTTAGCCTCCTCCCCACCTCTGGTTTTAGATCTGCTTGTTTTGAGTCCTTTCTTAACTCGGACGGCTGGCTCAGTGTAACAAGGGCTGCATCTTCCCGTGTCCACCCTGGGCCCTGAACCGAGCCCCAGTGCAGTACCAATGGCAGTCTGCCCATTTCGCTGCTTGTATGGATTAATCTGTCTGACCAGTGGCACTTTCAGGATTCATGTTTAAGTACTATGTATAAAAATCTGATTAAAATCAGAGCTGCTGTAAATACGATCTCTGTGTCTGACTGTCAATGCACTGACTTGGGTAGAACCAGAGGAAATTAAGGTGATCTTCTGGCCGTGAATGCTGCTGCCCAATTTGCATCTGCTTGATGGTACTTGGGGGTGAGTTCCTCTTTCTCTGACACAGTTTTGAGGTGAAAACATGACAGTAACTCCCTGGTCGCTGCAGCCTCCCCGTTTGTTTTCCGGTGTTTCTGATGGAGAGTTGCCAGCTGGTGAGAAGGCGCCGCAGCTGTAAATCCAATTTCGGGGTGTGGGTGAATAAGGGGTTAAAGGTGGAAGGGGCCGAGGCATTATGCAAGTGGTTAAGTAAAAAGGAAGTGCATTACAAAATGCTGAGCTCAGTAGTCTGGCTCCCGGCCAAGCCTTTTCTTTCTTCACTACAGCTGAGGGCTTTCTAAGCTTCCCACCAGTGGGTTTGTCTGAACTGTTGAGGAATGCTGCCGCCGCCGCCAGCTGACGTCAGGGCGGGTGGTTCAGCTGAGGGCCAGGCGGGCTGGCGGCGGCAGCGGGCGGGGGGGGACGGACGCAGGCCTCCTCTGCCCGCTGGGCCTCCAAATGCCCTCTTCTCCCTGAAGCTGCCTCTTCATCTCCCCAAAATGCCCGCTTCTCCCTGCGCCCTCTGCCCCGCTGGGGTCCTGTGGCCTGCCCACCACTTCCATCCCCTTCTTCGTCTTGCTCCGTCAGGCCAGGGCCTACAGTATAAAGGCGAAGTTGCTGTTTGGCTGAAAAAAAATAAGTGTGTCCCCCCAACGGCCCAAGTTCTGCTTTTGTATTTCATTTTCAGTGCTGCAGATGAGTCTGTGAAGAGGGCGCAAGAAATAACCTTTAGCTTTCAAGGTTTCAGGGTTGGAGGATTTTGAGAGGTGGCGTGTGTCTTCCTCCACTGGAGCTCCTTCCACTGCTGTCCTGTCAGGTAACAAGCGCCGTAGCAGTAAAGACACCATGGTGCCATTACAGCCCCTTTTTTCTTAAGTTAGGGGAAAAATTCTGTAGAAAAGTATTTTGAAAGTGGCAAGGTGTTAAGCTTTCAGTTAAAAATGAATAAAACTAGCCTGGTTCTGGATTTGATTGCCTTCTCTTCAGCTCTATAATCAGACTCGATGTGGATATATGGTTCTGGATTATTATGAAACAAATACAAAACATGATTGTATTTGGAAAATATGCAGGCTATGGAAGAGTGACAGAAAGCATGTTTTGCTGTCAGCCTTATTGGCAATATAGGTAAACAGAGCATTACTTAAATGTTTCTTTTTTTTAAAGGATTTTGGGAGAACTGTTGATTGATTGCAGAGGCTTCTGGGCTGCCTGGGTACTTGCTAAGCAGGTCCAGGCAGCTTATTTGAAGCTGCTCCCTTGGCTTTCTTAATTCATTTTTTTGGGGGCTACCTTTCCTCCTATAACCAGTCTTGTTGCTTCTAGTCTTCACTATAGTAAATCTGCAAAACTTCTGGGACAGTGTTTCTCATCACAGGTCTCTGGTCAGCGTGCACTTGTTACCAAGTCTCGTATAAAACAGTCTAATTGCGTTGTAAATTAGAGATACAGGTTGCAGGACTCCATTCAGAGTTTAAATATAAATACATGATGGAACCGATTTACTAATACTTCTGTGAAGGAGAAAGGAGATAGAAGAAAACCTCAAGAGAAGCCCATTTCTCTCTGCTCTCCCACTTGCTATCCCGTGAATGATACTGCAGATGTAGGTGGCATCAGTATAGTTACCTCTTCCTAGTAATAAAGGAGACAAATGAGAGAACAGTCAGCAGGCTGGAAATAACAAATTTTGAAACTGTTAAAAAGAAACTTGTTTGTGCAAGGCAGAACTAGTTCATGAAATTCATTGTCAGATGGTATTGGGGCCAAGTCTTAAGCGGAGCCAGAAAAGACCAGATGTACTAGTATGGAAAACACCTTTTAAAATTTGTTTGAGACATAACCTAGTCAGCGGTTGGGGCTTTAGGAGTCAGAAGTGAATTTCTTCTGTACTACTGAGGTGCTGCATGACTCTGGATGAGTCACTCTGCTTGTGTGTGTTGCTTTCTCCACTGTCCTTTTCCTGTCTTGTCTGTTGGAGATTATTATTAAATTTCATGACTGCTGCTGGACAGTGCATACCACAGTGGTGCCTCAAGTTCTGTCTGGGGCATCCGGGCAGTAGTAATACAGTAGTGTGACTACGAGGAAGCCTCTGGGTTGCTTCTGTGAATCAGACTAGTTTTACACCTCTCATTCCAGTGAGCACAATCTGGGATTTCCTCTTGAGCTATAAAATGACTAAGTCTAGTTAAATGCAGCATAGACAATATAAAACAGGAGTTTGGAGCTTTCAAGCTTCCTAAATATTGCTGTGTATTGAATAGAAATTGCGTATACTGGGTTTGAGCTATGAGAGACTCATTGAAGTTCTGTATTTCCGCAAAGAATAGGCACCACGTAAAGCTTAACATATTGCTTGCTTCTGAAATTCACTGTCAAGAGATTTAATTTCATGTGTGGAGATGGAATAAACTTCAAGGTTGTGGATTTTACTAAAATGTCCACATAAGCATGCATTTTTTCTTCTTTTTTGATTAAATCTATGAATTAACATTGCAGAAGCAATCTTGGTTGAGTAGTTGGTTTTCATTGGTATTATGGTAGATAGTGTTCCTCGTATTTGCTGTTTCACTTCTCTTTTCTTGGAGCCTGGTTTTTCAAGGTGCAGTGCTCCTTGCTTTTGTACCTCGAAGTCCCTCATCGTCGTGACTCATAATGAAAGAAACCTAGAAGCAGTTCAGAGAGAGAGAGATGCTCTTCCCTTGTTAACTGAAGGGAAATGTATCCAGTAATGTATCCACTAAGAAATCCTATGCAGCATAGCATTTACTGTAATTTTGAAAAGAAAAGAAGTATAGAGCAGAGCTGTGGTACCGGTACCCAAATGGCATGTTTTACCTTTGTGCTCTACCAGCTGATGGTCCTATCTTGCACAGGTCTTGTCTGTCTGTAGTGATGCAGTATTAGCAATTCAGTACAATGTAAGTGTGGAGAAACAAAACACCAAAATGCTTCTAAAAAAAGCTAGAACAATGTAGTAGCAACACCTTTGCAATTATAGGTGTTGTATCCCTCTGTTAATGGGCAGAGAGTAATAGTCAGAGATCAAGCTCCTAATAAAAGCCGTGTGTGTACTAGCTGCTTTCCCTGGGTGATCCTCCTTTCCCTGACAGGATATTAACTGCCATGTTTTTTTCTGTATCACCTATTTGGGCAAAGGGGTACTTGGGCTAAATTTGCATCCCTGTCTTGAGTTTTAATAACTAAAGAAACTTGAAACACAACGTGTCCTTGCCTCACTTCTCTTCTAGAGGCATTAACTAAAAGGCAACTTCACATACAGCTACGGAAACTACTTTAGCAAGGACTGTGATTAAGACACCACTTTTTCTTCCTTTCCTTTCCTCCCACTAGGTCTATCTTTGGGGACTGCCCATCTGGTGAACTCCAGCAGCCAGAGAGCTGAGCACTCACAGCTGGTGGATAAATTAGGAATAATAAATTAGGCAGCTATTTGATTAGGTAAGAAAATAACACTCAACAGAACTAGTTTCCTGAGTATTACGAGTAGTCAAAAATAATTTGTTTTTAAGTGCAGCAAAAGGCATTTCCAGTGATTCTAAGTACAACCCTTTGCAGAAGGTGAATGTGAAAGCTTTACAAGTGTCTCCCCCCACCCTTTTTTTAATGTGCCATGGCACAAAAAATGGCTTTGTCTTGCAGCTGTTTCTTAATTTTCATGGGGTGGGGATGGAAATGCCCCTCTAGCTTTAGAAAGGCAGTGGGTTTTTTGTTGTTGGTTTGTTGGTTTTTTTGCTCTCTCCCCTCTGGTTTGGTGAATCAGGAGAATGAAAATATCTCTTGCTTGACGCTTGCCTTGATGGGATTTGGATGTGGTAGGGGTGACAAATAAACAACCTTTCTGTCCCATCCCATTTGCTGCATATTGCTTCCTTTTCCATCTCTCCGTCCCCAGACACTTGGCAGCTTTCACTTCAAGTCTGTCTGCCCAGCATCCCATATTGTCCCTACACCAGGATGTGAGCTATAGTGACAGTATAATTGGTGCCCTTTGCCAGGAGATCCTGGGGAGCTGCAGGAGTCTCAGCTGAGCAGCAGCGAGGAGGAACTGAATGTTAATGTCTCTGGGAACCCCACACCAAATGCAGTGCATGGCTCAGAGCTCTTCTGCACAGTGTAGACTTGACTGTGGGTGGCTGGCTTGACTGTTGTAAGTTATTTAAATTTTTCTCATAATGCTTCTAATAACAGTAAAATAACTGTATCCACAGGGGACTGTAGCTGAATGAGTGAATGGAGCCTTTTCTTAAACTTCTGTTAAAATGTCTTTTCAGTCCCTGTAGAAAGTTTTTTGTTAACTTTGAACTCTTGTATCTTTTTGATTTGAACCTTGATTTTGATTTGACTGTATTCCACTCTTTTACCTTATTCTGCAAAATATAAACTGCATTTTATTAACTCTAGGGTGTAGATGGAACAGCTCATTGTGCTGAGTGTATCTTTTGTCTGCATACTGGAAGCAAGACACCAGTTGGTGTGGTTTGGATGTGGCTGGCCTGTGCTAGTAGGAGGCCCAGAGTTAGGAGAAGCTGGATCCTGCTCAGTTAGAATTTGGTTAAAGAGATTTTGTGTCCTCTTTGTTGTTAACTGCTCAAGTATGGATGATTGTTTTCCATGAAGCATGGTGTAACCTTGTTCTAGCCTTGAAATGTATTACAGAGCTCTTTTGTACTAGCTGACAAATTCTTGTAACACAGTATGGTACTTAGGTTGCAGAGATACTGTAATAGTACATTGAGATACAGCATCGTCTGCATTTTTCCAGTGCTTTGAGATTTGTTGTATCTGTAGGAGCAGACTGGAAGAGTACAGGCTTGGTTTTGGCAGTCTTAATGAAATTTTGGAAACTTTCTCTTGAGGCTGTTTTCAAAGTATGTTCTTTGAAGTGTCAGTTGCTGCACAGATCCTTATAATCGGCGTGTTGTAAAGCTAACTGAAATTAAAAATAATAAGCAAAAGGATTCACAGGTTTTGACATAGGTGCTCCTGCCTGTCTGGAGTTCCATGGTGGTTTTAGTAAGAGTTTATTAGAAATTTATTAGCTGCAAAATTGATAATGCAAAAGTACAGTATCTGGCTTTTATGCTGATAACAGCACACTAACAATTCCTCTGTGTTTGGAAGTAACTTCTGTGGGTAACTCTGTATTAATACTCTTTTCTGTGCATTGATGTTTCAACAAATAACACAAATAACAATTACAGGAAAGTGACAAAGCAGCATTTTTATAAGCAGATTTATGCAGGTTGGGTTTTTTCTTTGCTCACTGCTCTTTTCCCTGTTTTGGCATAAAGCAGTGAGATACTTTTCACATCGACAGGTGGAAACATGAAGAAAATTTTGACTTCACTTGCCTGTATAAGGATCTGTTGTCTGAAATTTTTTGCTGCTTTCAAAACAACAGCTGTCTTTGTACTAGCAATTTACAACTGTATTTACTATGAACTAGTGCCTAGCAACATCTAGGCAGTGCTTTTGCTGCTACAGACTACTCTGTCACAGTGTATACTATCTAGTTGATTTTTTTTTTTTAGGTGAGCAGTGTCTGTTTAAGATACCATGAAGTGTCTGAGTTTCTGAGTCTTGCCCTGGCTGGAAGTGAATTGTTATATTTGGTAATAGATATTTGAGCTGTTGTGGATGCTGAGTCTGAAAAGGTTCTGATGGTGAAAGAGCAGAGAGGAGGTTCTTTTTGGCTGAAAGGTTTGGACAATTAAAAATTTTTATTGTGAATGTGGCTTGTTCTCCGTAAATACAGATTTCCCATTGAATGGAACATTAAAAACCAACCCCCGGTGAATTCTGGATGATTCTTTTTGACAAGTGGGGACGTTTCCCAGGGAGGTTGCCAATGTAAACATCTTGTGTGTGTGCTACCTTGGGCTCCTCCCGCTGCCCCACCTCTTTGAAACAACTTAGTTGGCACTGGCTTTGTCAGCCACTGTTGCGCAGGCTGCTGGAGTTGAGCTGGTGGTGCTATTGTTTGGGAATTACTGCCTAAAACTAGAATCTCTTTAGCCAGCAAGACCTCCGTGTGGCAGGGAACATTATCTGCAGTTTGTCTTCCTGCTTCCATCTACTGGGAGGGGGAAACGGATGCAACACAGCTGCACATATTTCAGAGAGCTGGAGAAAGCAAATGACCAGGTATGAATTTTTGCTCAAACCGTACCTGTTTGGAATAATTTGAGTTCAGCTTGATTGTTTTTGAAGAATATTTGTGGGTTTGTGAATGTTTTGTAAGCTTGTAAGGTTTTCACAGAAATGCAATTCCTGTGAAATAGCTTAACCTGGTCCCAAATACTTAGTTATCTAGTTTAAAAGCACATAGGCTTTGTTTATTTCTTTTAAAACCCCCAACACTTATAAATAATTGTGTTACGAGTAGAGATGTAGTTTATTAAAATCGGGACTAGCAAGATGAGTATATTGTGTTAATGATTGCAAGTTGGTGCAAAGTGTGCTTGGAAGCTGTTGCTGTTAGTGGGGATTTCACATTATGAGTATTGGACCTTGTCTATGTGGAGGGGAGGGAGAAAGTTGTATATGATATGCCAAAAAGTGTTTCTTCAGTAATTAAACAATATTTTTGTTTGACACCATTTCAACTACCTGCTTAATTTGTGAGGTTTAATTAAGATATAGTCAGCTTGTGCTGATATGGACATAAAATCAATGCCTATTTTGCCTGAGGAAAAGGCTCTTTTTCCTTTTGGAGTCTGGCTACGTCTTTTTCTTTTTTCTTTTTTTAAAGAAAAGATGATTAGCAATTCAGAGAGCAGAAGCAAATAGCCATTTTTAAAATTCATGTCCTCAAATGTTAATTTGATGCTTTGAGGCATAAATGACCTTTCTAACCAGCCCAAACTTGTCAAAGGAACGATAGAAACAAGCTGCTTTGTTCTAATACAACAGGCTGCTTTTCAGGGAGAATTTCAAAACAATTCTGCCTCCCTCTTCTCAACAACATTAAATTAAACTTTGGCCTGTGCTACATTTGAATTTAGATGTGTATGCATCATTAGAGAGATGGTGATGGAATCTAGACAACCTGTGCAAATTGAACCATAGACTTCAGCTCCTGAAGCCCAGGGCAAGTGAATCATGCATTCATCCATAGCTACCCCAGCTGGTATTAGTTAGCACTGGAAAAGCAGTTAGGTGTGGGTCAGAAGCTGAGGGGAGGATTAAAAGGGGATTTCTGCTTGTCACAAAACTGAAGAATGGGGCGGGAGGAAGAGGAGAGGATAGAAATAAAACCACCACTTTTTGAAACCTTTCACTGAAGTGCTTAGATTGCTGTATACACCTTGGAGGTCAGATTTAAAAACTAAATATAAATCTTCTAGCTCCTAGGGATTTCATTGAGACTAGAACTGTGTTTAAGTATATGCTGTACAAACAGGAAGAACACTTAGTGCATCAGTGCCAACTCTCTGTCATTATCAGATTTACCAGATAAAAGAAACACATAAAAGGTCAGGGTGGAAGATATTAGGCAATATCACAAATGAATGTCTTTATAAAAGGTAATGCATTCTTTTTTCTACCTCTTTCCAAAAAGAAGTTAAACTAAATTTGGTACTTGAATACCATTCTTTCCTGCCAGCTGTGCTCGTAGCATCTGAAATTAATCTCTTGTAAGACTGACATGTTTCTGAAGCAAGCACCACAGTAGTAAATTTTTTCTGAGATGAGTTAGAGTACTAATCTAGTGTTGCAGTTCTTGTATCTTGTCTATTTTTCTTATCTATATTTTTTTGTCTTCGCTCACTCATTGATCTGCATCCAAAAAAGGAATATCTAATGCTTGAATTTGTTCAAACTTTAGAAATTGAAAGATGTCCTTTAGTTGTTTGCTATTTTTCCCATTATTTACCTGTTCAGGGATTTGCCTGGCATGTTCCGCTGTATAACCCATATTGGCTTTGTTTATCCAAAGCACAATCCTGCCATAAGTTTCCCAGCTAGATGGGAGGAGGCAGCACTGGTCACTTTCAAATACGCAGCAGCTGAGCTGTATCATAAAATCTCAGGATCATGTTATTACCGTTCAGTAATATTTGGTTACTTGAATCTTTTATGATAGAGCTTATTTTATCTTCGGGATGAAAAACGCAGTATGTTATGAAAATATGAGGAAAGCTGAGGTGTTTCCTTCAGCTTTGCTTTTTAGATGATCTTCTTAAAGCTGTTTTGTATAAAATGGGAAGAAGAGAAAATACTTATCTTCTTGGTTTCTCTCTTTGGCCAAGTAGATGGTTCATATATAACTCCTAATGGTAACTTTTCTGACACTTCAGGATCCTTTCATGAAGGTTTTTTACTTCGATAGACTCCCTGGTTTCCATGTGTATTGCATGAATTTCTCACATAATGTGTGGTGTTGGGTTTTTTGATTGCTTATGGATCAAATGTATATACATCTTGTTTTTTAAAATTTTCTTTTTGTTTTGATCCCTAGCAAGAGGAAGCTGGTCTTATGGCCTGAAATTTGTATAAAGCACTCAAGTCAGCTCAGGCTAAAACTTGGCCAGATGCTATACCTGTGTCAGTCATGGTGGACCAGAACATATCACTTCTTACAGAGACTGGGGTTATCTGACGCCAGAGAGAGGAGAAATAAAAGTAAAAGCTGAATTATTGCTTCCAAGAATAGTGAGTTCTTCCTAAAACATCAACACATGAACAAACTGTAGGACACAAAATTCTGCTCTCTGGATGAGAACAGAGAGACGCTTCTTTTCTACTACAGTGTCTGCAAAATCAGCCTGCAAAGCCGTTCTGGACCATAAGGCACTTTATCAGTCTGCAGTCTTCATTCAGATCTAGGAACGAGCTGTGACTGCCACGAGGAATGCATATGCATGTGCAGCGTTGCTGGTGGAAAGCTTGGGCCAACAGCACATAGCTCAACACATTGACATAAGTACGAAAAATGCTTGTTAATTATCCCATAGCTTATTAAGTTTGCCGTTGATTCTGGTGGTTGATCCAAATTGCTGTCAGACTGTATTTTCTTGCATACACACACATGTGCTTTTGCTTTAAATTGGTACAGCTATCTCAATTCTAGTTGTACGTATTTTAAGCAACAGCTGGATTCTTTTATATTTGGTTATTTGACACAAGTAAGTATCTGGATGGAGCTTTAGGTGAGGTTTTAAGCACAGCGGAACTTTAAAAAAAACTCTGCTGTAATTACACTATCACTGGCTTTTATCCAGCCAAGGTTTATCTACTCTGAGGCCGCAGCCTTTTTTAAAGATTGGAATTCCTCTATATGCCATACACCTATAAGATATCAGCACAGTAAGCTGCTGAAAATGCTTCTTCATCTGTTTGGCCTTGAGTGTGTTCTGTGCTGCCATGACAACTTGGTCACAAAGAGCTTTGGCTTTGTGGTTTCCAGGCCTGATTAGTACAATGTACTGTAATTAGGAATAGGAAAAACCCCCACAGGCTCTTTTCCAATTTAAATATTCCCACTGCTCCCAAGACTTCCCCAGCTTTCATTGTGCATTGTTTCAGATTAGTCATAATTGAAATATTTATTTTGTTTAGTGCTGCCCAGACACTGGGAAGAGTCCCTGGAATTTATCAGAACTTTCAGCCTCTGAACAGCTTGGGTTTGGGGTCTCTTTGAGAGGGTTCTATGATTTGATATGCACCCTAAGAACAATCTGAGGTACTAGTATAACAGCATTTCCACATCGTACTTTTATAGTACCAGTGCTTATCCAGAAGAGAATTATAGATAATACAAACAAGACTACTTATTTTGCTCTTGACACATTCTTCAGTCGCTGTTACTTCTTTCCTGTGCCAGTGTAGATGGGAAATGAGTTGAACATTAAAGCACTGAAATGGGAAAGAAAGCAAAACACAAAGCTACATGTGTTTAATTTTTCTAGGTACAATGGTAACTGGTCTGACAAAATAGTCTTAGTTTTTTCCATTTTTTTAATGTGAATTGTAACTTAAACAAATGGCATGACTTTAAATTTTTTTACTACAGCTGCTGTAGAAATGTGTGCACAGCTACTGTTTTGGTAAACAAAGCCTAGTAGCCAGATGGCAGTAATATTTAAAAAGTTGAGTGATATGGTTTGGGAAGCATCCAACTGGAATATGCTGTGCTTTGCCTAGGTACCTTAGATTACACAGTGGAAGACTTTAAATGTGTTATCACTGCAGTGTCTTGAAAGAACAAATACACTATTATGTAGAATACAAATAATGCTTATTAAACTTGCAGTTGATTTTTTTCTGATAGATCATCCAAATTGCTGTCAGACTGTATTTACTTACACATAAACAGATGTGCTCATGCTCAGAATCGGGATAACTATTCCAAACCTAGTTATGCATATTTTAAACAACTGTTAAATACTGTGTTTCAAATAATTTCTGGTTTCATGAAGGCTTAATTTTTCTAATAGGTCCTTTCCTCACCCTTACTCCATTCCATCCTCCTACTTGAAAGGTTCAAACTTGGTACATTTGGCTAGCTGCTGTATGACTGGAAAACTGCCTTTGAAGGAAGAAGGAAAATAGTTTTCTTCCAGGGTATGGATGCCCAGAGTACTCTGGTGGTCTTTTTATATTTTTAATCTGTTGGGTAATTGTTTACCATGGTGCGTTAAAACAGTCAGCTTAGTGGCTTTGCCTAGTTTCTAAAAGTAG
The DNA here is from genome assembly GCF_965638725.1 of Aptenodytes patagonicus. NCBI lineage: Eukaryota > Metazoa > Chordata > Aves > Sphenisciformes > Spheniscidae > Aptenodytes > Aptenodytes patagonicus. The sequence continues at coordinate 23,093,061 of NC_134982.1, forward strand.
GCTATGGACTAGACTGGAAGATTCTTAGCATCAACTTAGCCACTGTCAGATTTACTGGGAGATAATGAATCGGATCCAGCTCTTGGTGACAAAGCTATGGGAAAGTATGATCCTTGAGCTATTAAGCGGCACTTTTCTAAGACATGAAGTAAGTATTCTCAATAAATGGTGACAGACTTCTTTCTTTATTAAAAACTGGGGAGGCCTTCCTGTAGGGTTGCCTGCCTCTTCCCCTCTCCCCCTGCTTTTGATGTGGGAAAGGTGCATTGTGAAACCGTTGAAGCAAACAAGCGGGACACCCCCCCATCCTGTCTAGACTACCTGTTTCTCATGCACTGCTCTTCCTTGGAGCAGATGTTACATGTTGTGCTGCTCGCTCCTCCGTGAGCAGCAGCATGGGCTCTCTTCCTCCTTTCGTATGGAGTTCTCTGCTGGTGTTAGACATCCTTTTCATCTGAGGGGGTCGGTTTACCCTGCAAGCTTTTTACATACAAACTGTTGCTTTTCAGAGTGCTGCAAATAGGGAGCAGTTTTTGGCAACTGCATGCTGACTTTCCTCTGGAGCTGGGAGAGGCCAGGTGTTGTGCAGGCACTCCTCCAGGATAGCCATCAGTCTTGCTGTGGCTTAGCCCACTCTGCCATCGTGCTGTGCCTTCACTGCCTTTCCTCAACATGACTCTGTGCAATCCGTAATAAAGGGAGAAATGGATCCCCCCCACCTACCCCCACACACACCAGTGCAGATGACTTTTTGTGGATCATGAATGTAAATAATACTCTAGTGCTGCAAACATTAGCAAACTGCCTCTGGTGTGTTGGAAGCTTTTTCTCTGCCCTTTGAAATGGTGGTGGAGTGGGTCAATGGCGTGCAGCATCCAAGTACTCGAGCAAGCAGCTTCCTTATAGCAGGGCCCTTAGAGTCCTGGGGAAAACAAAGCAAAACAAACTTCATTAGGTCGTTGGAGGCACAGGTACTTAGATTACGGTCATTTTCTGTCTCTTCGTTACCCTTAAAGAACAGTTAAGAAGGAAAGTTTCCTCTGCTTTCAGGAAAGGGGTTTTCTTACTGGAGAACTCCAGGCCAGGAGCACTGAATCCAAACAAATGTTACTCTCTTTTTATTAAGGCTTTTTTTCTTGCTTAACAGGTAATTAAGCAATAAAAAAATAAGGTTAAGGAGTTTGTTTTCAGTCAGTATTAACTCTGAAAGAATAACTACAAGTAGTATTTGTTTTGGGCTGGTCAGATTGTAGAACATCTTTAAAATAATTATTCATTCTCTTACTAAACCACCATTTCATTACAGCAATAGATCCTACAAATGTCTTCAGAAACATTTCGTTTGATTATAAAAATGAATTAATGTAAAAATTCTCTGTCCAAATGTGGTAAACAATAAGGTTGCAGGGACAGCTAGATTAAAAACAAATCGCTGAAACTCACCTGGAATTGGAAAAGCCACAAGCATTATTTCTGTGTTTGTTTGGAAGATGGACTGAAGAGAAAATACAAGGGTTACTTCTCTTAATATCCTGGACAATTTATTTTTTTCTGTTTAGCTTTTTCCAGAAATGAAGTATTATCTTGCTTTAAAAGGTGGTTTCTTCAGCTGTCTTTTGTTTTTCATGGTCTAGAAGGTTTGGAATTTGCATTGCCCTCTCATGCAAAAAGCAAACATCACCTTTCAAAACAAAATGTGTGGACTGTGACATATTTTCTTTTTAAAAGTAAGTTCTGTTTTTTTCTGACCAGTTTTATCTCTGGCAGGAATATTTTAAAAGCATATTAAATTTGCAAAACCAGAATATAACAGTTCCATTTTCTACTTCATGAATTTTATGTAGATGAATAAAAAAATAAAAACATATTAGACTTTTTTAGAAGAGTCTCAGTTCTGCTTCATGGTTTTGGTATTCAGATTGTTTCTCTTCATGTGGACTACAAGGGGGTTGTCTTTGTTAAATAAGCCTATGGAAGAAATAGATTTTTTTTTCTGTTGTTGTTTGTTCTGAATCTGGCATTATTCATTTGAGAAATGACTCTGCCCTCATATGCTTCATAGATGTCAATAGTTGTGATGGTCCTTCCTCACTGATAGGGTCACCATTGCCTCATCTTGAGAGGTATTGATATGTTGTTTGAACAGCTTACTGCTTTAAAGAGAGACACTTCTTATATTCCTGTAACAGCACAAAAAAAGATTAAAATACTCTTCTTGCTGCTTTATAGTGTCTTAAGCAGATCCCAACCAGAGAAGATTAACTGACAGTTTTCCTGTTCTGATTGCACACAAACTCTGTGTGTGTGCATATGTGTGTAAGGGGTGGGAGGGGGGGATGTTGGTCTTTCCTTCTGCAGTTCTTCCCTGGTACAGTCTTCTCAGCATCTGCAGTCCATGCTCTGATCAGCGATGCACAGCAGGCAGCCACCTACTTCAGCCTGCTGATTTCTCTAAGCTGTCAGGCAATGCAGTGATGCTCTGCTTTACAAAATTCTGAGGGCAGTGTTTGGGTTGCACATCAGAGCAGCCTACATGTGTGTGTTGGGTGAGCAGAAAGACCCAGTCCACTGGAGTCCTTTGGTCCTCAGGAATGAGGATTGTCTACTGTGTAAATAAAGAAAGGAGGGATAGGAAAACCTTGGGCGTCCTTTCATATCCAAACAATGGGCTATTTGACTATGTCAAATATGCTACATGCTCGTAGCAGGTAAGAGAAGACTAGATTGAGGCTCTGTCTGGCCAACAGGGGCTGTCTCTGCCACTTTTCTCATCTGTAGATCTATTTGTAGCTTGGAACAAGGAGAACGGACCAGCTGGGGGTTTTGTTCCTAACATCCTGTGGGGGTACTTCAGTGTTGTCATAGCCCCCAAATCTTCCTAACATCAAAATGATCTGAAAACTAATTCTAGAGCAAATGTCTGCCTGCACAATCCTGAGCGTCTAGTTGAGATAAAGCTTGTTTTAGCTAAGTATACTGGAATTTCCTTTGCCTTGCATTACATTCGCCCTCCAACAGAGCAGATTATCGCTTGCTCCAAAGCAGGTTTAAAGTAGTGTTTCCCAGAGGGCATCACTTCAGTAATACAGAGTACATTCGTTACCCTTACTTGGGCTGCTTTGGAAATATGTAATTCAAGTCAAAATCTGAGCTGAGAACCATACATGCTAGTGCTCACTGCCTTCTAGACTAGATGGCCAATCATTTTGTCATCTGAAATAACCATGTTCCTAATCAGTTTTCCCTGAGTTAAGTTGTAGGGAGGATTGGTGACACTGTCCTGATGACATTTGGCATAGGAGCATACTGAAGTCTTTCCTGAAGGACGTGAAACATATTGTGTGTGTGGGTCCAACACTTGACTCCAAAACCCTTGTTTCTCTAGTTTAAAACTTCAATTTCTTTCCTCTGAGGTAGTTTGCTATTGGGAACAAAATGATTAATAGCTGTATGTAATAGAGCTTAATATTACTGCTTCGAGTGTCCTCTAGTAGAAAGAATAAAATCTGTTGCAAAGGCCACTGCTCTAATACAAGTATTCACATTTCCTGTGGCAAGAGCAGCCTGGAGCAGGTTTCCCACCAGTTGTCGAGGTATGATTCCCTTTCCACTTCCCTTTGTATCAAAACAATGTAAAACTATAGACTGGGGAGTGAGACCCAGGAAACAAACAATTATATTAGTAGTTGCAGGCCAGAAGCTTGTCATGTTCGGTTATCTTGCCCTGAGTCCTGAGTTTTTTCGGTCTAGAATAGTCTGAGCTGCTCATCTGGGGCTCTGTGGCAAAGAACACCAGGGAGAAGGCCTAATAAGAAGTACAATGTTTTTCAAAGGGAATAATGCTACTTAAGAGTACATAATAATCTGAACAAACAGGCAATGAACAGCATATAATTCTGCACGTTATGCAGTGGCATTAAATATACATATTAGTAAGGTAGCAGACGCTGTAGTTGTGAAATTGCCTTGTAAAGTAGCAGTCTTTAGCAGCAGGGTGCTGCTCTATGTGAGACTCCTTCACATGTAATGAATAGCTAATTTCAGCTCTATAGTCCATGAGAGACCGGAGGGTATCACGGAGGGGTAGAGCATTCCGGCAACCAAAACCAGTAGGATGTGCTGAGATGTGCTTTTAATGGAGCAACATTTCTGAGCTCTTGGGGGCAAATTCATAAAGAGGGATGCTCATCTGTTACTTTGTATTCAAACTGAGGAATTACTGCTGCAAACGGACAAGCAGGCATGTGAAGCGCAGGTTGCAGGGATGAGATGGTGATAGGTGTCGGTTCTTCTTCTGAGGTGGTGGATGTCTTGTTTTTTTACTTTTTTTTTGCAACCAACAGATGAAATAAAAGCAAGCAAAAGCATATATGAGAATTGGCACTGAAAAGGTGAGCAACGTCTTCCTTCTTTCAGAGCATGTGAGGATGCTTGTTGAGCCAATTAATATGTCACATTGGAAGATTCAGCTAGCAACTGAATCTGGCACTCACATCTCATGAGCATTGTCTTGTGAGAGGTGAGAACTAGGAGTTTTCTTGCTGAGAAACAGGGTTTTGCTGAGTAAGCAGGGGCCAACAAGCTTTGTGTATTTCAGGTTCATTACTGATATTCTGTGTTTGTGAAGTATTTTGAAAATAGTTGCTCTGATGTTCAAATGTTTATGTAGGAAAGTGACCCCATTTAACCTTAAACTGTCATCGTTGCTTGTTAGGACCAAGCTAGGTCTGTGAATCTGAACTTCTAAGACTTGCTTAGAGAATTTAAGAAGGGCAGGAGGTATCATATGGACATCTGTCACGCTCTCATCCAGAGATTCAGACTGCAGAGAGGAAAGGCAGATTTCTAAGGAAACAGCTGATTATGTTTGCAGCTCCTGATATCTGTCTCACTCCTTATCAGAGGAGGAAGCCTCCTGTTTGACTAAGTAAACAGGAAAAACCAGATGTAGGGAATAGTAATCCTTGCTACATAGTCTAATCTACCATGGTATAGTGAATGATCTATGTAAACCATTTCTCAATAGATAAAAATAACCTAAATCATAGTTAACCTTCTGGAAGCATGTTGCTAGTTAAACAGTTCTTTTCCTTCCCATTTGACTGAAGAGGGTATGGATGGATTTTTTTGGGGTGTCATTTTAATTTTAAAAAGTGGACAACTTTGGCATAGTGCCTAGCTGCTTCCTTCAAATTACTCAGAGCAGGGTAGATTTGCGGAAATGGATGGGGATGTTGTTGCAGGGGAAAAGACTGAAAGCATTCTTTCTAGATACTTTAAATTTCTTTTGAACTATTTAAAGTATAAAGAAAATAAATCAATAGCCTTCTATGTAAGGGGCCTGAATTGGAAGTATTTCAGTTTATTTTGATGAGACCTGGCATATTGACAGTGTTAAAAGTTAAAGGCCCAGTTTTCAGTTTATGGTTCTTCATCATTGTAACAGAGGCTAGATACAGAATTTAACTGTTTTGTTTCTGCCTTTCTTATTGTGATACAAAGAATTAGTTCAAATACTAGCAAGTCTCTCGATCTGAGTATCTTGGGCAACACTGAAAACTAATTCATATATTGTCTTGTCTCTGTCTTGCTATTTAAGTGCACTGTGACAACACAACCTTAGGCAGGTGACAATGGTATGATGTAATAGTCCAGTATGTTGCTGAATTTAATCTAAGCGAGAAAACAATCTTTAACCATTAGTAATAATGTCAACAACTGATGTTATAGGCATGATTCCTGTTCAGCTTTTCTACCAGGAAAGGGCACCCTCTGTCTTTACCTGCATCTGTTTCAGAGTTCGTATAAACATCTGTTTTTTCTTCAAGAATTTGGAATGGTCTTCTGGGATTTTTTTTGTCCCAATTATGTTTATGTAGATTATGATAAAAGTTAAGAGCATAGACAGAGAACCTTTTCTTATCACAAAAGGTAGACCTGTAGGCATGAGACCTGCATCGAAAGGTAGGTTTAATACCACTACAAGACCAATGTCTACTTTGAGATAAGTAAAATTGACAAACAACTTGAGCCACAAAATTAGTCAGCAGTGTACTTAACCTTGTGGGTTGGGTTTCATGTTGATCAGTGAAGCCTAACCCTTGACTATTTTAGTAGGCAACCAAAGCTAACAAAATGAGGCATTAACCACATTTCCACAAGTACACCCACCACCTACCAGCTTATCACAAATGCTAATAGTTGTAGTATAGATAGGTTATCAGAAGCTGAAGCCCAAAAATAAATGGCAAGAGAATTCAGGGATCTGGAAGGGAGAGAGTTACTTCATCGTTGCATGAAAGCAGCTTGTTGCTTGGCTCTCTGGTAGATAGAGAGATTTGCCATCCTTGAGGTTTTTGTCTTGTCTCCTTGGTTTTTCTGTCTCCCTGCAGTGCATTGTAAAAGTGAAATAAATGATGGTGGTCTTGTAATTGTTTCCTTTTCCTCTGTGAAAAGGTAGTTGTAAGGTGTTCCTTGTCAGTGAAAGTTAGAAATGTTGTATGTTACCAGATGTGTTTTTTGTTGGGGTCCTCAGTCTAATAGCTTATGTACTATAAAACCTGGTCTGGAGGCCAAACCACAGCATGCTGACTTCCAGTAACTTGCTTAATAAATCTAAATGACAAATTAGATTGTGTTTAGCTGTATAACTTGTCCTCCTTCCTTAGACTGTTTGTTTTCTTCAATTTATCCTGGAAGTTTTGCTTCCTTGATTGTGCAGTTCTGTCTTTTCCTTCTTCCCCCTGCCTTTCCAAACTTTTCACGATCTCTGTATGTGGTGCTGTCTGGAAAGTTTTGATTTTGTGGGTGTGAAGCATGAATTTAAAAAAAGAAAAATCTCACGTTATTGTTCAACCCTATGAATATTAATAGAGGCTTGGATAACATGTTATGTACTAACATACTATCTAGAATCTGATTAACAGTCAGAATAACAGTAGCTTGTTAAACTTCTGGGTGCCACAGGTTAGAGGTAAATATTCCTAAGAATTTCTTGGCTCTGGCAAGGAAGAATGGCATGCCTTGCTTATTCAAGGAGAATTAGTGTGTGGCTTTAGAGGAAGGGGTAGGCTTCTAAATTACCTCTTTAACAAAATTGTGTATTAATCTTACCTGCATTGTTTGAGGAGCAGTCGTGTGCTCTGAATGTGCTAGCATTGGCTTAGTCAGTAGGATAACATACATCAGGCTCCCCCACCCGCACACACCTACCCTTACTTATTCCAAGTGCTTGCTGTTCATGCAGCTCCCAGAAATCAGAGATGCCAAGAAATTAGGGCCTGGGAACATACATATCTGTTACTTCAAACAAAAAAATTATTTGTATTCTGTAAATATAAAAAGATACGTGAACAACTTACACTCAAAATTGTTTGTGCCTTTGGAAATCCATTTTTCTTACATGAAGCCTGTTCATTCTGCATTCCATGTCTGGAAAGAGGTGGTGCACGTCTATATGGAGGAGTACTAGTATGGCAAGTCTTATCAGCCTGTTTTGACAATGGGGTGCACTAGCCATGACTACTGTATACTGATTTGATTTCATTGAGTAATAATTGGAACAGTGAGAAGTGAATTAGGATCTAGCCTATCAACAGTATGGAAAAACTGTGAACCACAAGAAACTGATTTCATACAGTATGTCCACTTGTTCTGTGGGTTTAGGCTGTGTGCCAGTGTTATCAAGGATATTCTGATGTGTAATATAAGTGATCTTTGCATGACTTTTTTTAACACTTATTGTTATTACAATAATTCCTTGAGATTCCAGTCTGCATTTGGAGGTCCACTGCAGTTGGGTCTGGACAGCTAGAAAAAAGATGCTTCCCCCAACGTTGGCTTCAACCATGCAAGGGTGACTCACTTGGGATGTTGGTGGTTTTTTAGACTTTCATCTTGGAACTCTTTCAACACTATGGTTTTAGTGGCTTTTTCTCTGCTGCTTTGTCAGGAAATACTACATAGTACTTTGTTATTTTTGCTGGAATCCCTTGTAATGCTCTGGTGACCAGAGGAAGTTGCTGAAAACATTTATCTTGTAAAATTTACTGTCCAAAATGAACTGAGCCCCTCCCAAAGTCCTGCGTAGTGACTTAAAAGGCTCTTCTCTTTACTTCCACTTTAATTATGAATAAAACAGGAGTTCAGTGAATATCCTGACTCTTGCAGTAATACACAAACATTTGTTAAAAAATTAAAGCAATAAAAACATTTTGTAAAGGCTAAGAATTAAGTCTTTGAATATTCAGTATACAAGTGGAAGAATAGAATCATGGCCATAAAGAAGGGGTCTCCCTTACTTTCTGGGAGTTTTAATGCCATTTTTCATTTGGCACAAGTGCAACATTGATCTCTTCCTTTTTTCTCTCCCCTTTTTAAACAAAAGAAAATGACTTATTCCACAACTAGTAATGGAAATGGGAGTGGCAGTTTCCTCTTTTAGGCCAAGTATAACATTGCCTGATGGAAGGTCAGTTTAGTTTCAGAATTACATTGGCTTGCGCTTTTGCGTAGTTTAAACTTGAACTGTTTGAGTGCAGTCTTAAATTACTCAACCAGTTAAATGTTTTGTGTTGTTGGAATGACCTAAATATGTTTTACTGCAGGATGCCTGTGTTTCAGACATTCTGTGCTGGGTTTCCCAAACTAAGTATGGCTGTAGAAATCCAGACATACTCTTTTCAGGAAGTAGTCATTTTCTAATCTTTTTAAAATCTCTTCCCAAGTTTATATCAGTGATTGCTGTTGTCTTCCTTTTCAGGATTTTATCCACTTCCCATTAAAAAATACAGCGGGAGTTTGATCAAGCCCTTATCAAGAGGATGAGAAAGCAGTTTTTCCTGATGATAAAGCAGTGTTATGAGTCAAGCAGGATATAATTTTTAAAGGTTTTTCCTTCTTGCTTTCACTCATCTTCTGATGAAACTCTGTGCTGTTCTGTGGCCTATGTTAATTGAATTCAGTTTGTCTTTGAAAAGCCATGTAGACAACTGCTGCTAATCATGCTTTATTTGTAAAAGCCGAGCACTGTTGGAGCCTTACAGAGGCACTGTACAAATTAAGTCGAAGATGAACCCTAACTTAAAGATAAAGTGAAGCTGATACAGCCTCTGTGACATAAGCAAAGGATATGTGGTAGCAACAATAAAGAGCGTGAAAAGAGCAGAGATGTGGTTGGACGGGTGGAGGGAAATTTTGAAACAAAAAAAATTGGGTTAGGCTGGGTTCTTCCTCTCTTTCCCTACCTTAAAAATGAGCAGGTCTTGCTGGATGTTTTCTTCAGTCTCAGATGATTTAATTTCTGTTACTTTTGGTGGAGACAGATGTTTCTTAGTTGAAGGTAAGCCTTTAACTGTAGACATGTAATACAGAAAATTTCTCCTCTTAGCAATAAGCATGTAAATAGTATCTTTAAAAAATGACTGTACTGTATCTGTTTGACAGGCAAGGCATCTTCTAAGTTGCTTAAAACAACTGCTAGTCTCTAAATATTTACTTTCATGAATGTAAGAGCAGCTTATTTCTTGTTGTATTGCTTTAAAGATATTTTAATGAAAGCAGGAGGTTTAATCTGAGTTTGTTTGGTTTTGTTGCTCTTCCTCGTTTGCAATCACTTTCCCATTTGTGATATTTATGCTTGTGCTGTAGCAAGTAAGCGTAATTTCTCCCCGCAAATGGGATGCAAAAACTAAGTAGTGGTAAAAGCTGAAATGACATCACTTTGGGAGATGGGTACCCTGGGCTATGAGATGAACCTCTGCTGCCTGCTTCTGCTCACCATAGTAGAACAAATTCCTCCTCAAAAGCTAGCAACAAATGTCTTTGCACTGATCCTCTGCAGACTGGTCATAATTAGTCCTTGTTCTTGGGCACCCTCAGCGTGTTCCCCGGGATGCAGATCCTTGCAGACTGTTTGCACATCCTGCTGTCTCAAACTGTTCCCTTTGCAAAAAAACAAGGGCCTGTTGAAGTTCACCAGCAGAATGAGGGTTGGTTTATCAAAATTTAAATGTGGATTAGTAATCTGTCTTAACCTCTTGTTTCCAGCCTTTGTTATGTCTGAATGTAAACTTGAGCCTGATGCTGGCCTACATTTATGTTCTATTACAATTCACCTATAAACATTTTAGTGTACATTAGCTGGACGGTCTGGGCAGTGTGGTTAGTTGAAAGCTCAATTATTTTGGACTAGCTCTACTTCTAGCAACTTTCTTGATTATTAATTACCCTTTTATTCCTTACCCTTCGTTTTGAATTTTCTTCCAGTTTCTCTTCAGCACCAGTGTAGTTTTGATGACTCCCACTTTTGCTGCAGCAAGCTGCTGTATGATGGATCCAGCCAGTTTCCCTCACCTCAGCCAGTCTCCCTCAAAAGTTTGAGGCTTACTATATTCCATGTCATCAATCATAAAATGTTAATTTGCCCACGTTCTGCAAAGCTTATGATTTCTTCAGCATTCTTGATTTTTTTAGTAGCTGTCACATGATCTCTGTGTGGTATATTATTGGAAAATAGTAATATATGAAAATAAATCTCCTGTCTGCTCGTGTCTCACAGTGAACTGTACTTTTCTACCCATCAGCTTCAGGATTTCCAGACTCACATTAAGATTTCTCTTTTATTTTGTTTACTGGTGCTCTTATGATACATTGTACTGAGAGAGAAGCTGTTAAACTATTAGGACAGAGCAGCAAAGTTTGTTTTAAAATGATGCCCTTTTTTAAAAAACAAGGCAAACGCAAAACCAACAAAAAGTCTTGGGTGTTTTATACCTGATAGAGGGTGGCCTGCAGCCATGGATTGCTAGCCTTCTTGACCTGACAGGCGTCAGTCAGCACTCACGCTTCTAGCGAATGCTTGGCACTATGTTAAACCTTTAATTGAAGGGACTTGTGTGCTTCTGCTCTGCTTCTGCTTTGTGAGGCATAAGCATCGTTTGCCATAGCATCCTAGATCACAATTTGAGTATCACTGTGCTAGAGGTAGAGTTCTATGTTACTGCTGTCCGGAAGACATTTTTTTAACATATCTCTTATTTACACCAAGATTTTGCTGCTTTTGCTTTGCCCAGAAAGCTAATGCTACAAACACCTAAAATGGGGTTGTTATCCATATTAAATGAGTTGGAGTGCAGACAACTTTCAGGTTTTGCAGAGATGTGATCTGAGGCTGTGAGCAGTGCTGGTGAGAATGTCATTCTGTAGTTCGGATGGGGTTTCTCTTGGGTGGGTTGCAAGTTGTTTAGCCACAGGGACAGCAGTGAAACCTTGAGGGACCCTTGAGGCCATGTTTATGGGATGCATGTTTTGTTCAATGCCTCCACCTCCAGACAGCATGAGCTGCTGCAGTCTGTGTCTGTCCTAAAACAGTCCAGATCTTATATGGCTGTTGGGCAGGGGAAGGCATTTTGCTGTGTTATTTGCTGTTTGAACAGCCTTTCCTTTACTTTCGTGAAGAGTAGTCTGGATGGATGTATCCCATTTACAGTCATCCATGACCCCTGCTTGGACCATAGTGGTAAGCAGCTGCTTTTGAGCAGCAGAGATGTGATCAAGCTTGGCTTTGAGGGGTTAGTGGAGGCCTTTGTCTAATGAATGTAATTAGTTGAACGGTTCTCAGACTTGAAGGTTTGGGCTGCTGAAGGAAGTCCTGGAAAATTTTTTTCTTCAAATGTGTTGTGGTTTAACCTCAGTCAGCAACTAAGTACCACACAGCTGCTCACTCACTCCCCCTTCCCCCCCCTGCCAGGATGGGGGAGAGAATGGGAAGAGTAAAAGTGAGAAAACTTGTGGGTTAAGAACAGTTTAATAATTGAAATAAAATAAAATCCTAATAATAATAATAGTAATAACATACAAAGCAAGTGATGCACAATGCAATTGCTCACCATCCGCTGAACGATGCCCAGCCAGTCCCCAAGCAGCGGCCCCCCCCAGCCAGCTTTCCCCCAGTTGATGTACTGAGCATGACATCACATGGTATGGAATGTCCCTGTGGCCAGTTGGGGTCAGCTGTCCTGGCTGTGCCCCCTCCCAGCTTCTTGTGCCCCTCCAGCCTTCTCAGTTGGTAGAGCATGGGAAGCTGGAAAGTCCTTGGCTAGTGTAAGCACTACTGAGCAACAACAAAAACATCGGTGTGTTATCAACATTGTTCTCATCCTAAATCCAAAACACTGCACTGTACCAGTTACTAGGAAGAAAATTAACTCTATCCCTGCCGAAACCGGGACAAAATACAACTGTTGAATTCAGTGTTGGGTCAAATACATCTTGCTATTCAAGTCACTAGTGCTGTCACCGTTACAGCATGCATGTTCTTGGATGTGTGCCAGCAGTAATGAACTTTCAAGTTGTTAGTGGAGTGTGTGTGTGTGGAGTTATTTAATGCTACTTCTACTCTCTCTTGCTTGCAAAAGTCCCGAAATATCAAATCCTGACTATTGTCTTTATGAAGGGGGGTTGTGGAATTTGGGTGGTTCTTTGATGGGTCCTCTGTTAGTGTTTTGGTGCCGTGGTAATGGCAGTTTTATTCTAGGTGGCAGTGCTCTCAAAACATAAGCTCTTCTCTACCCTGTGCATTCCTTACATACAGTAAACATCTTATGTGCTGCTCTTGTTAATTAATCTTTTTTTTTTCCACTCCTCGTTACCTTTGTACTGCCATGTTTAAGGTACTATGGGTAAGTATTTTCCATTTTAAATCAGTGTTTTCTCTGGTTTATAAATAGGCTGTTAACATTAGCTTCAGGCTGAGTGGTGGCATGCAAAGTTTTGACTGCATAATAATTTCAGTGTGGTGTTGATCTGTTTTTGGAGTGTTCCAAAGTTCAGACAGAATTGAATGTAGGATACTACTTTGCCATCTTAAAGGAAAACCACTTCTTAAAAGACAAAATTTGAATGAGGTAAACATGGTTTAGACTCTTGCTTGTCTTGGGGAAAAAAAAAATGTAACCACTGATCTAAATTATGAAGAAATAGCTAATGGCATAGTTGGAAACTACTTTCCATAAGCATTTCTTCTTTTGTTGGGTAGGCACGATGAAGCAGAGGTGTTTTTCACTTTACACAGTGATTATGTGTTGCCAAGTAATATAGTAGTCTGAATAAATATTAGCTGGTAGGCCTGCAAGTTAATTTAAATGACTGTTAAAGATAGAGGGTATGATTCTTATTACCAACGTAAAGTTATGTAGGGGGAGGTTACCTGCATAGGTCTTGCATGCTGAAGACTCCCCAGCTCCTAGAACAAGCTCTTCCTTTTCTTTTCCCTCTAAGTAACCTCATCTGCTGGTCTCTTCTTCCATGAATGTAAAATAGCTCATGTGTTTTCCTGACTAGGAGTGTATAAATGGTTCTTGTAAAGTACTTGGAAAAAGGGTCAGTAGATCAATATTAAGGAACACATCCATTTTCCAAATACAGTTGGTAGCATATTTCCTAATTTTAGGATAGTGTGTGCATAGTAGATGAGGTGTGCATGGTGTTCTCAAAAGGTACATGGCAGAAAGCTATTCAAAAGTGCCGTTTTTTAAGCTTTAGGGTATTTCTGTAACCCAGTTCTGACACTTTTAAATTTTCTGTAAAGGATAAACAATACCCTGTGGTGATGTATGGTTGCATTTCAATCAAAGCTTTCAATTGTAAGTGTGAACTTAAAGTAAATTTTTTTTAACCACTGGAATTCTTGACAGCACAGATATATTTTTAATATATGCAATGCAGGTTTGCATTTTTTAATACATTTTGTAAAAGTGTTATTATTGTATGTTCGTAAGAATAGCCTGCTATTTTTTAAGCTGGCGATATGTTTGTTTTGATGTCATGTTATTGGTATTTTTGAATAGTCAGCTAAAAAGTTTATTTAGAGAGAATTATTTTTTTCAGATAAAGTTCACTCCATAATAGCTTGCTGTGTTGTTGACTGAATCACAAATGAATGTCTCTCCTTGAATAAGTTTTTTCTTTAATTTCTTTTTTTTTCCTGTGTCTGCAGGAACATCTTAGGATTTTGAATTCTAAATTACTGACAGAAAAGAAAGCAAGGGTCTAAAATATTAGATTGAATTACTATTTATAGTTAATTTCGAAGTTGTATTGTACTCTTGTTTTATTTCCTTGAACCACAACACCGTATAATCTCAGCATAATTTCCACCTGCAGCCCCACCCCAGCGTTTTACATGGCTTCTTGTTCTGACAGTTTTTGTTCATTTTGGCCTGTATCTTTTTAAAATGCATCTTTGGACTTGCGTATATTGAGGAAGATGCTTTGTAACACTGGGTGATAGTAGAAATGAATTAAGCTTGTGAGATGTCATTGATGATGCTTATCTAGTGCAGTAATTTTGCTGCTTATCCCATTGGATTAGTGGAACTCACTATTGCAAAATTTACTTTTGACTTGAGTAACTAAAAGCTGACCTACTGCTGCTTCTCTGCATGCCGCTGTCATTTCTCCTCTTTAGTGCCTTATAGTTTGAAGTTTCCTTTGTTTTATTCTAAAGTATTTATTTTTTGAGAAGCGTATGTACTTGTGCTGGCAAATACTACATTGTAGTGATGTGAATTTTCATTTATCAGGCAGCTTTATAGTCCCAGAATGTTTTTAGTTAATGGATTGGATGCTGTCAGACAGATTTTGGCAAAAATTGCTTTGTAAAATTCACTGACTTCTTAATGCTTTCCTCCTGATGGCACTTTGGCACAGTCCTCTTCCAAAAGTACGGCAGCTGAAAATGCTATTTTTTTGGCTGTTAAATAATTTTTGTGGTGTGTTTGAGGTGAGTGTTCAACAGAAGCAAAATCACTTTGTAAAAGAGCTTCATTTGATACATTGTCTTAATGCTCCAACTGCTTTTCTAAACGCATTTTTGCAGAATGCAAAGCCTGTGCGCATTGAAAATGTCAGCAGAGCTTGAATTACTGGTCACGTGCTGGTTTGAAAACAGTAAAACATTTCAAACTGCAGCAGCTGAAGGGAAAAGGTGAAACATGCCTGCTCCATAAATAGCTTTGTAGGGAACACACGCTTTTCTGCCTGCAACTCTTTTGTTGTCTTTAGATAATAATGAACTAGCTTTTTAGTTTAAAGTGAAACATTAGTGTTCTTGGGGTTTTTTGGAATGGATAATTATTTCCAGCAAAGGTTTGTAACAGAGTAAAAGAGGAATTTTTCCCTTTGAAGGGAAATACCTACTTGGGAGTGAGGGCGTGCAGCTTTTAGCTGAAGAGATTTTTTCTGCTCCTTTTTGAATCTGTTAGTGAAATGTTGTCATCTTTGAGTCCCTGCGTAGGTGATTGCTTTTGCCTTCTTCCAGGAGCATGTAACATCTCTCTTCTCCGCAGGCTATAACTTACTGCTGGTGAAAGCTTTCTAGCAAAGCATAGTGTGTCAATCTTTTACCTGCTACTAACTTTTCATACTTCATTTGGAGAGTATTAGATGGCTAGGTTAAAAAAGATTAAGGCTATGTCTGCGGGAGGGGAACAGCCCTCCCCGTTGAGTACTCTGCAGTACTGGGGGCAGTGGAGAAGGTGGCATTTGATGTCTGGTAGGTTAAATTATAACAGCCCTACCAGGGCTTCTGAGCTGGTATTTCCTGAATTGTTTTCTCTGGTGTGTTGAAACCTTTTTAAAGGTCATATTTACTAACAACAATTTTTTTTTTTTTTTAAAACACAAACAGAAAAAGAGGAGGAAAATAGCGTTTCGTAACTACCAGGCATAGTACATCACTGCAGCACAGTTAATACAGACCTGCTACATTTTAGCCTGCAAGGGCAGCTGATGTTTTCGTTTAAACCTGCTGTAATTTAAGAAGGGTAGGTTAGGTAACCTGACTGTATTAGTGCTGTCATTGTTTAGACCAGGATAAGTGTTTATCAATGTTGCTGCTTCTAACATGAATTCTCAAAAAATCTCAGTGGAGAGGGAGGGTGAGCTGTGTTTGTGTCTGAACAGTGTAGGGACTTAAAGGCAGGCCTACTGTTAACTCTAAATATTTCTGGAGACATTCATCTTTCCAGGAGGATTTTTTTTACTTTTTTGAGTGTTTGAATTATGTACTGACAAATTAAAATGTTGGAGTAGCTGGTTGGGTGCTTTTTTTTTAAATTGGTTTAATAGAAAATGTTTCATTGGGCCTTTTTCTATTGGAATTAATAGGAGTTCGGGTATTTACTGAGACCAGGAAGGAATGGGACCAGGCCCTTTCAGTGCTCATTCAGGTGTTAGGCTTGTCCTTGGCTCATAGATGAGAGACAGTTTTAGTATGCTTCATAGAAAAGTGATATTAAAAAGAAAAATCTCTCGTGCAGTTTTTTTGGGACCACCAATCCAATTTTCACTTACTGGGAATTAACCTGAAATAGAGCTGGCTAAGTTTTAACAAAGCCTCTCTATTTGAGAGCATGCTGTGGATGCTTAAAAACCAAAGGGAAAGGCAGAGGAAGGAGCTCATGATGCAAGGGGTAGTTCTACTCCCCTTCTCCGTGTTAAGTGTTCAGTGGAGACGAGCAAGAATACCGCGTATGCCTGGGCTTGTTCGTCCACCCCCCTTCCTCTCTGTGCACTTTACAGCTTACTGCCTCTCCAGCCTTGACTCTTAACTACTTTACTGGTAAACATCCTCTTGCAAAGTTGAGGTTACTGTGTGCATGTGACCTTCTTCAGGGTAGGGTATCAGAGTACTGCAGTTGAATGTAGTCCAAACAGTGATGCTGACTGCACAACCTGCTCTGAAATGGACAGTGTAAACAAATGGAAAAAATGAGATTTTCCTGTTTCCTGTAACTTGAAGAGCTTTTTTAAAACAATTGGAGATACAACATTTTGGACTAGAGCTATATATATATATATATATAGCTATATACTATGTATATATTTCTTTTCCCATGTAATTTTCATGTGATACTGCTTCCTGCAATACATGTTTCTGGTATTTCAAGAACACTAAATCAATTTTGGACTTTGAGGGAGTGTGGGTTTATATTATTTCCATTATAAATTGTTAATATATAACACCTTACTTGTAGTGTCCATCCCAGATTTTTATATGCACTGTCTGACAAGTTTAATACTGGTACGGCATACGAAATGTAGTTGTATTGCCCTGTATCTATGCCTCTGCCTGAATGCTTGAGCCAAAAATCAATGTCATGCTTACGTAAAATCCAAAAGAAACCCCCAAATTCTGCTATTCAGTGATAAAGTATTGAGAGCCAAACCTGGGCCTTCACGTTGGGCAGACAGAGGTGGGTTTAGGTCTGATCTTCAGAGTTTGAGACCTTGATTCAACAGGGTGCTATGTCAACTAGTGGCATCTATGCTGAAGCGAACGTCTTTCTTACGGTATACCGTACCTTCTTAGAATACAAGAAAACCTAGCTCTTTTGCCTTGTGCTTTATTATGCTGAGTGGAAAGTAGGACCATGTTGCAGACTTCTGAAATAGTGCACACGTGTGTCATTCAGTATTATAAATCTGATATCCTGTGTATTGGTAACTGCAGTAGTTTCCATGTCCAAAGAGCTACAGAAACATAGCCGTCGTACTGGATCGCTTGGGTGAAGGTGAGCTTTTAACATGAGCTCACTGGTGGGAGAGGTGAAAGCAAAGAGGTTAAGTGACTTGTGTCAGTGAGTCAGTGGCAGAGTTGAGATGAGGACCTGGGTTCATGCCACTAGAGTGCACTACTTCCCTCTTACTTATTGAGAGAATGGTTAAATTTGCTGGTAGGTGCTGCAGGCTCCCTGGTGGGGGGTCTTGAAAATTGCTGCCAATTTGCCGAGGTGCTGGGAATTTCACATCGATCGTAATTGGATGCAGCTCTGCTTCTGCAGCTATCATTTACCAAATAAATGTTTTTCTTACTATCAAACTTTTATGAATGTTGTGATGGAACGGCAAAGAGGGCTTGTAAACTAGCTTTTTACCCCCCTTCTGATTTTATTAGTGATGAAAAGGGTACGTACGAAAGAAAGGGTTAATCATATTTGTAATTAAAGCAAGTTCTTTAAGATATATCACTTCTCAGAAATAGATGATGACTTTTACTTTATCAAGAACCTTTCGTTAATAATGAGATACAGTATTTTATTTCTATTAAGTTCTCTTTTTTTCCCCCGCACAGGTTTCCACTTGAGTGGCACAGTGACAGAGCCTGCAATGCAATCGGAGCCAGAAACTGTTTGCAATGTAGCTATCAGCTTTGATCGTTGCAAGATTACCTCAGTGACCTGTAGCTGTGGAAACAAGGACATATTTTACTGTGCCCACGTTGTGGCACTCTCTTTATACCGGATCCGCAAGCCAGATCAGGTCAAACTGCATCTTCCCATTTCAGAGACACTCTTTCAAATGAACAGAGACCAACTACAAAAATTTGTACAGTATTTGATCACAGTGCACCACACAGAAGTTTTGCCAACTGCTCAAAAATTAGCAGATGAAATTCTTTCTCAGAATTCAGAAATCAATCAAGTCCATGGTGAGTTTGATACTTGTTCTTCCTTTTGCTTCATTTCCTCTTCGGTTTTGAGCTTTTTTGTGGCATTCAGGAGTGTGACCTGCTGAAGTCCTTTCCAACCTGAATTATTCTGTCATTCTGCAGTGTTTACTAAAGAGGATTCTGTTATTGAACCTTCGCTTTAAGGTGCCTAGAAAGCAGTACTTTTTGGAAAAGAGAAGAGAGTTCATAAGCAATGAGCTTGATGTCTCCAGCACTGTTAATATGTGGCCTGATATGCTTCATGCTTGTATTTTCTAGCTATGAAAAACTGAGTAGTGGTGGTCTTTGTATAGCCACATTGCTTAAAGGAACTATCTTACCAACTTACCAATGGCATCTTTTTGTTATTCTGTTCTTTTGAACTAATCTGACATTTTGATTGTGTAACTTTGTTTCAATGGTAAAGCATAAAAGCAAGTAGGTGTTACTGTTTTTTTTTTTCATTCATTAAATATACTGATATCATTCTTTACGAATTGGTTTCTGTATGAAGTCAGGAGAAATACAAACCCTGTATTTCAATGCCTTTTTCCTGTTAGTGCTGCAGCAGCCTACAGCATCAGCAAAGACCTTGATCTTTCCTGCTCTTTCTGCTGCACATGGTTTTAATGGCTCTCAGTTTCTTGTACTGAACATCTTGCGTTTGTTAAAGGGTGCTGGGTGTGACTTGAGGCTTCTGAGGTGGCTTTTCTATGGACCCTGCTGAACTGAAAGCGAGTAATCGTGGGTTTGAGATGACCCAGCTAGTTTATTAGAATCCTGTGTTCCTGTAAGATCACCTGATAGAAATGTCCTCTAAGGTGACCAGAGGTGTATGCGTAAGGGCAGCTTAGAGAGGAAGAATAAGTTATCTAAATACCTAAAATTGTCTTTTTTGTTTGTTCATTGACGGGAACAGTTCTTGTGTGTTAGATATTTGAGAGATGACCATTATTCCAAAGAATTTGCAATACAAACACAGCCAAGCTGCTTAATATTAGAGAAAGAAAAACACGTGTGTTAGATACAGTATAGGCAGAACAAAAGAAGGGAGTCTTTCCAATAACAGGACTCATCTGCAGCCTAGCCCCTCTCCTTAGGGTCTTGTGACGCTGGCAGGCCCAGACAGGTGATGTTGCAAGAAGGTGAATTTTGGGAGCAGTGCTCTTTTTTGGCTTTGGGGGCTAAGGGGATGTGGCCAGAGGCAAGGAGGTTGCTCTAGTTGTTATGGAACATAATAAGAAGGTGATTGGCAGAGCTGCCTGGTGACGGTGGAAAGAAAGGGAAGCTAAAGCAGATGCAGGACATCAAGCAACAGAGGAAGATGCTCAGATGTTGTAAGCTGAAGGCGTGTATCACATGGGAGTTGGTAATAGCCTGAACATAAGGAATTAAGGGGAAGGAAGAATTATGGTCAGTATGAGTGGCACAGAAGATTCAAACAGTCAAGGGTGATTAGAAAAGGGGAAGGCAGAGGTGGGAAAGGAAGGACAGATGATGGCTATATATGGCTGTATTAGCTATACTATGGCTAATGTAAGAGAAGTGACAAGCTGTTGCAGAGTGCTTAAACTTGATCAACGTTAAGTCTGTAATTATACTAATCATAAGCATGTTAGTCTTTGTCAGCTATTTTCTTATTGTCAAAATATCTCATTACTCATTAGTATTTAAAGTATTTTTCGTGAGATATTTGTTTCTATCACAGCCCAAATAACAAAAAGAAAACGAAACAAAAAACTAAGTTGATCATCAATTATGAAATTTCACAATGAATTTGAGTAGGGTAGTTTAAAATTATCCACAAAACTAAAATGTTTTTTACACATGTTGCTGTTTTCCTGGTAAATGAGATTGTAGTACGTCTTTATTGATTGTTGGTATTTCTTAATAAAATACCAAAAACTGAAGTAGAAAATCCAGGCAGCATAAGAAAATAAACTGCTATTGCTAAAGAAAGCTGCGTTACAAAAGAGGATCTATAGTCTCCTGCTTTTCCTCTCAGACTCCCATAAAAACATGGTTGGTGTTTTTTTTGATGTTTACAATGTTAAATTACAGGATTCTTTGAAGGAAAAAGTAAGTTCCTCTAATTATATAGCAAATAAGCGTTCTTCTGGGATCATACTGTAATTCTGTTATTTTGATCTTTAATCAAATTCCTTAAATTAAAAATAATGAAGTTAACCAAAAGAAATCTATGAAAAATAACCAAAAGAAATCTATCTCTGGTTCTAGTAACATAGGCTGGTGAACATAAGATCACCATTCACTCTGACATATCTCCTGTGCTGTAGATGTTCAGTTTGTAATACAAAACTGTCTTGTAGACCTGTCTTACTTTGAACAGTTTAACCTCACTAAACTAGTGTTTGAAGAGGAATTATATTGAACACTGCTTGAAGGCACAGGTAAGGAAGAAGAAAAACTTATGAAAATATGCTTATAAAAGTAAGAGGAGACCTGGCACAGAAACACCAGAAACAGCTTTGATCAAAGGGAATTCCTGAATCTGGAGTTGGAGGAGGGAATTATTTTTGATGTTACA
The DNA here is from genome assembly GCF_965638725.1 of Aptenodytes patagonicus. Lineage (NCBI taxonomy): Eukaryota > Metazoa > Chordata > Aves > Sphenisciformes > Spheniscidae > Aptenodytes > Aptenodytes patagonicus. Next base: position 23,114,099 of record NC_134982.1, read on the forward strand.
TAGAGGTGTGTTAATTTCAGGGTTGTTTTGTATAAAACTCCACACTTTCTTTTCCCTCTCATGGTAGCTGTACTAGTTATAGTTTTCATATATTTCCAGTGACAGGCAAAAGAAATTGGTTCTTGAATACTATTTATTCGTACATAAGAATGATCCAGGACTTTGAAGAGCTCTGACCACAGTGGTCTTGTTGACTTGCTTATGAGGTGGCTAGGGAGAAGGAAAAACTCTGCAGTACTTTCCTTTCACAAAAGGTGAATTGTGTAATTGTTCATTTGCTCAAAATTCTGTCTTACGCAGCATTTGATGACTGGCTTTGGCCACCTTCCTTGTGAAGGAGGTTACTGAGGGAACTAGTGAAGTGACTTACACTGACACAGGTTTTTAAATGGCAAATCCCTTTGAGTTCCTCAGTGGATACAGATGATGCAATATCCTTTCTTCATGACTGAGCCTCGCTGCAGGAAAAAATAAGGGGATGCTGTTAGCACAGGAATGTGTTGTCTCTTCACTGACTTCTTCGGGAGAGCCAAATGGTTTATTGGGAATCCTCTTCTGTATTTGCCATGCTAATTTTCACTTGGTTGTAATTCCATTACAAGAAGGTTTTGCATGTTTTTAGAGCGCAAAAGCACCTCTTATGTTTGAGATGATTTGTTGTGTTCTGATTTTCTCATGTGACACTGCTACAGCTGTACATGTTCCTGGTGATTTCAAAACTGGAGATGTGTGGTGTCTAATCTGTACTGAAGACAACTGTAGGTATTTATACTGATACCCTGATGTCTGTGCTGCATAACTGTTGGCTTCACATTGGGTTTCAAACTGGGGATGCTGACTCAGGAAGCTGGATGTAGATTTGGATCCTGTTTAGCTGGGGCTTTTTTCCTCCCTGTTAATTTTTGTACCATTGTAGCAGAGGAAGCTGGCAGGTGTGCAAGGCTAGGAAGAGAACAGTCAGGTTGACTGATTATCACCCGTTTTGTCATCTTGGATCTCTCTTTTCTTAGGTATGAAACTTTCACTTAAATAAATTGGTTGGAAGGTCAAACTACATTCCTGAGAATTTGAGTGGAAATAGGAAAATAACTGCAAGATGGGGGGAAGGTCTGTTTGCGTATTAATCTCATATTAGCAGTGTTTTGTTATGTGCATAGTGAAAAAGGGTCTGCCTCTTATTGGTATAAGGACAGCCTAGCAAACCAATTTCATTTTTACCTTTTAAGCTGTACTGTTTCTTTCCTGAGTGTTTAGTGCTGCTGTTGTAATCTCTGCTCTTAAAAGAACTATATCGATTTCTCCACTTTCTCCCATTCTCTGATTATCCAACTCACAATACGAGTCACTTGCCAGTACAAAACCACATGCAGATGAACTCAAATTTTAGAGGGGAGGACCTAGGAGAAAGCAGTTTAAGTACATTTGTCTTCTCAGAAGCAGAGGTGCCTGGGTAGTTGTTTCTGTATTTGTCGAGGCAGATCTAGGTATGTCCTCTGCAAACAATCTGTAACGTATATTAGGAGTGTCGGTGGAGGCATTCAAGAAGGAAACATCTATCCAAAAAAATGTCTGTAAAAGAAAATTTCAGAGTATCTAGTGCTGTTCTTATATATTGTAAGTTCCAAAGGGCAATCAGGAGGTACTGAATTTAATTTAACTGAAATAATGGGGATTTTAGTAGAAAACTGTAGGGTAGGATAGGGCCGAACAACAGAATACAATGTGTTGCTGATCTACTAGAAAAGGGAACGTTTGATGTTAAAGAAGATACATTATTTAAAAAAATGGAATCTTTCATATGGCCCTGCTTAAACTGGCAAAATTGATTGAGAAACTAGTTGCAAAAGAAGAATGTAGGAAGTGGCAGGTGAGATTCCTTTCAAGAAAGATGGAAGTGAAATGCTTCAATGCTTAGTATGAGAATTGTTTACTGGATCAGATTTGGGAATGAAGCAACAACAAGACTAGCCAAAACTAGAGAAATTTCAGAAACCCAAGTAGAAGGAAATGAGTAGTACAATGTAAAATAAAATGAAAGATTGATAGCTGCACAATAACATGAAAAAATAATTTATGAAATTCGTATTTTTAGGAAAGTTTTTTCCAGATACATTAAACATTAAAATAAAACTTGTTATACAGAAAATAAATAGTGATATTTTGTTTTGAGACATGAAAGGTAAAAATAAATTAAAAAAATGCATGCTAGGTCTGTACTGATAAGGAAGTTCTTTTGTCTGCCACAGACAAGTAGACTTTGAAACTTATTGCTATATAATGTTTGAGACCTGGATTTTGGCAGGAGAGTTTAGATACTGTCAGCAGATAAGTTTATGCATTTTGCTGTATGTGCAGATGGAAGGGAAAGAATTTTTTGGAAGTTAAAAACTTGTTAGGGGTTTATTAACTTTCCTCAGCAACTTAGTGTAGTCTGTCCTGTCTTCGTATTTTCTATTGTTAGGACTGGCTGCTTCACAGCAGTTGCTGTTTTTCTTTGATGCTGTGCACTGCTGAACAGGTGTTATATTCCATCCAAGAGTTCTGAAATTAAATACAAGATGAAGTGACTTATGTCTAAACTTTGAATCGTTTGGGGAATCAAAGGCACAATAATATTTTTTAATTATTAATTTTATGATCTTTTGTTTTATGTAATTATTGTTTGGAATAATTCTGAGCACACTAAGTTTATAAAATCAATTACTATTCTGTTGTGAATCAGTGTACAGCAGTATTGGTTTCTAGCTGGGACCATTCAGTCTTTGCATAGTAAAGTAATGATTCAGTAAGTCATGCTTTTTATTTGTAATAATTTTTCCATATCTTCTCCTTAATGCTGCTGTGGAATGACATGTAATAAAATTTAACTGATCTACAGTTCATTTGTATACTTAAATTAGTAAGATTTTTATAAAATGAAGTTCAAAAAAGTTTCAGTATGGCTATGAGTGAGTAATTTGGCATGGGTTCATTTGACGACAATTCTTGTGATACTTCAGAAATAAGAATCAGGGAAACAGTTTGCCTTAAAGACTACTTCCTGCTGTTTTAACCAAATTTCACTGTTGATCTGCACCTGAGTAGTTTGTAATATAGGCAATTTTTAGCCTGTTTTAGTCAATGTTCCTTGCTTTGCTTCTATTTACCTTTCAGAGGTTAAGTGCTCCATATACACCACCAGTTCTTGAATGTGGTTGCTCATTTTGAAAGCAGTTGCTTTTAAAATTGCTATGGAAATGATCAAAGTGGTTTTTTTAATGCTTCTGCTTCTTAAAACTTGGGAGTCGATTATATTTAACATGTAACCTGCTATGACCGTAAATATAAAAGACTGATACCCTGTTTTCAAATTTTATTTGGGTGTTCAGTGTTACAAACAGTTGTGCACAATATTCCTGCTTTGATTGCTAAGATTGCAATTTAGTAATTTTAGTAAAAGAGCATGAGTAAGTACATATGGCTGTATCTATATACTGAGTATAAATACTTTATTGTATTTAACTGTAAGTACATGACAAAACCTATTTCAAAGACCAGTCACGACAGACATTAAAGCCAGAGGTTGGAGGGAGGGAGATTAATATGTTAGTGTCTATAAACTGACACAGTTTAATTACAGGTTTTAATATTTAGTATAATTATACAGTTCTTTTCACTTTCATAGTTCAAATGTGAACTGATTTATCCTCATGACACCCCTCTAAAGCACGTAAGTAATACTTATCTCCAGTTTACAAGTAGGAACGGGATTTGGTCTCGGTACCAAACTGCACTGCAGAGATTAAATTCAGGGCTGCCCATGTTCCTCTCCACAGCCAAACTGTCCATCTGCTGAAGCCTCGCAGTGCTTGTTTGGGGCTGTGCTGCACCCAGAGCGAAGCCACCACCTTTGGGTTCAACCTTCAGCTCTGCCTGGTTTTGAGCCTTCCTGCTGGCTATTGCTAGGGCTTCATCTCACAGCTCCTAAGGCAGCTCCCTCGTAGTGCTTGTTCAGGTAGTTTGTCTACTCACCTGGTCCCACATCTTCAGAAGAAAAGTGGCAGTGTAGAAATCCTGTCCATTGCCCAAGAGTGATCTGTGTTTGAGTGGGAGAGGAAACAGGCTAGATCAATCAATGTTCACCTAAGTGAACATAGTGATCTTGAAAAGTGCCTGGTTGAGAGACGTGGAGATTGTGTCTCGACCCTAAAACAAGAGTGATGTGGGCAGTGGAAGCTGAGACTTCCCCAGCGGCATCCACTAGGATGCCTGGCTGCTGCTGTGGTGGACGGTGGTTGGGACTCATGCCTGATCGGACGTACCATCTCCATGCCTTGTTGGTCCATGGCTATTGCTGAAGACTGCCAGCGGTGTTGAAAGATCAGTGAATTACAACTATAGCTGGTGCTGGTTATGTGTGTATTGAAATTTCTTTATACATCCCAATTAAAAAAAAAAATTGATCATATTGAGTGTAGCCTATGTAAGATCTTGTACGGAAAAATCGCTCTGAGTCAGATATATCTGTAGTACTGTGCTGAACAGCATGGTAGAGCTCAGACCCTCAGCTTGGTGTCTTCAGCTTTTACAGTCTTCCAGCCTACTGGCATGAAAATAACACTCGTGTAAGTACAGTGATGCTGAGCCCCTGGGGAAGGTATATTTGGGATCCTGCTGGGAGAAGAGGCTTTGTTGGGGGCAGTGCTGCTGGCCTGGGGCAGCGGGTGCCCTTGTTCCTGTAAAGGAACCCCGTTAAAGAATCTGCGGTAGCTGTGTTGAAATTTAACCTTCTAGCACAAACTGACCGATGAGCTTTTGATAAAATGTAAACAGTTAGGGAAAGGATTTTGGTTTTTTTCCCTAAATAGGGAAGCTTAGCCGAGGAATCTTGGGCTATTTTTAATTCAATTTAAAAGTAGCTGTGCCAAGATTATTTAAAGATAAATCTCCATTGAAGTGAGGGATAAATATAAGTGTATTTTGTATATTGGTGCTTTTATATAGCTCCTTTTCACAGGTCTCTTCTGTGTTTTAGAGCAATGAAATATTTAAACTATTTGCAAGGTGATACTGCAAACCTGGGTCTGTGCAACAGCTGCACTGCTTGTTCTCATGTGGCTTGATTTCCCTTTTTATCTGGTTCTTTGCAACTGAAGACTTAGCAGTATGTGTTTTGTGTAGCTGACTGATTGAAAGCCCCTTAAAGCTAACATACTAAAGATGGAAGCACTCATGGAAGAGGTTATTCATTCCTTAGTTTTTGTACTGTCTTGGGCTTGATTCCTGTTTTCGAAGAGACACTGTTATGGTTCCTGTGGAAGGCAGGAGAGTTCATTCACATCTTCAAAGACACAGTTTCTTATTAATCTAAATATATGTGTGTGTATATATACAGCAGTGCAGCATTCCCAGCTGTAGGCTCTGAAGTTGGAGGCAGTTTAGGAAGTTGAGCTGGAAGACTTTTTTTTTTACTCTCTCAGTAACTAGTAGACAAGACATCCCTCTGACCCTTTAAATCTTCTGGTTGTATTTTCATTTAATAAACATTCCAGCATTTCCTGTGACTGCTTAAAAGCTTTACCTATATAACAGAGCTGCAATTGTGAAATGAAGGCTTGCATCAACAGAATCAATGTTTAATTCCTATACATCTGAAGAGTTGTATATATCTTTGCTTTTCAAGTTCTCAGGACTTCTTTGAAAAAGCAAGGTTTTACAAATCTGACTATGTAATTTTCCTTCCCTGCCAGTATCCTTTTTTTGGCTACAGAGGTAACATGGACTCAGATTTAAAAGTGATAGATTGTGTAATGTGATTCAATTTCTAACATTTTCTCAAAAACTAACTGAGATAGAGATTATGCAGTTGTGACAAGCCCAAAATCAAAATGTCAAGTTAACTGGAGTCTTGGGCATGCTTAAAATACCTTACATCTGGTATGGTGATGCACTGCCTTGAGTTGTTTCCGTGACAGTCTAGATAAGTGCTTTTCAGCCTTTTCAGTTTGAATACCTTTTAAAAAAAATACCCAGTGGAGGTGTGGGCTTCTTCAGAAAAATACAGATTGCTAGATGGTGCAAGAACTTGTTTTAGTTAATTTTGTCAGCCTTTAGGAGAGGCCACTGGCAGAAAAATCACTGCTCTCAACTGCAAAATTTGAGTTAGAGCAGCCTGTGGCCAAAGCACTGCCTGATGTAAATCTAGTCACTTCAGTTCACACTAGGCTAGTTCAGGTAGAGTTGCTCTGAATTGACTCTGTGCTGATGACATTGCCTATGTAAAAATGCTCTTTTGGAAGCACCTCGGTCTTACACAGCTATAACTCTTATTTATGATGGAAATGCCTTTAGTGCTTTAAGACTTTGGATTTGTTTGGGGATTTTTTTACTCTTTGTTTAGCTTTGCAGAGCCATCACAGCTCAGAGGCACCGAGGTGATGATTTTCCTCATGTTCATCAATAGCAGCGCTCACTAGCAGTCACTTAAACCTGAGCAAGATTGCTGAAGGTACAGGAATTACACAGGTGTTTTGGGGAGAGTGGTTTTAACATCACAGTTGTAGAAGTACTATGCAAAGTCTAATTTTCCTTGTAAAAGCATTCTAGTATAGCTGCTGAGATGGGAGGAAAAAACCTCACATTGATTTTAATGTTTTGTTATAAAAGATTATTTATTTAAATACCTTTTCATAGGCTGTAATTTCTAAGTGCTTAAGACTACCGAGGACTAATTTAAGTCTATTTTAAAGAATGTTTAGATTAAAGCCAAGACATCCAAACCAGGACAAAATACAAATCCAAAAACCTCTGCAGTAGTCCTCTCCCCTGGACCCATGAACCTTCCTTCTTTATATAGAACATAATGATTTCTTGTCTTGCTGTTTGCAGGTGCTCCTGACCCAACAGCGGGTGCTAGCATAGATGATGAAAACTGCTGGCATTTGGATGAGGAACAGGTCCAAGAACAGGTTAAACTCTTCCTCTCCCAGGGCGGATACCATGGATCAGGGAAGCAGCTCAATTTGCTTTTTGCAAAGGTGTGTTGAGTACTCTAAACCTTCCCTTTTGTTGCTCCCCATTCCCCAAGCCAGTCTGTACTTGTTCCCATCTTACTCAAAGTCCTGTTGTTCTAAAACAAGACAAAGCCTTGGGAACATGATGGCAGCTTAATAATGAGTTGTACAGCAATGGACTGCAATCCAATGTGTCTTGATCAGTTTCAGGCCATGAAGTAACATTTCAACCATCTGCAGCTTTGCTGTTCTCTTCCTTCCCACCCCCAAAATGATGGAGAAACCTGTAGAAATTAGTCTTGCAGCAGTTTGCATAATATACCTGTGGATTACTTGTGGAAGAAGTATCTTTGAAGAATTGCAATGGGATACTGAAACCAAAAATCTTTAACATTGGGAAGGCAGACTATTTTTTCTACTTAAAAATTTCACATCACATATATAAATTACATTTCTTATTTAACAGAGGTGGAATATTTAACACTGCAGCATATTGTCTGTACTATGATTTCTTTGTTTTTTCAAGCTTGTATTAAAAGACTCGTTTCCTAGGTGCGAGAGATGCTAAAGATGAGAGATTCAAATGGAGCTCGCATGTTGACGTTGATAACAGAACAGTTCATGGCTGACCCTCGTCTGTCGCTTTGGAGACAACAAGGAACTGCAATGACTGACAAGTATAGGCAGCTCTGGGATGAACTGGGTAAATGCACAGACTTCAAAATCATTTAGGTGTTCATATGTATAACGAAGAAACAATTACATCTTTGGGGTGGAGAGAAACTTTATTGTGGTACTAGGTAAAGCAGGTTAGAGTTTTCTGCAGTTTTGCTTGTTCAGTTAAGGTTGGGTGAAATGGAATTTCTGATCTACAGTGTCAGACAATTGCAGTTCGAGGAGAGGAAGCATGGTATGAAACAAGTACAACTGCAACAGGTTGTAAGTACCTGAGGATCTAAAGGGAATAAAGCAAAAAGTGGAAACGTAGCTACACAACTGAGGGTAAGTATATAAGCCACTAGTGCTAAACTGGAAAGGTTAAGGAAGAAATCGATTCACAACTAGAGAGAAAAAGAAGGCAAAAAGAGAAGATTCATTAAGAGTATGAGAAGATAGCAACAAAGGAAAGTAGAAATCCATTACTGAGCAGGAAAAGAGATCAAATAATAGAGGGATAAAACAATTAACACTGCTTTACAGGAAAGGTCAGTTGTGACCAGATACATGACTTAGTTGTACAACGGAGAGAGGAACACAGGCTGAAATGGGAAAGGAATATTTAAACTGGTAAGGTCTGAGGACATTTACTCTAAAGTGTTCCAGAAACTCGCTAATACAGTTGGAAATACTGCTTCAGAAGTTCTCAAAATCTGTAGGAAATTGTGGTGGTGGGAATTCAAAACAACTTGAACGTAAATGTCACCAATATTTTAAAGGTGGGTAGGTGAGTGGAAAGAATATTAAGTAACCACAAGCAATGCTTTCCTAGGTATAAAGTACTAGAACAAACAACTAACCAGTTGGTGTGTAAGTGTGTAGAAGATAAAAGCAATAAAAGACAACCTGAATTATTTAAAATACAGTGGTAAATGATTTGTTTCTCCAAAAGATAATTCACTGAGTGTATGAGTGAAGGGATTAATGTGTATATCTTAGCTGTAATAAGGTTTCGGATGCTGTCTTGGAGGCTTTCTCAAAGCAAGCTGAAGGCAAACAGCCTAAATGGAATCGCCTTGTGGCTCACGGAACTTGGAGTAGTAACCTGTGCTCTCACTCAATCTGGAAAGGCACTTCAAGTCTAGATTTAAAGGAGTCTGTCTTGAGATGTGTTATGGTCAATATTGCTATGCCTGACTTATGTGGCATGGACCATAGAAATAAACAAATATTAAAGAACAAACAAACAAAAAACCTTACAGATGATGCCCTATGGGATGTTATGTAAACACTGCAGAGAAGAGAGTCAAAGACCATAATGCTCTTGATATATTTTAAAGGTCCAAAATTAAACTAATTGAAACTAAATCCAAGCAAGAATAACGTGCTTCATTTAGAAAGGAAGTGTCAAAAGCAAAACTTAAGTTTTCCACTGTTAAAGGTTAAAGATGACCATGGATTGATTGCATGTTTACTGGTGGGGCTAAGACTGGATATAACCTGTTTAGCATAAATTGTGTTCACTCTAAATGAAGCATTAGGCTAATTAATCTCTACTAGTTAGCTAGTGCTTTTAGACTTCTGTGGTGGAAAGCCTTAATATCAGAGCAGGCAAAGCTCTGTCAGAGAGAGTGTAGGTATAACTACTTGTCTTCGAGTGTAACAACCCTTTTAGTATGTCATTTTTATGATGCCTTGGCTTGTTGGTGAATAACAGTTTTTTTTGCCAAGCAGGGCACGTGCTTAGCTGGATGTGTACACAGTAAAATTGTATCCCACCATACTGAAAACTGGAGGGTCTCATGCTTCATTGCTTATGTGGGTTGAGCTGGTAGGTGGTGGGAGAGGCAGAAATGTGTTCTCCATCTGTTACCTGTAGCAGTCTTACCACATGCTGCCAATAAACATAAAAGGTTTTGTTAAAATTTCTTAGTGGCTCCTCTTCTTGTTTCATCAGTTTCATATTAACGTCACTTTCTTGACAGCACCTGTCTGAAGGTAGAGGAGGTGGAATCTCTCTGCCTGTAGCATTGAATAAGCAATATTTTAGATTAATTGAATTGATTAGTTTACCTCTGTCTAATCAGAATTATAGGTGCCACTCCCAAAAAGCCACAGTGCAACCTCTAGCCTCACCACTACCTCAGCTGCTGTATTTGCAATCTGAGGCAGACCCTGTTGTTTCAGTCCTGAACTGCTCTGCTGCCTCTAACAGTATCAAAATGTTGATTGTGTACCATGGTTTCAACTGCAAATACATTTCAATCACTTTAGGTGTGCAGTAGGCTAAGGGTAGAACTTAACTTGGTTCTTGCACCTCCAGCTTGTGTTTATGTTGCTAAGCTGTCCATTTCTTCCCCGCACAGTAGGATTCCTTCTACTGGTGCTTAGCAAGTTCCCTCAAAATTGCTGTTAATTGGATGAATCTCTCCAGCTTGACTCCTACCTTGTGTGAAAGTTACAAGCTGCTGCCATGTTTTCGCTAGGATTTCACCTTGAGTTTCACTCAAACTAAACACATCCCTTTTTCCAGGTGAAACATGCATCTCTAAAAAAATAAAGTGAATGTGCAAAAGTTGAAGGGTATTTTAATGGAGACCAGAGTTACAATAGCAAGCTGCAGAAGGAAGAGTGGGATGGCCCTGGCAACATATGATCTGTGCCAGCAGTGGCAGAGAACTCAGACATTGGGTTTAAGGGGGTGATGTTATCATTATGTTCTAAAATAATGTTGGCTTCCTGTCTTGTCATTTTCTAGGATGTTAGAGAACTAAAATAGCAATAAAGGGAGTGAGATAGGCCTTTGCATACTTAATTTTTTGTATTATCTGTTCAGAGTAATCTGGGAGTGGCATATATATGTCTTTAAAAAAATTTTTTATCTATGATCTCATTTATTTCACAGGTAGGTAGCAATTAAACATTATAGTTATGGAGAATTTTAGGACATAAAGTATGTAAATATAGACTCTGCTTAATAAAGGCTTGCTGGCTTGCCCTGGTATGCTGTCTGCCAACTGCTAGGCATATGGCCACTTTGTCAGTTCCATCTTGGCATAGGTTTTTAAGTATACTTAAATAACTTCAGCTTTGCTCCTTGACTGGGTCACTTGAGCCTTTCATTAGAACTTAACTGATGCTTCCTGCCTGGCATTGGCAAAGGTACTGGAAGGACACACTGGGCTCTGATCAGGGTCCCTGCTGAAGTTTCTGGTAAATTGTTGACTTCAGTTGAAGTCAGATTGGGTTTGAATGTTGGAAGGTGCTGATTTAAAAAAAAAAAAAAAAACAAACAAACCAACCCAAAACAACAAACCAAGAACACCCCACCCAAACCCCACAAATACTTCACATCTAACTATGAAGCTGGTGATTTTCTAATACAAATTCCTAATTCTGTAAGCAATTTAAGATTCAAAAGCCTCAAGTTAACAAAAAGGCCTTACACATAACTAGCTAGTTGTTTTTTAAAGTCTTTAGATCGGGAGGAAGAATATAGTAATTATGCTCAGCGGATTCCCTTGTTGTACATCAAAGAATGGGTTGAGCTAAATGCTACTTATGGAACTCCAAAGGTGTAGTATTGGGAAGATCAGTATTACAGGTCAAAGCTATAAGGCCTTGCTCATATATTTCTCATACTGGAAGCATTTAGAAGCAACTTCAGTGATGCACCGGTGAACACTTCCAACTTGTCACAGTAATACATGAAGGCACTTTCCAGAGTTTAGAGGGGAGTTGGAATTCTACACATTGTTGCTGTTTAAATGGTGTCTCAGTAGGTGAATTTCATTTGCTGATCTTTAGGTGTTTAACTCTTGGTGACCCCATGGTCACCAGGTTGAAGACTTAATTAATCATTCTGATACATTGATCTGAAGCCCCTTGTTTTGCCTTTTTAATTAAATTGCATTGGTAAAATGGGGGGTTATGGAAATGCATGGTAAATATCTGCTGATGCCTGTTGAGCTGAGATCTCTGAAGAAAAGGTCAGTTAGCCTTCTTTGTAGTCTAGAGGGGAAAAAAATGGACCATGCAATCTTACTACGGCAGTAATTCATTAATATTCATCCATGAAAAATTAAGTAGAAGTTGCTTGTTCTCTACAAAAGTGAAAAGATTTCCTTAAAGGGGGGAAATTTGACTTTGTGCCCCAGCCTAGTGATCATGATGGCTGCAAGGCTCTGCTTTGGAATTAAATGTTGAGCACTGCCAGATGCCAGACATCGGGAAGAGGCCGAGTTTTGTCGGCAAATGGGATCTGCAAGTTAATTGGTGTTTTCTGCAGGCTTCTGGCTGTGAAATGAAATTGGAAGCCCTTTAGCCGCATGGATAATACAGGACTTGAATACAAATGTCACATGTCACCATCAGGGCCCACTGTGAAACAATAGTGTTCCCACTCGAACACTGTGCCATTACAGATCATTTAAATATGGGGATTACATTTAAACTAAAAGCCCCATTTGCCTTTTACTGCAATTTAAATGTCCTCTTAGCAAAAGCTAAGTGACAAATTAAATGAAAAAAGTGCCCACATTTTTAAAGCTGTAATGCAAAACAACCTTTTATTGCTTCTCATGTGCCATGAATGAATCATTATACTTGTCAACCCTAAACCAAGCCATAATTGGAGCAGCTACTGTTATCAAAGCGGGGCTGCTCTTGTGACAGCTTAATAAAGCTGAAACTGTTAAATTAAATCCCAGATGCTTAATCTGATGAAAGCAGTCAAGTAGAAGAATCTAAGACAAGTATCTACTGCTTGGTGGAGTGATGGAGCCCAACAGCTTGTCAACACGTAGACTACAGGATCAGATGATTTTATTTTTTGTGAACTACCATTTTCAGTATCTTTATATCCTCTTGCTTGCCTTCATGGTGAAGAAATTTCACATAATTTGCATGTTTCAAAACAAACATTTCTAGTCTATTTCCTCCATTTTGATATTTAAGAACTGTTTAAGGGGGAGGAGAGCTGTGTTTTTTTAAGTCAAGGATTAGTTTCTTGTGGAACAAAAATATCATAGCGGTGTCATGGGGAAGAGGGTGTGTCCAAAGAGCTCTTGCAAAGCAGGGCAGTGGATAAAACTGGCAAATGTGTTCTGGGTTTGTGTCATGCTGATCCTGGTCTCTATTGGTCCTCTTATTTTATGATGTGGAGGAGAACATAAAAGGTATTCTGTAATTGCAGTTGAGTAGTCTCCACATTTTAATGCATAAGCTTCTCTTATCTACCTCAACCACTTCTTGGTACCTGAAGTTTTTAAGTGTAGGAACCTCTCACAATATTGCCATGAGTCTCATTCATGCGATAAAGCTTTCCTGGGTGACAGAATCCTTTCTGTTATGCGTACTAAATGGGTTGTTGTCATAAAGGTATTTCCTGAGCGGAGTAACATGTCTGTGCCTTAGTAGTTCTAGTAGTCTTAGTCTTAGTAGTTTTTCATGAGCACTTTGCCCTGTTGTGGGCCGCTTTTTAAATGTTGGAACAGCCTGATGGTCTACTTTGAGTTCACATTTGCTGATATTTTGGCCACTTTCTGGATCACTGATACATTTTTCTGTTAAAATTTAAAACTGAAATATCATTTTACAAGGTCATGTTATGTAGAGAAATAGTACGATGTATTTCCTGAAGGATCATGCCTAAATTTTTATTAGTAATATTTTGCTCCTCATGTAAAACTTAATTCTAAATGTTGAGTTTAGGCAAGGAATCATTATGGATTAATTATGAGAGATTTAATTACCATTTTGCCATGAGCAAACTAATGATTGAGTGTTAAATAATGCTTTTTTTTAATTTGGAAACCACTGAGTTTTTCTGATAAAAGTTTGTATTAATCTCAAGAAAATACCAAGTTAGATTCTTTTAATCTTAACTAAATGAAGCTATTCTCCATCTATATTTCTATCTCAGGCATTCCTTCCCTTTGCAATTAGAGCGACAAACTTGTATGAATGGGATGTGCCAGCTGTTCTAAACAGATTATCTCTGCTTAGTACTTAAGTGGAGGGGAAAAAAAAGGACAAAAGCAGCCAGGGTTGTTGCCAATATGCCCCTAGAGAAATTCCTTCCTGATGCCAGATTTGATGACTACTTCAGGGCTGCCATGAAAAAGAATCACTAAAGTTAAGCATTCATTACAGTTTTTGTGCTCTAATACCATTTTTCTGGAGCTGCAAACTTCGTGCAATCCCTTTTTAGGATCAGCTATGCAGTAGAAACATTCATATTTTTCCCCATATTTTATGGTATTTCAAAAATGGTACAGCAAGGCTCTAAGTTTCAAATTTGAGTGCCAAGCTTATATCCATATGTTCATGATTTCTTTGAGTATCCCAGGTTCTAATTGCATCATGTTCTGCCTTAAAGCGAAGGATAGTACCAATGCCCTGTACCTATAGAAAATAAAGTTAACTTCAATTTTCTAAGTTTAGATTAATCAGTTGCACATAGCACATTTCTGGCCTTGAAAGCTATAGGAAGACCTATGTTTCAAAGGAGGTAGGATGCACCATACTTTGCACCATTTCCCTTGGTCTTTCACTGTGGGACTTCTAGGTAGAGTGATACCTTACACATACTTGTCTTCAACTGTATTGTATCCAGGAGGCTGTCTTTGCTTAATTGATAATCCTTCTCTTACTTTCCTTTTGTTTACTCTTAGGTGCCGTGGTGTGGTTGCCATACAGTTACAAAACACGTGTGCCTTCAGTTCATGCACTTAAGGTTACATCTGCTCTTTCACAGAATAAGCTCTTAATATATGTCAGTGTATTTGAATGATTTGTGCTATTGGAGGCACTAAATTAACAGTATTTCTGAGTTAGCATCACAAGACAGTTTTGCTGCTCTAAGGCCTGAGTTATGGATGACAACTTAAAGAAATTGCTGTCATGGCCCTGGAGTGTCTTGGTTGTTGCTGTCACCTTTATTTCCCCAGTGAATGAAGCCAGGCCGCAGTTCTGCGAAGATGGGTTCTGTCCATCTTCTCTGAGGATGGTTTCCTTCCTCCTTCATTATTGGCATGTGCCATAATGGTATTTGAAATGAGGATATATGAGGCCAGAGCATGATAGTAAGGGGGAGCTATTTTCAAAGAGGGTATTCTTTCCTGTGGCACTTACCAGGTTTGAGGAATAATGGTGAAAGCAATTAACTTTAGTCTATAAGCATAGCTTGGAGGGTTTATTTTTAATGCCATACAGAAAGTTTGGGTTTCCATTTAGTTCAGCTGGATGGAAAGTACTTTTACAACAGGAGCCAAATTTCATGAAGTACCTGCATTAAAACAATTTTTGAAGTTTTTATTCCTAACCTGTTGAACTGATTTACTTATAAATGTCCTAAAAAATTGTTCTGTATTGGAGCTGGTACAAAACTCATTGCGGCCCTAACTGTGGAATCATGACTGCCAAGATTAAGGGCAGAGTCTTACTATGAGCCCAAGCTGGTACTTAACGTTATTTTTTTTTTCTTCCTCTGTTTATTTTTAAAACTTCAGTAACATTAAGCTACCATTTAATTTTCTAATACTGCTTCTAGTAAATTCCAGAGCTAGAGAGAAGTAATAGATTTATGGAGAGGAACTGCTGAATCTTCACTGATTTCTCTGAGCTTTACTGTGGTCCAGTAATCTAGCCTTGTGATATTTTCCAGTTTTCTGTCTTGAGTGGATACTGGAAAAATAACTGAAAAATTGGAAGAGTAATTTAAAGTGAGAGGTGCAAGAATCTCAGTCTGCTCGGGTCTGTCAAAGCAAGACAAAGGAAATCCTTCATAATTTAAGATACCTATGTAGACTAAAAAATGGATAGGGAAGACACTTCTGCCAAGCAAACAAAAGGTAGCTGAAAATTGTAATTGGAGCTGGATAACTTTAACTAGAAAACTAGAAATAAGCTTAGAATTTGGAATTGTAGTAGCCAGGCAGTGGATCAGCTAACCAGGAGCTGTGCTAGATTCTTGTATTAGAAATCTTAATTGAAGCATGCTGTTTTTGTAAAAACTTGCAATCACTTTTGGACTCGAAGACAAAAGTAACTCAGGAAATCTTAGGGTAGGAAGGAATTCAGACTAGACAATCAGAATTTGTTCTTCTGGCCAGTTACAGTGAGTTATTTACATTCTGTGAGCATAGTTGTGGCAATCATACTTTTTTCTGAACTTCCCACTATGCAAGGGAGTGTTTACACTCGCTCCACTTCTTTTAAAGAGAGGTATTTTCATCCCTTTCTTTTATGAATATCTTGTTTTGTTTGATGAACTTATCAAACTTTCCAGTTTTGCATCTTCCTAAAAAAATTAGCTGTGAGAGGAATTCATTCATCTCAATGATAAATTTAAATAGGGGTAGGTTAGTGTATTTATAGTTAGTAGTCATATTAACTTTGTTCTGAAAATTGTCAAAGTATCTGAAAATAGACTGTGATTGTGTGTATTACTAGTCAAAATATTTGATAAAATATCTGATCTCTGCGTTGGGCAGGAGCACACTCTGTGTTCACCACCTAGCTGTAAATACTGACAACTATTTAAAATTGTGAAGAATCATATTAAGATACTCATAAAGGAGTATTTTTGTACTATTTGTGCTAGTATTAGCAGTACTTTAACCTTCAGTTGACTGTGAACAAATGAATGGCTTTGTGACTATTAGGGAAGTTAATAATTCAGATTCATTTGCAGGTGCTTTATACTTTCCTCTAGCTTTGTAGACTAATAGCCCACGCTTTGCTACAGTGGTTAGGTTAGAGGGTACTATAGGTGCCTAGAAGGGCTTCCAATGGACATGTGACAGATACTAAGTGCTCTCTTAGGGAGACTGTCGTCTTAGGCTATGATACTGTAAACTGCACCTTGCAAGCAAATTTCTGCTCTTACATGAAACCCTTTGGTCAAATGGCAGAGTGTCTGCAAAGATGCAGCAGTTTTTAAAACAAACTCAGAAAGGCATAACCCAGAACAATGGGCTCATGCAAAACGGCGGAAGTGCTTGGTTAGTTCCGTTTTCCATTGTGCTAAAAGTTGAAAACATAGGAAGACGAGAGCAGGAGTTTTTTGTTACTTGAAACACAGAAATCAGAGCATTTAGGTGATGATAGCTTAGAATAGCATCTCAGTATGTAAATGCCCCTTTCAGCCAAATACATGTGTGCCTTCAACTCTTGGAGCAGCAGTATGTGGCGAGAGAGAAAGGGAAACTTAAGGAATTAGGCATTTTTTTTTTTGTCCCTGGGTTACACCTCCACTCCTCTAATGCACATTTGGAGTTTAGTGTGCAGAGGGCAATGATTCCCTCTTGCCATCAGTACTGCAGGTAATCTATTGCATTAATCAGCCAGCTAGTGTGAAATGCATGGGGAGTGATTATACTATCATACACAATACAATCAGCATGGAGCACTTGTCAAGACCAATACATCAAAGTTTAATTCAGTAATAGAATGAATTAGAGCAAAATGAAACATTCTGTTCTCCAAGAAACACAGCACCCATAGAAAGCCTTTTTTTCTGAAGGCTGCCCAGAGAAACCAGAACGCATTAAGGAATTGTTTTTATGAATAAAATTGCAACTTGGATCCAACTGAATGCTGAGAGTACTTTTCCTTGGGGTTCTTATCGAGGAGAGAACAGCACTGAAGTGCTTTGCCTATCTTCACTATTCCATAAAAGCAACTGTTTAATTGGAGCATTCTCCAGTGGGACTTCTGATTATGCTTTGTTCTAATGAAGATCTCTCTGTGCCTGGAGGAGGGAGGTGGCTTTCTCAGTCATTCCAAACACACTTGTCCTTCTTGTTGAGAAGCAATAAATACCATACACTACTTTCTTTGAGGTTTCCAAGTGGCTGTCCCAGTGAAAGTGCGTATGTGTTTAAAAACCAGATGTAAACCACTTTAAAATACTTTGCTGATGGTTCTACTTTAAAGGGGTCATAGGTTCTGTCTCCCAGTATTGTTTCTATTCTGGCACTTCCAATTCTGTAAAATGATGCTTTTGTGATAGAATTGATTTGGCTCAAATGGGGCACAGTGGCAAGTGTGTAGCAAGTGTCAAAGGTGATGTCTGTTGCACAAAGGGAATGGTCTTGATTACCTGGCTACATTTTCTTTGAAATTATCAAATGCTACTAACCTGGTAGCTTATGGGGTTTTATCTTTTAAGAAAGAAATGTGCATTTATGGGAAGGACAAAGAAATGTAACAGTAGATGTGCATCTGTTTCTTGTGTATTTTAATTTTGCAAATGAATGGATTGATCTTAAGTATATTAAATGTAAAATTCCAAAGCAAAGGCCAAGTCTCAGCCATTGATTACACAGGTATTGTAAATGAGGAAATGCTGACCCAGCTTAGCTGCGCAGCAGCCCTGACAAGCTAGCATAATATTTCTAGGAAAAGCAGATTTCTTGGGAAGACTGTAATCAGTCAAACAGTATTGTATGCTGGATCTTCAATCACAGTCAGTGTCCTAGCCCCCCACTAAAACTGTTCCCATCACCACCTTCCCATTTACTGGGGCAGGAGTAAAATATAATGGGATTTATGAAAACTGAGCAATGCCTAATCTCTCACGAAAGTCTGTATACATTCCTTGCACTTCCTTTGGCTTCATGAATACATGCATACATAGGATGTGTAATTATTACAACATCTACTTTTACAGTGACTGAATACTTCTTAATGTTGTTCAGTTTGCATATTTAAATCCTAATCAGTGTAAAGGCATGCTGTCCCTTTCTCCCCTATAAATTCAAAGGTATGGATATCTACTGAGAAACACAAGTACTGATGTTCCCTTGTATGTACAAGGAAGGCATGCATTGTGTGAAGTGGTAATGTAACCTATTTTTTTTTTGTGGTGTGAAGCACACTAAAGATGAATGACAACTGTGCATTTTCAAAAGGATGGCTGTCTGAACCAAAGGTCTGTTTTGGCAAAGCTGGCTTTTTCAAGAGGAATAGTGTTGAACCAAAATAAGCAATTCCTCACTGCAATATGACAGTTCTAATATTCATTCCCTTGTGAAATTACTATCAAATTGCAGTTGCAGCATGTCTTTATTTTTCCAATTATCTTTTGGGTGAAAATTTTTTGTATATTGGGTTGTGATCATTGGGTTGTGATCATTTTGCCACTGTGCTGTGAGGAGTTTTGTACTAGAAAGACGTAGGTCACAGTCAAGGGATCCAAATCAGAACTTTACTTTTGGTTTAGTAGCGTGTAGGTGGGGGCGGAAGATGTATCAGCCTGCTGAGAACCAGTACGAAAAGATAACTGGTCCCTGGGGAAAGGGAGACAGGAAGAAGAGAGCGAGCTGTGTTAGGGAGAAAAACAGAGTATGTAAACACAAACGCATTCTCTGTGGTTCGTTTTTTTTTTTATTTAATGAGACATTCGTTCATATTGCAGGTGGCATTGGTGACATGATTAAAGCTAGTCAAACAGGTAAACTTGAGAATGCCAGGAATGTATTTTGGGAAACTTCTTTTGAGTATAGACTGTAGCCTGGAAACTGCTGTCGGCAGAAGTCACTGGAAATGGATTTAGATACCTTCCCCACAAATCACAAGTAGCTGCCCTTCATTTTTCCATAAGCCTTATCTGTAGTAAGAGGGTAAGTGTGATCAGCAGTTTCCCTGTATGGGAGCTATTAGGCAGAAAATAGAGAGTCTCTTGTCTGAGGCCAGTGTAAACCTTCAGGTTCATGGTGACATTTAAGGGCCGGCTCAGGGAGACTTCCACTGAGTAGCATCAAAGTGAAATAGGAAGAATATCCTCCAGGCTCCTACCAGTTGGCATGTGGTGAAAATCTGGGCACAAGTGAACATTTTCCTCAGAATTTTCAGTGCTAGGAGCAGTACAGGAACCAGTGAATTGAAAGAGACAGAATGGAGCAGATGTCAGGGGAGGGGGAAAGCGCTTAGGGAGCAGGAGGAGGAAGAAATATGAATACAGGCAAACACACACACACACTAGGGAAAAAAAAGAAAAAAAAAATCACACAAAAAAACCCCAACCAAAAAACCTAGAAACCCAAATAGGCTGAAGAGTGTGGGGTCATTGGCATTATGCATCCTTCTCCCAGATGGTGGCCTTTGTAGCACTACAGGAGCTGAGCCTGAGGCTCTTTCTGTTCCCTTCTCTTCTCGTGGGGGAGTTTTGTCTTGCACTCTTCTTCCTGCAGGGAATCGGACAGCCATGAAAGCTGGGCGAGATCTCAGATGTGCACACAGCTCGCCCTGAAGTCACTGGGAGCAGGGTGCAGTTGGACTTTATGGAAATGTTAAGTGGTTTATGTGGGGTTTATTAGAAATACACTTGTCCCCGTGCTGTATTTGCATAAGAATAGCCTGGGTTTCTGAGACAATCACTGCTAACAATGTAGTTATGCTTGACATAGTTTCCCTCTTTAAACCAAAGAAGTTTTTAAAGGATTTTGGTGCTTATCTCTTCCCTCTCCTGTCTCTTGGATGTACCGCATGCATAGTGGAGCTTCTGAAGAAGGCGAGTGAATTCCTTTGCCTCTGGTGGTGTTTCTGAGATGTGGAAAAAGAAAAGGCCACTCATTTTGTACAGGCATGGTGTAATCAGTACTGTGTGTTCCACCTTGCTGGATGGTTGAAATACTTAGCAAATGCGGTTAAGTTATTCCACTTTGCTTTTGCTTCAGTCTGGAAACATTGGGAATCTGGTTACAAAGTAGTAAATTAGGTTTTTTGTTAGATGCTGAGAGGTACAGTGTCTCCTTAGTGCCCTCAAGTGATACTTGGGCTTTATTTAGTTTCAAAATCAAGTTAACTATTCTCCAAGGTTTTCCAATATGCCGCATCGTCTGTTTTGTTTTGCAGATTGCAAGAAATATAGTCATTCTGTCTTGGGCAGTGCTGAATGCAGTGATGTTTAATAATAAGAACCAGTTGTCATTTGACTCTGGAGAGTGAAGTGTGTTGATGAGTGTGTCTAAAAGTCATATGATTTGACTTTAAAAGAAGTTTTTAAATATAGTGTTGGCCTTACTCACTCCCATGGCAAGTTTCAGACACTTAAAAAAAATCAACAAAAACCAAAACATTTGCTGTACTGTATTTAACTACTGTGCAGTAATAATCTGCAGTAGTGTAGTGTCTTTCTGGTGTTCTGCACAGTACCATTTCATATTTTGCTGTGGTTTTCAGATTTGTTTGATATTACTTCCCCATTCCATGTTGGTCTGAATAGCAGGGGACTTGAAACCTTAAGGATCAAGCTGTGTTTCCACTGGCTCCTGTGCTGTGGCATACCGACATGCCGAGTTACTTTAGGAATGAATGTAATGTGATGGCCTGTGCTCTGGATATCCATTTTGCATTCTTAGTTAGCAAAAGAATACTTGAATGTGAGAATTTTATTATCCTAGAAGAACCAGCTGCATTTTTATTCTTTTTTTCTCAGCCTGTCATGAAGATTGCATAGTTTAAGCATATTCTCTAAATCTCTTGTAGTGTATAAGGCACATTCTTAATGAGCAAATGAACTGTTGCTAAACAGTACTTTCAGATGTCTTCACGCGTCTGTCAAAGTTCACGCTGATGAAGAGACAGCTGATTTAGAGAAAAATCTTTCCATTTGAAAATTGTTGCTAGAGACCCTGATGTATTTATGCCTGCCCTGCTATATAGTCTCAGGGAGCACGTTCCAAAGTGATGGTATGTGTGAAATGTCAGTGCAAATTAGCTTTCTCTTTGAGCTCCGTAAACAGAAAATGTAAAACAAATTTTCTAGTGTAACCAAATTACTGAAGTAATTGCAGTAAAAATACCTTATTCCTATTAGTCTGCACAAAACCAGTGTTTACTGGATCTCTGAGACCCAGATGTGTTTGGGAATGAGTTATATGATCAGCAGTACTTCTGCTGTGTTCTGAGTGTGGAAGTTATGTTTACAAAATACATGTCTTACTAATGCACTTCCTTGGTTCCTGTAATGTGAAGCTGGAAAATACATAGTTCTTTTTCGTAGAAAACAGCATTCGCTTCTGGTACAAAAATTAGAAGGAAAACTTGGGTAACTTCCTGCTGTAACTCTATGTGAATTCTTGTTTGCTTTTGACTGATGTTCCTGTCTGAGCCATACATTGTGAACTCTGGATTTTCTAACACAAAAGACCTCTTAATGCCTTTTAATTGAGAAGGTTGGCTTGGTACCGTCTTTCAGCTGCTTCAGATGGGCCATGCCAGCGCCAAAATCCTTCATCGGGAATTCAGTCTGCCTGGTGTTAGGTGTAGCTGGGAAGCAAGCAGTGTAGCCTTTGAGGGGAGAAAAAGTGTTAGAGTATAGAAGTTTGCAATTAGTCATTGGCTGCTGCATTTTTAATAGAAAACATAATTTAGCAATCTTTTTAAAATCAGGTGCTCTGTGGATGTGTATAGTCTTAAATCCCCACTGCAAGTTGGAGCAGAAGGCCAGTTGGCTAAAACAGCTGAAAAAATGGAACAGTGTGGATGTTTGTCCCTGGGAAGATGGAAACCATGGAAACGAGCTGCCCAATTTAACCAATGCTTTGCCTCAGGGTGCAAATGCTAACCAAGGTGAGCCTAAACATATGCACTGACTGCAACATATAATATAACCTCTATCTTATATACTCTAGCCTTGCAGAATTCAGCACTCTTTCCTGGGACAAGTAACTTTCTTGTTGAGGATTGACCAGCCAAAATTATTTTCACTAATACTGTCCTTGCAGAAAGGATAAATAGGTGGTTTTTTTGTGCTGGGGCTGCAATGTTTTCAAAGCAAGTATTTGTGTTTAGTTAGGTCTTCTAACTTTTCACTTGGTGCTTCTAAATACACGTTGCATGAAAATTCGATGTCCTTGAAGTATGTCATGTAAAGCCTGTTTCTTTGCTTGACTGTAATCTTGTATTCCTTCTGGTGTTGGGGTTTTTTCTTTGTTTGCAGTTACAAAGCCTTTGATACCTATTTAAAGAGAGATCTGTTGCAACTGCATTAAACTTGAGTATGTGAGAAACTAAAGTAGCTATCTGTGGGATGTGCTCTGTATGTGCAGTCTGCATTGCCAGGTGTGGGGGGGGTGCAGAGGCAACACTGCTGTCTTGGAGTAGGTGTCTCTTCTTACTCAATATCATGCTTTCTAATCTAAAATGTAATCATCAAATCTGACAGAAGCCTTGTCCAGTCCTCTTCAAGCAAAGATGGCTACTTTGCTAATAACTGGGGAAGATGCAGGATATTTACCTGGGAACAAACCCTCATAATCCTCCAAACCCTCAGTATTTTAATATGTATTTCATATAATTATGATGAAGTTAAAATTAAATGCTTGGGAGGTGGCAGATTTGGACTTAGATGGGTTTTTCCTTGTTTTTTTCTTGGAAGATTACCTCTGAAGGAAATAGACTTGGTTCATTTTAAAATGTCGCAGCTAGCCGGGGACAGAAGTTCATTCAGCATGTAACTTCCTACAGAGGTGTTTTGCTTTCTGTATCTCGTGATGTTCAGCCCAACCTGGGCAGGCTAGTGGTAACTCTGACACGGCATCTCAACGTTCACAGACATAGTGCCATGTCAACAGAGCGATCTTTCCATAGGAAGATATCCAGTAAGGATTATGTCAGTCCCGTGGCCTCAGTACCTCACTTTCTTTACAGTGTTTGTATATGTTTATGACAAAAGATCATACAAGTGCTCAAAGTTAATGTCACTTCTCAAAGAGAACAACTAAAAATCTTTCATGCGATGTTTATCCATCCCTCATCCTGGCAGCTCTGGGTCTGAGGAGGAAACTGGGGATGCTTGAGTAGCTGTTTGCCGTATACTTTCTAGTTTGTTTTTAGGGGAGTTCTGTACGTGCTGTTGAATGTCCTTCATCTCTAGCTGTTCCCTCTGCAAAGTCCTGTTTAGCATCAGCCATGCTGGTTTGTCGATCTCTCTCTGAATGCAAAGTGAATGGCACACACTTCGTCTGAGCTGTTGGGTAATAATAGGATGTGAAATGTCATCTGTGGGCTGCCCGGTGCAGAGGGGGGCAAGGCAGGCCGCCTTTGGTTGGGGGTTGGTGAATAGGCAGAAGACAAGAATACTGTGAATGACTGATTCACATATGAATGAGTAAAAGCTGATGCAGCTTTCTGAACTTGTGAAAATGACAGATTCATCGAGCAGGCCACATCGGACGGTGTTCACTCGAGCCATTGAGGCGTGCGATCTGCACTGGCAGGACAGCCACTTACAGCACATTATCAGCAGTGACCTATACACCAACTACTGTTACCATGACGACACTGAAAACTCCCTCTTTGACTCTCACGGGTGGCCCCTCTGGCATGGTAAGTGGCTAAACCGGAAAGACGTTTCCATGACTTGCTGCTTTGTTCATTTTCTATGGCATTATTTTGGGGGGGATGGTGGGGAGATGAATGAAAAGCCTGGCAAAAGGAACAGAGGCTCCCTTGAAATGCTGGCTCAGAAGTAGTCCTTTAAGTCTCTCTTGCATAGTTTTAAAAACAAAAAAAAAAAAAACAACCCAACAAAAAAGCCCCTTTGAGTAACCTAGCAAAACAGGCCATTGCAGACATGGAAGCATTGCTATTCCTCAATTATTTTCTCCATTTTAGAACATGTTCCTACAGCCTGTGCGAGGGTGGACGCATTACGATCTCATGGATACCCACGAGAAGCACTGAGGCTAGCAATAGCTATTGTTAATACACTAAGAAGGCAGCAGCAAAAACAGCTGGAAATGTTCCGGGCTCAGAAGAAAGGTAAATGTGGGGAAGAGAGAAGGGCAAAGGACTTGCTGAGGTGACAATAACACCGGACTGGAACTTTGCATGAGAAAACCGGTTTTGAAACTAAAGCAAAAGGGGTGACTTTAACTCTTCGGTCCAAAGGATCATCGTGGTAATGTCACATTCTGGATGTCAGAGGTTTACTGTAAGCTGGGTTGAGCTGTGCAGGGCAAGGGCTCTGTTCTGCCTTCTGCAATATGTCTGGCATGATGGGGCCTTTATCCCAATCAGGGTTTTTGGTTACACAGTGAAAATATTCACCCTGTGTAATTCACAGGCTTTTAAACAGAGCTTTGCATTTGGCATGTCAGGTGTTTAAAATAATTTTTTTCTCTGATATATAATTTAGCTGAACTATATATTTCTGAGGTGTAGGCCTAAAGTTGACATTGAGGGTAACAATGAGGCAGCCTGCACTACAGAAATTTATCAAACTTGGCAGTTTGTTCCAAAAGAGTCTCTTATAACGCTTACATTTTAGTGTTTCTGAATAAAGGTGGATTGTGCGGGTGGGGTGGTGGGGGGGGTGGGGCGTTTGAAACACTGTTTTTCATAAAATGTTCTGTGGTATTCCTCTGGTGAGCACTACCCCTGGTTTTTTTGAAGGATGTTCTCCTTCAGATACAGTTTCTATGCCATGTGATCCTTGCTACGCAAAATAATCCCACAGTGAACTTTGTTAGTTTGAAGAGGCAGTGGTAGAAGGGGATGGCTTTGTGTTTAAAGAATGCACGTGGAAAAACTGGAATTACTTTCTCAGCTGCTACAAGAATCCCTTAATTCAAATTTTATTTTAGATTTTTGTTGCTACTCTTAACTATGTGTATCCTCATGCATTGTAGGCAAAAATACCAGTGTGAAGTCATATGTGTAAATTTTTCAAGTGTGTGTACAGATATTTCCCCAGAAATGAGCATTTAGAAGACAAGGTAGACACCTGACTGAAAAAAAATTACCGGGCAGTTCCTGTGTGCCTCCATTTTTATTTTTTTTCCTCCCCCACTGTACCCAAAGAAGAAGGGTTTTTTCGAGCACAATTGTGGATCCTAGATTTGAACAAAACTTAAAAGCACTTTGTATTATTACTTAGGAGAATTTGCTAAGTCTTTTTATCATGTAAAGTATCTTTCCTGAACAGGTGTTCCCTTAAAAGCTTCGCAGCTTTTCTAGCTTCTCAGACTGGGGGGGTAAGAAGGGAGGGGCCTGTGTCAGTGTGTATGTGTGTACGTACCACTGGCAGGTGTGAAGGGTCTGCTGCAAGTGTGCTGGTTGTAGTACTGCTCCTTTTCATTACCAGTTGCTAATGCAGTATCTAGACATTCAATATGTCTGTTAAGTTCTTTTCCCTATGAGCAGTTCCTATAGCTGTCAACTAATATTATGCTATTATAAATAAAAAATGGAGTGTATGAAATGCGATCCATCCTACCCTGAAACCAAAAAGTTTGTCATTTCTATGTTGTCACTCACTGCTTTTTTATTTTTTTCCTCTTATGTGTGGAATTTTTAAAAACCACTCTTTTAATACCGGAAAATGTGCTGGTCTTCTCTATGAGCAGATGAATTCTGCAGCTACAGCCCAGCTTTAGGTTTTAGTTCGGCAAACACCACATGCTTCTACTTAGCTTTTATTCATGTGACTGATCTGACGTCCATGGAACCACTTGCGTGATTTAAAGTTAAATGTGTATATGACTGGAGGACTGAAGCCTTTGTTTGGCATGACACAAGTGAAGCTCATAAGTAGGCACAATAGAATAAATAGAACATAAATGAGTCAGTAAGAAGTCACTGTGATTAATCCTTTTTGGTAATATTACTTGCTTCTGCCTGTTGTCTTTAGTACATGCTATTTGTTAGTAAGACAATGATTTACTTGTTTGTTTTTCATATTACATATCAATGGATTCTTTAAAAAAAAAAAAAAACAAAAACCACCCTCCTGACAGTGTGGCTGTGTTTCATTTTGTAGCCCCACACATTTAAATAGGCGAGAAGCAGGATTTAAAAGCTCCGTGATAATACATATGGTGACTCAAAGATGGCGCTTGTGAACAAGAGAGAATGGAGGCAGGTACAAGTTAGTGTGTAACAGGCAGAGAAACAAAGCATCCATAATGGCTTGTATACAGTTATTAAATGGTCACCCGTAATGCATCTGATCTCTCATAGTTCAGTTGTGTGTATGTGTCTAGGAGGAAAAAAGTTGGGAGTTGGAGTCAAAGGGGAGCTGTTGCCATAAGACTCTTAGTGAAAAAGGGATTTGGGGAATCTCTAACATCTGTTACCATAACCACACTTCCTTCAATTCACTGTGCTAAACAATTTTTCCATGTTCTAACCGAATGATGGGTGAGGGCTACAAAACAAAGTATCTGTGAAGGTATTTGTTAACTGAAATTTTAGAATGTCAAAAAATGCACTTGATGCACTTAAAGGACAATTTTTTCTTGTATACCTCATTTAAACATTTTATTTTTTTTTAAAGGAGCTGTCATCCTGAGTTTATTACTTCAATAAATATTTAGATGCAGGATAAGCTTATATTTTATTTATGAAATTGGAACGTATTTTAGAATATTTTCATTTATTTCAGTGCCATCAGATTAACTTAAAATGTAAAAATGGTACTGTGTCTTTTTGAGTAAGGAAACTTGTGAATATTTTACAAAAAAGTCTTTGCTGTAATTTTTCAGCAGACATTTTCAGAAGAGTTTACTGGTAAAGAGTAAGAGATTCCAAAAGACACTGTAGTTGCAATTTTTGACCCATAATACACTTTGCTAATGCTCAAAATGTTTGGCCTTTGTTCTTTTTCTTTTTTTCCTCTTCTAACATATTCACAAAGGGCAGTGAATTCACCCTGAAAGATACTATTTTCTCCTAAGCAGAAACTACTGGAAATACTTCGACTTCTGTACTGAGAGCATTTTAATCAGTTTTACTTTTATAATTGTTTTGAGGGGCTAACATATGCTCTCTTTCCCTCCCTTCTCCCTCCATCTTTTCTGTCACAGAACTTCTCCACAGAGGAGTAACCTCAATAACAAATCTTGAAGGTTGGGTGGGACACCCTTTGGATCCCATTGGCACCCTCTTCAGTAGCCTGATGGAAGCTTGCAGGGTGGATGATGAGAGCTTCCATGGATTCTCAGACTTCACGGGTAAGGCCAAGCAAAGGGAGCAATCTTCTATACATCTTCATTTACTGGAGGCATTTTTCTATCTTGCCTTTCTGAAAGTGCTACAAAGCCAGTGTTTTTATAGCATAAGAACTCACATTTGCATTCCTTAAGAAAACACAAGGGAGAGAAAAACGTTTAAAGTAAAATACGAAAGCACTTAAAAAATTGCCAGTTACTCATTCTTGAAGACAATTCCGTATTTCACACTTGAAATAAAACCAAATAAGACTTTATAGCAGCAGCCCTCTTCCACATACATTTGCACTGTCCTCTTTCTGAGAAATTGCAGAAAATCACAGGATCACAGAATTGCTGAGGTTGGAAGGCACCTCTGGAGATCATCTAGTCCACCTGCTCTCCTCAGAGCACGGTCATCTAGAGCAGGTTGCCCATGACTCTGTCCAGTTGGGTTTTGAATAACTCCAGGAATGAACACTGTACAACCTCTCTGGGCAACCTCTTGCAGTGTTCAACCACGCTCACAGTAAAAAAGTGTTTTCTTATGCTCGGATGGAATTTCCTGTATTTCAGTTTGTGCCCATTACCTCTTGTCCTGTCACAGGATACCACTGAGAAGAGTCTGGCACTGTTGTCTTTACATTCTTCCATCAGATATGTATATGTTTTGGCAAGATCCTCCTGAGCCTTCTTTTTTCCAGACTAAATAGTCCCTACCTGTCTCACTCTCACTACATGAGAGATGCTGCAGTCCTTTAATCATCTTTGTGGCCCCGCACTGGATCTGCTCCAGTATGTCCGTGTACTGGGGAGCCCACAACTGGACACGGCACTCCAGGTGTGGGCTCACCAGTGCTGCGCAGAGGGAAAGGATCACCTCCCTTGACCTGCTGGCAACACTCCTCCTAACGCAGCCCAGGATGTTATTGGACTTCTTAGCTACAAGTGTACATAATACTTCAAATTGATGACAAAACACTTAAAATTGATAACATACATGGTCTATAAATGATATGAATTGGAAAGTAGTACTGCAGTATCGATACATGATTTAGGATAGGATGTGTACACCCATTTTAATTTCAGTATTTGCTTCCCAGGAGCTTAACTGATAATTCCTTAGTCTCTTTCCACCTCTGCGGAAGCTTCTTATCACCACCTGTGTGGTCAGAAACTGGATTCATCCCTCTACCTGCAGCTCTTTTATATGCACATCTGCAATCTTCTTGGGGCTTTGCTTCAAAACTTTTATTCAATTACATTGTCTTCAATAAATTTCTAATCCCATATCCACCAATTCTGGAAGAACTTTTAATTAAAAGAAATCGGAAATCAGATTCTTTGCAATTATAAAAAAAACCAAAACAACCCCATGAAGTAAAAACAGCATGTATTGAAAAGTAGCTTCCTCCTACACAGATGCAATCTACCAAATGCATTCAGCCTTCCCATTTCCTGCAGTTGTCCATCTCCTTACATCTGTCCATTATAACTTTTTGTTCCCAAATTAAACTGTAAACTGCTACAGGTTGGAATAGCTTTTGTCATATGGTGTGTCTGAAGTGCCAAATGAATCAGTAGTACTCTTTAAAGCAATATATGGCTTTGTCTGTGTGGAATTTACATGTAATCTTTACTGAAAGTAGGACTTCTAGTGTTAATAATATACATTTTTATCATAAATAAAACTGTAACAAATAAAAAAGCCTGAAAAGAGCGCTAGCCAAGAGAGGGTGCTTTAAAGTTGTGCCTATTGTATTTGCACAATCCTAATAGCTTCAACTGAAGTCTGTGCAGGTGTACAAGCACCTTTCCCTTCCTCTTACACATCAAGGCTTTAAGGAGATACAGAAATGGGTGGGGGAAAAAAATTGAAATGGATCTTCCAGTTTTGGCCTCATTAACACAAAGGTGGAGAAACTGCCTTTCTCTAAATCGTGCAGCTTAAAAATTAAAAGCTTGTTTTTAGTTGAGTTATTTAAAACCTAATTGTTTTGTGTATTTCTGCCATGTGGAATTGGATAGGATATTTTAGATTGGATCATTGGATTTTGAGATTGCACTAGTAATTTAAATTTTAAAAAATTAATACTAACAGAGGAAGCATTTGTATATGTGACATTATAGGCAGATTATGGGTTAGAATCATTTGCTGATGTGTTTTTCTTTGTGTCACCCCTTACAGAGAACATGGGGCAATGCAAATCTCTGGAGTACCAGCACCTGCCTGCACACAAGTTCTTAGAAGAAGGGGAATCTTATTTAACGCTGGCTGTGGAAGTAGCATTGATAGGTCTGGGACAGCAACGAATAATGCCAGATGGCTTGTATGCACAAGAGAAGGTTTGTCGAAATGAGGAGCAGCTCATTTCTAAGCTACAGGAAATTGAATTGGATGATACTCTGGTGAAGATTTTTCGAAAACAAGCAGTCTTCCTATTAGAAGGTAGCTCAATATAGATGCTAACTGCTTCTTTAAACTGTCTTCACTTACACAAGCACACAGAACTAGTATTCTTGTAGAAACTGCCTTACATACTTCAGATGTTTTTTTGACATAGAACTCCAACAAAATTTTGTTTCCAATCTCTTATGAAAATCAAACATACTTCAGATATCACATGACTGTAGAGATAAGGCATCTATTGACCTATAAGCCTTTTGTTTTAATTTTGATTACATTTTGTTCTTTAGATTCATTGCTTGTCATAATCTCAGTATCCTGATTATACAACCCAGGCTCACAAGTAAATAATACAGACATCAGTTATCATCAACAGTTCTTAGGTAGCAAAATTCTATGTGTTCCCTGTATCCTGAAAAAGGGACTGGCAGCTTTGTAAATGTATGAAGATTTTTACCTCTGTTCCCAAGTGAAGAGCTCAGAAAATTCACTTAGAATTGCTGGGACAGAAATATAACATTCTATTTGTAGCAATTAGGAAAATGGCTTGCCTCTGAAGTTTGTATCATATATGAAGATGGAAATATGTGGTCAAATATTGAGGCTTAAGACGTGGTCTTGTGACAAAATTTTGACTAAGACAAACAATTTGTGTTTCGGAATTAGCTGGTGTGTTGCAATAAAATCTGTGCATACTTTTGCTGTAGCATTTAAAAAGGCTTAACATGTAGCACTTAAGTCTCATGTTCAGAGAGTAGTCTCGCTTTCTGAGGTTGTCTTTCTGGTTTTTGGTTTTTTAAATGGAAGAAAAAAACTTCAGAGGAACCAATTAGCCAAAGGCATGGTCCAGGTTTTGAGTGCTTGCTCAAGGGATGGTGGGGAGTGTGGTACTGCTCTAGGTAAGTTGTGAAGACTGTTACACAGCAGTAAGGTTTTGCTTTCTTTCTGTAAGACATTTGTCTTTTAAAACTTCCTTTTTAATGGAGGAGGTGCAGTATGTTGTTTAGGGCTCTCAGCTTTGAGTCACTATTTTTGCCCAGATCCTTAAAGACTTTGGTACCTACTGATGGTGCCATTTG
Source organism: Aptenodytes patagonicus (assembly GCF_965638725.1). Taxonomy (NCBI): domain Eukaryota; kingdom Metazoa; phylum Chordata; class Aves; order Sphenisciformes; family Spheniscidae; genus Aptenodytes; species Aptenodytes patagonicus. The sequence continues at coordinate 23,145,174 of NC_134982.1, forward strand.
AAACTGCAGAGAAGCCGCACCATGGGGAGAGTTTCCATTATGGTGTGGCTGTACTACTGCTTTATGGCCTTTGGACAAGAACAGCTGCTCGCTGGATCCAGCTGTTAACCACCATACAGGGATCCTATGGATGATAAGATCAATTTGCTGTATCTATTTACTGGTAAGGACACTTTATGAGGAAAAGGAGGATTTCTCTGAAGTGTTCTCTGATAATTCTATTTTACTACTTTGATCACTGAAATTCTTTTAATATTTTCTTAGAGTAGTAAACAAGCAATCATAGCAGGAAATCTGCTAATATAACTACCTACACAATTGCTGTGGTGAGCACTGTGCAACGATGGTCTTGCATTACTGTGTGCTGAGAAGTCTGGCTTTCCTGCCATAGCCTCAGTTTACTCCAGGTTAGGCAGAAACTGCCGGCTCACATGGAGGAAAAACTGTGCAATGATTTAAGATGCTAATCATATCAATTGTGTTTTTATAGTTAAAGTCCTGTAGATATAATAAAGCTTAATCCAATATTAGGCTGATTTATATGCTGTTAATGCATGCTGTATGTAGCTACCATTTGAGTGGGTGGGAAAGCAGAATGTAAGACTGTTTTGCAAGAACTGTACTAATTATTTGCTTGACTGCTAAGTTAATGGCAGAATATGTTTTCATATAAATGCTTTGTCATGTATTCTTAAGTGTCCTAACTGAGTTTCTGACTGGACCACCAAGTGGCAAACATACCTGAAATGGCTTCTTTCATTGAAGCAATGCCAGCTACTTTTGAATGGCTTTCAACTTCATTTAAAATGATTGAGACACACTGTCACCTACTAAATCTTCATTGACGTTTCCTTTGTAATCAGTCCCAGTCTTCAGAAATGCTCATCTGTGGAGCTCAGAATTTTTTCATGCCTAGTGATTTTTATCTTTGCATGTTGTGCTAAGGCACCAGTCAGAAACATTGCTGAAACAGCTTGGCTGTTTATCCTCGTCTGCTCTCCTCGTCTGCTTCAGTGTAGAGTTGGCCATGTTAGTTTGAACCACTGCTGGAGGCAGTTTAAATGACACATGTGACTGCAGCAAAGAAATGTGCTCACATGGTCATCCATCCACGCACCCACCCAAGTGTGGTGGGTTGGAGTCTCTAGTAGAAGAAGCAGTAGTAACTTGCAGGACTGCTGGCTGCTGTCTGTGCAATAATAGTCCAATAAAGCTTAACGTAAGATTCATATTCTGTATCTTGCAACATTTAATGCCTGAACCTCTCTAGTAACTGAAGTCAAAAACTATTTGACACAGTTTTCCTGTTAACAGGAATAACAATCTTAAGGTTGCAGGCAAAATGTAAAAATGGGATTTATATGCACTGTGAACATTCAGAACTCAGCAAGGAAGTAGTTGCATTTAACTTTTTTGTTGTTGTCAATCCTGATGCTGCTGTTATGAAGTTGAAATACTACAGTGGCTGCACTGAGTGTGAGCAAAATCCATTGCCCCAACAATGGGCATAGTTTTCCCACAACAAATACAGTTTTTAAGATCATGTGGCTATAATGGACTAACAAAACCAGCTTTGGTGCAAAATCTGACCTAGTCTTCTCTGGAGACCCAAGTCCAGACCAAAGAGTTATTTAAATGCCTAATATCAGGTGAGACTTTAATAAGGATCAGGTGCTGCTGTGGTGATTGGTTATGTAACTTCAATTAAAGATACACATTTTTCCACTGTAACCACTCTTCTTTTTTTTTTCCTGCTGGATCTGTGATAAAGCAGTCACGCACCAACAGGTTGCATGAGGATTCATGTGCACAATGTAACCACATGGAGGCAAAGCTAGGATTATCACTTTCTCCTTTTGCATACCGTAGGCTTGCTGAATGAGTTCCAGGGAGCACTGGAACCATTCTGTCATTTGTATGCACACTGGTAGTGTGCTTAGTACTATACAATTTGCAGTCCGTCTTCTTGTCTCAAAGAATATATGGTATTTAGTATACTTGTAATACATTGTATATATGTGATACATGTGTAATATATTTCACAGAAAATAGCAATATAACTTTACCTTTTGTACAGCAAACTCTGTCTCTGAATATCAATTCTAACTGAAGGTATAGTGAATGTTTTTAAAGGTCCAGAAGTTGGGTTTTAGCAGTATGTAAAGACTGACATTCTCTCTCTTTTCCCGCAGCTGGACCATATAGTGGTTTAGGTGAAGTCATCCATCGAGAGAGCGTTCCAATGCACACATTTGCCAAGTATCTCTTCACCTCTCTCCTACCTCATGATGCTGAATTGGCATACAAAACTGCACTGAGAGCCATGCGGTACGTATTCACAAGTAGTCTAGAAAGAGCACAAGTAGTGGTTAGGAAAAGGGGAAAAAGCTTGGTAATCAAGACCTACTCTTTTTTTCTAAAAGAAGCATTCTTTCCATTAAGGAGAAATTATTTTGGTTCTGTCATCTGTAAAAGCAATTGGTGTCTGGAGTAATTACAATATAATCATTTATAAATATACAATTAGCGTTTACCTACAACTGTAAAACAGCATTCTCTGTCACAAATCCTTCTAGAATCCCACTCTTGGGGCATGTGGTTTTGTGTTAAACAGAAACAGCTTTATCATGTGCGTTCTCTCACCCACGTGGTTGTGTGTGTGTGATGGTATTGGCGAGAAAATGAGGAAAGAGGCATCTCACCAGCAGTCTCAGGATCATCTGCTGCTTAGCCTGTTTGGTAGGACTATTTGTTCCACTAGCCTTCTTTATAAATTAACTCTGTGATAGATTTGAAACCATATGGTGTGGTCTGAGACAGTACTTTTTTCTTGTGCTTCATAACGAAGCAGTTTTGCCCACTTCTGTGTGAACGTTGGGATTTAAATGGAGTATGTCATACGACAACAAAATGTCTGACTTGCATCCCATTTGTCTTCAGTAATCAGGAAAAAGATGTTTCTCAGGGGGTGCTCGGTGTCTGCTGGTTTTATGTCAAGGCAGGCCAGATTGCTAATGGTGGCTAAGAAAAGCCTTCTGAAGGAAGTTTCAAGGGCCTAAATGATCAGTGATAAAGCTGTTTTCCACATACAATGCAGGGAAGAAACTGGTTCCATCTGGATTGGTTGCTGTCAAGAGCATTGTAGTTGATGGTTGACAAAGAGTAGCCACAACTGAATACTAGGAGCAATCAAGTCCCAGATTTAAAAAAAAAGTGTTGGGTTTTCCTGGTTATTATCGAGAATGATTGCACAGTGATTGAAGGACACACTGTCCACATAAGTAGCATTTAGCTTCATCAGACAGGTTGTGTCTTAGTGGTTTGGAGGTGTGTATTCTGGAGCTAGTTTCTCCAAAAAGCTAAATGGGGAGAAAATAATCCTGTGTTCAAAGGACTAAATGGGAGGGCATGCATAAGAACAAAACATAACTACTATCAGGTCAGGCCAAAGGTCTGCTTAGCCTGGGGGGTTTTTTTGCCTCCAAGAATGTCTAGTAATGGATGTTAAGGAAAAGTCTAAGAAATATGGAGAGTGACCTTGCATACTTGCTGCTTACTAGCAGCATTTTAGGAAATAGATTGAGAAGACAAAAGTGCATTGCTGATGAACTATTGAGAACATTTAAACATATGATCAGAAAGCTGTCTGGGCCATCTAAGTACACCCCTCTTCTTTTATTGCAAGTTAAGTGCTTTGATAACCCTGGGCATATCAGATCAGCAAGATAGTACAAAATGTGGTGGGTGGGTTTTTTGTTTGTCTGGGGGTTTTGGTTTTTTTTTGTTTCGGGGTTTTTTTTTTTAGAAAAAAGGTTTAATTTTATAAAGTAGACCTGTGTCCTTGTATTTATTTTCAGTTACTACCTTAAAGTCTTTCTCAGAGATTGGGTGGAGTTTTCCTCCTTAAACTGAACTACTGAAACCATGCTGAAATGCTGGAATAGACATCCATCAGCAGCTTTGCACAGTGCACTGAACGCTTCAGTGAATGTGACGGCAGCATGCCGTTCCTTTTGAACAAGGATTTGGGCTTTCCCCAGAAACCAATCATAACTGAAAACTTATTTTCTGGAAGTTTCCTTTCTCAACTGGAAAAACAAGCAAGACACTGAAAGATCCAAATGATGAAATCTACAGTTAGTCATGGGTAGCTCCAGCCATCTTTTGGTATGAAGCTGTCATCTCAGCCAAAGCAGTTACTTTTCAAACAGACCAGTATAAGAAAGAGTTATCTGTTCATTTCCATCTGGTAAAATCACAGGAGACATCAGTGTAATTGGGGCTGTTCTTCATAGCCCTTTTGTCATCGCTTTATAAGGCAGATGAGAGTTCAGCCCTAGACAATAATCAGTCTTTCTGTATTTTGGTATTTGGCACTCTTCAGAAGTGTGGACTGCTATCCTGAACTGTGGTGATGGCAGATTTAGACACTTTCCACGTCTGTCTGCATTCCTCAGCACTTCTAAAATCCTCCTGAAGAAGGTTGGTTACTCTTTCCATTTGCACCAAAGCGATAGTTCAGTGTATAAAGGACTCCCGATACAAACCAAATTAAAAAGTAACTTAATACTGCCTTGAGGAGGAGAGAAGAAAGCAAATATGAAGATTGAATACCTGTCTCATGGTTGTGAGATTGAGTGGATCAGAAGATGAAAACTTGAACATCTTTTCTTCCATGGCAGGGAGGTAATGGCTGTGGCAAGGACAAAAATCTCATGTGGAAATTAGTAAAGGTGCTGCATAAAAATCTGTGCGGTTGCTCGTGCTTTTAGAAGTGGACCATATTTCTTTTTTCACTTCAACATTTATTAAAGAAGTTAACTTCCCAAGACCCCAGATAGTTGCTGTCCAGACATAAGTGTGTAGTGTCAGTCTACACACAAGTCTATACGGGTCAATGACCCATGATGGCAGCTCTGGAGTATTTACCTCTCTGTGTTCAAAATCATATGTTGCTGTTTCATTTTTTGAATCCTATTTTAGTGTGTGGAACACTTGGTATGAAATCAATGGAAGCTGAGACCATAAAGCCTTTCATGCAGGTCTGCAAGGACAGGGTTGTGCTATCCTTGATGGTCACTTCTGTCTACAGTTCTCTGCTTGCAGCACTGAAACATATGGAGCAGAGCCTTGGAGAGTGTGGATCTGCAGTGACCTAGTTGACTGCTCACTTGGAATCTGAACTTGAATGTTTGGCTTAGTTTGGATGATCCCTTGTTAAATCTGAATTTCATCCAGGCTTTGGGAGCCAGACTTTAATGGTGATATTTAATCACAAGGTAGCTTTGCTAAAACCTGGCTAAATAATTGATGTTTGAAAGGGGGAAAAAAAAAGTCAAGAATGCTAAATCTGCTTGTGCTTGTTCTGATGTTCCCTAATCTTGCCAAAATTGCATGAAAGCCACCAATTCACAACAGCATTTCTTTTCACAGCAAAAGAACATAGAAGCTGGCAATGAAATTCAAAGTGACAAAAGATTTCCCCAAAACAGCCTCTTTCTTTCATGCTCTCTGTCTATTTACTGTTACTCATAACCTAATAATCCCTTTTTGCATTAGGTAGTTGGGATTTTTACTGTTTATTGAAACCATCTAATAATGCTTCTCTCCCCCCAGCCTCTCTGTATGCTTGAAAAAAATCAGCTGAAGAGTTTATATGAGTTTTTTTAAGTGTATATAAAGAGGTGTCTCAGTGGTACTAGGGAAGAGATTTGACTCTTGATATAAATCAAAAGGGAAGTCTTTTTTGTATTAGCATGCACATACATGTATCTGAAAATGTTACTATAAACTGCTGATAGTTATTTACGTGGTGTGTTGTATTTATATGTGCCTGCTAGATACCCTCCTGTATATTCAAAACTACCCTTCTCGGCGAATTCTTAAAGATACTCTCATATGCTTCAGGAACCTACAGAGAACTGATGAAACTTAAAACTATCTTACTGCAGAAAAAAGACATGCACTCCAGTTACTTAAAGAACTTAGGTATTTAGTTAAGTACAAGAAATTGTAACATGTTTAAATAAGCTTATTCCATAACAAATATTCTATCACAGAAAATCACAATGCATTGGATTTTCAGTATTCAGTAGTTGCAATTTTATTGACAAAAGAGATCCAATTTCCTTTGTCCTCCTGGTTGACTTCCTGCTAGAAAATCACTTGCATATGAAAGCTGGTAGAAACAGAACTCAGATGTTAACCCTGATCAAGAAGCTAAGTACCGGAAAGGCTTTTCTTCTGGACATTGTCTTTCTACTGTCATTTGATGTCTCATTAGCCATTCATGTCCTGAAACTATGCTTAATTGTATTGAATAAAAATGCCTATTTTTGTTCACTCCTACTTTTTGCATTGGCATTTACATAGTATCTAGTGTATTGGTTGTATCTAGTGTATTGTAAGGTCCATCAGGTGGGTGTCTGTTGTGCTGTCAGTTGTGTTGTAGTAGTTAACAACAAACACATTAATTTGAATTTTCTAAGTATGAATTCTCCTTGGTGGATAAGACTGTTGTAGATTGACACATACTCAAAGAAATTTTTGCTTCAGGATTAGAAAATGAAGTCTGAAAAGTAACTTTAAAGGAAGCTTCCTCTGTCACTGCTGTTTGGGACCCTAACATCAGGTTATGGTACATCATAAAATGTTGGTAGGCTAAAGTTTAAGGACTTTAAAAAGTAGTTGTAGTTGAACAGTAAAATGTCCTTTTTTGGATATAAATTCATGTCTGAATTTATTGCAAGGTCAAAATCTGAATGACTTGTTGAATATCACTCTCCCTTTGAGCATTTGTAAATGAAGAAAGTGTCTTCGAAATATTGAAAAAGATTTGTGTTCTGAGTACAGTGGAGAACTACTGCACTTTCCTTCCTGAGGACTGTGGTTCAAAGACTGAAACAAGGCAGGGAGAAAAGCATCAGCTCTATGCACGATGCAGGAAGTCTCTGCTGCCTTGGCTAATGGGTGGCTTAATTGTTCTGTGAATTCCTGCAGATGCCCACTCATGTAGGCAAGTTTGGCAAATGGACTTCCCAAGAAGAGAAGTGGTTTTCCAGTCTTTTTTTAATAACCAAAAAGGCACATTTCATAAACAAGGTCAAGTTTCTTGCAGCTTTAGTTTTGCTCATGAGTAACCTAATGTAATAATGATTTAATGAAAGAAGATTTCTTCCTTATTTCAGGTTGCTGGTATTGGAATCTACAGCTCCTTCGGGAGACATGTCCCGCCCGCACCACATTGCATCAGTTGTTCCAAACCGGTATCCCCGCTGGTTCACCCTAAGTCACATCGAATCCCAGCAGTGTGAGCTGGCATCAACCATGCTAACAGCAGCCAAAGGTACATTGCTGTCAGTTATGTACTCAACTAAATGTATGCTTTTAATATTGCATGGAGTAAACAGATTATAAACCTTGTGTTTAGGAATCCAAATTGCAGTCTGACAGGATCTTGAAATGGGTACAACAAACTGAACTGGCTTAAACCTGTCACTTAATTTTCTAGCAAAGTAGTTAAGCTAGCTAAATGGTAGCCATATGAGCTTGATTTGAGGCTGATGAGACACTTTTTTTGTTCTTCTGACACACGACATAAACTGTGAGACCCAGGAGTAGACAAATCACTTCTAAAATTCACAAATCAGGATGACTTTTGGCCATGCACTGCACTAATACCATCAGGCACTAGAGGAGTGTGTACTGTCTTGTATCTTTCATTCATATGTGATTTAGTTATGGAAGGTTTGTAAAAACAAAGTGTTTATAACTGAAACATCATAGTATTGCATAGCAACGGCAGGCTCAACTATAATGTATCTCTGGATGTTTTGGGAGCTTGTTCTGTTTTGATGATTCTGTTTACACCTTGCAGGTGATGTTCGGAGACTGGAAACAGTGTTAGAATCCATCCAGAAAAATATCCACTCCTCGTCACACATCTTCAAACTTGCCCAGGATGCATTTAAAATAGCAACACTCATGGACAGCTTGCCAGACATCACTCTTTCGAAAGTTTCTCTGGAGTTGGGCCTTCAGGTATTTCCCTCGTTCATTATTATTACAGTAGAAGAAAGGAATTTGACCCAGTGTTGGTGGGTATAGCTTTTAAGCACTGAGGACCATACCCTCTTTGGGCTTTGTTTGGAGTTTTTAGATTCTTGTTTTCTGATACAAAGCTCAATGGACTGGTAAACACAGACCAAGGGTCTGCATGGCCCCTTTGTGCTATTTGGGTGGAAGAGAGAGCTGGGGAGCAGCTGGCTGCAGGGCACTCTTCTATTCAGGAGTGAGAGAGGACCAGTGCAATGGGTTCAGGAGTATATGTAGGAGTTGCTAGAAAGCAAAATTATTCTGCTCGCCAAAAATGCACTGTATTTTCTGCATGGCCTTAAGGGGTTTCTTACCATTCCTTCCCTTCCTTTCCCCTAAATGAGATTTTGGTAGGTGCTTGTTGAATTACTAGAGAAAGCCAACGTCGACCATAATGACCTGTTTAAGGCAGACTGTGCTAACAGCAGCCCTCTCACTTCCTTCATCAAAATCCTGTACGCCACAAGCTGTGGAACAGTCAGATGCATCAGACTTGGCTTGAGGTGTACAAGAACATCAGATCAGTTTTCAGGTTCTTAGGAGAGACTTTGCAAGCTAAAAAGAGACAGCTAAGTTTTTTAGGTATCTGGAGTAATATTGCCTGACACTGATGAATCTTGGAGTTTACACAGGTCATTTCAACAAAAATAAATCTCTTCATCCCTCTTCAGGGAGTTCTTCAAAAAAACCATGCAAAGATCAGAAAATCATTTATTACTTTGCTTCAGTAAACAAAGCTCCAAAGACTTCTGGGGAAAGGATATTATCCCAGTTGCTTCTCATGCCAAAGAAAGGTACTATTTGCCTATTCTAGATGTTTAGAAGCTGAAGTCTTTAATCAGAAAGCTGAGATTCTGTATGCTTTGTTAGCCTTTCATATTCCCAAGGTTGCTGTGGAAATCTGCTTCTTTTTTCACATCTTGGTATGTTTCTGCCTTAAATGTTTGCTTGAGGGAGAGAGAAAGATCCTTATGATTGACCTGTGTGTCACCTCAAGCATTCACCAAGTATCATTCAGTGGTAGCAGCACACTTTGGATATCACTGTATTCATGGGTACCCCTTTGTGGTTGATGGTGTCATCAGAATGTCTTCAGTGAGATCTAGTGAAAGAAATATCATGAACGCATATTTCCTCTTCAGTTCCGGGGTTTGGAACAAACTGGTGTAGAACTTGTCCACTGTTCTGTCCCAAGCTTATGAAGGTGTTTTAAGAATCTTAAAGGTTGTTTGCTTTCCAGAAGGAAGATGCATAGTAGTTTTCTGGTAGTATCTCACAGCTCTGTAGATTTCTACATTAACGGTTTTCCTGCAAAAACCTTAGTGTCAGCACTGTCTCCAGTGGCCTACAGATGCTTCCCCCTTCCCTGCCTTCCCCTCCCCCCCCCCCCCCGACTTAATGACAGTTAGATTGTCTGTATTCACTATCTATTATCTATTATCTGACTACTTACGACATTTAGGTGCCCGAGAAAACTCTTCTCCCCTCACGTGGTAAACTAAACAGCAGTGTCCTCACAGGTATACTGTTCTGCCTCAGCTACAGCAATGACAAGTTCGTCTGGTTGGGCTGAAGAGATGATACCAACAATTTCACAATTCTGTCACTGTGATCTGTGTGACAGAAAAGTCTCTTATATTGTTCTAGATTTGGGAGTGATGTGTAGGCTCCTGGGTTCCTTCTCCCTATTTCCAGTGGCAGCATGTGTTACGTGACTCAGCAGAGGGAAGGCTTTCAAACTGGCTGTGGAAAGAGGTCATCAGCTTGGCCAAATGTGCATGGAGCATCTCAGGTGTATTCTGTCCTTCAGAACCTTACTGGCACAGACACTGTAATATCTGCAGGTACAGGAGGGGCTCGTATTCCTCTATTTGCCTGTTGTATGCTACATCAGTGCAAGTTAAGTATTACCGCACACATGCAGACAGGTATTGCTGGCAGAACTGCTGAGCCAAGTTAGTGCAGGTGATCATAGAATCATAGAATAGTTTGGGTTGGAAGGGACCTCCAAAGGTCATCTAGTCCAACCCCCCTGCCGTGGGCAGGGACACCTTCCACTAGATCAGGTTGCTCAGAGCCCCGTCCAACCTGACCTGGAATGTTTCCAGGGATGGGGCATCCACCACCTCTCTGGGCAACCTCTGCCAGTGTTTCACCACCCTCAGCGGAAAAAATGTCCTCCTTATATCTAGTCTCAATCTACCCCCCTTTAGTTGAAAGCCATTCCCCCTTGTCCTGTCACAACAGACCCTGCTAAAAAGTTTGCCGCCATCTTTTTTATAAGCCCCCTTTAAGTACTGATAGGCTGCAGTAAGGTCTCCCCGAAGCCTTCTCTTCTGCAGGCTGAGCAACCCCAACTCTCTCAGCCTTTCTTCACAGGAGAGGTGTTCCATCCCCATGATCATTTTCGTGGCCCTCTTCTGGACACACTCCAACAGGTCTGTGTCTTTCTTATGCTGAGGGCTCCAGAGCTGGACACAGTACTCCGAGGTGGGGTCTCAGCAGAGCAGAGGGGCAGAATCCCCTCCCTCGACCTGCTGGCCACGCTTCTTTGGATGCAGCCCAGGACACGATTGGCCTTCTGGGCTGCGAGCGCACGTTGCTGGCTCATGTCCAGCTTTTCCTCCACCAGTACCCCCAAGTCCTTCTCGGCAGGGCTGCTCTCAATCCCTTCATCCCCCAGCCTGTATTGATACCAGGGGTTGCCCCGACCCAGGTGCAGGACCTTGCCCTTGGCCTTGTTGAACCTCGTGAGGTTCACACAGGCCCACTTCTCGAGCTTGTCCAGGTCCCTCTGGATGGCATCCCATCCCTCAGGCGTGTCGACCGCACCACTCAGCTTGGTGTCATCTGCAAACTTGCTGAGGGTGCCCTTGATCCTACTGTCTATGTCATTGAGGAAGATATTCAACAGTACCAGTCCCCGTACGGACCCCTGTGGGATGCCACTCGTCACCAATCTCCATCTGGACATTGAGCCATTGACCACTACCCTCTGGATGCGACCATCTAACCAATTCCTCACCCACCGGACAGTCCACCCATCAAATCCATACCTCTCCAGTTGAGAGAGAAGGATGTTGTGGGGGACCGTGTCAAAGGCCTGACAGATGTCCAGATAGATGACATCTGTAGCCCCTCCCATGTCCACTGATGTAGTCACTCCATCATAGAAGGCCACTAGGTTGGTCAGGCAGGACTTGCCCTTGGTGAAGCCATGCTGGCTGTCTCGAATCACCTCCCTGTCCTCCATGTGCCTTAGCATAGCTTCCAGGAGGATCTGTTCCATGACCTTCCCAGGCATAGACGTGAGACTGACTGGCCTGTAGTTCCCCGGGTCTTCCTTTTTTCCCTTTTCAAAAATGGGGGTGATGTTTCCCCTTTTCCAGTCAGTGGGAACTTCACCAGACTGCCACAACTTCTCCAATACGATGGATAGTGGCTTAGGAACTTCATCCACCAATTCCTTTAGGACCCGCGGATGGATCTCATCGGATCCCATGGACTTGTGCACCTTCAGGTGCCTTAGATGGTCCCAAACCTGATGTTCTCCCACAGTGGGCGGTTCTCATCCTCCCAGTCCCAGCCTTTGCCTTCTGCGGCTTGGGTGGTGAGGCTCGAGCACTTGCTGGTGAAGGCCGAGGCAAAAAAGTCATTGAGTACCTCGGCCTTCTCTGTGTCCTGGGTAACCAGGTCTCCCGTTTCATTCCAGAGAGGGCCCACATTTTCCCTCGTCTTCCTTTTATTCCCAGCGTACCTATAGAATCTTTTCTTGTTGCCCTTGGTGCCCCTGGCCAGATCTAATTCTATCAGGGCTTTAGCTTTCCTAACCTGATGCCTGGCTTCTCGGACAATTCCTTCAATATATATTCCACATCACTCAGTGTGTGTTTGGCAAGTGGTGTCCTTTCCTCCCAAACCTGTGAATGAATGAATTAATAAATAAATAAACCTCCTTCCAACATGCATGATGAAGAGGTTTTGCACTGGTGCGGGAGCTAATGGTTGGTCGGCCATTTCTTCTATCTCTTATGGGTGGCGAGATCTTCTGTTTCTCTATAAGAAATTTTTATAAAGATCCACCAAGACAAAGTCAAGGTTATTCTGTGTGGAAGAGAGCTTGGCTTTCATATAAGCTATGTAATTCCCAGGGGCCTCTTTTCATTTTCAGACTTCCTGACTTGTTGAGAAGAGCTCTTCAATTGATAGCACAGATCTTGGATAGATCTTGGACAGATGTGGAACTCCCTTTTAGGAAGAGGTAGCTCAAGAATGTATTGAGCAGAAGTGCAATAGTTCTTTGGCTACATGTGCTACAGTATAAATTAAATTCAGCTCCTCCTTGGTCAGGACATCAATACATGCTTTATTTTAAATCCTTGGGTTTTTTATTATCAGTAGAGGGCCCCTCTCTTGCTGCTCTCAGCTTGTCAGTTTAATCAAATGAAAGGAACCTAATTCCAGAATAGTTCGTCAAGAAACTTTTCCATGTCAAGAAACTAGATATGGTACTGTTTTTTGCTCTCGAGTTAGGACTGTCTACACTGGAACTATTATTATGCCCACTACACGTGCTGAAGGCTCTTGTGACTACTGATCCTTTTACAGACCACCACAGTGAGGGAAGTCATCAGAGAAGACTTTCAGAGAAGTTGTCATTCACACCGTTCTGGGTTTTCTTACCTCCTTCCCTCCCGCACCAGTAGCAGAATTCACTCCATAACCCTGTATTTTCTCTTGGATTCACTCTGCTTGGGGGAAGCTGAAAATTCATCATGGATATTGGAAGGGTGTTAGCCTTCAATTTGTGTGTGCATCAATACAGGAAGTCACCTAGACTCCTTCCCTTTGATGGACAGAATGGGACAGGTAACTGCACTCCAAAGCATTTTGACTTGGCGCTGCCTGTTTTTCTTCCAGAAAGACTTTAAGCAAAGGCTGGTTCCATGATCTACCTTAGCCATATTTTCATGTTTTAAAATATGTTGGGTTGGTCCTTAAAGATCAGTTTGCTTTCTTTCAAAATGCTGTTCTCCAATCTAGCACTTAGATTACTGTTTAGTTAAAATGATACCACAATGTCTGACGCCAACAAAGCTGGCCTTATCCTGTAACTTTGGGTGATGTACGACCAGTCACCAGGGTCTCAAGGTGGGAATGTTTGGAGGCTAGCTTGGAACCGTTCATGGTTGCTTATAACCAGACTTCTTAAAGATCATCTGTGCATTTGTGCTCCTCAGCAATCTTTACATATTCTTAATTATCCTGTCTGCAGCATAGGACTACAGGAGGTAACAGGAGTAACAAATACGGCAGAGGGCTACATGCCACTTTGAAGTCACTTTAGGATTGGGAGGGGATATGGGTTGAGAACCTTCTTACAAATGCTGCTGACTCCAAGCTGTTTTGTGAGTTCATTTGTTGAATTTAATATGTAAAGAACATCGCTGAAAGCTCTGTGATTGACCTATTATGTTCTTTTTTTAATTGCTACAAAATAGTAATACCATGGTATGATCACTGATATTGTAAGGGGAAAACTACTTGCTTCCTTCATCTAAATATCTGTGGGGTCTGTCCAGGTAGCTGCAGCAAGCTTTACATGCAATTTTCATGCACTATTTGTTTTACTGAATAAACATCGTTGCCCGTGTTTTGAGAAACAACATAGGCAATAACCGCAAGTGATGTAAAATATGGGCACTACAATCAAATCTTAAAGTCCTTTTTCTAGGATTCTAATGGTTTTATGGTGGAACTTCTTTGCAGGGACATCTTGTTCAGAGAGAGGAATAATCGCTGTGGACTTTTTAATAATACCTGGATATATCTGGAATTGTATATATATCTTTGCAGAATAAGCAGGCAGTCAAATCACAGTACACTAACTCCTGTCTGTATTGTTGAAGTCAATGAAAAGAAATGCAGATGAAGGAAAAATTAAAGGGGTTAGTTTGCCTAACAAGAGTTGACATGTTTCCACTTTAAAGACCACTGTGCATAGAGGGAGGAGACATGATATAATTTAATATGAATAATTGGTAATTGATTGGGCTTTTTTTGTTGTTTGGGGGGGGCTTTTTTGTGGGGTGGGTTTTTTTTTTCTTCCCCACGGATAAAACAGTCTCTCTCATCTAGCCCTGAAGGATATGCAGTTGTGGAATTAGTCTCTGCATGCTACTCTAAGATAGCTGAGCAATACTTTTCAAATCTTTTGACATATCAGCTAAAAAAGAGGTAACAGAGTGAAGAGAGCAAGAGGCTGCTGTTTTGAACCTTAGTGTACTTGAGTAACTTAAAATCCCTAATTGTTGGTATATTGCCTTGGTTTGCAATAGGATTAATTTGTATTTTGTTTGTGTTGTTTCAATAGGTGATGCGGATGACGCTGTCAACTCTGAATTGGCGACGGCGGGAAATGGTGAGGTGGTTGGTAACATGTGCAACAGAAGTAGGTATGTTCTGAGATGCTTCTCTTATCAGCTAATCTTAGAGGGCTTCATCCTGCTTGTCAACACCAGGTTCTGCCAATGTCTCCCACTTCCTGTTCATCTATAAAATTCCTTTGGTGAGAAGACATTGTGGCAATGATAAGTGTGGGTTTTTTTTTAGGCACAGACCAAGTGAGACAATAGTTGAGTAATGCAGTGTGACTTCTTTCCCCCGCAAGGTGGGGGTGTGCATAACTTTCGGGAAATACCCCAGATTTCCCCTTGTCCCCTCCATGATGGGTTTGGGTTTGAGGCTGTTGTAGAGAAAAGGCTCATGGTTATGGGCTGTTGCACTGTGCTACAACTTTACTTGCTCTGAAAGGCCAAGTGAGGCTCTGAAAGGCAGGTGAGACAGCTATCTGGTCAGCTTTGGGAGGAAGAACTAGAAAAAAGGTGAATGAAATGCTGAGGATGCCTGATACTGTGTGGCAGACCAGATCTCATGAAGGGGTTCTCATTATTAGGGTTTTTTAAGCCCCTGGGTAAATCCAAGCTTAGAGTGTAATGCTTCTTTGTTATGTGGCTATGACTTTGTACAGGCCTCTCATCTGCACTGGAAAGCAAACCAAATACCAATGCACCCATCGTTAACTGTGTAAGGTGAAAATAAGGTGGGAGCGGAATGAGGCTTATACTTAGAGGACAACAGTGGGAGAATAGTGCACTCAGCAGGACATTCTGTTCATTTCTGGGCTTTGCCATAGATTTCCTATGTGTATTGATGAGGTGTCCCTTAGCTTCTGTATTCCAGTTTACCGTCTGCAAGATGAGGATACAGAATCTGAAAGTGAAGATGAGTGCATTAAAAACTGTGTAGCTGTAAAGAAAAAAAAAAATCAGTAGCTGTGTTAGTGGGGACAATATAAATACTTATGATAAGGGAGCAGTTTTAATTGTCACTAAAGGTATTTCTGGAAAGCATGTTTCACTACTGTATTTATTCCTTTTTCATACATCTGAGTTGGATTGTATGGCATAGATGCTTCTTGAGTTTCAGAATTTCAGAGGATTGCTGCTGCTTGTTCTCTGGATTAGTTTATTCTTTGCTTTATGCTTAACTGGGAAATTAATGTTTTCAGTAGCATGGGAAAATACAGCTTGCCTTTGTATGCCCTCAGCCAGAAAGTGGTTTGTGTCTGCAAATTTTCATGCCGTGCTCTTGTTTTATTGCTTTTATATCTGTGCTAAGATAATTATTGCTGAGGCTATCTTACAGATATTAGTGCCTGGGTATTATTTTGTGCAGTTGCATATCGGCAAATAAAATGCTGGTTTTAATACTGCTTTAAATTAGTTTACATATTCTAATAGAAGTATCCCATAAAGAACCTAGAATGTCATGCAAAGTACTCTTGAGACTTAATCAGGTTGGTAAAGCAAGGAAACTGTTTATTTAAATGAAGGTCTGGTATTCTCTGGCTATGCTGAATTGTTGCACATGAGTGAAGGGGTGCACGGAAAGCATCAGAGTCCTACAGAGAAAATGAGGACCTCTGGGTGTGGTTTAGGTGGGCTCACAGATGTGTGTAAACTGCCTCTAGCAATAATAAGGCACTCTAGTTGGCTATAAGGTTCAATTTATGGAACCCATTAGTCCCTGTTTCCCCATTCCTCCCCCTGCCAAACACACACACAAACACACACGCCAGGAATAAAGTGATACTAAGGAAAATACCTAT
Source organism: Aptenodytes patagonicus (assembly GCF_965638725.1). Taxonomy (NCBI): domain Eukaryota; kingdom Metazoa; phylum Chordata; class Aves; order Sphenisciformes; family Spheniscidae; genus Aptenodytes; species Aptenodytes patagonicus. Next base: position 23,161,438 of record NC_134982.1, read on the forward strand.
TTCAGATAATATCCAGTAGTTCGTATTGCTCAGAGTATTTCCCTTATAAGGGTCTTGATGTTCAGACACATATGAACTTGATACAAGATGTATCTGAAAAGCCTGTTGTGAGGAGGTGGGGTTAGGATATTTTCTTTTTTTTTTTAAGGTGTGCTTAGTGTGTTCTGTTAAGGTGTGCCATGGTGTTCTATTAAGAAAGCCATTTAGCATACACTTTCATATTCTTCTGTGCATGTGCCGTACCTTGAGATGTACAGTGAGAAAAGAAGTTAAAATTGCTTTTTAAAAGTGTTCAGTGTGAGGGCTGCTTTTGAGTGATGTGATGAGACCAAAAGAGCTAGAACTTGTTATCCAAATTGTCTTAAATAACAATAAAACAGTTCAGTTGTCACACCAGGAGATTAAAGCTTTAATCTTGCAGGCTTTTTTTTGTTATTCTCTGCATTTCGGTGATTGCTACAGAGTAGCCTTTGTTTTAATCCTTTTCCAGCCATGCTATCTGGTTTAGCCCTTCTTGCTGAAGCACATCCCCTTGGATGTACTGGCAACCTCTTAGACTTTGCTGCAAATGTAATCTCTTGCTGAACATCTGTATCTGCTAGGTTTTATCAGTTGTGGCTAATCCTTTCTTTCTCTCCCCAGGTGTTTATGCACTGGATAGTATCATGCAAAACTGGTTTACACTTTTTACTCCAACAGAAGCCACTAGTATTGTTGCTACAACAGTGATGTCCAACAGCACCATTGTCCGTCTGCATCTGGACTGCCATCAGCAGGAGAAGTTGGCCAGCAGTGCTAGGACGCTTGCTCTACAGTGTGCCATGAAGGATCCTCAAAACTGTGCCCTCTCTGCACTGACCTTATGTGAAAAGGATCACATAGCTTTTGAGACCGCTTACCAAATCGTTCTAGATGCTGCTACAACCGGCATGAGCTACTCACAGCTTTTTACTATAGCACGATACATGGAGCACCGTGGTTACCCCATGCGGGCCTACAAGCTGGCCACTTTGGCCATGACACATCTCAACCTGAGTTACAATCAGGACACACACCCTGCCATTAATGACGTTCTGTGGGCATGTGCGCTCAGCCACTCCCTTGGGAAAAATGAGCTAGCAGCTATAATACCTCTGGTGGTCAAAAGTGTCAAATGTGCAACAGTACTGTCAGACATTTTGCGTAGGTGTACTTTGACCACTCCTGGCATGGTGGGACTTCATGGAAGGAGGAACTCTGGTAAGCTCATGTCACTGGACAAAGCCCCTTTACGGCAACTCTTGGATGCCACGATCGGAGCCTACATTAATACAACTCATTCACGTCTCACTCACATCAGCCCACGACACTATAGTGAGTTTATAGAGTTCCTCAGCAAGGCCCGAGAGACCTTCTTAATGGCTCATGATGGTCACATCCAGTTTACACAGTTTATTGACAACCTAAAGCAAATCTACAAAGGCAAAAAGAAACTGATGATGCTGGTTCGTGAGCGGTTTGGTTGACAAAAACGTGTGAATGGGGGGGATTGGGGGGTGGGAGGGGTGGTTTGTTTTTACTTGAGCCTGCCTTTGTATCCTTTTTAACTTAAAGAAACAGAGCCACACCGGTATTATATGTGTATAGTTATATTGAGTTTGCAAACTAAACTGTCATGTTGTGAAAGTTTGTGTGTTTAATTTTTTTTTTCCTTTTTTCTGTTTTGTATGAGAGAGAGGTTAAAAAAGGTTTGGTTTACACTGAGTATATGTTGTCAAGTGGCAAAAGCCCACATCGCTCTCCTGTTCTTTCTGTATACGTTCACAGCCTCAAAAACAAACATATATTGCAATGGCTTTAAAAACCAAACAAAACACCTCCATCCTGTGATAAGTACCTCGAATGGATTCAGCTTTACTCCTTTGTAACTCATCCTTACATTTCAGCATATTTAAACAAACCAACAAATGAAATACTAATAGTTAAAAGGCTGACCACGTGGCTTTGCAGTGCTGTTCATCCAGAAGCATGGCACACAATGCTTGTGCATGTGGAAACTTAGCGACTGTCAACATACATTCTCAGGGATTTATCAAAAAAATTAAAAAAAGAATGAGAGCATTTATTGTACTGTATATATATTATAGTATATGTCTGAATATTGAAAAATATAACATTAACTAATTTATAAAAAAAAATCTATGTAATGCAAAATACTTGAAGCTGCAGTAGCTTGGTTTTAAACAAAAAAAAACCTATCAGAAGGACTAAAGTGCGCCTTGCTTCAGGGTTGGCTCAGGTGGTGAACTATATGCTGGGCATCTATGCAGAGCCACCTTTTGGATTGCATGGTTGGACTGATACCTATTGGGGAAATTTTATATATATATATTTATACAACCTGTGTATACATATATATGTATACACACATACACACATGCTTGTAACAGGCACTATAGTAAAGAGGGACAACAAAAAATACACAGCCAGAGCAGCAAGCCTTAGCATTAAGAATACAGTATGCCAGAATTGGGGTTTGTGCCTCCTAGCCTAGAAGACTTAAAGAAATATCCTTTTTGACACAAAACGCAAAATGTTTTCCAAAATGATTGACATGATACATTACGCCTTTGCAGTGAGCTAATAATAAGCTAACCTTTGTGCACAAATAACATATATATATATTATATATATATATTCTGCATAGGTATTTTGACTTTGTGCAGGACAGAAAGTTGTGTAGGTATGACTGTTCTACTTTTCGGTTTGTTTTTTTAATATATTTTATTTTCTCTAGAATTACTCAAACAAAAGCAGCCTTCTATCTTGCCTTGTCTTAATGCTTTAAAATAACCAAACTGGAGATCTAACTACCAAACTGTTCATTATATTATTAAATACCAACTTTGGTTACAGTATAGTGTCTTTACTTTAGCTGATGGTTCTGTATCCTTGTGCTTTTTAAAGCAGTTTTTATGTTTTGGTGCAAAAGTTGTCCAGTGTCTCTTGTTCCCTTCATTAGAGAACATGCTAGAGGTATGTTTGTAGGTATTTTTGTTTAGAAAAACTATTTCATGCTCTCCATTTTATTTATTATAATAGGTAAAAAGGTTGTATTTCATCACCCATGTAAACATGCTCATGAAGTTGAAAGTAATTAAGATTTGATACACTGATATCAATTTATTTATGTAACTAAATCACTGTTTTATAAACTTGTTAATGATCAACAATTTTTTTGTTTTGATTAAAATTAGTTTTTTGAAAGTTGATTCTGCCTCCTTTATGGTGTCTGTTACTGTAGTTGAATTGTGTACGGATAGTTCATAGATTTTAAATGCACAGCTTGCAACTTTGGTGTGTTATGGTAGTAATCTATATGACCACCAAGCCCAGGAAAGAAATGTTTTGTTCCTCAAAAATCTGCTGAGGGATGGCAGTGTTCACAGTTGCTGGTGGAAGATGGCCTGGTGCATCAGAGGAGGGACCAAATGCTGCCTGCGACTGAAGGTATGTGGTCTATACAGTAAACAGTAAGCCTTGACATACTGCCCTGGTAGGATGGTAGAGTGTGTTGAGGGTATGTTCACACGCAGTGGATTATTTGGATGACCATGAGAGTTGAGATATTCTGCAAATATATACAAGGACAGTTCTTGTTGTTCTTGGATTGGCTTTTCTGAAGTATTTTGTGTATTTTGAGCCATGTAGCTCATTCCACCCAGCATGGAGTTCTTGCTTACCAGCTGACAGCCAACACTTCTGCTTTTTTGGAGCCCTTGCTCTGTAGGAGTTCTGTGAGTTTTCCAGTTCTCAGTGAAGAATGGGATATGGCATGATTGAAAATTGAAGAGGATCCTTCTGCTTTACCAACATCTTTATCGTCTTAGGAGTGTTACACGATGTCATACTTGACTACGTGATCTGAACGCCTTCACTTTCTTTTTTTTTTTTAGCATCTTCAGCTGAAAAGAGAATTAGCGTGCAGCAAGCAACTATCAGAGATGCCAGTGTACCCATGAATTCTGACAATGAGGTTTGTGTCCCTGGAAGGTCAAGGAGGAAAAGGTCTGAATCTTTGTACAACTTGTCATGCAAAATATGAGTCTTTACCAAGCCTTGCTAACAGCTGAGTTGTCCTGACCTAATAGTACTAACCTTCTGTAGCTTCTGCGACTTCTCTCCCTTCCAACTATTGAATCCTCATTACATTTTTGCTTTGTTACTTTGTCCTAGATGAATTTTCTGCTACAGACAGTAAGGAACAAGAGGGATACTCCATTCTGTAATAGGGTTTGTGTGCTTCAGGGCTTTTTTTGCCTCTTAGAAGTAATTCAGTATTAAGGATATTGTGGATTATGTAGATGCAAAACTGAAGCCTATTTGAAGACCAGGCTTTAGAATTAAATGCAGTCCTGATGGTTGCCACCTGCTTTTGATGAGCACAATGGCTTATTCTTCTTTCAGAACTGATGGCAGTTTATTTGGCTTGTTTTCATTACTGAGTAAAATCTCTTCTGTCAGCAGTGGTGCTGCGCAGTGCAGTTCACACCATGTTAAAAGCCCTCAAGGACCAACAGAGGCTTGGCCAATCTCTCTAGCAAACTTGTCTAGATATGTGCTGCTCTTGTTTTGCGGAGGTAGGAAGAATCCAGGAATGGGATTCCACAAAAAAAAGCCTGAGGGCTCTTTTGGTGAAAACCAATCAAATATTGCAATAATTTCTAAAAGTACATATTGCAATTAATTCTGACGCATAAGGAAGCCTAGTCAAAATACAAGGTCTCAAATTCCTTATCTTCTGTTCAGTGCCATATATTTGAGATCTATGACTGAACACTGCTATCATTGTCTCCAAGTGTTGGAGTGCTTTCCAACACTCCTTTAAATAAGAACTTTTTTTAAATCCAGGATTGCTGTTCAGTAGTAAAGGGAACTGAGCATGATTCTTCTGTATCATAGGCTACCATTGAATCTTCATTCTTTTGGTGAGTTGAGTGAGATCCTGAAAGATGTGATCTTCTGTATTATGAGGCTGTCTTGCAGCCCAAAAAACTGACTTTTGCTGATAAGTTTGTTTTCAGATTTCCTTTATTGACTCTGCCAGAACAGAAGCTAGAGAGATTTTTCTTACCCGAATTACATTACCTTCATTTAGATTTTTAGCGTTTCAGCACTTACTTCATTTCCACATCCAGTTTTCCCATTAGAGAAAACTGCACAACTTTTCAGCGTGAAAAAGAGAAAGAAAGGCATATATGGGAGATTCAGTTTAAGGTGCAACTGAAATCCAAGATCACTTCTCTCGGAGTACTTCATGTCTTATTCTCAAAAACTTTTGTTTTTAATGCTGTGGTAGCGAAGCTAAATCTGGATTGCATGTACATGACAAGGGATTTATTAGATTGTTTGAGAGAATTTGCAGGTAATATTCTGAGGCTAGAGCTGCAACGAGAAGACTGGGACTGTATTTCACCGTGGTTGTCTAGTAGAACAGATGGAGTTCTTTCAAGACCGTGCATCTGTTAATAGGTGCAATCAGTGCTTTGGATGACCAATTGACAGTTCTTGCAGTACGGATGAAATTCTGGAGGACTTTTTTTTTTTTACTGTCAAAAACTAAAATTGGCTTCCTAATATTTTTAAAGGTAGAAGATATTCTGAGTGTTTTAGTAAATTTCTCTTCCATAGAAAACCCATATTCCATCATTTTCTTTGTATATCCATACAAAGTTTCCTGCTGCAAGCTTTCAAAAGTCTCTGTGAAAGTCACTTTTCAATAGTGCTTCAGTGTTCTGTCAAATTAGTTAGAGCTACAATTTTCTTTCAGGTTTGTCTATTAGCGATTAAGTTTTTCATATAAGTGGGTATAAGTAACAAGTGCATCAAAACTGGGGTGCTGCTTACATGGAGGGTACATTTTGCTTTAGGTTGTCCCAATTTAGATTTCTAGTTCCACAGAGTGGATTTGCACTAGAAGTAAATTTATTTCACTGAGATGCCTTCAACTTGATTAAAGTATGGATTTTTACTGAAAAATCATCCAGCCTTCCATTTCTGCTTTAAAAACAAAAGTCCTGGTAATGCATCTACTTTTAATGCAGGATATAATTTGGAAAAATAGCAATATAGCTGATACCTTTTCAGAATTGGGAAGTATGATACCCTCAGGTACTTTCTCTTGCTCTGCGGTTCTGGCTAGAGATAAAGTGTTCATAGACAAACATTTTCCATCCTTTTACATGCTTGTCCCCTTGAAAGTACACTTTTTGCAAGGGTAAGTGGGGAAGCAAGGAGCACAAATCATGAAGTGTTATGTCCAACCCTTGCCTTGTGGTAATGCAATGGGTGGTAGAAATTTAGGGGTATTACAGCATGTTACAAACTACACTGAGTATGAGATGAAAAGCTTTGTATGATTCTTAATTGGAGAGACAACAAAGTGTCAGGGATAGCTTTACTTGAGAGAAGAGGTTGCTAGGATTTGCCTCCCCTGTAGAAGTGTACACTCCATACTGCACATGGGAAGACAAGAGTCTTACCTCCGCTAACACCCTGGGCTGTCAGCATCAAGTAGCACCTATCTGTCATCTGAAATGTTTGTAATCCATCCTTACAGGTAGTATCAGTATCCCTAAAGTTAGTAAAAGTAGAGCGTTGTACACTCTGAGGAAAAAGAACCTGCCTTAAAACAAAAATTACGTCAGCTGCTATATTTGCAGCCATCTGCAAGGTCATAGGATCAAAGATTTCTAGTAACATGTATTGGCTACAAAGCCTAAGTTATTTCTAAAACTAGCCTTGACAGATTTCTATAGCTCTTGTTGCAGAGAGTGATTATGACTAGAAAGTACCACAATAATGAACTGCCCCAGGAGCCAGCCAGTGTGTAGTCTTTTGCCAAGTTTTGTACCAACTGCATTTCATTGTTCTAACTTTCCTTTTCTTCCTCTTTAGCCTTTGTCTTTTTGTATATGTAATTTCAAGAGCTTTGTATCTGAAAAAATGCTTACCTGGAAGACGATGTGCTTGTCGTCTGATGATGTAAAACGAGCAATGGAGCTATTGCTTGGTAACTATGGTCCATGGTGTTGGAAGTATCTGTGGAGCAGTGAATGAGAAGGGTGAGCTGTTCGGTTACGCTTACTGTATGGGCCGGTGAGCTGAGACCTAAGACAGCAGCCACAGGTGGCATGCAGAACCAACACTATCTGCCTTCCCACCACTCTGACCTTGGAATTGCTTGTTCAACCATAGAGGAGTCGTGGTTTGGCGTCCCAGGAATCAAAGGCAAATCACTCTTCATAGAAAGATTCTGGAAAGTCGAAAAATGGACGAGGGTGATTAAGGACAGAGCTAAATATTCTTCTGGTGAAGTTGCTGGAATTACATCAAGGCTAATCTTGGCAGACAGTTTTGGAAAGCCTGTTAGTTATAGGAACAACAGTGGTGAGAGAAGTAGTGCCAAATTCTGCCTGGTCAGTGGGCAGGAAAAATCATCTGGGGTTTGTGGCCTCCGATTCCAGATGACCTGAATCTCATTAAACAGTACAATGACTATTTGTAATGCTTTATCGCCTAGCTTTTCCAATGTGCAGGGAAGAGAGTCAGGCAGACTGCAACTCATCTCTTATCAGATGTGTTACAAATGGTATCACTGAAGCCCTCTGTCCCCTCTGAAAACGAGGGGTCTGGGACAAAGGTTGGCCTTGCTTGGGCCATCTTGCCTACATGTTAAGGAACCCTTAGCAGCACAACCAAGCAATTCAGGAGGCTAAAGTTGCAACAGGGCAAATGGCATGAAAAGCTTTCCCAGCAAGATCCTATTTGTATAATGCTTAACAGCAGTTGTTCACTTAAGTGAGTGGAAATTATGGTTTCTGAAGAAAACATAATTTCTTTTCTGCCTCTAATTGACACTTTAAACATGTTTAGTAGATCAGTATGGTAACTAAAAATATCCCAAAATAACCACCAAAGTGGAAGACATGATTGTCCTGCTAACTTGTTGCTGAGAGGAACAAATGTACTTGAAGAGGAATTTCTTCACAGTCATGCTCTGCCTGCCTCACCGTGAAGACAGAGCTGTGAAAGGCAGCTTTTACTGACAGCACTGTGACAACCATAGAATCATAGAATCATAGAATCATTGAGGTTGGAAAAGACCTCTAAGATCATCGAGTCCAACCGTCAACCCAACACCACCATCACCCCTTTCCGACTGGTTTTGGTGGGGGAGAGGGTAAGGAGGTATTTTTGGAAGGTGTTTTGTTTCCTGAGTTTAAAAGCCTTTTTTTCTCTAACCAGGTGATGGCTGATTTCCGGGTATGGTGTGGATGCAGCAGTAACCACAGGAAGACTGCCCGGTTACGCAGGATCTTTGCTCCACCACCTCTCTGTGTCAACACAAATGTCTGACCCAACACATACTTTGTTCTCCAGCACACTGCAATTTTTACATCCTTGGGGTGGCTGTCTCCACTCCTGTCTGCTGCGAGGTCTGGGGACTTTCGGTTTTGAAAGCTGAGCTTCTCCAACCATTCTCAAGAATCCAGGGTCTAAATTAAAAACACTAAGCGCTACAAGACTTTTGATAGTCTGTTGTAAGCAGTATTGCTTGGTTGCTACTTAGTTGTTTAGGAGGTCTTTCATATACTATGTCTAAATCATATAATGGGCAATTGAGAAGCCTAATAGGCATGTTGGGAAATCTTAGTGTGAGATAATACCTAAATACCGAAAAAGAAACTTCAGCGTTGCCTTACGGAGCGGTGATCATAGAGGGAGACTGTACTAGAGGGAGGCTGCTCTGAACCTCTCAGTCTTCCAAGGGAAGGTTATTCCATATGAGAATGATTAACTATTGCACTAGCACAATGACTTTGGTTTCGCAGCCTGCGTTTTCCCAACTGTCACTGTACTCTCCGTCTGGAATGATCCAGGACTTTTTCCAGACCTCAGCAATTCTCTTTTTCCATTTCACCACTCGCAGGGTGTATACAGTGTTATACTATGTTCCTTATGCTGGGCTGTATTATAATATAGCAATAGAGTTTGGCCAGGTTTGGTTTGGTTTTCTCTGGAAACCTGGAGCCTTTCACTGGTCAGTGCCTGCCTCTCAGAGACAATTAGGGACTATATATGTAGTTTTCAGTTGAGGAAGAAGTGGCCATGGCTCATGAGGAAGTGATACAATGCTATTCAGAGTTTGATGTCATTCATTTTGTGAGCATATTGACTTTCTTACACAGGAAATGCAGGCTGTAAAAGCCAGAAGCTAGCAAGAAGCAATTTTTTTGTAAAAGGCAAAGATTTTCCAACATTTGGTCCTTCATCAGAAAGAATCAAGTCAGGAAAACAGTAATTACTGATGAGTTTGGAGCGCATCATTAAGCGTGTACACTGCCAAGGCACAAGTTCTCCATGTCTAAAAAAGTCCAGACAAACCAGGCAGGATGATTTGGTCTTTTAGTTGCCTGTTGTTTAGTACCCAGATGGTCTGTTTAGTTTGGGGGTGTGTGGGTGAGATCTAATTGGATGCACTAAAATGCCACTGACTATTTAACCCAGTGTGAAAATGCTAGTTTATGCACCTGTTTGTCCTGCTGAACTGGAGAATAACGTGTATTTCTGGCATGCTTGCCACATTGGCAATCTCCCGGTGCTATCTCGTTGCTCACTCCACTTTACTTACAATACATCTAGGTTATCTGTTACTAGCAGCAATCCTGAGTCTCTGTTTTCTACTGATGGGAAATAAAATGAAAGACACTTCTAGCATTTGGACTGGTGCTTGAGAAGTGCAGCTGCACTGACAGCTCTGAGCAGAAGCCTGAGCTTTAGCAACTGCTAAGTTCAGGGCCTGAATTTGCCAGTAATTTCCCAGGGGTTTTGTCTTTGCTGCTATTCAAGTGTGTGCTTAGAGGTGACCGTTTAGCGGGGACAAATGTAGACTGACCTTGTGGTGTGGGGACAAGGGGGGTGTCCAAGCCCAAACATGACTACTAACCACGGGCCTAAGCTTTTCTTCAGGTGTTGCAGTTGGGAGAAACATTTGTGGACCGATGCACAGAACAGGCTGGCTTGCTAGCTGATATCCATAGCTTTGGTCTTTCCAAGCAGCATGTACATCCTGCAAGGACATGCTATGGCTGGGCCAGAGGACAGCAAGGGGGACAAAACAACCGGGCAACATGTTTTGTTTCTGGTCACAACTACACGGCTTGATAAACCATAGGCATAGGTAGCCCTGGAGAAACTGCTTGTTTCCTCTTTCCCTCGTACTAAATGCTTCTCTACTGGACAAATGCTGGTAAGGATTAAGGCAGCAGGGTGAGCCCTGTGCAGGGCATGTGACTGAGAGAGATCACAGATCTTCCTTAGAGCCACCCTGTGTTGGGTCATCCCATCCCGTTCCATCCATGAGCCTGAGTGACTGCTGCCTCTGTGCCTTTGTTTGAAGTGAACACTCTTTTGTGCAGCTCTTGGCTTTCTGCAGATGTTTCAACCTGCCAGCAATTCTGGTGATTTTCTGTATGTAAGAATTGTGAGGATTTAAACTGCTTATTGAACTGCCACACTGTGGATTTGTGATTAAATTTGGAAATGATAGAGTTTTGGAATTCTGCTATAAAGAATATTCCTTGGCTTGTTCAGTGGGTCCTTGATGTCTTGCTTTTCCAAACAGTGGTGGGTTTCAGCCTGCTGCATTTATTTCACAATCGGCAGCACAACTGCAGAGCCCTCTCAACACTACAGGAAGTACATACAAGACACAGGTCTCTGGAAGCTGTAATTCCAAAACACTAGATATATCTGGCTTCTGTTTTTTTTCCACAAATTCTTATGCTATGTACTGGGTGAGTAGCAGTTCCCATGGCAGACCTCAGGGATCGCTAACATGAAGACCAGATGTAAGTCTGGAACAGTCTTATTAATTCAGGTTTCTGGATTAACGAGATAACGGGAGCAGATGGCTGAGTTTCTGAGTGTGAATAGTCCCTGTGAGGTCAAATGGTGCTTCTCACTCCTGTAAAGTACTCTGCTAAAAAGAGGACTTAGAAGCACAGTGGAGAGCACAGCCTGCTCTTTCAGCAGCTGGTGGGAGCCGTGCCGTCTGCGCAAAGTACATCATCCTGGGGGCATCTGCCCAGAGCTGCTGGGTGTGACTCCCCGCTTGCACCCCTCGCTGCAAAGCTCCACTGACAGGTCCCGGGAGAAGCCTGTCCTCTGCCTGGAGAGACCTGTGGGAGACATAGTGCTCCTTGGAGATTCAAAAATGGACATGAGGGAGTACACTAGGGAGGCTGGGTAGGGAACAGTCAGGTTTTCTTGAATGGAGAAGCTTTTCATTTAATTTCCTTTGTTTTCTTTTTAACAGCTTAAAATAAAAAGCTGAACAGGATTGAAAATTAACACTTAAATTGCTTCTTGGCTGTTCTGTTTCACTCACTGATGTCTTGCAAATGTATCAAAGCTCTGCAGCCTAGTGTTTAAAAAAATTCTTCTATTTAAAGGTAGCCTTTGTAAGTGTATGCTAAAGGAGGTTTTCAGACTGCTGCTTGTTTAGCAAATAGCTCATTATAGGCCTACTGCAGAAATGTGCAAGGGGAGGATGAGGGAGGCTCCCTCCCTAGGTGAAACTCCCGTGGCAGTAACATTATAACCCTCAGGAGAAGTGGGTATGGTATAAGAGCAGTTACTTTTAAGGTTTGAAAAACAAATTACAACTGGCTACAACAGGAGAGCAGTGAAAGAGCTGTCAGAGGCTGAAGGCAAATTATTCTTTTCATTTAGATAATTTTGGACTACAGACTAAGATCCCGCAATTGCTTGTATATGTGTGTGTCTGCATGCACACTTTTTAAAGTCCTGGTATAGAAACAGATGAATTGTCTGTCTCTGCCAAGTGCCATATGTTTACAGTTGACTTAAACACTTTAAAATAGGGGTTTATAATGGAAACACTGACACATCCTTAAATATGTTGATGCTAATAGGCACCACCATAATAAATCCCATAGAGGTTTTAAAAGATGTATCTGTTGTTCTGGAAAAGGATATACTGGCTTCTGCCTGAAGTGAAGCTTGTCATTTCTGTTCTTCAAACCATTTGAATCTTCAATGGCATCTAAGAAACCCTCGATTATATCTAACACTCAGATGTTGCCAGTATGTAGCAAAATAATGTGTTTGATATCTAAAAGTTTTTCCAATTGCAATATGGAAACCACAGCCCTTTCCAGAACATGTAATTTTTACCTGTGTGTGATACAGTGCATAAAGGCATTCCAGCTTCTTCCCTATATTTTATTTCCTGAAATAAAACCCAATATGGAGCAACTGTTCTACTTTTTCTATACTGGCTGCAATCACCAGACTCCTACTTTTGTTAATATTCCCCCCAGGAGAAACCTACCTTCTTGGGGTTAACTTTTATTCTCGATTATTTTCTTACAGATTTTAGTCGGCTTCTGACTTTCCTGTAGACAACAGCAGACAGAAGCACACTGCAGCATTTAGCATTAGCTGTAGCTAAAACCTTTCACCCAAGCTCTTGAGAGTGCTTTTGGAGGGGATCCTTCCCTGCTGCTAGTGAGAGACAGCCAGCTTGGGGCTGGAGCAGGGCAGCTGTGCAGCACAGCTGTGCAGCATTGTGTGGTAGCTCAGGGGCATGAAGCTTGCCTGCCGTGTTTGGTACAGCAAAGTGGATTGGTAAGCCTGAGTGCAGTGATAACAGTTTGGACTTGAGCTGTGGTCCTGGGGATAACGTCCTCATTGTGGAAAGCAGTGCAAGCAGGGAATGGGGATGTTAAACACAGGAGTGCTGCTATTCTGTTGGACATTGCTGGAGCCTTTCCTGGGGCTTGCTACCATGGTCTTCCCTTTCTCTTGCATGAGGTTTAGCGACAGCACATTTTTTCTGTGGTTGTGTTTCGTTGATGTTGCATTTCCTTGTTGTTCCCCATGGAACAAAATGTCCTCTGGCGTGGGGTCTCCCGGTGCCTGCCAGCATCCTGCTGCAGCTGGAGAAAAGCCTCCTGCCCGGAGTGAACCACGTGGGATGAAACTATGTTGACTGGAGGGCGAAAAATTGTGCAGTATGTCTGAGGAGGCTCAAAGACAAGGCAGGGAGTGTTGCATGGTCAGATTCCAGGGCTGCACTTTCACAGGGAAGTGAAAAGGGGGCCAGGTTGCTTTGGGGTGAAATGCTCAACTGGGTGCTGACGGGAAGATGCTGAAAAATCCCCATGACAGAGAAAACAAGGTGACTCACACTGTTTGTGAGGGTGATGTCCTTGCTGTCTTCTGAGCTGTGGTGTAACCGGTGGTTATTACAACCAGGGCAGCAGAAAACAAGCAGTCTGGTAGAAGTAGCCTATTGACCGCTTTTCCTCTCTGCTGGAGGTCTGCAGTTCCTTTTGTATCTTGAGCAAATTCCTCCTGCAAACCTCTCAGAAGCCCAGTGTGCACCAGAAGGCTCAGGGGAGGCAGGTGCCATGTCAGTCAACAGGCAGAGTGGGGAGCAAAGCAACATTCTTCAAAATCTCGGGCCAGAGAGGTGAGCTGCAGGCTGGTACAGTACAGCACAGGGTGGGACGAACACAGGTGCCCTCACCTTATGACAGTGGCAGCTCTGTCCTTTCAACAAGCCAGGCAGGGGCTCAGCTGCAATATTTCCAATTACGATTTCACATCTATGTGCATGAGAAATTCTTTGGTGCATACGTTAGATGAGAGCATGCAGTCTGCAAAGTGACCTACACAGCCACCACAAAGGCACCAGCTTCCTGAAAGTCTGTGGTTCATGCATGTGCATCTAATGTGATTTCTTCTGCAGAAGAAATGTGGTTTCTTCTGCTCACCAGAACATTTAATTCAATATCCTGAAGCTCTGTGGGCTTATTTATCAGGTTTTCCTTCCGAAGACTCAGTTTTGCCTCTAACCTGCCTTCCTTCTGTATCAGTCCCAGAAAGAGATGGCTCTCTCAGGTTAGGGTCCTATTCTTAAGTAAAATGTTACCCCAGGGGGGGACCCACAGCATGTGACTGAGGTGGCAACAATAAGCAAAAGCTGTGCAACAAATTCAGTCTTTAAACAAGGCTGTACTTCTGTGAATGGTGGGAGTTTACTTCAGTAAACTTCAGAACTGCGAATAATTACAAGAAACCTACTGTTTGTATTAGACTAATCACAAATACAGCAGTGGCTATGTTACCTGAATAAATCGCTCATTGCAAGCTGCTTTGTGGCTTCCTATGATAATTAATAATTCCTGAATTGAAGTCGTCAGAAAAGGGTAAACGTTTATATTATGCTAGTATCTGAAGACCCCAGCGTGGACCCAAGTCTCCTTGACTCGCCTGTGCCCCCAGCGTAGGCACAGGAATTGGCACAGACAGAATCCTTCCATTCAAAACTATATGGCGTTACCCTGCTGACTCCTTCCCTTCCCAGACCTGGTACCTTTCCAAGAAAGGAGAATGACTGCTGCTGTGCAGTTTATTATGGCTAATCAATCTATGGCTCCACTGCTCAGGTAGTGTCAGTGTGGTGGCATATGAATCTCAGATATAAATTGCAATAAAATAATTTATGTAGTAATTGGAAGGAAAATTAAGCTGTAAGTTAGTAATACCTGTGGGATTGTTTACTACCTTCCACAGAACAGAACAAAATTGGAGGGATCAGGAGCAGTAGGCTGTTTAGCTTTCTGACACAGCTGGATAAAAACAGCTTTATCTGAATAGCATTGCCTTTAGCACTAGATTTCTCATCCGTGCATTTTGGTTCCCCAACAGTGGGACAGTGGATGAGTTGGATCCTATTATTAACTTGTCTCAAAGTACCATGTAAAATTAATAAGCATAGAGAAAGAGTGCTTTCAGATCTTGAGAGAATTAAAGAGTGTCAGAGACAACATGGACTTAAATATGTAATGGGAAGTAAGCTGCATTCAGGGATTTCTATAATAAAGATAATGGAATCCTTAAATGCAAGAGGGTCAATGAGCTTTTGTTTTGATCTTAATTGCTCTGTAGAAACTACTCGTAATGATGGATATAGTTACAAAACATTGGTATCCCATCATGTTTACAGCATGACTTGGGTAATATCGATAGGAACCACCTGTGCTGTAACTACATTCCCAGACTGTGCCCCTCTGAGGTCCATTGTTAAAATACAGTTTGGAAATTCAGCTTAAACACAGTCTGGGCTCAACAAAACTAAGTGATGCTTTAGACGAAGCCATACAGTGTGACTAGCTGGTCTTCTAAACAGGTCCTGATGGGATCACATTAAAAACAATTGCCTCAAATATGGCTTACTTAGCTGAGGCAATTTCTTCAGCTGATCTTGAACCAGACATTCCTCTCTTATGTACCTTTCCAGAAAGACCAAGTTTAATCTCTTGTTCCTAAACTATGGCAAGTTGCATGCTTCTGTCCAGCTCATACTAGAACTGACTGTGGGAATTAGCTGCTATTGAGCAGCCTCTTCTGAAAATGATGGAAATCAAATGCCATGGTTTTCTTGGTAGGGACTTTTTAATTAGCAAAAAGTAATCAGGTGTCTTGTTTTGTTTTTTCCAGAGTAGCCCTCTGTAATCTACAGGACATGGCAGAAGGCCAGGGCAGTGACCTGTTCAGGTTTGAGCTTTGGGAATTTCCCAGGCTTGAGTGCCTACAGTTACCTTCCAGGTAGCAAGAAGTTTGCGACATAGGGGAAAAGTACCTCAGCATGGCTCCTAAAGAGAATGGCTGGAAAGGAAATTTTCCTTCATCATAGGCTCTATTGGCAGATTTCTTATAGGTAAAGCTGCTTATATTCAGTACTAAATATGACATTGTAAACAAGAAACCTAAGAGGAGCTGAGGAACCTTGTCTGTTGGTTAAAAATGTTTTAAAGTCTATTGTCCTGAAACATGTATCGTCATTCCCTATTCAAAACTTTTCTGGTTAAAGTCATGTGCAGAAGAGACTGTTCCCAACTGTTATCCTCACCTCTACTCCTCTCCAAAGAGTACTGTGAGGGTAGTGCTACAAGTGTCTCCTCAGCAAACAGAGGTGGGCTTTAATGATACCTACTGAAACAGGTAGTGACAGATTGGAGGATGCCTGTGGGTTATTTCATGCCTTTTTTTCTGAAGCATGTTCAATTCTTAGGTTGTATTTTAGAGGTACCTATTTTAAAATAGAGAACCATCAGCATGACATTCAGCTTATAACAGTTTCCAGGATGGGACAGAGGGGTGTGTCTGTCGCTCACAGGTGTTATGCCCACTCCATACATGACACAAGACCCAAGGGTCTTGCAGGGGAAGGAGGTTGATTTCACCCAAGAGATTTCTCCCACAGCAAGAAGTTGACGAAGTCAGCTCCCAAGGCACCCAGGGCTGTGTGGCTGGAAGAACATGTAGGTGTGCTTTGTTGAACTAATTCACAAATGGTGTAAACTGTGCCCAGAAAGACTAAAGCCAGCACAGGCTGCTGAAACTTGTGTTAGGACTGGGGCAGTCTAATTGGCTTCATAACTCATTATTGCATCATAGCCACTGCTGAGTGCAAGAGAATGAGTAACTCCTCTCTTTGACTCTGTTCACGTACGTGCCTCCTGTTATTCCAACCAGTACTCCCCAAAATGCAAGCACCTCCTCCACTGATGTTCTTTTAATATGGAGAGTGAGCAAAAATGTTTCATTTATAGCTACCAACCAAACACAGGTCGTAACTTTTTGGAATGTGTGACTGCAGTTTTTAAAAGCATTATCTGCACTAACTTTAGTTAGCTTGGATAGCAAAAGTGAAGTCATAGTCTTCAGCACAGACTACATAAAGTAGGCTTGTTACATGCTTACTTGGATGATTACTTTGGTGTCTAAGTTCAACAGAACAATGAATAATTATTTCCATATAAAACTTCCATTATTTCCACATATTTCTGTATGTTCAAGTGGGAAGGAAGAACACTTACAGTAAATGAACTCAATGCAATACATATATATGTATAGCACTGAAAGAGAATGATCTTCACACATGAAATCTGAGAGATTCACAGCCGTTGTGCAGGACACATTTGCAAGAATAGACCAAATGCAACAGTTGGAGTCACTGGAGAGCTAGATAGGAATTTGGGGTGGGAAAAAAAAGTCAGCAATGTGTATTATTCATCATTTGTCCTTTGCAGTTGAGGAAATGGAATGCCCTCTGACACATCTGAAAAAGTTCATGATTTATTGGAAGTAGTGAAAGAAGTATAAAGCCAAATAGTAATATAAACCCCTGGGGATGTCTCACTACAGTCTTTTACATAGCATTACTGCCACTGTAAATAGTGGAACTAAGATAAAAATCCTGGCAAACATTTGGCATTAAATGCTTGAGATATGAAACCATTCTTTGTAGTCAAGAGATTTTAGTCTTGTCCAGCATCATAATACTAAGATCTGCTACCTTTATTTAAAAATCATAGAATCACAGAATAGTTTGGGTTCGAAGGGACCTCTAAAGGTCATCTAGTCCAAGCCCCCTGCCGTGGGCAGGGACACCTTCCACTAGCTCAGGTTGCTCAGAGCCCCGTCCAGCCTGACCTGGAATGTTTCCAGGGATGGGGCATCCACCACCTCTCTGGGCAACCTGTGCCAGTGCTTCACCACCCTCAGCGGAAAAAATGTCCTCCTTATATCTAGTCTGAATCTACCCCCCTTTAGTTGAAAGCCATTCCCCCTTGTCCTGTCACAACAGACCCTGCTAAAAAGTTTGCCGCCATCTTTTTTTTATAAGCCCCCTTTAAGTACTGATAGGCTGCAGTAAGGTCTCCCCAAAGCCTTCTCTTCTCCAGGCTGAACAACCCCAACTCCCTCAGCCTTTCTTCACAGGAGAGGTGTTCCATCCCCATGATCATTTTCGTGGCCCTCTTCTGGACACACTCCAACAGGTCTGTGTCTTTCTTATGCTGAGGGCTCCAGAGCTGGACACAGTACTCCGAGGTGGGGTCTCAGCAGAGCAGAGGGGCAGAATCCCCTCCCTCGACCTGCTGGCCACGCTTCTTTGGATGCAGCCCAGGACACGATTGGCCTTCTGGGCTGCGAGCGCACGTTGCTGGCTCATGTCCAGCTTTTCCTCCACCAGTACCCCCAAGTCCTTCTCGGCAGGGCTGCTCTCAATCCCTTCATCCCCCAGCCTCTATTGATACCAGGGGTTGCCCCGACCCAGGTGCAGGACCTTGCCCTTGGCCTTGTTGAACCTCATGAGGTTCACACAGGCCCACTTCTCGAGCTTGTCCAGGTCCCTCTGGATGGCATCCCATCCCTCAGGCGTGTCGACCGCACCACTCAGCTTGGTGTCATCTGCAAACTTGCTGAGGGTGCACTCGATCCCACTGTCTATGTCATTGAGGAAGATATTCAACAGTACCAGTTCCCATACGGACCCCTGTGGGATGCCACTCATCACCAACCTCCATCTGGACATTGAGCCATTGACCACTACCCTCTGGATGCGACCATCTAACCAATTCCTCACCCACCGGACAGTCCACCCATCAAATCCATACCTCTCCAGTTGAGAGAGAAGGATGTTGTGGGGGACCGTGTCAAAGGCCTGACAGATGTCCAGATAGATGACATCTGTAGCCCCTCCCATGTCCACTGATGGAGTGACTACATCATAGAAGGCCACTAGGTTGGTCAGGCAGGACTTGCCCTTGGTGAAGCCATGCTGGCTGTCTCGAATCACCTCCCTGTCCTCCATGTGCCTTAGCATAGCTTCCAGGAGGATCTGTTCCATGACCTTCCCAGGCATAGACGTGAGACTGACTGGCCTGTAGTTCCCTAGGTCTTCCTTTTTTCCCTTTTCAAAAATGGGGGTGATGTTTCCCCTTTTCCAGTCAGTGGGAACTTCGCCGGACTGCCACAACTTCTCCAATACAATGGATAGTGGCTTAGCAACTTCATCCGCCAGTTCCTTCATTTGAAAAATCATTCAAACTCACAAAAACCAAAGACATTTTGATGAGACTTCTACTCTCTTTCACTCTACACCCACTGCCTTTTTACTGGAGATGCCCCGGATGATGAATGGCATTACGTACAGCACCTCAGCTTTGTGGACCTGTTGTCGTAGCAGGAAGAACAATTCACAGTGATCATAGTGGGCATTGTATAAGGTTTGCTTTTGACCTGGGAGAATATTGCAATAATTTACTTTCAGTAGACAGTACAAACAGAACCATTTCATAGAAAGTGGCCAGATGGAACAAAATAGTCAATGGTTTAAAAAATAGTTATTACATGTATGCAGTAGTCATTATGGAAATGTGGTGAGCCAATTTGAGTAACTGTTTTCCAAATATTACCTATAATCTTCATTTCTGCATGCAAGTCTAAATGAGCAGCAGTGCAACTTTCTACACTGGAAATCAGCAAATACTCCTGAGAGGCAGCATCACTTCAACAAATGACACATATGCAGCCATTCGTGCCCCGACTTGATCCTACACAACCTGACATTTGTGGCATGAACGCTCACTGGTTTCTTCCTGCTGCTGCATTGCAGGTTACTTGCTTTGCTTTGTAGACCAGGAATTCCATGCATTGGAGCATGGATGGAAACAAGAGGAAGAGGATATAGAGAAAACTAAATCAAGAATTCACCTGTCACGGGTCCAAACACCAGAAAACACATGCTCTCTAAGTATGCTTGCTATGATCTTTTAAATAGCACTCAAGCCACTGTAAATAGTTGGGCTCAGACAAAAGTAAGTGGTGCTGGAGAGGTAATCTGTAGCTGTATGTTATGTAACAACTCCAAAACTCATCTAAATTCTTGTGTTTTGTCCTTGGACAGTACTTTTCCTCTAACGATCACAAACGTGAATTTGTCTTGGAAATAAGCAGCAATTCACACACAAAAAGCAGCAGATCAGACTTTGTGCATGGCAAGCAGGGGAAAAATCCAAAGCTGGTAAGCTACCAGCGCAAGCGCAAGTTAGTTCAGTGATTCAAACTTCAGGAAAGTGTACACAGCAAATACTATGGAATAGTGCTGTAAGTGATACCCTAAGGCAGGAGAACAGGAACCACATGTCAGTGTCAAGTAGCTCCATGAAGTTATAAAATGGCTGCGTCAAACAGGCCGGGGTTAAACTCAGCTTTTGTGTGTTGAAGTGGCATACAATATTGTTGCATTTTAAACACCAAGTTCCTTTCTTTTTTTTAATTGTCTCATTTTTGCATGTGCTAGAACATATCATTAATAATATTAGACCTCACCATCACACGCCTGTCATTATTTTTGGTTTTTTCACCTATACCAGATAATTTTAGCAGCCAGCTTCAAGCATGGAAATGCACACTTCAGCTGATGTTGGACACAATGGTTCCAAATTCCTACATAGTGCATGGCACTGAGTTCACACTCTGGCAGTTTGGCCGTAGAAATCATCAGCCATTTAAGCAGAGTTCAAACACAGCTTGGCAATGCTGTTTATACCCAGAGTAGATACAGCTGAAGATGAGGAATGCCTAGTGAGATTTTCCTAAGTGTGCTGCAGGGCAGACACATCTGTGTTTTGCAATGTGTGCCGCTAACTAGCCCAAATGATTGATAAAATGTTCCTCTTTTGTCCGTGGCCATTTAAGTCTCTGGCACCCTTCATGAGCACCTCAGCACATACTGACATCTCTTTTCTGCAAGAATAGTATAATGATTTGGCCTGTCTTGTCCAGGCTCATTTTCTTCTTTGATTTTTTTTTTTCCTCCCCAAATGATAGGTACTTGTAGCACAGTGTGATGACTTCCCAGCTGCGCGTCTCCTTTGGACAGTCTCTCACATGATCTACGTGAAGCTATGTTGCCATTATATTCTCCACCGTCTCTCAACAGTGAAGGCACCTTTCATTATGCGTTGCTGTCAGCTAGGCCAGTGCTTAGCCTTCCTGCTAAAGGAGTTAATGTTCCTGAATGAGCCTGAGCTTCCTCTTTCTTGCCCAGCTGGTTTTTCTACAGATGAGCTGACTGAGTTAGCAATTGCAATGTAGTTGCCTGCAGATTCCACTACCCTGGTCCCTCACAGGGCTATATGCCACGTACATTGCCATCCAGTGCGTGTATGCTGAAGACTCCCTAGGACAGAAAAGCACTAGAAGGGTTCTGCAGAGACTGTAAGTAAATACATAGATGGAAGTGTAAAAGCAGGATTGAAAACAGTGGTTTAATCTCATTGAAATAAACATTTACAGCTTTTCTGACCTTTTCCTGTAGATCATGTCAAGCCCTTCATCAAGTTCAGTGTAATTTAAAATTTAGAGCAACATTCCCTTTAGGCTGTTACATTAAAGTCCAGACGCAAGTGAACGTTCAGGCTCAATCTGAAATTCTCCACCAACTTCCAAGTTCATAACCTGCAGGCAATTGCAAGAAGGTTGGCTGCACATGCCTATTCATTGATCCCAAACAAGGACTCTTTGTACGCAATGGCAGAGGGATGATGTTGTTTCCCCCTTACTACTTTGAAATAAAGATAATTTACTAACATGGCAATTTTTTGAGAACCTGCTTTTGGCACGTTTTATTCTAATCTTTAGTCTGCAGACTATTTTCTTATTAACTCTACTGAAACATTGACAACATCTAGGATAAAGAAATATTTCTTATTACCTTGAATTTATACTTCCTCTGCAACATCAAATATTCTGCAGCTGCTCTAGTCTTCACTTAAGGCCATAGATTTTTATCATGTTAAGAACGTGATGACGTGAACAGAATCTCTTAATGAGGGTGATGCAAATAGGACTTTGGGAAACCAGCTTTGACTTTCGTCAAGGAGGTAGGACAGAATTTGGGAATACTTTTTGGAGGAACAGCTCATATCGCTGCAGGCCCAGGGACAGGAGTGAACATGTTTCAGCCACATACCTGCCGTACTCCTGGTTTGTGCTGGCAGGGAAGGAGTCTCCCCCAGCCTGAATTGCAATCTCCCAGCCCTGGACACCTCTCACTAGCAGTATTGTGTTGCAATTCATTTGTAGCCCCAGCTCCAACTCCATCCTCCATTTCTGCCTGTAATTTGCTTGAGGTCCTACACAAGGCCAGATCCTTACTCCAGGCTCAAAGGATATTTCTTGCCTAGTCACAAGTGGCCTTTTCCCACTGTGTTATGCTGCTAAAGCAGCTTTTGAGGGAGTGGAAGATAGAAACACTCTTTAGATGGATGCAGCTATTCAGCCTCATGCTGAAATTTTGCCTGAGTGCTCACATTTCTAACACCCCAATGGTGTAATTCTTGTGTCTACAGTGTCATTTATGGTCTAAACAGACATGGTGCACATTCCCCGGTGACCAGCCAGCCTCAGGCCTGTCTCGGGCACCTTGGTTGTTTTGGCTAAGCCTGTGAAACCTAGTCCTGCTCTTAGGACATGTCCAGGAGTGAGGCAAGCAGGGGTACATCCTATACTAATTCCTTGCTTGTATGCGTGCCATTAAAAGGAATGCAATAATGTAGTGTGTTTATTATTGTTAATCATTTGCTATAACAGGTTTAGGGTTTTTTTTTTTAGTCTAATCACATCTTTTTATTAGGTGTAGAAACACATATGGTCAAGCATCTCTCCTTAAAAGGGAAGAAATGAGGATGCTTGAGACAGCAAGGCAGGAAAAGGGCTCATGGATTCTTCAAATGGCCATGCTGCTTGGAGGTGAATAACTCAACCCCAAATCTGTGACCCAAGTCCCACCACCGGTCCCCAGCCTGAAGGTTTCAGGAGTTCGGAGTTTGTGTGTGGGTGTTGTCCCTTGGCCCCCCCTGTAACTTCATGGTTACTGGAAAATCACACTGATTCATTATGCTGGTGTGTCTTGCACATCCTGTGTTTCTTCAGACTTCCCCATTCTCTTTCCTTCTCTTTCCACCTCCTCACCCCCACCCAGCACTGCGTGTGCTGTTCTGAGGTTGCAAACCATGCTGTGCCAGTATTTCTCTCCTTGCCCATGGTCAGAAGTCTTTGCTGGAACTGGGCTTTCTTACTGAACACCTTGCCCGAGCTATGAAGATAGGTAGCAACATAGGAAACTTACCAAAATCTGGCATAGTTTTAAGCCCTATCAATTTCATGTGAGAATAAATCATAGAAAGAGTAATTTTCTTCTCATGCTGAATAGGGAACTGCATTAAAATTTGGACACAAAATGATTAATAAAGCAACTTTGTTCCATGTTAAGACATCCATCCTAAGCTTTCTCAACTCCCCCTCTGCCTTTTTTCTTAATTTTGAGAAAAAGAGACAGTTCTCCTCCCCCATCCAAAGAATGAAATGAAACATCTTGTTTCGGGGTCAAATTAAGAATTTTAATCCACAATGAATCCTCCCCTGCCAAAAAGCAGATAAAATCCTTTAGGTTGGCTCATAACAAAAAACTTGTTCTTTGTGTCCCCAGCAAACCGAATGAATCCATTATTCACATAGATTGAGGGAAAGGCCTGCTTTGAGTCAAGGGCTGGAAAATGAACTTGATGTTGCATTTGACTTTGCCGTTCCTCAGGAAGAGAGGACGCTTGAGTCAGCTACAGATCGGTGACATCCTCAAGTGCCCAGCCTCACGTGGCAGGGACACGAAGTGTGACAAGATGGCCTTAAGCAGAGACCTGGTATGGACAACAGTACCGGAGCACCTTTTTACACCTCTACCAAAAAGGTCCACCTCAGCAACCTCCATTTTCTTTGCCCGGGTGCAGGGGAGCCATGAGCCCACTGCTTTTCCCCGGAGGTGATGATCATTACCTCGGTGATGCTCCCAGTCCCACTAATTCTCAGAGCAAATGACCCAAGGTAGCTCGTCTGAACCAAGCCTGCCATTCAACAGCGCGTCGCATTCAGTGATTAGGCTGGAGCCTGCTGCTTTACTTTCCAAGTTTTATTAATTTCAGTGTATATTGCTGTTGGCTGTGCTTCTCAATAGCTGGTGTTTTTTGTGCTACAGATGGAAAATAGGCACATACAAGGAGCTGTCTTCAAATGCAAGCCTTGAGGGGCCTGAACTTGAGAACATTAGTGTGCGCTTGTAGTGTGCCACCAAGTGCAGGCGGCAATTCAAAAGCATCTGCACCTCTGTTTACAGGGGTTGTGTTCAAAGACTTTCCTAAGTGATGTGAAACAAAGTAGACGTGGCAGGAAACTGCACTGCTCAAGTAGCTCCTCGGCACTGACGTCCCCCACCGTGCAGGAGAGCATCTAGGCCATCTAATTGCCTTGATGAGTGCTCATGTCTTCGTGCTGACACATGAGAGGTTTCGCTGCCAGCAAAGCAAAGCAGGAGGATCATGCTCAAGCTAATGCATTTGAGCATCCTAGGAGGGCAGGAGATGGCTGGCTGGGACTCCTCCAGCTACAAGGGGACCCGGGCTGTGTGCTATCAAAAAGAGATTGAAATGCGTTGTAAAGTCACTGTAGCTTCACCAGCAGAAGTTGTGACTGTCCTACTGTTCCCAGCCCCTGGAGAAGGGACTTCTTCCCCTGTCCCCATGGCAGGATGAGGAGCATTTGAAGATGGACCTTTTGCCCTTCGCTCCCTGGATTTTCTGGGGCACTTGCCTGGGCTGGGGCCTCAGCCATGCCAGCTGCTCCCTCCTGTGGCTCCTCACTCAGCAGCACCCCTCGAGAAGAGGATCAGTTATTACCATGCTCAACTTACACAGCACTTTTAGGGTCTGTACAAATATCAGTTAACCCTTGCAGCATCTGAATGATATTATTAAGTGTGTATTTAACCAAGGAAACCCAACTTATTCCCCTGGCTCCTGGGAGATAAGGGAGGATCCAGTGCTGGAGGGCAGCATGGTCAAGGGGTGATTCATCCCATCACCTCTGAGGAGGAAATGGGCCTTTCTCTACACAAGACTTCCCTTTCTTCTGAAGAACAATAGGAGAAGAGAAACCTAAAGTGCAGAAGGAAGGATGTAAACCAAGAGGAAGCAGGAAAAAAGGATGGAGTAAGACAGAGTGGCAGAAAGAAGGATTAACTGCCACAAAGCAAAGAACGTGACTGTGAAAACAAACCCACCAAATGACAGCGGGAGATATACTGAAACATCTCTGGGGAGATGGATTTGCTGCAAGGGTGGTTCACTATGTAGCTCCACTCCTCTGACACCATGTCCTGCTGCACAGTGTTGTCCTCACAGTCAATATTTCTTGTTCAATGGACACCACAGGTGAAGGCAGATAATGGCAAATGGGTGTGAGTTCAGCTATTCAAGACACAAAAGTCTTACACCACGTTATACCTTAGTTCAAATGAGCCAAGCACACCAGGTGAAAATATGCAAACTGTTTTTTCAGTCTCTCTCTCTCTCTCTCTCTCTGTTACCATCTCTTACAGTTGGGTGCTTTGGGTAACAAAGCACAGGATATAGTGCAGAAACCACCATCATCTTTTGAGGCTAAAACTCTGGCACCTACAAAATCAGTAACATGTATCAGAAACACAGTGTCTTGCACAGGGCTTGTTTTTTGACCCATTTCACGGGTTTGTTGCTTTTATATTAAAAATGTACCCATCAAATATTGTTTATACTCCTTCCTCCCTATAAAACTTCTACCTTCACAGCTTCTCCCTGGCCTTTCCTCACCTCTGGCATTTTTGTTTCTCCGGCAGCTCTGGAAGACCTTCCCCGTCCTTTTATGTTAAAAAGTTAACTTTTTCATTGGAAATGTAAAGGACCATCCCATGCCTTTCTTTGGGCCTGGCCTTGGAGGTCCTCCCCTCTCCCCTGACCTGTCCCTGTGCCTTCGGCAAAAGCAAAGGGAAGCAAAGTTTCTGTCAGCTCTTCTGGAGGCCCTGCAGTGTACTGCACCTCTCCTCTGGCAATGAGGAGTGACATGTGAGAATAATTTCCAGGGTTAGTGGGAGAGAAATAATTGAAAATAGGAACAAGGGGCCAGATTCAGAGCATCTGCTCAGGGCTTCCCTTGTAGACCTTGCACTGTCTAAAAATTCAGGTGTCCCAACACCAGCAGGGTGGTTCAGAGGTCAAAACAGGATCTCTGCAATCGATGGGAAGAGTAACACCACTCCAAAGGGTAATCCCCAAATCCCCATACCAGGTAGGCAGCAACCTGGAGCCAGTCAGCAGAAGACATGAAGCCAGATGTCCTCCTCTGTTCCTGCCCCTCCCTGGTGCCTGAATCAGGGCTGTACCCTGGGTGCTCTCCATCCCCTCAGGATCCAGAGGGTAGCGACTGCCTTGGTGCTGGGTGAGCAGGCTTTGCTGCTTGGAAGATGTTTTTCACCATGCCAGTGCTACCCTCTGCCATTGCCTGTGCTGCGGTTCAGAGGGTTTCTCCAGAAAGGGGCCTTGGGTCAGGGCTACCTTGTCCCACCAGCTGCCAGGCTACGAGGTTACAAAATCAGGTTTTCTTGATTTTTTTGGTTTTGTTGTTGTTGCTGTTGTTGTTTCCTCTGGCTTCAGGACACTCATAATTTTGACTGGTGAAAGGGAAAATTTCAAAATGAAGGGTGAGATGTGTCCCTACCTGGAGGACTCAGCTGGGGAAGGATGGCCCCGCAGGAGCTGTGGGGACCTGACCGCATGCCTTCAGGCTGAGAAGGAAGCTGAACACAGATTTCCCATTTCCTAGGTAAGTATTCTGCCCACTAGGCTAAGAGCTGGCTTTATTTATCCATTTACATTTGCAGCTTTGTTTCACATTTTATTGACTGCACACTTGAACACACAAAATTTATTCTCTTAGGAATGTGCAAAGGAATTGGAAATGTTATAGGTATTGGTGAAAAAGTGCATATGACTGATTATTCTCATTTTTAAAACATGCAACTTACAAATGCTTCTTGGTCTGGGGAGGGGGGGCTACAGGGAGAGCAGAAAAAATAGTTTGGCTTCGGTGACCAATCACACAGTCCAACTAGTGAGCAAGCAATAACTGTGGCACAGCGTTCACAAGTAAGTACACAGTCTGCAAGATGTTCCCATGCATTATTCAGTGAATAATTCTAAATAATGAAAACACTGAAATCTGTGTGTAGATGTAATACAAGGGACCAAATTAAATGCATTGTTCAATAGGAAAAGCTGACCCAGCTCTAGTGAAGAACAGCAGCAGCTGTTCAGAAAACCTGTGAGTCTATGTAACGTGAATTTACTGGGTGCTAGCAACAGTAATCCAAGTCCAGGAATCGGTAGTGGCTGGTAGGTATCATTCAAAGTGACAAAGCAGTTGCCAGACTACGTAAGCTTCACCCAGAGGCTGTATCTTCACTATAAAGTCACCTTTGAGTAATTTTCATTTTCCACATTGACTCCTCTGGAGCTGACTGTGGTCAGCTGAGAAACAGCTGTGGTGCTGGGCACCACCCGCGTGGCACCAGTCTGGGGTTTGAAGCACATGGTGATCCCAGCCGTGGTTTATGAGCTGTGGGTACTCTGACTGTAGCCTATTCCCTCACTTAACATTACATATGCATTGAGACCTTTGTGTGTAGCTTAGCCTTCAATTAATGGCAACACACAAGTTATAATCTGAATCAATTCTTGCAGGCAAGATAGATACTTATTTATATCAATTTGGTGATGTAACAGCTTTGCATGCATTTGGTTGTTTTATTCTGAGCTGTAGCACATATTCAAATAGAAGTATTTGAATATTCTTCCCTTAAGGTACCCAACAAAGTAATTATATGGGTAAAAACCCCTGAATCATAGAGGTAAAAATAGCTCATGTCCAACACCTTCATGAAATTTTATTTCCCACGTTATGATCTAGAGGAGAGGGGCTAAAGCTCATAGCTGTTGTAGCAAATTTCCCTGTTGTTTTTGAAATGTTCCTATTTGATGCAAGGCAAAACCTTAGGAAAGTTACTGAAGGGCAGTAGGCAATAACAGTGGATTTATATTTAAACGAGAAAACTAGATCATGGTAAGATGTTTTGCCAGGTCATAACTTGTCATAAAGCCAAACACAGGTGAGTAATATAGTAAAAAGTTGCACATGCTTTTATTGATTTTTGATTGCATTTTTAATGTGTCAATTTGTTGCTGGCTTGCAATTAAGACCTGACAGTGGGAGAAAGAACAGTAACAAGAAATCGAATCAGTCATTTGTTTGAAGGTAAGCCAAAACCAACAGTAGGGGAGAAAGGAAGGAACTTCTGAAAGATCTGCTTACTGCTCTATTTCCAACATTCAACTCCTTAGCTTTAATAGCGCTTAAAATACCAGTCGCAGTTTGTGGCTGTGAAGGAAAATACGCAATGTTTTGTGATGATTGAGTGGTTTATTCTGAAGGCACCACAGGAGAAGAATGTCTTGGGGCTTCAGCAGGTTTTAAATGTTGTACAAGAAGTCAGAAAGAAATTGATCTAAAAGATGCAGTAGATAGGTTTACAAGTCTTATTGACTATCCTACTGAGTTACTGCTTCCAAAAAGCTCTGACCAGGTCTGTATGAAAGGCTTTCCTTTCAGATATTCAGCCTGCACAATCTGCTGGCATTCAGCATTGTTACACGCTTTTATTTTTATTGGAAAAATACAAGAGGCAGGTTGATAAAAACCTGTTTTTTCTCAGGTTTTGGTGATCTGAAATCACAAGTGTTTTGGAGTATCTGGGTTCTCCTTGTGCAAACCCCCAAGGTTATGGGATGTTGTGATGGAACATGAACCACTCATAATTTTACTTTAATCTTTACAGAGAGCCAAAGTACTGTGGCTGTATAGCCATTAGCAACATAGGTTTTATTCAAAACACTTCATAAATCTGGATCAGGTTGTGTTTTTACTAGAACCACAAAGTTGGATAGGAACGGCTGGATGATTTTGCCTCCCCCCCTCAAATCTCTGACTTCTTACCACTGTGAGAGAGCACAGCTGTTATCTGAATGCATGTTGCCACAGGCTGCAGTGCCATCATGCCTTCTTTTACATCCATGCCTGTATGAGGCATGTCAAAATGAAGAACTGGCCAGAAAGTGGCTTGCTGAAGAAGCTGTGTCTGTAAACTGTATTCTGATTTGGCATTATAGTGTAGGTATGACCTCCACCTTTGGGGTTTGGGAGTGAAACAGTTCTGGCCAGTATTATCTCATTTGAGGAGCTATACCTGTGGGAAGGGAGTTTGGATTATTATGGAGGGAGAAAGGGGTCTGAAGGGAGCAGCTTGGGATTTTGGAAAAACATATACTTCTGCCTTTAAACGTAGGGTTCTAAGGCTATTGTTGTCCCAGGAATTTGGGCCAGAGCTCCCATGGCCAGTTCTGGAGAGCTCCCATCTGCTGTGTCACTAAGGACAGCAGGTCCTCTTGGAAAACGTGGTATCCTCAGCAGCTCTTGCAGTTGCCCTTGCTTGGAACAGCTCAGGCTGGGACTGAACAGAGCTACAACAGCACTCTTCAAGAAAGCCACAGAAAACCAGAAAAGACCCATGAGTCCTCTAGAAAGGCACAGGAAAATATCTCACCCCTCTACACCTGAAGTTTGTTTCCTAACCAAAAGTGTTCTTTCACAACTTCTCAGCATTAGATTTTTTTTTGCAGGAGATGAATAATTTTAAGCTTGAGGGAAAAAAAAAGTAATTTTAAAGTTATTCCAGTTTATTTAAGGAAAACTGCGAAGGTATGGTCTATCCTTTCTTTGTACCTTCAACTTGGAGAGAGACTGGCGGAGTTCAAGCTAAGCAGGATTTTACCTGCCTTTTAGCTTGTTGAAGGACAATGAAGGACAAGTTAATGAAACTTTGAAGGTCATTCTGTCAGGGTTAACAACCATGGAATTGTTAGACCAGGCAGGGAATCCTTAATATCAACCCTCCAAAAGTCTACTTTCATTTTCAAAAGCATTTTTTTAATCAACTACACATCAAAAGAAGGTGTCTAAAGAACAGAGAAATATTTTGTTTTCTAAAAGGCAAAAGTTGCAAAGAAAATTTTTCTCCCATTTGTAACTGCATTCTATCTTCTAGTTCAAAACAGCTGTGATATATTGGAAAGGAGGGAAAACAAGAGTGAAACTTCAAAACAATGCAACATTTCATTGGTTTTTTAAAACTGAAACAATCAAAACTTTTTTCTCTATTTTTCTCAACACCATCCTTTTTCTCACCAGAAAAATATCAGTCAAATTTGGAACAGGCTCTCCTCGTTCCTAAGCGCATTTCTTCACTGCGTCTTTAGCTTTGAATATATCTTTGCTGGCTTTGACCGATTTAAATCAGATTGGATGAAACAAGCAGAGTGGTGGCAGCAACCGGGGGCTCTAACCAGGTTAGCTGTGAGCCTCACCATGCAAACCATTTACCCACACTCTTGGTCAAGCTTTCTGCCTGCGTTGAGCTTCATGTTGCTGTGACATCCTGCTGGCTATACCCAAGTCAAACTACTGTCAAACTGTCTTGCCCATGTATGTCTGCACAAGCAGCTTGTCTCAGCACTGACTGCGACAGTAGCGTGCCCACAGTGCTGGCACGCCTCGGAGGCAGGATCTCTCCATCACCACAATCCAGGTCTGCAGTTTGGAGGGGGTAATCTGCAAAGCAGTTATTGCAGAGTACTAGTTTCCAAAGATTTGTTATCAGCAGTGTGGGAACAGCAGCTTGAGTAAATTTAGATGAAGATTAGAAAAATATTTCCGGCTTGTGAAAGTAGAACAATATGCCAAGAATGTGTGTGAAGCCCATAATTTGGTGCTTTTCAGCTCCAGACTGTAAGGAACAGCCCTGCAATGTCAGGTAAGGATGTGAGTGCTCTAAGTGATTTATCTTCATCTCTGCTTTTAAAAATCTATATTGGGTATATTAAATTCCTATTGATACACTGGAGTTAATGTAACTTTGTATGTGAATAGATTGTGAAGGCGTGTGGGTTGATGCGAGTACACCTTGGTTTGAACGATACACTAGGGGTGCCCTTGCGTGATGGATCATGGTGGGGGGAAAGGCTGGTGGCACACATCTTCAGCCAGGAAGAGGTGTTAGTACCTTCACTGTCCACCTCTCCTTTCCCTGCACAGGCCTCATATATCGCCAGTATGCACTCACCTTCCATGTGTGTCTGAAAGTGGGGAATTAGAAGATACAGTCTCGTACTGGAAACACCAGCACACTGATGAGGAGGAGGGAAAAAGGGGTAGTAGACAGGGAACAAAAGGAGAAATTAAATCCCCCGAGGCGCCAGGGTAAATCTCTGCCTGGACTATGGTTCCAGTATGAAGTTCTTGTGAAGTTACTTTGGGCATGTAGATAGACCACATCAGCTGTTTCTTGATTACAGACTGTGAGTATGCTCTTGCCCATGGAGTATGTGGAGCAACTCTTTCCCTGAGGGGGGAGAGAGACGCTGGTGTACATCTGCCCTGGAGTAAAAGCATCCCCATGGGTGGCTACCCGAGCAGCCAGCAGCATCCTGTTTGTTCACATCTCAGCTTAGCCTGTGGTAAGCTGTTTGTGTACCATATGCTAAGATCTTAGGAAGAAAACAGCTTGTTTAAGACTTAAATATCAGCTTTCTTTTTCTAAAAGAGAGAGGGTTTCCTGGCATATTTTAATCTGGAATTTATTTATAGTATTTACATTTGAATTCAGTAAAAAGTTATCAACACTGACAATGAAAAGCTCGGTAGCTCTACAGAAGTGTCACAGATGATGCCACCAGGGCCTTTGGCATCACGTGATATGATTAATATGAAATTCTCTGCTGCTGCAGTATATCACTAGTGTTTAACATCTTTTTCTCAATGGATGCTGAGGGTGAGCATAGGTTTTTTATGCTAGGAGACAACTCATTATTCCAGGCACAAAATCCTCTGCTAAGAACCACAATACACCATCATTCAAATGAGCCATGCACAATAGGAGAAAAATATCCAGGCAGATTTTTTTCCTCTTTCCTTCTGCAAGGTTTTTTTGGGTTTTTTTTCCCAAGCACTGTAATTATAAGCAGGCAGATAGTTTGAATATTGGAGCATATGGGATACAGGGGTGCCCTCTCTATTTCATTTTGTACATAACTAGTCTGCAATTACGATAGCAACAGAGGCTCTAGTCAGTCTTGCTACACAACAACCTTTTTTTATGGTGCATTTTTTTCAGGTTTTCATGCTAAAAATATAACAATGGGGTAAAATTTGTCTAAATTTTTCTGTAAGTTTTTACTTTCAGAATTTTGTTTTGGCCAGTATCGGTCCCTTACTTTTTGTGTTTTAACATAGCTCATAGTACCATGGAAATACATTTTCCTGTAGTATTTTCAGTGGCACATGTAATGGAAAACACAGTGTGCTTCATGTCCTTTTTGTCAAGCCATTTGTTGTGTCTGTGTACATGTGGATATGGAGATAATATATACATTTTAGTGGTTAATTATAGACTAAGCCATTTTTGTCTGATAGAAATCTAATCTATTTTATGAAGATAACAATTGTGTAACAGAAGAAAATAATACAAGCACTGGACAAAGAATGCTGAACAATTAAACCTTGAATGCACAAATCTCATTACTGGATTCCTTTTGTGCCCGGCCTGCTATATTCCGCTCTGCTGTCGATGACTGGGGTTCCCACTGACCCAGCTATCACATAATTATGAAAAACAGGACATGCACAACAATAACTACAAGG
This sequence comes from Aptenodytes patagonicus, assembly GCF_965638725.1. NCBI lineage: Eukaryota > Metazoa > Chordata > Aves > Sphenisciformes > Spheniscidae > Aptenodytes > Aptenodytes patagonicus. The sequence continues at coordinate 23,194,039 of NC_134982.1, forward strand.
GCCCAGAAAGGAAATTACAGCATCATGACCATTTGCCACATATACAAAGACTTGCTCAAAGACAACAGATGTATGGCTCAGGAATGGCTGGTGCTGCCGTGGGACTCGGAGAAGCTCGTCCAGTGCCTGGGAAGATCAGTCTGTCTCACAAGCTCAGGTTCACGCGGTCACAAGAGCTGGGATTCAAGTGCAGAGGAAAGACTTGATCGGCAGTAGCAGCTGGAGAGCGTGGCCTTTCTGCAGGGGGCCACTCAGCTGATCGGTCCCCGGCCATAGGGCACTGCGGACGCTGGGAACCCCTTGTTCTTGGTACCTGGTGTGCAGGCACCCTGCGCTTGGATGTATCGGTCCAGACTCCAGACTTGAAACAACATCTGGAGGAAACATAACAGTCTGTGTTATTCAGAGGAGGAGACTACACAGCCCAAAAGACCTCCTGCTCTTACAGTGTATGACAATTTGCTCTTTGATTTTTTTCCATGTTAGGCTTCGAGACACATCAAAGAAGAAAGAAGTAATGAAACTGTGCTGGGGAGAGCGCTGATGCTGACATGTTTTGCAACAACAATCCCCTGTAAACTAATGAAGGCCCCGCTTGGCACCTCAAGGTACATGGCAGCAGGCATGCTGCCGCACGCAGTCATACAGCTATACTTAATGACACCAAGCCCCTGACTTGGGTGTCCACCTACCCTGTGACAGCAAGCGTGCAGCAGGTGGGTGCCTGGGGAGATATGCTTCTTGCCTGGAGCCCACTGTTGGCTTGTTCAGCAAAGAGACAGATAGCACACACCCACCGCCATCATCTGGGAGAGAGAAACTGATCCTGGAGGGTAGCCCTGACTCTCAGCAGCCTGAAGTACAGCTAGTATGGATGTGCCTGTCTGGGTGGATACAGGTGCCAAAAGAGCTCTGGCTCTTTCCAGCCTGGTTTTCACGCATGATGAAGGTGTGTGTGCAGTGTCACTGAAGGAGTGGCCGTGGGTCCCAGCAGGCATCAGGGAACGTCTGTGCCTCTGGGGCACTCTGGCTGAACATCAGTCCGTGTCTGCAAAGGCCTTGTAGACCAACAAGTGTGAGCCTCTGTAGTCGATTTGATTCCTGCGCACCCATGTTGCCCAAAGCCTCTGTGGCAGGTGCCACGGTGTGACATTGACATGAGGCCCTTTCCTGTGAGCGCACAAAGGGAGAGGCCAACAGCTCAGGTACTCTTGCCTTGGGTATAGCCACCACTAGAGATGTGGCTGATGGCAAACCCTGAGGCAGCTCCAGGCCTGAGGGTCCTCGCAGCAAGAGACACTGCCAGGGTTTGCTGGCAGGTAACAAGAGCCCAGGTGCTGCAAATAGGGCTGATATGACATGGTGCAGTCGGTGCAGATGGGACTTTGCTGAGAGTGCACTGTCCTCCCAGCACCTCAGGGCTCTGTCTTGTCCCTCACAGGCTTCTGTTTGAAGGATAAAGCAATACTGTCAAGAAAAAGATATGCACAGAAGAAAGCCCTAAGCAGGCTGATCCTGGACTCATTTTTATAGTGTCTGTAAAAGTTTCCAGACATTGATCTTCCTTACCATCACCTTTGCTTTAGCACTGCAAGGAGCTCTATCCCTCCCTCCTCACGCTCTGCTCTGAGCAGGCAGGATTACTCCACTGACCCAGCACTGATGAGAAATGCCGATCTTGGTGAGATTCTAACCTCGCCTTTTCCAGGGGTACTTCATTCCTAGTGGGCTCATAACTTTTTGGGAGCTTAACTTCCCACATGAATGTGGCTTAATGTCTTCAGTGGCAGACATTCTCCAGTTGTTTTTTTAAAATACATATTTGAAATATAAATCTGAGGGAGCAGAGAGGTTGGGTATAGATTTTTGGCATTTTTCTTCCCATTGCATAGGGGAAAGATGTTTTTCCCTAGATCTGGTATATGCTAAGTGGTTTCTGTGAGATTGCTTATGGACTTTGATTACACAGTAAAAATACAAATTCCAAGCTGTGATAATAGCCATCAATTTGGTGACAAAAGTCTGCTCGGGTGGGGGATGTGGGCAGGAATGGAATGCATGTTAATGTGGCAGAGGAGGAGGTAGGAGAGCTGTGTGCTGGTGGAAAGGCTGCAAACGGGAATGAAAAGGAGTGTAAAAATGCAGTCAGCCATCTAGGCTTCCTCATGCTATTTTTGTGAAGACATTCTTTGTCCAAATGAGGAATCAGAAAGTACAATGGGCTGGATGGTGGCTGCTGGAGGTGTAGGAAGCATTGCTGGCACTAAAGGGGGTTAGAGGATCTCAGAGGAAGGAACAGATTAAATTGTGGATGGGACTAACAGATGTGGTATGGGATTTGCTGTTGTGTACACAGGGTCACTCACTCACTGGGGAACAAACATTTCTGCTATAAGGTTGTTGACTGGCAACAGAAAAAAGTCCTGAGACCCTCTGCTGAGTGTAAAGTAGCTATAAATATAATGGACCCATGAAAAAAATGCAACCCTAGGTGGCATCATCAGAGTCAGGGAAATATCCTGTACATGCCCGAGGGTGCAGTACTGAGGAGATCCCGTCTGGAAATGTGTATATAGGTCTGGTTTCCTGTGTTTACTGAAGGCACTCAGACAGGAGTTGGGCAGGGGGAGGCTCCAAGGACTGCCATGGCAATGGTAGCCTGCCCTAGGGGACAGGCTTCTTGCCTTCACTGGCAGAGAAAGGGACATGGCCACTATCTGTAAATAGTTTGGGAAGCATAGTGGTTTAATACCAAGAGGGAAAAGAGACAGTTACAGCTAACAGAAAATATCATCTTAAAAACAGCTGAATAACCATCCCTTAAAAAAATTGAGCGAGGAATTAGCAGCAAATTTCTTTTGACCATAGGAGAGTTTTCACATCTCCTACTCATACTGTCGGGGACATAAACCTGTTTTTACATTTTGTTTAATCTGTTTATGAAACAGTATGTCTTGATGCCGTTGCCTGGGGCAGCAGGGTCTGTCCTCCATGTCCCTTCCAGCCTTGTCTTCCATGGGAGCTGGATTCAGAGGAGACTTTAGTTTAAGTAATGCTTAGAGCAGATCGGGCACGGGGACAGCTTCTATAAAGATGTAAGCCAGAACCTTAAAAAATGTTCCTAGAAAGAGTGGAATGTGTGCTCATCTCATACTGTAAGAGACAATCCCTTACTCAATGCCAGACTGTCAATCATCAATCATATTTGCTAAGAGTCTACCAAGAACTATTTTATCAAAGAGGAAAAGGTATATTATTATCAACATTTGCAGCAAAAACAACTCTGAAAACTCATAGGATTGTGCAACTATGAGTTGACATGCGGCTCCCCCCAGCACTGCCAGACCCCAGCTGCAGTGGGCTGGGTACCATGGGTAACTTCATGGTAACCTATTTCGTCTGAGTTGTATCTAGAGAGGTGGCAGTTACTGGTTTGGCCATGGCACCACTTGTCAGGGTGAATCACTCATTCACGACAGTGAGAGAGGGTTACAGCAGGGATGGCAAAGGGACAAGGCTGAGCCTGCAGAGGAGAGAGTGGTGTACATTGCCTGGCTAGGTAAAGATCATGTGTGCAAGCACACAGCCGTGAATCAGAAGAGAGATTAATTATTTGGGAATCCTCTGTGAAGCCCACCTGCAACTCAGCTAGGCTTAGTGGCCAAGACAGCTTACACCTCCAAAGCATGCTTCCCAAAGCATAGGAGTTTTCCCTTTGTGTACTTCAGCTTTCCAGGGTCCAAATCTGGCCCAGACCTTAGTACGGTGACCTGGCAACATCAGCTCTCTTGAATACTTATAAGAGAAATGGACTGATGTCTCAACTACTTATCTTGTCCATATCGATAAAATTCTGCCAGAGCATTCAAAGCCTTGGTGATGGTCTCAGGAAAAGTGTCAATATGCTGAAAGACCCCCTGCATTTTCCTAAATGGTAAAGTCACTCCTCTCACCAGCACAAAACATTTTGAGAAAGAATGTTCTTCTGTTGTGCCTGCATGGCCTCCTTCTCAATCGACCTGTATGGTATTTAAATGAAATACCAGCCAGTACATGCAGTCCTGCAAGAAGCAGTGATTTCTCCTGAAAATTTAGAAATGGCTTGCCCTGAGGCTGTTGTAAATGGTTATAAGCTTTGTCTTATTGCACTCATTCCTCTGAAAGAGAGGGGTGGTAGCTGTGGTATGATGTTCCATACCACACATGAAAGAGAAATCTTTCTCATCATGTGAATTGGGGTAAGCTCAGTGTCCCAGAGTGCTGGCAAATAAAACAGAGTTCAGAGTTGAGCTGAACCTCAAAAGGTTCAGAATTGCTCCAGGAAAAGTTCAAATTGTTAAGGAAAGCCCTCCAACGCTTCTCTGGGATTTCTAAGCCCATCCCTCCTGCTGCCCAGGGAGGACACAGGGAGGTCCCTCCTCCCCCCCAAGCCTGCAGGCACCCACCACGCAGAGCAGGTTTGGGGTGCTCCTGCCTCTCCCGTGCAGGGGGCACAAGACCCTCTCGCACAGGTGAGGCACTGCGGGTTGTGTATGTCCCTTGAAAAGGCACCATCTCCAACATGCTCGGGCTCTGATTTGGGGAAGAAAAAATATTCTTCTATGAAAAAGCCTTATTAATTAATTCAGGGAACTCCTATGACCTTTGTTACAAAAGTGGTCAGGTCAGATGATCACAGTTTCCCTTATCTGCCCTTGCATGATGTATTTAATTTATATATATGGTGGGATTTAGCTCACTTAAGATAATTAACTATAACCAGAGGTAAATACCTCGCTGTACTGTCAATTCTTAATGACCCTCAACAACCAATTCAGTGCCACCACTTGCCAGAATTGTCATCCACAAGGAGAAAAAGACAGAAAGGAGGCAGGCAAGCCTTGTGACTAACATCGGGTGTTCACACCAATGTGAACACACAAAATCAAATTGAATTAGTATATAGACAGAGTCCCTAATTCAGTACAGCCAAATTGTCATTTTTCTGAACCAATTCTCATATCCCATGTCCAGCATAAAAACTATTACTTTTTGGTGCTAGTCTGATGAGTGCGTTTGGCAAAGCACTCTGGAATTGCAGAGAAAATTATAACCTACCCACCCAGTTTTTTCTAACCACCATGTAGAATACGTTAGAAATATACAGTGTTACTGCAGAATTTCATAGGATTGTTAAAATACATAGAAAGAAGATTATCTTTTATGAAAGCTATTGGGTTTTGGAATTATTTCTTTGGGTCCCTACTGATCTCAGCCATATTACTTACATGCAACTTTTCCATACAGAGGCAGATATAAGATCTTCCAGAAGCCCAAAGGTGAGATGTGCTGTAACCCTGCTGAACTAAACACAGAGGACCCGACTTACTCTAGGATGAGCTCTATTTGTCCACCTCTGGGTAGCTCTGGTGGAAAAAAAGAAGCACTTTTCACAGCCTAATAATGGGACAGGATTAAATTTAATGTAATAAGACCTTGCACTGTATAGCTAAATACATGCACAGTCATCCATTAATGAGCCCTAGTAGGTTGTGAAGAAAATAATATTCCCATTTTATAGATGAAGAAACTTAAGAAATGGAGTTCAGAATAATATTTAGAAAAGGAGGAGGTTCCTAGCTCTTCTTTGATAGATTATCCTTCACAATGAAGGGGAGTGTCTGGGCCTCAGACCACCTATTGGGAGAGAGGGGTGCAGAGCAAGACACCTTGGAAGTTTACACAAAATTAGAAAGTGCAGTGTTGCTCAAGCGCATCTCCATTTGATGTGGTTTAGAAAAGCTTTATTTGTCTTCAAAGGAATAATGGTTTGCTCTCTCATTTCTCTCTAATGAGCCCTTCAGAAATGTAAATAGTTCCATCGGGAATCTACTTCAGGATATCTCTCTTCTTCCCAGGCTGGCTGCTCACACCAATGGAGGCAGAAATCATTTATGGCACTGAGGGCACAGGTTTTGCTACTGGTGACTCCACCATGGACATACCCTGAAACAGTTGTTGACCATGCATCATTGCAGTGATTTGAAATGTATGCAGTATCAAACTCCCCTGCTGCAGCGGTAGGCAGGGGAAGGACTGGAGTCAGGCAGGGCTCCTGGCTCACCCCCAGCACGTGTTGCTCCCTGCAATGTGCCAGAGCCCCCTTCCCATGCACACATGGTTGGTGGAGGTCACTGGGCTCCTGGGTGGAGACCTTTGCTCCCTCCCTGCAGTTCTCTGAGTTTCTGGCCAGCCACTGGAGGCAGACTTGCCATACTCACTGTTTCTTATCCTCAAAACATACTTGTTTTTCTCCAAACTGCTGATGGCCTCTTGAATAGCTCCCCTGTCTCCAGAAAAGGCAATCTGGGGTAATTCTTGGAACCTGCCTCCCCTCCCAATTTTCCCCTGTTTTTTTCCCCTGATGTTTTTCTGTATCAATGCAGGTGTTTTCACCCAGGGTGTCACCACTCACTTGCAGTGTTTTCCTCTATGTTTCATCCTGTCCGGCAGTACATCAAGCTGCACGCTGCAGAATGCAGTGATACGGAAAGGAGCAGGAGTCTGAAATTCATTTTAGTGAGTTGATGCAAACTCCCCCTCCCATCTCTGTGCATGTTCAGGGAGTGGGGAGCAAATTCAAGAACACATATAGAAAAGAATCATGTAAAAAGAAAACTGAAAAGATGTAAGGAAAATTGTATATATAAAAAGCTCAGCATGTCTTCTAACATGATAGTGGGAAGACATTTAACATCAGCAAACTATCAAAGCAAGCTGAGGTTTGGGACTCTGTGGTTGTGCTACTTCTCTCTGTGCTCTTGTCCAACCTTTAAACACTGTTCACTGTGTTCACAGCACAAGTAATGATCAGACCAGGCAAAATCAATGGACACGCACAGTAGCTCAGTGTAGTGACTGGTGTTACATCACTTCAGCCCATGACTATATACACAATCGGTAGGGGAGAGATAAGGGCTGACTTTTCTAAGCTGTGACGTAGATACACGTATGTGGGTGTGTAATGGAGTAAGGAGGCATGTAACTGGGCACACAGAGCCTCTGGATCTGACGAAGTCCTGCCACCTCCATGCCTGCTGTCTACATCTCCCCCCTCCATGGAGCCACGTGTGCAGACTTTGCCTTCTGCCTATTCCTAAGAAGTGCTATGAGAATTCACCAGTTAAAACCTGGAAAATGCAAAACCTTTAATGAGAGGAACAGAAACAGTCCATTTTGAGTATTTCAACTTCCCCAACATCAATGTGCAGAGGGATGCCCGTGTTGAAATGCTCCTCAGGTCAGCTCCTGACGTAAACCGCCCATGTTCCAGCTACAGCGTGAGGGCTGTGCTCATGGATGTTTCCGCTTTCCTTGGAAAGGCCTGGAGATCACTGTATCAGATCTTCCGCCTGGTGAAGTTAATGAGCCCTGGTTAACTTAAACTTCGGAGCAGCTGCGGAAAAGCAGGTTTGGCTTGGTTTTGTATCCAGATGTGGTTCCATCACTTGCCTGAACAAAAGTACAGGACTTGAGAGGCTACCTTGGTTCTTGCTTTAGCTTTTTTTGGATCATTCCAGATTTTGCTTTCATCCTCCCATGCCCATGAAAATCAAACTTAAACACATCAAAGCAGGCACTAACAAATGAAAAAGAAGAGCATGCACTTTCATATGCAATTACATGCTGTGTACATGAGGTGTTCGCTCCCCAATACAATTTTAAAACCATGGAAGCTCGCCAAATTCCATTGTATACTGAAATGTTTTCTGGAACTAGGGAGGTAATTAGAATTTTTTGACTAGCCATCAGTGTGGATACATAAAGCTCAGAAAAGGTATAATTTATTTGTCTGTATAAATTTTTATAGTATTATAATTAGAGCTCTTCCTATAACATAGATTCATAAGCACATAGAGTTGGGAGGTACTTGCTGTGCCATCACATCCAGTTCTCTACTTTTGAAGGCAACTGTATCATATAATGCCTGCTGCAAACTTCCCAAGTAGTAGCCTAAAGGTAGCTTAGTGCTCTGTTTTCATTTTTCTTCATTTCCCTGTGTTGTTGGAAAGACATAGCCTGTGGATTCACAGTTTGATAATGAATGTTTCACAAAAAATGAAATAGGGCTAGATTTGTTAAGCACCTAACTCTTGCAGCTAATTTGAGAAAACCTGGTAATGATGCAATGAGATGCTACCTGGGCAATCATTGTACTTTTTAAGAAAAGAGCAGCCCTGAGGATCTGCTACTCAGAAATACAGACCCCTCAAAAGTGTGGTGTTTATGCACAGATCCTAAATCATGGAGCCTCTCTAACTGAGAGCATTATAAAAATAGTGTACAGAGCAGGTCCTTGCATATGTGATTTGATAAAATTTTTAAGTATTGCATTGTGTTTATGTGGTGTGTTCTGTGTAATCCTCAAAGCTTATGCTCCTCTACAGGAAAGCTTAGCTGCATTATTATCAAGACAAATCGTACAACTGCATTTTTCCAATATATTTGGCTCTGCTAATATGACATAAAAAATCCTTCAGATGGTGCTTGCAATAGTTAATGCTTATCACCTGCATAGATATAATCTTTATCCTAATTATTAAGTTTTCCACCAAACACTATTGACTGGGTGCTATTTGCAAGGGCTGGCCTGAGTTCTTGAGGTTTCCTTCCTTCATCAACAGAGAGAAATGGGTTTCTCCAGATGTTGTTCAGAGTAGTGCAGTTGTGCTCCCTGTTGGTATAACCCCCCACAGGAGCCTTTCCATGTCCAAACACAGTCACACTGGCTTTTGTGACTACCCACCAGCAGTGGTGACCATGATCAACGTGCTTCCTCCTGCAGGCTGCATGGTCTGGTGTTTGGTGTGATGGAAAGACCCAAACTGAGCCCAGGAGACAGAAATTTTCTTCCTACCTACAGAGCTGCAGGACCAAGCCCTGCATCCTGCTATTGATTACTCACATCATACAAGTCCTTTCATTAACTGAGCAAGAACATGATAGAGGTTAAATCCTTGTCCACTGAGAAGCACACAGAAGAACGTATCTTTTCGAGGAAGCACCCTCACTGAGCATGCAAGCTTACAAAAAAAGTCATAAAAGAGTGAGGGAAATTTCTAAAATACCATGTCTGCAAAGAACCCCTACCACCAAAGCACACCTGCTCCTGTTGGTTGCAGCCCAACACCCTCAGGGGCGTTTGGAGCTCAGTAAAGTGCACCAAAATCCTCATTTGACCTCATTTCTGCTGCCCACACTGTATTAACCTGTATTTGGCCACACTGCAGATAAACCAGTGTTTTGATAAGAATGTGTGGAGGGGTGCCAAGGCTAGGCAGCCCAGCTTTTTTCCTACTCCCCTCCTGTTTTTTTCTCCTCCAGAGCACTCTGGACTCTGTACTCGCTCACGGGGGAAGGTGGGAACTGAAGCAGATGAGAGTCATGGCAGGCTCTTGCAGATCTACAAGCTCTGTGGACTTGCTGCCCAGCAGGGACCGGCCAGGGCTGCAAGACCCCAAGCGGACCAGCACCTGGGAAAAAAAAAGTTAGTACTGAACGTGTTATCCTCTTTACTGGGTTCAACAGAAATTAGTAGTATTTTTTAAATACTAATATTACCACAGAACCAGCCAACACACAGCTCATAGTCTACACAGCAGGCTTGGCCTCCTACTTTTGGTCTTGTACTGGGAATAGAGGGTAATAAATCTGGTTTTGTGGGTCATTCAATATGTTAAATAGGGGGTAGCTGGGAAATGAGAGACAGAGGTAAAAAAGCCTTTTCTGACTACTGAAATATGTGGATCTGTCTCCACCCATGGAAAAAAAAAAAGATAGATGTTTACATGCAACTCCAGGAGCTTAGTAATTAGGGAATGGAGGAAGGGAAATATGTAAAAGTTTGGTATCTTAATGCTTGAAGGTACCAAAATTTCTCTTGAGTCTTTAGTGACTACTGCTTAGCTCTTTATCTTCTGGAAGTTCCGTAAAATAACTTATTAAATTCCAGACCTGATATGTTTTGCAGTTCGGAAGCAGCTGGTAATTTTGAAGGAATATTTGTGTTAACTGCTGTGTTCTGTGGAGACTTAATATAAAGAAATATATTCAGGAACTCAGTTCACTATATTGGCAATGGGAATTGGGAGCGTCACTGAAAGGAGCTGCCTCTTATTCATTTCTCAGGTTGAATTTTATTAACAGATGCTAATGATCTGTTAAACAAATATAAAACAAAAGGAAAAAGAGAATGAACTCGGTGTCATCACTGGGCTCTTCAGTCTAAACATCCCATTAAAAATAACCAAAAAACCCTGGGTACCAGCTGCATTTTATCTTGGGTTTGCACTATACTCTTAATGAAGGGCCTTGAAAGGAAATGGCTAAAGAAACCACCTTAAAACTTCAGCATTTTTTTGTCAGTCACACATTTCCTTGAAGGCCAGGTCCTTGTTTAAGGTCTAATGTGTTTGGAGAGCAAAAAGAGCTGTGTGTTATTATGCAGAATCCCTTTTATACACAGGGAATTGGATCAATTTGACTCTGATTGTCTCTCTCCACTTTATTGTCCCACTACTTCAAACAGCCGGCCCTTGGCATTATCTTAAGGAAGGGACTGACTGAACTGTAGGTCTGGCACTTGTCAGTTGTGGATAATGTTGGCTTCAGTCAGTCATGTTCACACATAAATGAGCCATGACAGAGATAGACTGGTGGATAGAAAAAGCAGTTTTACCACAGGTAAAATTCTTGTCTAAATGCAACAAATAATAAAGTCTCCTCCTCAGGAAAACAGCCTGAAATACGTAACAGAGTGATATATTATCTCTTTTGATAGCAGGAATTGCCCATTTCGAAATGGGCACCTTGTGGGGAGAATCGGTAAACAGGCTATAATTATAGACTGCTTCTGTTCTGTAACGTGAGATAGCGAATGAACGGGGCTCCCGCTCCCCTCACACTCGTGAACAGAAGAGGTTGCTGTGTACAGAGAATTGCAGCGGCATCGTTATGACATCAATTCTTCCTTAGAGAAAGGTGATACACATCTCAAGTAAAACAGCAGAAATAGAAATCCCTTCCCTTTTCTCCTTTCAGGTTTTTCTTTCTGCTTGCCTAGAAATCCAAAATCTCAAAAAAACTTCCATTCGAGCCAGAGAGTGAAAGGCACGATTCAAGTGCAGAGCCCTCTAATTGGAAAACATTAAACCCAATATAAGCTCATTTCTATCCATGTGATGTCACTGCAACTCTGCTATGTACAGTGTGGAAAGAAGTTAAAAAGCGAAAGGAAGGAAGGATGGAAGGAAGGAAGGTTTTTTCCCTAAAGCAAATACAACTCCACCACACTTTCAAAGCAATTTGCATAAATGTCTCTCCCATGATTTTTTTATTTATGGCCCCTAAGTTTCTAATTAAATACTAATTAATACTATCACCAGAATTGTCTCCCATCCTCAGCTCTTCATATCTTTGTCACTTTGATTAATGCATAGTCATCTATTAACTTATTTAACAAGCTGAGGTGCCTCATGACAAACCAGATTAAATTATCCCCATAACAGTCTCATTACTGCAAAAAGGGAGTTTTAAACTTAATAAAAATTATCCTCAATAATGTTAAAGCTTTTTCATTGCAACCTTAGAAGATGGAAATAGGTTTTTTGTTTGATTTATAATATATGGAGTTGTATAAAGCATCCATTAATAAAATTTATATGTTCATTTAAGCTTGATCATTGCAGCAGTTCTGTAGCCCTGGGTGTTTATTATTTAACTTTTGCTGTGTTTATGAAAATAATTAATGTTCTGACCAGACAGGGACTAAAATACCCACCAGAATGAGACAATTAGGTGCATAAATAATGTTTAGGTCTTATGTTTTGCTTTTTTAATTAATTGTTTTGTTTTCCAGCTAAACCTGATAAAGAGGAAATCAGAGTTTACCTGGGGATGATGATGACTTTGCACGAAGCAACTTAACAGTGCCAGAGCCAGCTGGGAGGAAGGCTGTGCTGGGGACTGCTGGGCTCTGCCTGGCAGAGAGGGGTGCAGTGCCATGGGACCCCACTGCCCCCATGCCAGCAGGGCCAGTCTCTCCCAGGGCAGCCCAAATCCTACCCTCTTCCCTCCCATCCCCGCCGAGATGGGAGTGGAGACGAGGTCTTGCATCCCACAAGAAAGCCCCCCCTGCCATGGAGGCGAGGAGGGTGGAAACACCAAGTTTGTGGGTAATGAGGATATTCAAAATGAAGCTGTGCTGAGAGCCGCAGCCCGCTGTCAGGCTGCGAGGGATGGGGAGCCGCCGCCAGCCGCAGGAGCCCCTCTGACACTCAGGCTGCTGGGTTCCCAGAGGACATAGGGTTTTTTGAGCTGCAGCCCTTCTCCTGTTTGATTTCCACAGGCAGGAAGGGTTGAAACAGGCTGGTAGGCAGCTCCTAGAGCTTCCTTCTTCCCCTGGGTTATTTTCATAAAGTTGTATTTATTATTTATTCCAATTTCCTTTAACGAGGAACTCCCTGTCATTCTACCTACGTGTGCCTTGAACAACATGTATAAATCATATAAAAATAACAGGAATGTAGTAATTTGATTGGGAAAGCAAAGCCACCCCTCCTTAGCACCCAGTTTCTCTTTATTCCTGTGCATTTCCCAACAGGGAGCAGATATGACGGGAGCAGTCTCAGGCAGTAGCGAGCACATCGGGATGAAAGGGAAAGTATGCTCCTGAGCTGAGAAGATGTGGAGAAGACACTCACTGTTCGTTGTTGTTCCTGAGAAATAAGTCAAGTGACACTTCAGGGAGCAAAAACCACCATGGCCTGATAATCTGAAGTACATTGTCACAAGTTCCCAGTGACTACATGCAAAGAGCTGTTGCACACCTAAATAGGTTTTGAGATTGGATATTAAACACTAATTTTATCATCTATGACGTTAGTCCCTTATTCAGGTAAATAAAGGTCACCTCTCAGGGTTTTTTGTCCCCAGTAACCTGGGTTTCACTATGTAACATGACCCGGTAAAGCTAATTAGTACGATAGTCTTTTCACCAACCTCTGATGAATATTTGCAGCAAAATGACACTTTCTAGCTGCAGAGCCTCAGGACATAAAAAGCAAAAGTATGCGGCAGGTTAAAATTAAAAGCCAATGACAGCAGTCTCTGTAGAAACTACAGCCTGTACTATTCCTGCATTTCTTCTGAGGTAAGTCAGCTTTACCATATTTTCATTTAGGGCCTCCTCTTTCTTTTTCTCTTCCCCCTTCTTACTACCCCCTACTGGGTTTTTATTTTGTGAAAACTGAAGATGGGTGATGGCAGGTTGCTGAGCAGGTAGAGGTCAAGCTTGACAGGACACAGCACCCAAAAGCCTTCGCCCAGGTTAGTTTAAGAGTTTGGTAATAATTGCAGAGTCTGGGCTAAGCCTAGGTTAAATAAGCATGTCTTCTTGATTCCTGCTATTCAATACATTAAAACAAATGACTCCTCAGAGAAGAAAGAAGCACGGAAAAACACAGCAGTAAGGAAGAATCAGGCAGTGCTTTGCAGGATCATTATGCCATAATGAATGCTTGCCAACCTCCCTGACTGCACGAGAGGGCACATTGGTGGCTATGCAAATCAGACAGTGGGCTCAGCTTCTCCTTCTGCATGTGAGAGTGGAAGATTTCCATCCTGTTACCTCTTCATCCTGCTCATGGGGACTCTGCAGAGACCTTTCGCACCGCATTTGGTGCCTCTATAAAGTTTGTGGGTTGCTGTAACAGCAAGGGTAGCTTGAAGGACCTTCGCCAATCTGGAGTCCCTTTCAAAACCTTGAATTTCAAGGCCAAAAATATGGCTATGGAAGAGTTCAAGGATTTTGAACCCGTGTTGAATTAAATAGCCTGAGGCAAGGGATTGCTACAAGTAACAAGGAAGTTATGCTAGATCCAAAAGAAAAGAGATGAGAGAAGAAAGGACAAAATGTGTCTGAGGCAGGACATACAAAGTCATGGAATCAGTTCCTAACAGTGAAGGAATATCTATATTAGATATATCTATATATCTATATATTAGATATACTAATAGGAAAAATGGAGGAGTAAAACTAATGTGATCTGTTTTTAATATCTGATACATACAATATGAAAAGCTACTTACAGGTTGGTCTTAAAAATAATAATTAAAAATAATACAGCTTAGATGCCTATTTCCAGTTCTTAGCTCTCCTGCTCCATCTGGACAGAAGACTGACTGGAAGCTAGAGAAGTAAAACATTGCTATTAATAAAACAACCAGCCCCTAAAAGACACCAATATATATAGAGGATGCTCAATAGAAGAGGATCTAACAATGAGAAAGACCCAACTATCTTTTTCTAATTAAAACTCAAGATTAAACCTCTAGGTAACCTTCCTTAAGTTAGAACAATAAACAATCTTATTATTTTACTCACAGGTCTTCACGGCTTCTTTCCTGATGTACAACACCTTTACTATACCAGTCTCAGATTGCTTTTGAATAGCAGTTGTCAATGTTGCATAATTTTGCTGAATTGTACCGTGGTTGATCTTTCTGTGTAATAAATAGCTCCATCTTGTAATATTTCGTTTCTTGCCCCCATTATTCTTATGAGAAGGTTGTTTAACCACCTCACTCCCCTGGGGAAGACTCCTTCTTATTTCCATCTTACATCTATTCCTGTCAATCTTAAATACATATAAGTACATATATATGTTCTTGCCCAAGCATTGTCCCTTTGCTTAAATAGCATTTCCCTATCATTCTGTATGTAAACATGGGTGACAATCTCCCTTAGCCTTCATTTGCTCTGCTAAAGACATTGAGCTCCTTTCGCCCGCATTTCACAGAGACATGCACCTTGCTGGTGGTTCAAATTCAACCCCTGATTTTCTGATATGAAAAGGACCTTTTTTTTTCTCTGGTGTTTTGTTCCCAGCCAACAATACCTTATGTTTTCTGGCCAAAGTTCCTGCCTTTGGTCTCTCAGCAGATGACCTTCATTCTGACTATAAATTTAATCCTTATTGTATTGCAGTCATCCCCAACATTGTCCACTGCTTCCGAGATGACGTTGTGATCCTCATCTGTATTGATCACACCTTCCATCTGAGTGATGCTAGTGGATTTAATTAACACAATAATGAATTCTATGTCATGTGTGTCCATGTGTGTGCATGCATGTGAGTGTGTATATATGCTCTCTTGTATAGATAGAGAAAAATAATTAAACTTTTTTTTTTTTTTAATACAAGAATTTCCAGCAAACAAGTCAAGAATGGGATTTTTCAGTGGTGTTCATAAATTAGAGAGCTTGGTCCTATGGAATTTCATACTGAGGTGTCTGACTCCCTTACACTCTTAAAAATCTTAATGTTAAAGAAAAGAAAATGACTGGAGCAATTTCTAAGTGCAAGCCATTATTTGTGAGGACAAAATTTCTCTGGACCAATTTGTCTGGACCAATTTAACTAAAGGTGAGTTTGGATCATTAAATGAGATACTGCATCCTTAATAATTTTCTCATATTTTCTTGATAAGAGTAACCTGTGAAAATTCACAGCGTGAGAAAACGTACAAGTCTATCTGCTGAAAGAATTGCATTTCCACCAGCAAAACCAGTGCACGGTTACCTTGGAGAGTAGGGAACTGTTGTCACTTCTCGCTCGGTTGATGGATAAGATGTAAAGTTAAATTTCAAGGCGGAGAAGCACCCAAGAGGTTGCTCAGACTCCCTTAATACATGAGATGTCTTTGACACCACTGCATAGGTTCTTCTATACTTTTTATACAGCAGAGTTGATAAATGCATTAAATGCATAAAATATTTATTGGTTCTGGGACAGGATACAACACAACAAGAAATGAAATCTTTCCCTACAATGCTACAACATATGAAAATTGAAACTGTATTTTTCCATCACTCAGAAATGTTATGCAAGTGACAATTTTTTCTTTGAAGAATTAAAGTACAGAAATGGTTTGGCAATTGAAAGTTGCAGATTTGCAGAATCAGTTAATATTTATTCTGTTTCTAAATAAATCATTGTGCAAATCGAGGAAACAATATTGCTAGCCATTATCTCTTTAGGACATTCTAATTTAATGTCAGTCGCTAGGAAAGATTTAACAAGATACGTCAATTTAACTACATCAAACTAGATAACAAGAGACTTCCATGTCAGGAAAGGAATGAAAGTTTTGTGTATGTGGAAAGGGGGTGGTGGAGTCGTTCTCACTGCATGCTGTGTGCACTAACACGGTGTTTAATTATTTAAGTGAATTGAGGAAATGCGCTGAACATATAGCTGTAGATACCTCTGTTTAGCAGGAGAGTAGGCGCAAGGCGACCTCTGCAAGTGCAGCTCCAGTGCACTTGCTCCAGTGGTGCACACTCCTGGTGATGGGTGGTCCATCCTCCACATCTGCTTAATCCTCCACCTCTGCTAACATGTCACTGAAGGTGAGACAATTGATGCTTCTCATCAGTGCACAAGGACCATCATGTTTGTCATCATTGTGTGCAGGCATCACATCCAACCCTAGCTGTGCTTCAACTGTGAAAGGGACATTACCCGTCTCCCGAGCCATCACCCTCCCCATCCTGGGCTGGAAGGAACACACAGCCTCGTGCCAGGGCTGTACAGCAGAGTCCCAGCACAGCGGCGGGGGAGCCATGCTGGCTGACAGAAGGTGAATACATTAGAGGTGAGGGCCAGGTCAGGATGCCCTGGGCTTTAAACAGGAAAGGATCAAGAGCCCAGTATCAACTGCTGTAAAGTTTGCATCCACACCAAGTGGTAATTTAGTTGAAGCAGTTTCATTTTTCCAGTGCAGAAAATTATAGTGTTTGTGTGTTTGCATGCATGGATTTGTAAACACAATCACAAAGGATTGTCAGGGACTCTGGGAAGTTATAAATCAGAAAATGTATTACTGGCAATCAGCCTTTGTAATATGCTCTGTAACTCCACTAAGAAATTAACTCTGACTGGAAAATGGAAATTCCTTGTATTAATGCGTTGTACTCTGTAGGTTGGAAGTTGCCTTCTGCTGACTGTGGGTGCATCAGTTCATGGGGAGCTAACAGCACATGGCAGGACCTTGCTCTGCACTCTGCTTCTCCATCTCCTTCACAATGGAAGATGCGAAGATTCATGGCACATCCTAGGACTCTGAATTTAGTCCTGTGGCCTCACAAACGTATCTGCTACCACCTCTTTCACAAATTTATCCTGATCCACCCTAGAGCCGGTTAGATTTCTTGCTCCCAGTATTTCTGTTGGAAGTTTGTTGTAAAAGGTCACTTCTCAGATGGCTAGAAACCTCCTCCTGATTTTCAGCCTGTGGGTATTTATGGCCATTTGATGTCCTTTGCTCTCTTTCTAACACATCATTTAGCTTAAATAGCACCTCTCCTTCCCCAGTACTTATAAGTGGCAGCTCTAGTCCATTTCAACCTTTATTTGCTAGACTAGACAAGTTGTATTTGCCTCCACTCCCCAAAGGGTCTCCTGTCCCCTGGCGCTGCCAGTTGTCTTTCCTCATATCTGTTTCTGTTTTAACTCTTGTTCCTTGAAACACAGCAGCCAGAACTGTGTGTGGATGTTGTCTCCCCAAGGCCTCATCTCGTGGCATTGCTGCTCCTTATACATCCTTGGTTTGTATTTGCTTTTCTTCTGTGGCCACAAAGTAGTAGTAGCAGCATGCTGTCATAGAATCATAGAATCATAGAATCATTGAGGTTGGAAAAGACCTCTAAGATCATCGAGTCCAACCGTCAACCCAACACCACCATGCCCACTAAACCATGTCCCTAAGCGCCTCATCTACACGTCTTTTAAAAACCTCCAGGGATGGGGACTCCACCACTTCCCTGGGCAGCCTGGTCCAATGTTTCACCACTCTTTCAGTAAAGAAATTTTTCCTTACATCCAATCTAAACCTCCCCTGCCGCAACTTGAGGCCATTTCCTCTCGTCCTATCGCTAGTTACTTGGGAGAAGAGACCAACACCCACCTCGCTACAACCTCCTTTCAGGTAGTTGTAGAGAGCGATGAGGTCTCCCCTCAGCCTCCTTTTCTCCAGGCTAAACAACCCCAGTTCCCTCAGCTGCTCCTCATAAGACTTGTTCTCCAGACCCCTCACCAGCCTTGTTGCCCTTCTCTGGACACGCTCCAGCACCTCAACGTCCTTCTTGTAGTGAGGGGCCCAAAACTGAACACAGTATTCGAGGTGCGGCCTCACCAGGGCCGAGTACAGGGGCACGATCACTTCCCTACTCCTCCTGGCCACACTATTTCTGATACAGGCCAGGATGCCATTGGCCTTCTTGGCCGCCTGGGCACACTGCCGGCTCATGTTCAGCCGGCTGTCGACCAACACCCCCAGGTCCTTCTCTGCTGGGCAGCTTTCCAGCCACTCTTCCCCAAGCCTGTAGCGCTGCATGGGGTTGTTGTGGCCGAAGTGCAGGACCCGGCACTTGGCCTTGTTGAACCTCATACAGTTGGCCTCAGCCCATCGATCCAGCCTGTCCAGGTCCCTCTGCAGAGCCTTCCTACCCTCGAGCAGATCAACACTCCCACCCAACTTGGTGTCGTCTGCAAACTTACTGAGGGTGCACTCAATCCCCTCATCCAGATCATCAATAAAGATATTAAACAAGACCGGCCCCAGTACTGAGCCCTGGGGAACACCGCTCGTGACCGGCCGCCAACTGGATTTAACTCCATTCACCACAACTCTCTGGGCCCGGCCATCCAGCCAGTTTTTGACCCAGCGCAGAGTCCACCTGTCTAAGCCGTGAGCCGCCAGCTTCTCTAGGAGAATGCTGTGGGAGACAGTGTCAAAGGCCTTGCTGAAGTCCAGGTAGACCACATCCACAGCGAGATCAGGGTATCTGAATCTTTCCTCTGTTACACCATTTCCAGCTGATGAGCTCCCTGTTTTTAGCAGAAATATGTATAATTTCAAAGTTCCTGATCTTGCATTTGGATGGTTAAATGTAATCCTGTTTTGTAGTCTCAATCTCAGTTTCTTTCAGATTTTTTCCTCTATGATAGTCTGATTGACATTCATTCCACAGCCCTGTTTTCTGTGCCACTGTAAGGGAATGAATTAATATCTGCTCTGAAATGTATTGATAAGAGGCTGCATTGGTAAATCTCTGCTCCTGTAGTTTTCTTTCATAGGTATGTTGTTTTATCTCTCTTTTGGCTAGTTTAATGCATATCTTAAAATTTGACTCACTCCTATTTTCACCATTCTAACTAATAGTTTCTCATGTGGCACAATATTAAATAATAGGTAAATAATATGTTCTGCTGAGATACAGTTTAGATTTAATCAAGCTTCTTTTCAGAAAAATCTAATATTTTAGTAAAACAGGGTAATGAGTTGCCCTGTTGTGATTTGCCTTTCTAAAGTTTCTGTTGCACAGTCTTCTGTCTAAAGCCTTTCATAATACTGAAGTGAAGTCTAACAGTCTTCTCACTCAAGTCCTTTTTCTTCTATCCTCAAATACAGAGTCTATATATGCTATTCTGCAGTCATCCAGCATTACTTTAACTTGAAAGATTTATAGAAAAATCCTTGCTCCTGGACCTGCAATTTCACATCCCAGGTCTTTTACTGCTCTGGATGAGGACAGCCTGCCCCTCACCCACCCACCTTGGGTTGAATACATTATGTTATTTAAGTTTTATTTCGGTCCCAGCTGCAGTGAGCTCTGTTCCCAAATCTTCGTTTCCTTCATTTCCATTAGCCATCCTGTTCTTACCTCCCTGCTTAACATTTTCTTTCTATTTAAACTACAGCAAACTATTTAAATTTGAAGTCATACTTCTCTAGTCTCTCCCTTCTCTAACTGCAAAGCAAACCCACTGTCCCACTCTTTTGTCCTTGTTATTTATATGACTAATTCAGTTTTTCATAGTTTGCTTCTAATTTTCTTTGTAAGGTGTAGCTAAACCTGAATTTTGAGCTCCAAGAGGTGCTTTTCCTAGTAGGTTTTTTCCTATTTTGGGTGTTCTTTTCTCACTCCTAATAGCTTTTTGAAAATGGCAGCTTATTCAGCCATTTCTAAAGTCTTTCTGTAATTTTTTTTCCCCCCGTCTCTCAGTTCCAGTAGTTTTTGTATCTTTTACTTGGGAGTATTCCTGGATTCCACACATTCAATTTCTTCAGCACTTGAGACTTTATCAACAACTTCTTTAGTTCATTTTGCAGTTTTCCTTTTTAAATAGAAAATGTTCTAGACCTATTTTTGTTTAGCCCTCCATTTTATTTAAACTCTCATGTCAAGTCAATCCAAGTTTGTTTTCTATGTTTGATTGTTCTATACTTATGTTTGATTGCTCTATACTTTTCTGAGTACCTAATAATCCATGTCTGACATAGTATTATCTCTAGCAGGTTTGGTGGTTATTTGGCAGGACATTTGTCAGCTATCATGTCCAAGAATAAGTAAGATGCACCATTAGTTGTTGTATTTGCTTCTTAATCTATATCTGAGAGGTCAATGACACAACAGTGATGCATCCCTGGTAGTGTTTATCTCTATAAGAACTTCATAGAGATATTAATCCATTTCTAAATCTGACCCTGTAGCTGACAACGAGTACTATTCTAGGAGAAGTTTGGAATTTGATGCTTTGATATAAATCAAAGTTGCACAAGCTGCTCAGTGGTTTCTCAACGACTTCATCCAACAGTTCAAATTCAGTCTTTTCACAGACGATAATGTCTCTCTGACCAATGTTCACACTCTTCTTCATGTATTTCCTTTCTCCATACTATCCACCCATTGAGGAGTCTTGGCCTATTGCCACATCGTTTCTTTTTTTTTTTTTTTCTTTAAACCTGATTTTCTGATCCTTGTATGTCAAAGCCCAAAGAGGAGATTGTCTCTCTCCTGCCTTTCTTCCATTCCAAGTCTTTTAAAACAGGTGTGTATGTCCAGCCAAATTTCAGCTATCTTACAGATGAGAAGATGAGCTATCCAACAGAGCATCCAATAGGTTCTTCAGGGAGCTGCTGTATAAATAAATAAATAAATAAATATTTAGCATAATAATTGCTCCTGATGTCACATCATAGATGTCATTGGGTGCTCAATAAGGTAAGAACTGCTCAACTTAATCTTACAGTCTTTTTCCTTGCTTAAGTGTGACACAATGACACTACTAATGCAAAAAGAGATGTCAGAAGTGGTTATAATTAGATAACATTAGGCAGATTATAATATTTCCATCTAAAATGCAGAATGCCGGCTCCAATTCACCCCAGAATAGGCTGTTTTTCTATGCTACATGGCAGATTATATGAAATATACAGTCATCATTATACCATGCCACATTCAAAAAATATTGTCATCAAAATGGCAAATAAATGATAATTTTACTATTTTATTGTACCAATTGTGCAAATAAAATATAACCTTTTCAGTTTTCTGGTGATCTCTTTGACTTTTGAAATCACATAATCTTGACATAAATAATGGTTCATTATCCTCTAACAAAGGCACCTAGGAAATTAATCTACAGCATTAAGACTCCGAAAGACAAGCTCTGGAAAATATTGCTGCAGAGGTCTAGGAAGTTACTACCACAGTTCTCTTTTTGGCTTTCTTGCTGGAAGTTAGCTTCTCAGTAGCAGAGTGGGTAGGAAGAGCGTGTCCTCCTACCTTGGCTGCTCCAGGGCACATACCCATGTGTTTGCTTAACCTGCTGAAAGAAGTGCATTAAGTGACAGGTTTCTTTCTGCCAGCCCTGCTATGCAAGGTGTGTTGCTCAGAAGGGGATGACAGCAAACAGCCGATGAACTCATAACATCATTAGCTGCTGCAGTTGTCAGCTGAGTGCCCGTATCGGATCCCCAACACCCACAGGGGCTAGACAAGGACTTGCATTTAAAGCATGGAAGTCTGGAAATATTTGCAACTTGCAGACCTGCTAGATATATTTTTGATTTTGAAGACAGCTTGTATTTTGTTTATTTATGTGAGTGGTTTAATTTCAGTTCTGATCCCATTAAGATGAAAACTCTTTCCATGTATTATTGGTACTGTCCTCATAGAGTTTGTTTAATGATGACAGAGGTCTGAGCAGACAATGCTATTCTTTGCCCCATAGGATCTAAGAGATAGAAACAGAAAATGGACAGTGCCTTGGGAAAGACAGAGACAGCTCTTAAATATCCCCCCCATCTTTCTAGAAAATATTACTATGGAAAGAAATGCCTGCATACCTGCCAAATTTAAGACGACTGCCTTTTTTTCATATTACGTATTTTCTAACATTGAGTCCTAAAAATTCACAATTGTCATCTTCTGAATACATCCTGTTCATATCCCTTTCTGTATCTAGTCCTGTTTAAATCCTGTACCAAGGACAAGTACTATTCATCACCAACCACACTGTTTTGGCACGTATGCTCGTATCAAAGAAGGGTAGAGCAGCTTCTGTATAGCTTCTGACAGAGAATATTAACTCAGAAAGGGAACAGCTACTGCACCATTATTTCTGAATGGGTACTTTTCTTTCCTATCAGTCTTTGGGGTTGAAGCATTCATATACTTCTCAACATGGGTGCATTTATCAGGCTATTTTAATTAATTTGCTGGCAGCTACCAGCTTATCATTATGTCGCAGGTATTGCACATAACGATTCTAAGTTGTTGCTGAGAACATCTCTGTATGTTATGCCTGTTCCTTAAAAAAAAAAATCCATGGCTGAGGCAATCTCCAAGAGCATCCCTGGGACTGGAGTTGCTCTGGGCATTGGGGGTGCATAAAACCCTCCGGAAGGTGAAAGTGGGAGAACAGCCTGTTCCCCTCCTCTCGGTCTGTGTTCCCAGCTCTTCTTTCACTGTTGCAGCTGCAGTGGAAGAACAGCTGGGATCACAGCCCAAGAGGAGGGGAGTGGGCTGCTCTCCCACTTTGCATACCTCCAGGTATGGAGGATGAAATAGTATTTCAGGGTTGCAGCTTGAGTTTGGATCAAGTTGTTTTATTTGTAATGCTGGTGTATAATTGTAGGTCAGCCACTTTCAGCCTTTTTTAATTTCTGTGCAGGGAAACATGGGCAATGAAGGCAGAGGTGTCTGGTGGCCAAGGTGTGGTCAGTTGGGGATGTGGGAGACAACCTCCAGATGGTTGACTGGTGATTCCTCCATGCCTGCAGGTCAGATACCCTGAATGCACCCCTGTTGTATCCCTCTTGGTGGGGCCCAGCAGGTGAGGGCGGAAAACTTACCAGATGGTCTGTAATGAAACCTCTAATTACTCTCTCTATAGCCATGCTGATGCCCTGGCTCCCATGCAAATTTGGTGCTACCTCTTTGCTGCAGTGAAGTTTTCTTCTCCCACAGACCCACAAGTCAGAGTTGTGTATATGGAGAAGTACAGCCTTTTACAGGTGTTGAGCCTAAGTGACTCCAGAATTGATGGAGAACAGCTTTAAATTAGGTGTATTAATTTGGGACACTTAACTACTGAAGTTCACACAAACCACTACTCATCTCACAGTAGGTAATGCATGGCACCAGGACGTACAGATTACCTGGTAGGAGAAAAAATGACAGTTACAGAAAAGAGTGCCCTACAATGGTATATACAAAAGACAAAGAGCTGGGTTCACTCTCCACATTTCCAGAAAGGTTTTGACAGCAATCGGTTTTCTAGATCCTGGTGGGTGTCAGCTTCCCAGGCTCTCTCCTCAGTCTCTGCTTGCTCTAAATGAGAATAGAAGTGAAATACTTCCTGAAATAAAACACTAAGAAGAGCCATGGCTTGAGCAGCTAGCATTTTAAAATGTGATATACTTACTAGCCCCTTCTGCAAGATCTGTACTCCTTGCATCTTCTGTAAAGAGAAACATTGCCACCCATCCCTTAGGGCTTGTATGCAGCACCACACAGAATCTGCTTTTAGTTAAAGTGATGCAACTCCTGTATGTTTATTTTTTTTAGGAAAGTCTTCGAACGTGTTATATGCATTTAACTTGTACCTGTAAATTCACCAGTGCAAGATGGACCAAGATAAGCAAGGTTTCAACTGATAATGGGTGTCTACATATTCATGAATGATGAATTGTGCAACTTTATATCAGCTGAATTAAGCTAATGCAGCTTTATGCAAGATAAAATTATACCTTTAGTCACAATAGCACAACTTTTTGTAAGGATGAGATCAGATATAGAACTGGTAAGTGAAATGTATTTAGGTTTCCAAAAAGCTTGCTACCATCCATTGCAAGAGCCTACTAGGAAGTCTAAGTAATTGCAGAGGAAAAGACAACATTCTGTCATGGTTTAGAAACTGGCAGAGCTGAGACAGAGATGAATGGAGATTAAGTCATTTCCCAACATGAAAGCAGCAAAAGATGAGGATACTATGACTAGGATCATGACATGACTTGTCTCATTTTCTTCTATGTACTGTAGGGATCATTTCAAACCCTGCTTTGGCAGAGATAACCTGTGTTGATCAAAAAGTGCTAAGATATTTTTGCAGAAAATTACTGCCTTAATTTCCATTTTGCAAGTTTGGAAGGGTTTCTTGAGTCAATCCATTGTTTGGTGCAGGTCTATCAAAAATCTTTGCAAGAACCTGGGCTGTTTTAAAGGTGGAAGGAGGAACTTCAATGTCAGATTTGGTCTCTTCCAGTATCTCTCTCCCTTCCACAGTTCTCTCTTTTTTCATTTTACCACTGATGAAAAAATAAAATGGATGAAGAAAAAAAGGGTGCATTTCCAACCAAAGGTTCTTTAAAAAAATCTGGCAGGTTCTGTGTGTAGTAATCATGGATAATAACTAAGTGGGAGAAGGAACAGACCTGACTACCCCCTCCACTGCTGTGAGCAGGGCTGGGGCCCCGCCAGTCCAGCCTGTATCAGCACCAGTCAAACACCAGCTTGCCAGGGGAGCCTGACCCTGCAAACTGGCCGAAACCTCCAAGTCACTCGTTTCACCTCATGCTGCTAACCTGGGTGCAGGCTGGGGCTGCTTTCTGTCTGTGGAGGAGGAGGGGAGGGCGAGGAAGGGAGTTACTCTTATATTCCCTCCCCACTCCTTTCACTGTGCTATTGCCCCACACTTCCCCGGCTCCCAAACCCTGCTCAGCCCTGGGAGAGCAGATCTGCAGAGGGTGCAGCCAGTGCCACAGCATCGCCTGTGCAGCAGGGAAGGGTGAGGGGCAGCTGCGCCAGGAAGGCTCCACAGCTCTGTCGCACACCAGGACCTCGGGTGAGCCATGGGGGCCCTGGGCTCCCGCAGGTCCACAGCGCTGTGTGACACGACATTGGGGAGGGCTGCGGAGAGAAGCTGTAAACGTGAGTAAACAGCTCAGATAACCTGATACTGGAAATGAACAAATAATTTCTAATGAGTAATGTATTGATGATTTTCATCTCTTTCTGATTACAAATTGTCCATGAACATGTCACAGTTTATCAAATAATCACTTTTCAAAACACCAAATTACCGTGAATAATTCATGAGGCGCAAATTCTTCCTGTGTTACTTATTTTAAATACTTAATACTCAAAATATATGTTGTTTTGATTGAACACGTATGCCATGTGGTGCAGCTCTGTTACGCCCGTGCACGATCCCACGCCCGTGAGTCAGGTGTGTGGCAGGGATGCTGACCATGGCGCACACAGGGAGCTTTCCGGAGGATTGCCTCTTCGGCATGTGGGAGCCGGTGTAGTGGCTCTCCTGCGTGTACCCAACGAAAAACACAGAGAGGATGGAAACAAACCCAGGCAGCCATGACCAAGTCACGGCAGGATTATTAGAGACTTTCCTCGATGTACAAGTTGGTGACCCATTTAGCTTTTTGCTGTCAGGGTCTGTTCTGGTCTTTATGAGAACATTAAAAAACTTCTCCAGTGCAAGGTAAAAACAGCTTGAATCACACACACACACACACACACACACACACACAAACCCCTTTATAAACCTTGCATTGCAGTGTTTTTCACGGATGCTGAAATCAAGCAGAGCTGTCTCCCTTCCCCTTATCCTCCTGTTCAAGAGTCACATAATTTTGGGCCTTCTGGTTCCTCGGCCATCATTCAGGGAATCCCCAGGGTTAATGCTAATGACTCAGCCCCTCCCCTGAGCACCTTAAGCTGGAGTTCATCATGCCACATGATTTGAAGACATTTAACTTTTCCTTGTACTCTCTAAGCTTAAACAAGGCAGATATTTTGCTCCTTTTCTTGCTAGTGTCATTTGTGCTATTTGCTTGCTCACAACTACTATTTTTGTAAAACTTTCCTAGATCTCTGAAGCTGTATCACAAATACTGTTCTCTCAGTTTCTCATGCTGGAGCTGTTTCACTCCTATAAATAATACAAAGCTTACTGGAGCAGGACCTTGAACAAGGACCTGCCAAACTGCTAGAGACCACGTACGTCAGCAGATCATGAGGTGTCTCCTGGATTCTGATGAAAATACTTTTTGTTGGAGCATTCCTGATCTATCTTTCATACTAGGTACTTCACTTTCTACAGCCTGGCTTCTGGAGAACACCATGTCTCCTTTTCTGTTATTCTGCCTAAAGCAGGGAAAAATTACTGCCCTCTGCACATGTTGCATTAAAACAGAGTGGAAAAAAGGCATGGGACAGGCTAATTCTACAAAAGCTAAGCTAAATATGTGTTTGCATATGTCTGTAATAGCAAATCATATGGCAGGTAAGTGAGGCTTTTCAGAAACCCTTGCTGTAACTGCAGGGTGAATCAGTCCTAAGGAGATCTTTTTCTTCCCTAGATTTTGCAGAATTTTGCTACATCTCGTGGGTTATAGTACCATGTCCTCCATATGCTTCAGTGGAGCATGTGAAATAGAATACGTTCATCTGGGTTCCATATATGTGCCCATCTTGATTCATTGTGCCATGCGAGGATGAGGACTTGTCCAAACCAGAGGATGCAGGAGCGCAGGATTTTATGGTGAGCATCATCAGACTGTTCAGACTGGTTAAAGTATGCAGGGTTGGGAAAGACTCCCAGGCCAGCAAGTCCAGTTATTTCAGGCAACAATATTATGTAGCTTGTTCGTAGCCTCATAGAAGGATTAGGTAGGGTATTCGCTTTTACGGCGTGTGCTGCACAGCAGTGGTTATTTTGTACGTTCTCCCTGTTTTGCAGACAGGAAGATAGAGGTATGCACTTCCACACCAGTGAGTGTAAGCTCATTGAATAAATCTGTACTCAAACTTCTGAATAAATGATCTAATGTTCACAGGTACTCTGTTTCTCGGAAGCCACAGGTTTAATATCACTTAAAATTAAATGCATACCTGTTGGCCCCTGTGTTTAAAAATGTTGGTCCTACCCACCCTTCCCTTCAGATGAAACTTCTGATGTGAAGAACTTGCCAAAAGCTGCGAGGCCAGTTATGGGCAGAGCTGAGAATAGAAAAGAGCCTCCCGGCTCAGTGCCTGATTCAGCCAGTTTCGTTTGGCGTTATGTAAGGAAGCCAAGTGAGTTGTTGGTGTCTTATTTAGTGTTCTGCATCTCCAGGATGCACTGATCTCATCTAAGGTAGCACAGAAACTCCAGTATTTTTGGCCTCAACTTATGGATTTGCAAAAATGAGCTAGAGCTGTCTTCTGGAGAAAAAAAAGGCAATTCTTTTTTATTTTAGCATCTTCTTTGCTTTCATGTCTCTTTTTTGCTGGCTCCTAAGAGCTAGAAATTCACCAACTTTTTGTTATGAAATGAAACCACCAACGACAGTCTGCTATGAACTAAAACTGCTGATGACTACACAGTTTGAGTGAGAACCAAATGGTTTGAGTTCTATATTTTTTAGGATTTTAATTTATTTTCCACACAATCTGATTTTAAAAAGTTGCTGTCACAGTCTCACATATTGGTTTCACCCCATTATTATCATTCTCTCCAGTGTACCTTTGTCTTGAAACTTCTGTACATAAGTTTGCTGGCATATACAATAAAGTAGGTACACAATTTAACAACGCTTTCCCATGTGCTATCGATCTGCTTCAAATAAATTGTTTTTGTTTCAGGGGACACTGCTGCTCACCTTCCAGGAGAAACTAATTTTAACCTAATCACTAAAATTTGCATGTAAAGTACTTATTGCAATTAGAGTACCCAATATTGCTAAAGGGAGAAGACTTTTGGGTCTGGGGTTTTGGGATACTTCAAAGAAGGCAGAAAGAAATGTCTTAATCCTGATTTCCTCAGGGAAGAGACTGGGGGAAGGGAAGGGAAAGGAGAAAGAGATTCTCATATAAAATGAGGGGAGTAAGAGAGGGCGGCTGCAGTGTGTCTTCAGTGAGGGGTATTTCGTAAGGCAGATGTCATACGTGAAAAATTCTCACAGTAACATTTTTTATGTTGGAAAATCAGACCTGGCAGACTTGCCTCACTTCAATCTGTTTACTGATAAGATGGCAAAAAAATTCATCACACTTGTGCCCAGGGTATTGCCACCCCGCAGTTCCTGAGCATCTCTGCACATCAGCTGCCACTCAAGGAGTAGCCAGAACTTCCTTCTCCACTGCCAAAGAGGCAGGAACACCGTAACAGAGCTGCAACCAGGGAAAAAAGCTGGGATTTCAATTATTTTTGTTTGACGTGGCTTCAAAAATCAAATTTAAGAAAAATGGAAAGAACACTTTATTTCAACTTCATTCTATATAATTTAATTTCGATATGACCAAAATTGTTTCATTTCGAAGAAGTGAGAGTTTTCTCTTTGGGTTTGACTTTTCCCTTGCATTGTCTTTTGGGTGGCACATGCACTTATAGTCTTACTGAGGGCTTGGGTTCTAACCGCGCTGTTTTTTCCAATAAAAACCAATTGTATGGGAACTTTTTGGACAAACTTTGCTAGACAGGAAAGGTATGTCCAAGTTTAAATTCATGATTGAATGAAGAAGGAAGAAGTTATCTGTACCAGTTTCTATTTGTAGTAGGAAAGCCTCAGTTTGCATGAGTGATTTTAACCTTTAACCTTGCCAGGAGACTGTTAGAAGCAAAACAAATGGCATGAAAAGCAATGGAAAAGGTACTGTTGGTGTGGCTCCTACCCGTGGAGCTAAGAGCGGTGAAATTATTTGTTGGGGAATATTCAGTACAGCTTGCAACTTGTCTCCTAACCAGCAGCAAAGAGGACATTAAACTGTTGAAGCTGCCACTTTGGGGGAGATCAACGGTAGAGAAGTTGGCAGTAAGTGGGCATGAGGCTTTGAGATAACAGAAAAATATTACTGCAGATGACAGGGTAAAACAAGCCGTGCCCGGGAGTGTTCCCAGGAGCTGGGACAGGATCATCCGCATGGCGAGGTCCTAACGATGGCCCCAGCCCAGGGTGGCTGACAGGGACCCAGACCCCAAGCACTGTTCAGGGACCATTCCCTGCAGGTGCTTCGCAGGCAGCCACACAGTTTTGGTGGGTCAGAGCATTTGTTCAGGTAGAAGTGGGCTGTTGCAAGCGTGTTGGCCTCCATGCCAAGTTTGGCCTCCGACATGAGCCCTTTCAAGAAATGCCTGGGGAGCGGTAGAGCTGTGAACCCTTTCTGGAGTTCTGGAGGGAGCAGTGAGATACCCATGGGTCTCCCTTCTTGCAACAGATGGGGTTTCTGGCCACGCACTCTTTTATATCTTGCAGATTATTGAGTTACTGTTACCCTGGAAATTAAAGTTAAAATACCCTGGAAAAGGCAGATCAGTACTCAGAGAGATCCTCCTGGGAGACCAACATAAGGCGCTCTGTCTGGAAGATGGTCATCTTGGGAGCACCTTCATCAGAGATGGGTTTCATCTCAGAAGTTTTCAGTTCATCAACTGTGCATCTGCTTTAGGATACACGCACTCCCACATTGGCAGTGCTGATTTCTCTCCTTTCTCTGCTAAGGGTTCTTAGGGTGGGTAATCCATCTGCAGATATCTGTGTTTGGTCAGATTAATATCATCGCGCACCTCTGACCTCACAGCAAGCTGTGCTGTGTTCTATGCTCACTTCTATAAGTTAATAGAAAAGAGGAAAGAAAATAACTACAGAAATATTCATTTATAAGTACAGGAGAAAGCAGTGTGTGCAAGCTGTTGCAGAGGACTTCTTTAAGTAGAGCAGTCCTCAGCACCCTAAAAATACTTAACAGAGAACTGATTCAAAGTCTGTTTAAGTTAGTGGGAGATTTCCATTTTGAAATGGTCTGGATTGAGGTCACAGGTGGGAATTACTGAGTAACTGGACCAGAAAGAAAGATTAGGATGGAAAGGGATATGCTCCTGATGAGAGAGGAGAGAGATGCATGGAAGGCTGCTCCAGAGCACCAGAGCATCCAGGGCAGGAGGCTCATGTTTGAAGCGTGAGAAAGCAACAGATCAGAGGGAACCGAGTGCGGAAGCTGCAGGAGCAAAGCTCAGTCACGGTGCTTCAACAGAGATGTGAAGGTCTTGATGTGGCCAGCCTGGGAGCTGGCAGGATCATTCACCACCTCCTTCCCCAAAAAAGGCCATTGAAAGTCTGGAGGGCTGTGATTAGCAATCATTTTCCTTCAGATTCCCCCCATCCCCTCTAAACTCACTGAGTGGTGCAGGTGAGCTGGACCCAGGGGAAGTGGGGAAAGCAGAACTCCTGACAGCCTGTTTTTGCTGAATCTGTGCTGTTTTTCATGGGATGAACAGGTGCTCCATGCTCACTCAACCTTCACCTGAACATCACTGCCCAACTGCAGATCTCATGGCTTACAGGATTTTAAGGGATTGGGATTGCTCCATGAGAGGCAATAAGGCATGACCTCCATGCCCCAAATGGCTGAACGAGGTGGCTTGTCTGCAAGTCAGTCCTTCAGGTGTGTTCTCCTGCTTGTCTCATTGCCTTGAGTTGTACTTTAGGTAGGATGAAACAAACCTGGTCAGGAAATCTTACAGTTTGTGCCCTGTGCACTGATGGCAGATGATGCTTTTTAATGGATTCAGTCTTCCTTCACAGCAGGGTCAGTAGTAAAAAATTCACCTGTATCATGAATTATATATAAACCTTTAGTTTATACCAGTTTGTTTAGAGCAGGATGCTGGACAGAGAATTGCAAATTTGCCAAGCCTGAAGAAGGCGCGTTTGTAACTATTAGGACAGCTGTCCCTAGAGCCTGCTTCTGCATGCATGAGGGGAAATGACTGTCTCATTTTAAGGAAAAGGGCATGAGGAAGAAGGAGGATTTAATAATTTTGTGTCAAGTCTTAAGGCAGGAGTGAGACAGCAAGAGGCTGATAGTGATGTTTTCATTTCACGGGGAGATGGAAGCTTCCTTGGTCTCCTAACCCAAAATATTGAGGTTTCATGCAGTTAAGGTGGTATCTACCTCTTTAATAGGACTGTGACTCAGAAAGCAGGTGACGGCTGCTTCTTTCTGTGTATAGAACTATAATCCTTCTCAATTATCAAAGACATAAATTACTATTATTTCCTTACCAGATCGAGCATCTTCCTTAAATATGTGAAAGAAAAATTGTAGGTTGTCTAGTGAATTTTCCTCTTGGAAAAACTGCCTATTCTTAATATACAAGTTCAATGAAAGTTCAAAAGTTTATCAGTGCAAAGACTGTATTCTAATAATTTATCTGCCAGCTTCTCAGCTCATATTTTGATACTTTGAATTAAGAGATATTTTGGTACTGCCTTCATGTCAAAGTAATCAAACAGCACTTTTCACAGGCCTATCACAATACCTATTGATCATAATCAAACTACAGATAGTGTTAGTATTAGAGGGCTCCCGTGCAGGACAATTTGTCAATCACCAGAGCAAACCGATGCTGACTGTCACAGGACGCTGTTTTCCTCAGCCAATATAACTCTACCAGGTTTCACCCTATGAAGAACTGCCATGAGGCAATGCTCGAGGAGTTTGCAGGTAAATCAGATACTTTTGCAGGTATATCAGATGTTTTCACACTTCCTGGGCTCAGTGACCTTCATTCACAGGGTAATACATGGACCATTGGATGTAGTCTCAACGTTATTAGTAGTATCATTAACAGCCTGCTCTGGAAAAGTGAGATGTCAGAGAGTAGGAAAGAACAAAGTGCCTACCTCTACGAAGTGGGGTAAAATAAAGAGTAGTTCAGAATTATGGAGCTCCCAGGTTACTCTTAGTTCCTGGAAAACTTAACACAAACCATTTTTAAACATCTGAGAGAAAACAAGGTGAGTAGAAGGAAGCATAGATCTGCCAAGAATAAACAATGCCAGTCAGTCTAACAACACTTGGTAAACAGTTTTCAGACAAAGTAACAGGAGTGATCGAACATTTTGATTTTAGGGAGATTTTCACGCTATTTCATATGACTTTTTCCTAACCTGACTTAGTAAGAATAGCCTGGATGGGGCAGCCTCTAAGATGGGGGCAATATTATCTGGGTGACAAGAAACAGCCAGGATGTACTACTAAAACAAGTTGTAGGTGATGAGGTTCTGTAGGAGTCAGTCCTTGGCCCAGTTCTCTTCAATATTTTCAATATCAAGGTATATGGGGGAAAATAAAGTATGCTTATTAAATTTTCAAAAGGCACCTCACTGGGATGGACCACAGATAATTTGGAAGACAAAGCTAAATTTAAAAATTATCCTGGCAGCTGGGGAAGATGCTCTGAAAATGTAGAGTGTCAATAACATAAAATGCAAGGTACTATTCTTGGGAAGGCTTCATCAAATAAATATCGGATAGAGACCAGCTGGCAAAATACAGGTTCTTCATGAAACCATTGGAGGACCATTGTGAATCATGAGCTGAGGAAGAGGAAATACTTGCAAAACCAGCAAAAGTTATAGTAGTATAAACAGAAACATAAGATGTGTGAGAAATCCTTCCACTCTGTTCAGCCCCAGTGAGCCCAAACTGCCTGCACAGCTGCAGGGCTGAGTCCCGTGTTGCGTGATGTCTTTTGAAAAACATTTGGATCAACAGTAGAAAGTCCAGAGGAGACCACTAAAACTGACCAGGAGTCTAGAAAGGAAGTGAACAAACCATCTGGGGTTATTTTAGCCTACGTTGCAGAGGACAGAGGGAGGAATCAACCCTAACAAACATAACAACACAAAATTGCAGAAGGGGATTTGTTTTCCACATCCATGGTGACCAAGACAAGTCTTAGGCTTAAGCTGGAGCAATTTAAATTCAGGTGAGACACTAGGAAAAGCCTGCTGCTGGGAAAGATAATGAGGGACTGGAACAGAAAGACTGAGCTGTAAGGAAGTTGTCGTTTAACCTCAGCTGGCAACTGAGCACCACACAGCCGCTTGCTCACTCCCCCCCCCGCAGTGGGATGGGGGAAGGAATCGGAAGAGTAAAAATGAGAAAACTCATGGGTTGAGATAAGAACAGTTTAATAATTGAAATAAAGTAAAATAGTAATAATAGTAACAGTAGTAATAATAATAGTAATAATAGAATATACAAAGCAAGTGATGCACAGTGCATTTGCTCACCACTCACTGACCGATGCCCAGCCAGTCTCCGAGCAGCGGGCCCCCCCACCCCAGCCAGCTTTCCCCCAGTTTATGTACTGAGCATGACGTCACATGGTATGGAATATCCCTTTGGCCAGTTTGGGTCAGCTGTCCTGGCTGTGCCCCCTCCCAGCTTCTTGTGCACCTCCAGCCTTCTCCGTCGGTAGAGCATGGGAAGCTGAAAAGTCCTTGACTAGTGTAAGCACTACTTAGCAACAACTGAAACATCGGTGTGTTACCAACATTATTCTCATCCTAAATTCAAAACACCGCACTGTACCAGCTACTAGGAAGGAAATTAACTCTATCCCAACTGAAACCAGGACAGAAGGTCATCCAAGAAAAGGATGCATGGCTGTGTGTCCTGCGCACTCCCTATGGGCTGCTGGCTGGTGGACTTGTGCATTTAGAGAGAGGAGAAAGATGTCACATAGTGCCAGCAGCTACTTCATAAACAAAAAACCAGCAGTATTTCCATTTTAAGTCTAATTATATTCCTTCCTCCCCTGGCCTTACTGATCTCAACCTTGACAGGTTTTCCTAACACCAGGTCTAGCCTATCTACAAAATCTGTGAAAAATCAGACACAACATCCAGAAATGGAATTTAAAAAAAAAAAAAAACCTGATTAAAAACCATACCTAGAGAAGAGGTAAAAATTTTATTGGATGAAACATTCATTGGACTTCTTGAGCTGTGACTTAATATCTCAAACCAAAACTTATTTGCTTACACAAGTTTTTTTTTTGCCAAGAAAGACATTGACATGAGGATAAAAATTACAGCATGATGGATGGCTGAAGGAAACCTAAACTTTGGGATGTTGTTGGGGAGGGATTGGTCGTGTTTGGTTGTTTTCGAAGTAAACTTCTAGGGTTCTATCCTGCAAAAACAAATCTCAGAGTACAAATTTTTCAGTCTGGAGGGACATCTGTAGTCCTAGGAGGAGTCTTTCTAAACTCTCTCAAGATACTCTTTCACAGCTCATCTATAACCAACACCTTTTCTCAGGACAGACATCTTGGAGTGAACTCAGCAGAGTCATGCTGCTGTAGACTTTGGGTAAGTGAGAGACGTGTGACTTGCATTTCTTTCTCTGACTCATAAGTCAACGGAAAAGATTTTAATGTGCTTGCAGTATATTGCTCCCCCAAATGGAGTGTGAATTATGCTACTTTCTATATGGCCACCCAACTGTGGAACACACTTCAAAGTGACAATTACAAATTAAAAAGAAATACATTATTAAATAGGTTTCTTAGTTTGAAGCATGGTAACTTGTCTTGCCTTCCAGACTAGTACTAGAAATGTGAACAAAATAGGCACTGTTCCCTGGTTCAGTGTTGGTATACGGTGTAATAAATACTGCCATTTACTGTGGAAAAAAGTCCGTTCATTTTTATCATATGCAGTAATATGGAACAACATTATGTAGCAAGTTCATTGCCTCTGACCTCATGCTTGCTAAATGGCATCCATAAATACTGAACATGTCTGTGACATATTTTTGGTATCTCAGATTACACATTTCTAGAGTTTAGGGAATGCCTGACCAGGGGTGAACTTTTCTGGCACATCATCTTTTTTCCAGAACATATCGTTCTTGGATCTATCCCAAAACACACACAAGGATGGTCCAATGTTTCTGTGGACAGTCATTTTCTTTTCCTTGGGCAGTTCAACTTTTTTTTGGATGCAAACTAATCCTTAATGATATTGTCATCTAAGCCTGTTTATTGTTTGGTGTTCATCCCTCAAGAAAAATAAAGAATGCTCTAGAAAAATCCAAGCAATTCTAGTAGAATCAGCCAATGTTCAACCAACACATTTATTTTGGATACTTCTTAGTCCTTTTGTTCATTGTTATTCAGATTTTTCATGAAATGCCAAAACACACCTTAAGAACACTCCTTTTCTGTGTCCCTTACTGTCCTGTCATCCTTGAAGATCATTAAAAACTCCCCTTGACTTCAATATCAGCCAAAAATTACCCTAAGTGAGCATTTTTGTCAGTTGGAAATTATTTATTTCTTAAAGGGCTTAGTTCTGTGAGTTACTGAATGTCTGCTAGCAAGGCCTGACGACATTCAGCTTCCACTGATGTCCGTGGAGGCTGGAAGCACTCACTAACTTGCAGTACTCCATCAAAATTAACAGAGAGAAGTGATTTCAAGTAAAGTATAAACCACAAAGTAACATCTTTTCTTGCATCTGTATTTTTTTATCACAGTATATAACCTAAATGTTGTGTGGAAATTATACCTTTTCAGCTATAACAACTTTTTCCAAAGTTTAGACGTATTCTTACACTGACAAATGTTTGCCACATTCTGTTCATGCTCATAAGGTCGTGACTAAGATAAATAGATTTTAGAGAAACATTAGAGTGGGAGTATGTGGGAGGAATTTCATATTACTAGCTCATTTTTTAGGAGATAGAATTTTAAAAGCTTGGTGAATTTTGTGCTTGATTCCATTGGAAGGGAATATGACAATGCTTCCTATAGAATATGCATCCTTATAGAACAGCACAATTTAATTTGGTTTAAAATGGAATATATCATGGAAAGCTACTGAATAACATCTGAGGAAAACAACTTTAAATCCTGACATTTAGAAGCATGGCAAATGGATGTCGATGGCGACAAGACTTTAAATAACTTTAAAAGGGTGTAAGACTTGGCCCAGTTTCTCTCTGAGCTAGTGACAGGACTCCTAGTGCGTGTTAATGAGAACTGGATGAGGCATCAAATCCCGAAGTCTTTCTTTGGCATACCATAAATCCCCACTCTGGCACAACTCCTCCTGGGCTGTCTGTGCCTCTGCCGAGTCTCTGCCACTCCCACTGGCCTCCACCAGGTTGCTTCAGAGACTTGTGGCTGAGCCAAAGCAAGACTATTTTATGGGTATGTCAGCTGCAATAGTAGATTTCTTCCAGGGAAGGTGAAGATCATATTTGGAAGCCACGAATAAGACCTCGCCCAGTAAGATTTTCACAGGAGGGAGGGTGGGGAGGGACTATAAATGAGAATGGACCAGGAGGAAACAGGGCATCCAGCTGATGAGTTTAGGCCTTTTCTCCAAGTTTCATCAGTCATACAGGTATAATCTGATCCATAGACAAGCATATCTCTTGGTAACGGAGGAATAACTGCAAGCATAGGAACAAACAGTCCAAAGTGTGGGCTCTTGAGGGACAGCAGGAGATGAACTTCAGAAAATGACAGAGAGAGAAACAGGACAGCATTAGTGTGGGAGCCGAGGGGAGGAGT
Organism: Aptenodytes patagonicus; assembly: GCF_965638725.1. Lineage (NCBI taxonomy): Eukaryota > Metazoa > Chordata > Aves > Sphenisciformes > Spheniscidae > Aptenodytes > Aptenodytes patagonicus. The sequence continues at coordinate 23,230,797 of NC_134982.1, forward strand.
CAAGGAGAAATCCCAGGCTGAGGAAGGCTGAAGGTGTTATCAACAGCCATGGAAAGGAAAAGATAAGAAAGGGCTTAACAGAAAAGATTAAGAGGTTTTATGGGTCACCACCCTCAGTTGGTTTCATCCCATCATCCCCTCTCACTGCATCCTGTTGTGAAAGAGTAAAGCTGAATTTGTGACTATCACATCACTATCCTATATCACAGGATAATGACTTTACTGGAGAATGAACTCATGAAGAAAGGTGTTATTTGAGACCAAGTATCTATCTAAATCAGAAAAGCAATAGAAACAGATCTACAAATAAATAATTTTTTTTTTAACATATGATCAGTTTTGTCAGGACAAGACCTTTTCTAACCCTTTAAATTGTATGAACTGGTTTCCTTAGGAGCCCTTGGAACAAAAAATCCAGTGCTAGGCCGACTCAAAACATGTACTTTTTCCATGGCTGCTGGTAGGGTCCTTTGCAAACCAAACCCCATGGGCAATGTATTGCACATTTGTCTTTATTTCTCAGTTGGGCTGTCTCATTAACCTTGCTCTTCCCTCCCATGTGCTTGATAACACCTCCAGCCTTCCTCAGCCTGGGACTTCTCTGTGACAGCAGCAGTTGCAAAGGAGGCACTTGAGATGCTCCTTTGCAGCCATCTGGAGAGGCTGGGGGTGCTCTGAGGTTGAAGGCCCATTGCGCTATGCCCAGGGACTAGTTGTGCAGAGCAGCCCATCCGCCGGGCCCCCACGATGGCTAACGTGGCTTGGGCACTGCTGTTTGTACTGGGAAGCTGAAAAGAGGGAGGATTTCCAGAGGTACCATGACACTGAGGTGACTCTTCCAAGCATGGTACCTAGTCCCTCTCTTCCCTCGAGCATGAGCAGGGCAAGCAGGGTTGTAATGTTGGTTTATAGACCCAATGAATAAATTTAACAAGGAAAAAATGGTTTGCTGTCTAGTGCTAGTTACGTGCCACTGCCAAGTACTACTCACTAGCTGTGTTTAAAGGTTTGTCCATGCAATCTGGAGATGCACCCAACCTGTGTTTGCTGCAACACTTGAGGGTGTTGAACCCACCCATGCTGTTTCTGCTTTCAACCTCCTGTGCCTTTAACTGGGATGCTTGCATTCACTCTAAGATCACTAAGTGAGAATACCTGTCAAGAAGTAATGAATATTTGCCAAGCAACCATGTTAATCACCTCATTTCAGTCTGCTTGTATACTTACAGCAACGTGACTACATGATGTGCCTCACTTGGTATTCATATGAAAAGTCACACAAGCCACAGGGAGAATGGAAAAGCTGCCCAGGAAGACCTAGGAAGCGCTGCAGCATGGGAAGGACAGCACGCCGTCACCCCCTGGAGCGGGCAGCAGGGGCTGCTGGGAAGTAAATTTCCTCTCTGGAGGTGTTATGTTGGTGAGTGTTGGCTTTGTTTGGTTAATTAGACTGATACCACATCTTCATGCTCATAGACGGTGGTGACTCGCTTTAAAGGAAGGGCTGAGAAGTTAGGAAAGGGACAGAATAAAAAAAATCCACAACAGGATGTTTCCTATGCTCCGGCTCCTCTGCATTTAGCCAAAGTTTTTTTATCCTCATGTTGAGCTTTTCCATCACACATTCCTTTCAAATTCAGGCTCAGTGTTTTGAAGGGCACTTTGTAATGGTTTTATCCAGATTCAGATTATTTGCAATCCAGAGGGAAAGCATGCATTCTTTGCAGAGCAAGTAGAAAACATATCTGAACACAAGTCAAAAGAATGATTACAGCATGCATGCTCTGTACCCATTACTGAATCCCCAAGGCTCTTTCTGTTTGTTTAGGCGCTTTTTCTTCTGCTGCTTCTGGTTGGACTGAGTGTAAACTCGGCAATGAATAAGAATGGTTAAAATGGATAACACAAAAAGATGTGACATTCTTGAAAGATCCCATGTTTCAAACTTAGATTCAAGTGAAAGCTACTAAAGGAACACCTCCCAGTGGTCTCAAGTAGATCTTTCTTCAGTGTGTCAGAGGTTTGCATATCCATCTGTCATAGGGTGCTCTTCTGATCTCATTTCAATCCCAGGCAAGCTGTGTAATCCCAGAGATTCACTGTGTAATGAAAAATGGCATTTGCACAAAGTGAGAGAAAAAGCATTGTTTCTACAGCACATTATGTTTTACACTGCTCATGAGACAGCGTTTCATATCCCATAAAAAAACATTATCTGTAACTTACTGTGCATGCTAGAAAAAGCGACATTGTTCCTTTAAAAGACGTCTTGTTTCTGAAAACACTTTATCTCTCACATTTCCCTAGCCACAAAGTAACCTGTGTTTATAAGCAAATCCACTCAACCCCCTAATAATGACTTAGAGTAAACATCTGACATGCACTGCTTTCAAGCTCCTCTTTGTTTAGGCATGAATTGTTCATTTTTATGTCTTTGGTATACTGCCTAAAGGAAAGACAAATGATACAAGGGATGTTTTACATTATCAGTTGTGGCAGAGGTTATGCCTGTGTTTATCTGATCCTCTTTTATTGCATTACAAATGGTAAGATAAACTGCCAGGCATACAATGGTCATTAATTTCAGGGCACATTTTCACATTGGATTTTTAATTTAAAATGTATTAGATGCAAGATAGCCAGTTGTCAAGGTTCCTAGTCATTTGTAAAACCTGTGGCAATCTCATGTAATAAAAAGTTTCTTCCTAATACCAGTGCTCAACTCATTTTAAAATAGGAGCGCTGGGAACAGGACGGGCAAACAGGGCGTGGCACATCAGCCAAGGCGTGGCGTGGTGGTTCATGGCAGTTAGTGCGGAAGGGCGCGCAGGGAGGGCGCCTCTTCGGAGGAGAGGCATTCCACGGGCCGAGCGGGGGACTCGGCGTACACATAACCCAGCAGCTGGGCACAGGTCAAGGGCACTCATCCCACCTGACCCGCAAGGCAGAATGGTGGGCACTCGTCTGAGAACAAAGGCCGCGGCTCCGGCTGGGGGCTCTGCACCATCTACCCCAGCGGTGGCCGATGGCTCCACCCAGACGGAGCTGCTGAGGGGAGAGGCTGCAGTGCAGACCTCAGGCTGCAGGAAGTGCCTAGACCTCTCTCCTGGGGTAGGGACAGGCAGCAGACCTGCCTGCAAAAGGTGTGCCCAGGCTGAGGACCTCCTGCAGCCAGCGGCTGAGCTGCAGGAGGCGGTGAGAAGGCTGCGTGACATCAGGGAGGTGGAGAAGGAGCTAGATAGCTGGTTCCAAGAGCAGCCTGCAGTGGACCTGCAGCCCACGGCCAAACAGCCAAAAACTCCCCCACCGGCACACACAGAAGGGAGCGGCGGGGCCAATAATGCAGAAGAATGGACAGTTGCAAAGGCAAGGACCAGCAGGAGGAAGAGACTTCCCCCGAAGCCTGAGGTGCCCTTGCAGAACCGCTTCACCACTCTGCAGGCCAAAGAGGAAAGTCCTGTCACACCAGGAGAAGTGATGGAGCTGAGTAATGCAGCCCGATCTGCCCCCCGTGTAACAACGAACGCCACTAAGAAAAGGCGACGGGTGATAGCAGTAGGCGACTCTCTTCCGAGAGGTACGGAGGCACCCATGTGCCAACCAGACGCGCTCTCTAGAGAGGTGTGCTGCTTACTGGGGGTTCGCATCAGGGATGTCACCGAGAGGCTACCAAGCCTCGTACAGTCCACTGACTATTACCTGCTGCTGCTGTTCCACGTGGGCACCAGTGACACAACCAGGAGCAGTCTGAGGACTATCAAGAAGGACTACAGAGCCCTGGGAGCGGCGGTAAGGGACTCTGGAGCGCAGGTAGTTTTTTCATCAATCCTGCCGGTCAAAGGGAAGGGGTTTGAAAGGGCCAGTCGAATCTGGCGAGTCAACAAATGGTTATGGGACTGGTGCCACAGCCAGGGGTTCGGCTACTTAGACCATGGGACTCGCTTTGAGAAACCTGGTCTACTGGGGGCTGACGGGGCCCATCTGTCAGAGAAGGGGAAGAGCATCTTTGGTCATAGGCTTGCCAAGCTGGTGAAGAGGGCTTTAAACTAGAGATGCCGGGGGAGGGGAACCTCAATCCATCCCACTCCTACCAGTTTGATGCCAGGGCCAGCAATAGATGCTCAGAGCCTGGCGAAGGATCACAGGTCAGCAGGAGAGCGCCTGAAGAGCAGCACAAAGGAACTCCAGCCAGTAAGACAGCTTCATCGGGGGCCCAACTTAAATGCCTCTATGCAAATGCATGTAGCATGGGGAATAAACAAGAGGAGTTAGAGATGTGCACACGCTTGCAGGGCTACGACCTTATTGGCATCACAGAGATGTAGTGGGATGGCTCCTATGATTGGAGTGCTGGGATGGAGGGATACAGGCTCTTTAGGAAGGACAGGCAGGGGAGATGAAGAGGGGTGTCGCCCTCTATGTCAATGACCAGCTGGAGTGCATGGAGCTCTGCCTGGGGATGGATGAGGAGCCGACCGAGAGCTTCTGGGTCAGGATTAAAGGGAAGGCAGGGACAGGTGACATTACGATGGGGGTCTGCTACAGGCCACCTGACCAGGAAGAATGAGCAGATGAGGCCCTCTATAGACAGATAGGAGCAGCCTCATGCTCACAAGCCCTGGTCCTCATGGGGGACTTCAACCACCCCGACATCTGTTGGGGGGACAACAAAGCAGGGCATAAGCAATCCGGGAGGTTCCTGGAATGCATCGATGATAACTTTCTTCTCCGAGTGATAGAGAGGACAATGAGGAGAGGTGCTATGCTGGACCTTGTTCTGAGCAGCAAGGAGGGGCTGGTGGGGAATGTGAAGCTCAAGGGCAGCCTGGGCTGCAGTGACCACAAAATGGTGGAGTTCAAGATCCTGAGGGCACCAAGGAGGGCGCACAGCAAGCTCACTACTTCAGGAGAGCAGACTTTGGCCTCTTCAGGGATCTGCTTGGTAGAGTGCCATGGGACAAAGCCCTGGAGGGAAGAGGGCCCCAAGAAAGCTGGGTAATATTCAAGGATCACCTCCTCCAAGCTCAGGAGCAATGCATGCCAACAAAGAGGAAGTCAGGCAAAAATGCCAGGAGGCCTGCATGGATGAACAAGGAGCTCCTGGACAAACTCCAACACGAAAAGGAAGCCTACAGAGGGTGGAAGCAAGGACAGGTAGCCTGGGAGGAATACAGAGAAATTGTCTGAGCAGCCAGGGATCAGGTTAGGAAAGCTAAAACCCTGATAGAATTAAATCTGGCCAGGGACATCAAGGGTAACAAGAAAAGCTTCTATAGGTACGTTGGGGATAAAAGGAAGACGAGGGAAAATGTGGGCCCTCTCCGGAAGGAAATGGGAGACCTGGTTACCAGAGATATGGAGAAGGAGGAGATACTCAATGACTTTTTTGCCTCGGTCTTCACTGGCAAGTGCTCAGGCCTCACCACCCAAGCTGCAGAAGGCAAAGGCTGGGACTGGGAGAATGAAGACCCACCCACTGTAGGAGAAGATCAGGTTCGAGACCATTGAAGGAACCCAAAGGTGCACAAGTCCATGGGACCTGATGAGATCCATCCACGGGTCCGAGGGAACTGGTGGATGAAATTGCTAAGCCACTATCCATCATACTTGAGAAGTCATGGCGGTCCAGTGAAATTCCCACTGACTTGAAAAGTGGAAACATAACCCCCATTGTTAAAAAGCAAAAAAAGGAAGACCCAGGGAACTACAGACCAGTCAGTCTCACCTCTGTGCCCAGCAAGATCATGGAGCAGATCCTCCTGGAAGCTATGCTAAGGCACATGGAAAATAAGGAGGTAATTGGTGACAGCCAGCATGGCTTCACTAAGGGCAAATTGTACCTGACAAATTTGGTGGCCTTCTATGATGGGGTTACAGCATTGGTGGATAAGGGAAGAGCTATGGATGTCATCTACCTGGACTTGTGCAAAGCATTTGACACTGTCCCACATAACATCCTTGTCTCTACATTGGAGAGGCATGGATTTGATGGATGGACCACTTGGTGGATAAGGAATTGGCTGGATGGTTGCACTCAAAGAGTGGTGGTCAACAGCTCGATGTCCCAGTGGAGACCAGTGATGAGTGGCGTTCCCAGGGGTCGGTATTGGGACTGGTGCTGTTTAACATCTTTGTCAGTGACATGGACAGTGGGATCGAGTGCACCCTCAGCAAGTTTGCTGATGACACCAAGATGCATGGTGTGGTCAACATGCTGGAGGGAAGGGATGCCATCCAGAGGGACCTTGACAGGCTTGAGAGGTGGGCCCGTGTGAACCTCATGAAGTTCAATAAGGCCAAGTGCAAGGACCTGCACCTGGGTCAGGGCAATCCCAAGCATAAATACAGGCTGGGCGGAGATTGATTGATTGAGATCAGCCCTGAGGAGGACTTGGGGTCATTGATTGATGAGAAACTCAACATGACCCAGCAATATGCGCTCGCAGCCCACAAAGCCAACCATGTCCTGGGCTGCATCAAAAGAAGCGTGGCCAGCAGGTCGAGGGAGGCGATTCTTCCCCTCTACTCTGCTCTCATGAGACCCCACCTGGAATACTGCGTTCAGATCTGGGGTCCCCAACATAAGAAGGATATGGATCTGTTGGAGCGAGACCAGAGGAGGGCCACAAAAATGATCAGAGGTCTGGAACACCTCTCCTATGAGGACTGGACGAGAGAGTTGGAGCCTTCTCTCAGCCTGGAGAAGAGAAGGCTCTGGGAAGACCTTATAGCAGCCTTCCAGTACCTGAAGGGGGCCTACAAGAAAGCTGGAGAGGGACTTTTTACAAGGGCCTGTTGCAACAGGATAAGGGGTAATGGTTTTAAACTGAAAGAGGGTAGGTTTAGGTCAGATATAAGGAAGAAATTCTTCACTATGAGGGTGGTGAGGCACTGGCACAGGTTGCCCAGAGAAGTCGTGGGTGCCCCATCCCTGGAAGTGTTCAAGGCCAGGTTGTACTTTGAGCAACCTGGTGTAGTGGAAGGTGTCCCTTCCAATGGCAGGGGGTTTTGGCCAGATGATCTTTAAGGTCCCTTCCAACCCCAACCATTCTGTGATTCTATGATGATTCTATGGGTGCCTACTCTGTTTGCATTAGGAAACACCTATTTTTCTGCTTGCCCAGTTTCATAGTTCAATCAGCTGTGGCAGTTTTGGAGTGTCCCATCTCACCGAGCACACCCTCTGCTGCCATCCACCAGTGCCAAACAAAACAGCAACACCGAAACCTGTTAAATGTGAGACTACAGAGGGTGAGAGAGAGGGGGGGGTGAAAAAAGAAAAGAGCATGGTGGATACGTTCCTGTAAGATACAGGTGTGTCTGAGTGCACCCTCTGTCCTTGCCGCAATTTTCTGTCTTGGGAGAGCTTAATAAAATCAATACAGAACTTTGAAGGGGAAAAAGATAACACAGAGGGTATGTGCTTTTTTTGTTCTGGGCTTAAGATTTCTTTGCTACTTGATAGGACTTGCTGTCATATACACTACTGCCTTATCTGAAAGTAGTTGAAGCTCCAAACATAAATCTATCAATGAAGCAACTTGCTGCCTTGCTTTTCAGCTCTGGATCTTGCAAACAACAGCCGGTTTTCAGAGTTTTCTGAGAAAAAACACTAGAAAAATATTTACAGCAGAGGCTGTGCCTCAGCCTAGTACCACCCCGAGAGCTGAAGCATCAGCACAGCTGAGGGTGCCTAACGTTTCCTAGCAAAGGTACCAGTTTTCAGCCTCTTACGGCTTTGACATGGCTTGCTCTGTGTCGTGGTTTAACCTCAGCTGGCAACTGAGCACCATGCGGCCACTCGCTCACTCTCCCCCCCCCCAGTGGGATGGGGGAGAGAATCGGAAGAGTAAAAGTGAGAAAACTCATGGGTTGAGTTAAAAACAGTTTAATAATTGAAATAAAATAATAAAATAAAATATTACTACTACTAGTAATAACAACAACAACAACAACAACAACAATAATAATAATAATACAAGTATACAAAGCAAGTGATGCACGATGCAATTGCTCACCACTCACTGACCGATGCCCAGCCAGTCTCCGAGCAGCGGCCCCCCCCGGCCAGCTTTCCCCCACCTGATGTACTGAGCATGACGTCACATGGTAGGGAATGTCCCTGTGGCCAGTTGGGGTCAGCTGTCCTGGCTGTGCCCCCTCCCAGCTTCTTGTGCACCTCCAGCCTTCTCCATCGGTAGAGCATGGGAAGCTGAAAAGTCCTTGACTAGTGTAAGCACTGCTCAGCAACAACTGAAACATCGGTGTGTTATCAACATTGTTCTTATCCTAAATCCAAAACACCGCACTGTACCAGCTACTAGGAAGGAAATTAACTCTATCCCTGCTGAAACCAGAACAGTCTGGCATTTCTGTTCTTCCTCCTCCAGGAAGAAAAGAAGTACTTTTTTAACTTTCAGCAAAAAGCATTCAGTGAGCTCTGAGAATGAGTCTAACAATCAAGAGGCAGTTTTGTTAACAGTCCTGGATTTTGTTTATTTTGTATCTTTAATGGCCTCTAGTAGTCTGAAAATTGGCAAAGGAGTCATCCAGTGACTAAGCAGGTGTCTTTTGCTGTCGTCATGGAGGACCACTAGGAAGTGGCTAAATTATAAGACCAGAGGCTGATCTGCTGCATGCTGAAAGAATTAAGTGAGTTCTGGTCCAAAATTTTCCCCTTGCAGTCTTTGTTTTTTGAGAGCTGTTTTATATGTAACTAGGAGGATGATACTTCAGGTAAATACTGTCCTCCTGAACTAACACAGAGAGGTGAGGAAAGGCTTTGTGGGATGCCTTCACGTGCTCAGTTGCTGGCAGGTGAAGAACAACCTTTGAAGATGCTGCCTTTTTCCAACCAGGTCTTTGCAATAATCTAAATTTCAAACCTGGCAAAAGCCTCAACTATGCGGTATCTCCAGGGGACCGCTTCCAAAGTGCAGGAGTGATTTTTCCCCTCCTCTGTGGGATCACCTCACTTCTCCCCACCAAAAGAGGAGGAGGGATTACCTCATTTTTGACACTACAGAAGCAGATCGGTATTTTCTTTTCCACAGAAACTGTGTTTTCATTGCAAATGCTCTGGGCATCTCTCCTCCTGCTCCTCCGATGGGCTCTTCATCTGGTCCCCAGGGAGTCAAAGGGCGGGTGGTGGCAGAGACCCCGGGGACCCAGGGCTCAGTGTTGCACAGCCACGCTCTGTGCAGTCTGCGTGGGGGAGAGAACGTAGCCGAGGTCAGCTAGGGGAGCTGTGGGGTGGGGTTGAATGACTTCACTGGTTATTTTTTTGCTCCTTATAACTTGTGCGGTGCAGCTGGGCTGCTTCACAATAGATGTAAGGTCTGCTGGTTCCAGCCTGAGAGCACAGCAGGACCCTGGAGTTAAATGGGGTGCAGGACACTGGAGTTACATGAGGTGTAGACTCCAGGACACTACAAGACATTGTGCATTTAGCTTTTTTGGCTCTTTCTGTGGCTGCACTGATCCTTGCCAGCCCAGCTGCACAGCTCTGTAGGAAGGGAAATTACAACAGGCTATTTGCAGGACTGTATAGTCTTATCCTCAACTCCACTTCAGAATTACACTTCCCTGAGGGTTATATCCCACTATTGACTGACTCTAAATAGCAGTAGCCAAGCTCGTGGTCTTAGATAAAATAAATCTTACTTAGGGGCTAATAGAAACAGAAAAGAAACCACATCCCTGCATACAGGCACAAAAGAGTTAGCAGGTGGGGTGGGGGAAAGAAGATTGAAGTAATTTTATTTAGTATTGCCAAAAGTGCAAGCAGGTGAAAGCAAAGTCAGTTATACTGTTTTACTTGCTGTTATTTGCCTGCTCCCAGTGAGCTGCATGGGCAGGATGCTGTGTAGAAAGAGGAGTGACTGTGGGTAGGCAAGAAACCATGCAGGGGCTCAGGGCTATCTGCAGAGGAGAAAGGGGGATGATGTGAAGGAGTTGGAAGGGCAGAATTCTCATTTCCAAGTCCCTCTCTCCCTTTTATCACATCCCTGTTCCCTGTCGGCAGCAGTGTGTCAGCAACTTGCTGCTACGTGGCACCTACATTACAACATAGTATTGCTGTACCCCAGCTGTGTGTCTGGGGCTAATGAAGGCCATGACAGCAGTCTAATCACAGCAGCATGAAGCACAGTGCCTACTAACTGCCCAGATATTTGACCTGCCTGGACCAGTTTGGCATCCCACAAGGAACTTTGTACTGTCCCATCTTGACTTTCCCAGTACCTGGCTGGGCTTGCTGGGAGCCAGCTTGGGTATGCCTGAGCCACACAACAGGCCCAGCACCTGGTGTAGCCACAGCACACCATGCTTGCCTTTAGAGAAAAATCTGGGGCAAAACCAAACAAAATAAATGTCTAAAATAAATTTACTACTGTAGACATTTCCTTCCAGCCCTTAACCACCTTACCGTCCCCCAGGCTCCAAGGGTTTCCTCATGAACTGAAGAATCCCTGTGACTATAACCCCCTCCCCAAAAAGTGCTCTGGCTGGGAGAGGGGTTCTGCTAAATTCAGTTACCAGCATTACCTCCCTGTGCTCCCGCAACTGACTTTCAGGCAGTGCAGTGTCAGCTGGGCTGGTATTATCTCCATCAGGCATCTAGAAATTTGCAATTTCCCATCTGGAAAAACCCACTCCTTCCCTGAACATTAAGGTGAAACTTCTTCAGTTTTGGATGCCAGATCACACTAAATAACTGCTCTTCTTTCCAAATCAAAGCTGAGCAAATATTTGATGGTGAATAATTTATTTGATCATTGTTACTTCCTTCCCTTCCCTCCCCTCCCTCTAGAAACTTAGAGTCCTGTTGTTGCTAGTGATGTACCCCAGACAAACGCAGTGTCCTGTGGTGGGAGGCACAGAGACAAGTCGTTACGTTGTGGAAGCAGATCCCCTTTCCCCTTCCAGAGGTGAGTCACACCATATTTATTTGCAGAGTAATGCTGGTTCATGTGAGACTGAACCTGGGTCCTCTTGGCAGCAAGAAGTAATCATCTTCGCCACACCCACCTTCCCCATCTCCTGCCCCCCCAGCTGCTGTTTCTAGCTGAACCAGGCAGGCTGTGTTTTCTGTCCTAGAGGACTGGGTTGTAGTGTTTTGCATCACTGCTGCATTCATCTCAAAGGTGACTGCACTTTAATAAGAAAGGAAGCCGTCCCTGTGTAGGGTTGGTGTGTCAGTGTGGGTTTATAAAGAAACCTGAGGTCCTTTGGGAGGAGAAGCACCACGGAAATGGGAGATCATAATCATTATCACCATTAAACACACAAAGCAAGAAAATTAATATTTTCCCCCATATAATAAAATCACTCTTTTGTGGTGGAGTGTTGCAGCACATCTCACAAGGAACATCGCACTAATCAGTTTATTAGACAGTTGCAGGAGCAAGTGGTTAACGTAGGGGCAGAGAGAGAGACTTTCTTTTGTCTCTTGCTTTGTTGGGAGGAGGGAAAGGCGGGGGGGGGGGGGGAAAGGGAGATAAGAAAGAGCTGTCCTCTTACGCCAGTAGCTCTCCATTTATTAAAAAGGAAAATGCCTGGAATATGTCGTGAAAAGGTGCCTCGCCTGTGTCCATATTCATCCTAAAGTACAGAGGGGCTGTAGCTGTCTTCTGTGTTTTCCCAGGGCAATAGAAGACAGCAAGTTTCCTCCAAGCTGCCTGCATGACTGGCAAAGCACAGGAAAGGTGGGAGCACAGAGGAGAGGAGCGATGGCTTCGCCAGCTGGTACCTCCCCAGCCCTGCACACAGCGACGTGGGAGCTGAGGGAATTGGACTCTTTCTGCCAGCTTCAGCAGGCTTTGTGGCGGGCCCTACAAAAACACCTCAGAACATCAGATTCTAATTGTCTTGGGGCTTATTAGGCAAATGTATAGCTGAAAGAAGAAAAAAAAAAGAAAAAAGAAAAAAGAAAAAAAAGAAAAAATGTTTCTCTTTTCCCTACTGTTTCTCTTCCCACTCAAATTTCTGAACTTGGGATATTTTTCTTTTACCTTATATTGTAAATTATGGCTGACAACACTATGTAAGAACATGAGGAAAATAAATTAGAAAGAAAAGATCACCCTAACATCAAAACTCACTAATAAAATAGCATTTTAAAAATAACTTTTTTCATGTATATGGATTAGCACACCAAGGAAACGGCAGATATTAGCTGATGATAAATGTGTATGAACATACAAATGTCTGTGACTGGGTAGCTGTTGAGTCACATCTGAAGGGATTGTTCACTGCTAACATGGAAAAAAGACTGGAAATTGTTCTGGTGATCTCTCACATAAATAAAAGCTATATAACTGAAAGCTGTCCATGGCTGGTTTGAATGTAGATTCCTTAATTTTTCCATTTTATATTTTCTTTAACAGTAATCAGCACCCAGAAGGGTTTTAAGTTGGGCAAGTTATTCTCTAGATAAAGGGTGCTTCAGTAATTCTTGTTACACTGAAATAGATTCTAAACATTCCCTGTGAAGACAAGAGAAATAGGCTTGATGCCCTGAATTACCAAGGAGTGGTTTCACCAGTGGCTGTGTAAAAGTGGATTTGGTCTGCACAATGGGCAGGTATAACCTCAGATACATGTAATTTGTACACATTCCTTTAATATTGTGAAGTGTTGCTATTTACAGTCTTTCCTGCTAAGCTTGTTTAGATTGTTCATTTATGAAGTGATTGTCATGATACGAGGGATGCAAATCTGCAGTCACTCTTCTCCTTTCAGGGTCCTCTCAGTCTGTGGTTCAGATGCAGAAACAAATCCTCAAGGTGAGAGTGTGCAGACCACAGGCTCTGCCAGCTTCCTTGATATTGCATCTATTCTTTCACCGAAGGAATTACCCTGTGATGTGGCCAGTGCCCAGACAAACCTCCCTGCCAGAAATACTAAAAGACCTATCACAAAAATGAATGAGACTCAGGTACGTCGTTCCTTTAATTCAATAGTTTCAGCATTTGTAACCCCCAACAAAGCAGCGTAGATGGAGAACAGGACAAGGGCAAAAAGGCTTTTTTGGAAGAAAGCAAAGGAGCAATAAGTCAGAGTGACAGTGGATGCCATTTCTCTGCTCCCGTGGGGACAGGACTGCTCTCCAATCTTCTGCTCCTCACCAGCCAATGGTAGACTTCGTTGGTACGAGATTGCCAAAACTCAATCCCGGCATTCCTCATATGCACCTGGATGGGGTGGCAATTAGCATGGGTCTGCTCCTGCCCTTGTTATGTACCATCTTATTTACTGTAAAAGCTGTGTAATTGGTTTCCACCCATTACCCAAGACATTGGGATCTTAACTGGTGGGTCATCTTATCTCTGAATCCCTTGTAAGGGTTGCAGCAATATGGGTACTAGACATTTCAAAGTGATGCCTTTTCCTTCTTACCTACATACTCTTCTCTGAGATACCCACTTTCAGAGTTTAAGTCCTTCCCTCTCATGGGATCACAGCTTTGTCTGCCATGTTTTGCTGCAAATGTTCAATTTATGCAAATTCTTTTTAACTCAGTTGCTGCTGAAGGGAGAGCTAGTTGGCTCATGCAGTCCTGCAAAATCTAGGACTTGGGGCCATGCCCTTTATTTTAAACACTCAGTGGTTCAGAAGGAGGCTGGGTGCACACGGAGTCCTGAATTTTGTGTGAGGCTTGCTTGTTTTCCAGGCTGCAAGCACTATGGGATTACAAAACTGGATCAGTCCTTGAAATAAAGTTGATTCAAGCCACCTTTGATTCTGTCTACATAACAAAAAGTCAAGAAGATCAATAGATCAAAGCAGTTGGTGCCCAAAATCTGCATGACAGGCATTTCAGAGATTTTACTTTGAACTGGGGACAGCCTGGGTGTTATGCACCTCTCAAGCATGTTGCTGCTCCAAACCAACCATGCAAACATAGATGGACCCCATCCCGACCCCATGTCATATAGGGACAGATACAAGTGGTCTGTGCTGTCTTTATACCCAGTGCCCAGTGCCGAATTTGTTCCTGGGATATAATGGGTATAGAGGTGATGCTCTTCATCCAGGTGTTGCCTTCATCCAGGTGTTCCTATCTGCTGTCAGCTCCCTCCTTGAGCTAACCTAATGGGCCTCTGCTTCTCATCAAAGGACACTTCTTCCCATGAAGCTCAGTTCTGCTCTCAAAGGAATGTTAACAAATAGGTAGGAATGTGCATATTTTTAAAATTATAAAATAATGAAATTAATAAAAATGACATCTGGAGTGTACATACAATTGCTTCTGCCACCTTCCTGTGTGATCCCTGTGTGCTTGCCCAGGTACTTAGGCAGGCACAAAGTAAGACACACTGTCAGCTTACTGCACTAGTTTTGGAAGTGACTGGACTAGATGATTTCCCATCTTAGCTAATTATAATTCTACGCTATTCATCCCATTTGCTGGTTAATATAATTTTTTAATGCCAGGTTTCCCATGACACTTTGAGGAAGCTCCCTGTAAACTTCTGTAAGACACTATCATTATTATCCTTACATCTCACTTACCTCCCCTTTTCCATAGTGTCCATAAAAGCCCAGCAAAGCTCAGGCTGCTGATTTGCTACGAGTGTTCCTACCCTGCTGAAAATCAGTACTGGACAAGATGACAGCAGAGCTCAGTCTTTGTATGTATGAAAGCTGGTGGTATCTGAAATCTGGATAGGTAAAATTGATCTATCAAATTTTCTTTATTCCAGCTTCCACAAAAATAATAAAAAAAACCCCATGGTTTTCTTGCTCAGAAAACATATTTGATTTTAAGAATGAGGTGCTCTTGGAGGTAGAAGTGTCCCAGAAAACTTGATACTGAAGCAAAATGATAAATTGTAAAGGAGTAAGCCACCTGGTTCAGTGGAAGGCACCCAGCAGTGCCGGAAGGCTTGAAGATGAAATGGCTGAGCTGAAGCAAACACAACCTCACTGAAAATGGAAAATTTATCTGAAGATTTATGCATGGAAAATGTTTTATTTACCTTCAAAAGTGAATGAGCTGGAAAATCTGGCATGCCAGTTTTTGAATTGTTGGAATTATAATTAAAGTAATAAAAAAGCATTAAATATCACAATGAATGCACTAGTAAATGAATAGGGGATAAAAATTATTTGGACTTTCGATAGCTTTTAGTGTAGTCCACCAAGAGAAGCTACAAAAGAAACAAAGAGCCCAAGTACACAGAGGAAAAACTCTCCTACTTCGGAAACTGTCTAAGGGACACAAAAGAAGAAGAATAGGCTGCAAATTGCTGAAATGGCAAAGGTTAACAGTGGGGACTTTTGAATGCATTTTTAATAGAACAGGTTTCTGCTTAAAAAGAGGCAAATTTATTTAAATCACATTGTCTCATAGGAATGTGTTAATTTCAATGAAATTTGCTATGGAAAAGGTCAAAATGAGTCATCTGAACTTTATAGTTTTAATTATGTTGCAACATTTCATTATAACTAGAATTTCATTTCATGACATGAACATTTAGGGTTACTATTTTACTTATATTTACAATTTACTATAAAAGTCAAAATGCTAAAGCAAAAATAGTTGGGCAAATTAGAAATTCAACATATCAAAATTACAGCAGAAAAAAAATCTCAATTGTCTTAGATCCTTTTTTCCCCCAGAGCTTTTGTTCTGCATTAAATTGAAATTTTGTTTCTGGACAAGAATTAAAAAAAAAAAAGAAGCAAGCTTTCAAACTACTGACATTTTCTTTAGGATGGTTCTCTGTTTCAGTTCATAATAAAAAAGACGGACCAAGTCCCCTTATAGAATTCGCATTCCTTAACCTATTTGTTAAAATCAAAAGAAGAAGCTGGGAAGTTGAGTTAGAGCTCTTGCAATAACCCTCACATTAATGTTAATCAAATACTGAAAAGATTTAGAGGAAATTGCCATGCTGAGACAAGCAAGATGAACTTTGGGCAGCAGTTTGACAGGTGAGGCTCAGTGTTGCTATCTGAGCTGTAAGGGGGGAATGGTCTGTCCTACGCGTACATTATTTTTCAGATGGTAAGGACATGTCTACAGGGCACATCTGCAATGAGTTTGCTGATTCAGTACCCAACAGAGCTCATTCATTGTGCTCACGAATAGTGCTGTGTGGCGATATCAGTAATTAAGTGCAGATATTCAGAAAATAGACCCAGAGTATAATTTTCCAAAGCGTGTAGAAGTCACCTGAGAGTCATTGTTGTGGACAAATGGATGAAGACCTTAGCTCAGCAACAGCAACAGTCAGCAACCCTAGCAGGGCATAAGGATCCATCATGAATAGCTTCAAGAATAACACACGAGAGACCACAATGAAATTATATAAATCAAGTGTATGCTCTCACCTGGAGGGCTGTGTTCAGTTCTCACCACTCCTTCCCACAGATGTGACAGAAACGGTAAAAACTCATGGACAACTTCAGACACAAGGAAGGTTGAAAGTGCTGAAAAAGCTCTTGTGCCTCGAGGTGTGGAAAAGACCAGCAGCACTCATGTATGTGTATTGCTGTGCAAGAAGCATCCCAAGGTCGATAGGATGCCGAGCTCTGTGCCCTGAGTGAGCACTGGTGTTGAGGTACGTGTGAACGTGAGCCTGTGCAAAGAGCGTGCGTGGCTCCAGCCTCGGGAAACAGCTTCACTGGAGCTTCCCAGCACAGGCTGACCCTGCAGGCAAAGCACAAAAGAGAAAGGGACACAATGAAAGTACGTCAAATAATAAACAGTACAGAAAAGGTGCACGAAGGATTAATAAAGCTGTATTTAATTAAGATAAAGGTGTCATGTTAAAAATCAAATAATTTCTTTTTCACACAGCACATAAACCAGATTACAGAACTTGCCACCATGCAGAACTGAACCAGATTTAGCAGAATTCAGAAGAGAATTAGGAGCAGAGGTAGAGTGCAGGAACATCCAGTGGTAAGTGGTAAATAGTTTTCAGCAGTGCCCTGTAATCATAAATGGTCTTGCATTTGGGTATAGTCTTTCTGTAATGGGGGTTGGACAGAAAAAATAAGTCAATTATCTTTCAGACAGATTTTTGGTTTTTTATATAGTACTGGAAGTCTTTGGACTTTGTGGAATTCTGGAAATGGTGGCAAACACCTAATTTATGGAGAATATTATACCCAATGTATAACTGTTAAATCAATTTAGGGAATGCCCTTGAGAGAACTATACCATCTAAACAATTCTGTAAACAGACTTTAAATTATATAATAAAGTTGTGGGGTTTTTTTATCTGAGCCCAGTAGGTGTTTTCTGTACAGGTAAGAATAAAGATTTATAGTTTCTCTCTGAAACCAGTTCAACTGATACAAACACTCCATAGAGAGGGCTTTATCCCATCCACAGGTTCTGCGGGTGAGTTCCTTGTCCTGGCTGTAGTTCTCCCACATTATAGCAGGAAGGACTCCCAAAACCTTGGGGTTTTGCCAAGGGCATTTTCCCTGCAGAAGCGCGAGGGAACTGCATTCGCGCAAAGCTGCAGAGGTCAGGAGTGGGAGGCAGCCCTCGGAGGCATGGGCCTCTCTGGGTGACTCGGGGGTGAGAGAAGAGGTGATGCCCCAGCCCAGCCCATGCCTGGCAGGCTGCGAGGCTGCCCCCCTCCTGCTGGCTAAGGTCTGTGCCATGAAACCTCATCGTCTAGCTTTTTGGGGTGACTTCTGGACAAGCTTTGTGGTTCCACCCGTTAAGCACATCTTATTGCTTTTCTCTATGAGCACGTTTTTAAAAAAATCTTTTGCATGACTTGAAACAGCCACCAAAACCACAGTGATTTTCTGCAACTAAACCAACCAACTCAAAGCCAAGTTGAAAGGAGCTGTGGCAAAATAATACCCATGGGCAGCTGGGAGGCTCCTTGCACGGTTCTGTGACGTTGCTTTTAGATTCACCTTTGATCTAATGCCTGGGCAGCTCTATCTGTTTCTAAAAAAACCCTTCTGCTTCATGAATATCTTTTTAGTTTGTGGAAAGTGTTCCCATGTTTGTTTAGGTGAAATCAGCTGGTCTGCAAATGACTGTGTATGCCTTGTGCAAATTTAGACTCTGCTTTCTGGTCTACAAATGTCCCAAACCACTGCTTAACCATTTCAGTTTTTCCTCATGGATTAGAAAAACTCCACCGCCTCTTCCTATGACAAAAAAAAAAAAATTACATAATTTCTTCTGCACTGCTGTATACGGAGGCTTTTTGAGCATATAGTAGATATCCATATGATTTAAGTGAAGCTGCCTTTTTTTAACACAATATGTAATCTATCTGAATATAAATACATTCCATGTGGCACTTTGTGGTAGTGTCTTGAAAATATTGTAATAATTAGTGGGGAGCCACAACAGAAAACCTCTTAATTCTGTGCTGTTATCCTCCCATTCCTCGGTACCACAGATGAAACAGAACAGGTCACATCTGCAGTATTATGTAGGGGTTTGTTTGATATACAGTACTGCATTATACACATATTCAAAACTGTAATAACACTAAAGCATGAAATAGCTTACTCCTGAAAATATTCATGGCAGGATGTAGATGCAGCCTCTTGCTCCTGAGCCAGCATATACGTCTGGATCAATGACCAGAACTGGCAGGGGTCTGCTGGAAGGAATCCATTACCAGGGTCTGCCACGCTGCAGTTTTGTGCAGAGAAGCTGAACAGTAGGATAGGAGCAATCAAAATACATATACAATAAATCACCGGCAAAATTTTGCGATGTTCAGTTTCCATAACATTTTCCCTCTGTCGTCACCTTCTATTACAACTGACTTTTTTTTATATCACAGAACAACGATAAGGAAAATGTTTTGCTGGAGCCTAGGCCTTTTCCATCGTGCCGCTGCCCTTGGAATCAATTTCTTTATTCTTAGCCTGACCTTGGTATCCATTTTCCTCAGTATTCAATTCAGCTGTAAAATCTTGAACTTCTTTAGACCTTCCCCCATCCCCCAGATACCCAGTGCAAGGGACATTTGTACAAGGAAACTGGAGACTGAAAGGCTCTTGCAAAGAAAAATTGTAACTAGATAAACAGAAACTGAATGCACTCAATCTAACATGTGCCTCATTTACACAAAACACTATTAGCCCGATCCTGTTTGTTCAGAGTACAGCAGAGGCAACTTAGCTTGCATGTCTGAATAGGGTGCTTTAGATAATACCGCATGTCTTCAGACATGCAAGAACTATTTCCATAATATATAAGGAAAAAATCTTGTATTTAATCCATCACCAGTGGGTTCACGGAGCATAAGGATTGGATTTCTTTTTTCACATTCTTACATCGCTGCCTGCATTAATATTAGGCTCAGATTGAAGTGAAAATGAAGTGCCAATTTCAACATACAAGCTAGGGAAGACAAGCAACAAATAAAACAGAAAAGAAACCATCTTACCAGCCAAAGAAATAAAAACACATTTAAAATGAATAATCTGCATTACAGAAGCTCTCGCTATCTCTCTGTGCTCCACGTGAGCCCCGCTGGGAAGCCATCAGTGAGGAGCAGCCTGCTGCACCTCAGGGCACTGGTCATTGGCAGAGAGGGGGGTGAGGAGGGCCAGGGTAGGCTGCTGCAGGGTGGCCAATGCGCCCCATCGGAGGGTTGCACAGCAAACATACAGCAGCCAGCAGAGCAGCCACAGCACATAAACCTGACACTGCAAGTCCTTCATCAGAGGGTCTTCACCCTGTAAATGGTGTGGCTCCCAGAATAGCCATGCATGCCAGGAGCTGAGCAAAATGAGAAAAAAGCAATTAGTCATGGAAGAAGTCCAGGGAAGGTGCTGGTTGTCCCTTGTCGGCTCTGCTGTGTCACCACAGAGACCCTGGCTGCCAGTTTGCCAGCAAATGCCTCAAGCAGTCCATTCCTCACAGAAGCCATCTAAGAAGGGCTGTGAGACTGTGTTCAGGGCACTTGTTAGTTTACTGAGGATGCAGCACGATGTACCAGCATGGGATGCTCTGCCACCGTGCTAGCCTTCAGCCTTCTTCCTGGACAGGTTTCTGTTGGGGTGCGTCCCATGAGTGAGAGGCAGGTGCAGAAGGCGCCTGGGACCCCTGTCTGGAAAGATGTGTAAGTGTAAGATGTGTAAGACCCCTGTCTGGAAAGATGATGTAGGCTAAGATGAGCATGTCTAGTTGTAGGACTGGAAAGTTTCTTACACATGTGTTTGGGTCTCAGCAACAATAGCACCCGTTCTTGTCCCGGGATGCCTCCTTCTCTCCACAGCTCCAAGTCAGGGCTGGCTGGCCTCCACCAACATGGAGATGGCTTCCCTGACTCCAGAGCAACTGTGGGGGGAAAAAATAAGGAGGAATCCTGTAGAATTGATATCAACTGTATTAGCATGAGACTTTGAAATAAAAGAAATGTCCCTGATGTGACAGGGAGCGCAGATGTATCAGTGATTTAGAGAAGCCCCATGCCTGGCCAGGGCTTGTGGACATCAGGACTGCAGGTTGTTTCACTCTTGTTACCACAGCTGAGTAAGCTGTTAACAAACTCATTGTGCTTTAGCTAATGACTAAGACAAACTTTGCAGAGGGAATACTTTCACTTACAAGCTGCTCTTGTCCGAGCTGTGTGGCACTGAGGGTGCTGCTGAGGCAGCCCTGGCCCCTCAGAGGATGCTCTGTGCCCCAGGGATGGGGTTGCTTTCCTTAGGGGGACAGTGGTTTTGGGGGCTGGGGGTGGAGCGTGGTCACCTCAGGGCTGCCAGGCTGCCCTCTGCCCACCACAGCTGCCCACATCCCACTGCTGCCTTGGTCCGAAGAGTGAATTAATAACCAGGAAATGAGACAGAAATGGGGTCTGGGGGGGTCTTGGCATTTGAATGTCACCACGCGCACGTGGTGCGGGACAGTAAAGGTTTCTTTCCGTCCCTGTGTTTACCGCTGTCTGCACATTGACTTGTTTCCTGACACATGAGCCATGACTTGAAAGGAATTCAGGCTCCAGCAAATTTTGCATCACGCTTCAGTTTGGCCTCTGGGATTGAATAAGGGCAAATCTATTACACTGTTGCCATGGCGACCCTGGCACAGCCGCGATGAGGAGTGCTGATGCCGGCGGCCCCGCACAGGGCGGTGGCACAGGCGGCGCAGCCGGATGTGGGGACACCCCGAGGGGCGCAGCGCCTGCGCACCCCGCCTCGCCCGCACCCAGCGAGGACGTCCGTCGGAACTGGCCGCGCCAGGCGGATGGGGCAGCAGAAGACACCGAGTCCTCTCCCAGGGTCTGGCAAAATTAGTCCTTAATTTATTAATGGGGGAATCAGGCTCCTGCAGTAAAAGGGAGAAGGGTGTCCTTTGCCTCGGTTGGTACAGGCGGTGTGAATCCTGGTGTCTGGCTGTTTAGGGATTAATGGCGAGCCTGTAAGGACAGCCTGCACTTACTAAGGAAGGCGATCACAGTGATGGATTTTAATCATTAAAATGATTTTATAACAAAGAAACAAAGGAAGCTGATCTTTCTTTTCTTCTCCTCCTTCTCGCGAGCAGTCTCAGCTTTGCAGATATTGATTCCTCTTGCTTGGATGGACTTTATTTTCTATCATGGACATGAATGTTTAGTTTTGGTAAATTCTGTTTTAGCATTTTTGCCTTCATCTTTTTCCCTTTTGAATGGTCAGTGATGGAAGTTCATATTTCCCCTTTTTGCTCAAGCAATGACGGTACAGTTTGTCATGAGCTGCAATCATGACAATAGTTTGATTCAAACCATCTCAGCTTCAGCATGCGGTAACTAAGCCCAGGATTGAAAAGCACTAACAATGGGAGACTAAAACCTGCCTCTGACACTTGATAAGATTATTATTATAGAGCGCAAAAAGCTTTTGCTTTCTTTTCTGCTGCTTTGCAGACCTCATAAGGCCCCGCTCAGATTTCTGCATAGTTAATTTGTCAGTTTATAAATTACCACATTAGGTTAACACTGAATGCTTCAAAACACAAATATATGCACAGAGGGCTTGAATATTTGAAGTGTTTTAGTACTATAGGGAAATAATTTTGTTGTCAAGCTGTGGCAGATATAGAAGTGCTAGGGGATACATGACCATTTCATCAGGACGGTGTCGATGATGGCCTATGAACATCCAAGGGGGGAAATCATCTTTTATCACTATTGTGTACCATGCAGGTCCAGATGGAGGATAAAACATGCATGAGTTGCCCGCAGCTCTGAAAATAATTATACTCATTTGCCAGAAATGTAGAAAGTGCATCCAACCAAGTTACCACCCATCATAGTGACACTCCGTTTGCATACTGATGAAGTTTAAAGCCAGAGACAATGGTGCTGGTATCAATAGCAGAGGGGGCTGGGAATCACCAGTGCTATAGGATTAATAGTGCCATCATTTTATATTATGCAGCATTTCACTTATGCTGCATATCAAAAAACTCCTCGTGCTGATTCTCACCTAGCTGTTTGCAAGATTGGTTTGATTTAAGACTCCAAACATTAGAAGAGATTCTGGGGAGTGGGGAACGAAGACTATTATATCAACCCGTGCGAAGGGCTTCTCAGCAATTACGTGCAATGTGGTATGGATGTATACACAGATCTATGGGTGCGTGTGTGTATGGCAGGGGAGTCACACATGCTATGCACACCCGCAGCCTCTCTCTTCCTCTCCAGAAGACTGCACTGGAATATGAGTGAAAGATAATATGCACATGCCAGGCTCTGGTGCCACTGCAGAGTAATTGATGAATGGGTTTTTAAAGTGTAGAATGAGAATGAATACAAGTAGGACCCAGGAGAATAATTCTTTATATTGCAATCAGCACTGCTTATATGTAGTTGGTTTAATAGTAGGAATCAGCAATAAAGAATACAGACTTTGTTATTTAATCCTTACCAACTGAAAAAGAAAATGATTTTGGGATACTTCTTCCACGATTAGCTATATTATTTTAAAATTGAATTATTTTGGGGCATTATTCAGTTTTAAATGACCATCAAGTAAAATAACCAATCTATGGTTATCAATGCTATCATAAAGTGAGATGATTTCTGCAATTTCTTTAAATAATTAATTCAAGTTATATATATATCTATAGACACTATGATGTATGCATAATATGCATATATGTCATTTTGGCTATTCCAGTACTCCTTGCATTCCTTAAAATATTCATGGTAAAGTACTGTATCAATATGCTTTCGCATATGTGCTTGTTATCACATTGCTAGTTAAAGTATGCCTTCAAAAATAAAATAAAATAAACCCTGAAGTAGTTATTTTATTCACTGATTTATATAGGACCTTTTCCTATTCTAATGAAAAACCTTAGGTACAGCTCCAAATACATTGGCAAATATTAAGAAAAGAATGTTAACATAGTACGTATCCAAGTGTAGGCAGAACATTTTGCTTATCTATAAAATGACTGCTCTATAGTATACTGCAAGCTAAAGGACACATCTAATAAAAATGGGTAAAGCAATTGTGTTTTATAAAAACATAGTTTAGGCTTCCAATTTTATTTTAGTTCTGGTAAAACTGGTATGTAATCACCATAATGACATAAGGACCCGAGATGATCTCTGATGTAATTCCATAGATCATTTACGTGACACCAGCAATGAATCAGGCCCATGTGTTTTATCGTTTGATAGAATCTCAACAGTTTGATACTTTATGCTTTCAAGGCTTTAAAAAATATCTTTGGAAGAAAAATGGGTGGTAGAGTGATGAAAGTGTGCTTGCTCAACACTGTAGCAGATAGATCTGGATCTAAGTATACCACTAGGCAAAATTAATTCTTGTCTTGTGTAAACAAAAAAGAGCAGAGGAACTACGGCCTTTGCAGTCTCTCTGCTTGTGGGCCCATTTCCTTTTCTTGGTGACACATTTCACTAAGTGGTAATGCAGTTTTTATAAAGTCCGGCTGTCATCAGAGGCTGCAGGACAGCATACACTAATGCTGCCATTAGTGTACACTGTCTTATTAACATGCACTGTATGCTAGTTATAGAGACGCCCCTGGCATTCAGCTGAGTAATGAATCAGAAGAAATATCTCACAGTTATTTGGCCAGCAAAAAGCAAAGATGGTCATTTGAATAAGGAAAAATCTATGCACCAAGATCAGACCTGTAGAGTAAATTCCAGGGCCAAAAAGATTCAAAAATACTTGATTGAACTAAGGATAGCATAAAGCAATTAAAACTTTCTTACGAAGAGACATTTCTACCAGAAAAGCCAAACAAGGTCACAAGATTATTTTCAGACCTAATTTGACAACATAATCCAACATCTAAATGGAAAAAACCCCAAACCCTGCAGCAAAAAAAAAAAAAAAATTAAATCACCTAAAACATAAAACATGACTTTACACAGTATTTCTGCAGCCATAATAAGGGAGGTACTCGGATGAGTAACCAAGCATCAGGGCAAGGCAGAGGTGGTTGAAGCCAGGTTTCATAAGGGGACCTTTGGAAGCATAGGGGGTGCACAAGTCTCATCGCTGCTAGTTTCCTTCTTGCCTCAGGAGCCTGGCTGCCAGGGGACCTTGCCAGTCGTCAGCTTGTTCCTAACCTCCTTTACTTGACAAAAGCCATTGCGGAGTTGGCAAAAGGGCAAGCTCAGCTACCGTCTGACCGGCCGGGGTATGTCCCCATGGGATGCAGTACCTACAAGGGGCTCTGAAATGCACTGGTGGGACCAGCTACTGCATCATGCACTGAGCCAAATGAAGCAGAAGTCTGTAGATGCCTTGATTCTGGCCAGTTGCTGAACAATACCTGCCACCACCTGTAGAGCGAACCTCAGAAAAATTCCCAAGTGTCAGAAGGGATCAGTTAAATACTGCATCATGAAATTACTGGATGTGGCAAAGACAACTGGAGATGGTTAAATAGGACTTTCCCTGTCTCTGCAAGCTGTAACCACGAACAAGGGGGCAGAGCATCAGAAAGCAGCTTTATTTCTGGCAATCAGTCATTCTCAGACTCTTGATGCTCTTAATAGTTTTCAGTTAACTCATGCAGAGAGGGCTAACTATGAAACCGTCATACATAACTTTGAGAAATCCTGCCTTCTGTATAAATGTACTGACTTTCATAAGACTCTTCAGCATACGGTTTATATGTTTTTAAATAGAGACAAGAGGAAGAAAGGGAGAAAACAGAAGTCATCTGAATGATCAAACCCTGAGGGGGCAATCTTGCTGTCGGGTTGAAGGGGTTAACAGCGCACCTGGTTAGGGATGAGGTCCTTATGTCAGACGCTCTGGGGAACAACCAGAGGACCCAGAAATAACTTTTGACAAGACAATCAGACTTTGTCAGGCAAATGTAGTCGGCTGCTTCCGCCTGAAGCTGAGGGAAAGCAGAGAGTGCTGTACACTGTGAGCGCTGGGGGATCCAAAACATCATGAAACTAGACAAGTGGCAGAAAGAGTCACCAGGATCAAAGCTGGAATAGATAAAAACTAGCCCTGGGCTGAATACACTATGGCAAAATACACAAGTCAAGACAGTGCCCAGCATTTAAAAAAGGAGGTGTTACAATAGATTATACAGCTTCAAAAAAATTCCAAGGATTTGCATAGTACTCAACTTAGATAGAGAGGATGACAACAACACCATTAGCTCACAGAAAACCCTCTGCAAAGCATTCACCAGTATCATGGATAGGGTGAATGGACCATTAACTTATCCTAGACATAGAGAAATGCTGGCTGGGAGGAGATGTCTAGTCCAGCCTTCTGCTCAGAGCGGGACTTTCACCAGCACCAGATCAGGTCTGCCATGGCTTTGTCTGCTCCAGTCTTGAAAACCTGCAAGGGTGGAGATTCACCAGTATCTTTCAGTAACCTGCTCCAGGGCTGCACTGCCTGCCTTGTCAAGCTGATCTCAGATGGATCATTCAGTAATAACAGGATGGGAACACGTGTCCACAGTGCTAGAAACTGTGATGTGAGTGTGGCAAGGAAAGCACAGACACCAAAGGTGACTAATAGAACTGAAAACTTATAGAGTAGTCTCTTTTTTTGAACGAGGATTTTTTGGTCAAGGATATCAAAGAGGCATGAAGGCAAACTTAAGAAGTGTTTTGCAACACTGAGATAATTACTGATGTCCCATTCTGAGCTAAAGTCTGTCTTCTTCACAGGTGCTTCCAAAGAGCACACTGGTACTGTGCTCATACCTCTGTCAGGTCATATCTGGAGAGTTTTAACGTATATGCCATAGATATCAGTAAAAACTGGAAGTCAGTACACTTACATAGGCAAGGATGCTTAGTCCTTACATGTAAAAGGTTTCAGAACTTTATTTCTGAGAGGCCAATGTCAGTGGAGAGTGATCGTATAACATTCATCATGATGACCAAAATGAGCTTCACAAATGTTATCCAAGACTAAAGGGATTTCATTTTCTCTGAATATTTATGATTCGCTGTTTGAATGCAATACTGGGAGAGATCTGGCTATTGCAAAAGCACTTGGTAGAGCATTTGACAATAGCAGTAGAACAAAATCCAGGAAAAGATTTCATATATGTATCAATCAGCATAAAAAAATATCTCAAATGAAATATGGATACTGACTGCCAGAGATACAGCTGGAAATGAGACCAGACTGGTGGTGGGACATGAAAAGTGGAGTCGCTGTAGATGTGTTTATGTCTCTTGGAAAAAGCTAAATAGCATAGGCATGTCACAGATGATTGTTTCCACCATAAAAGGGAATATAACTAAAGATGTGATCATGCATATCACAGTTATTATTACTAGACATAGAAACCTTGACATTGTAATGTCTGACAAAGGCTGCTGAAAAAAGGAAAGGAAAGGAAAGGAAAGGAAAGGAAAGGAAAGGAAAGGAAAGGAAAGGAAAGGAAAGGAAAGGAAAGGAAAGGAAAGGAAAGGAAAGGAAAGGAAAGGAAAGGAAAGGAAAGGAAAGGAAAGGAAAGGAAAGGAAAGGAAAGGAAAGGAAAGGAAAGGAAAGGAAAGGAAAGGAAAGGAAAGGAAAGGAAAGGAAAGGAAAGGAAAGGAAAGGAAAGGAAAGGAAAGGAAAGGAAAGGAAAGGAAAGGAAAGGAAAGGAAAGGAAAGGAAAGGAAAGGAAAGGAAAGGAAAGGAAAGGAAAGGAAAGGAAAGGAAAGGAAAGGAAAGGAAAGGAAAGGAAAGGAGAAAAGAAAAGAGAGAAGAGAAGAGAAGAGAAGAGAAGAGAAGAGAAGAGAAGAGAAGAGAAGAGAAGAGAAGAGAAGAAAAGAGAAAAGAGAAAAGAGAAGAGAAGAGAAGAGAAGAGAAGAGAAGAGAAGAGAAGAAGAAGAAAAGAAAAGAAAAGAAAAGAAAAGAAAAGAAAAGAAAAGAAAAGAAAAGAAAAGAAAAGAAAAGAAAAGAAAAGAAAAGAAAAGAAAAGAAAAGAAAAGAAAAGAAAGGAAAAGAAAAGAAAAGAAAGGAAAAGAAAGGAAAAGAAAGGAAAAGAAAGGAAAAGAAAGGAAAAGAAAGGAAAAGAAAAGAAAAGAAAAGAAAAGAAAAGAAAAGAAAAGAAAAGAAAAGAAAAGAAAAGAAAAGAAAAGAAAAGAAAAGAAAAGAAAAGAAAAGAAAAGAAAAGAAAAGAAAAGAAAAGAAAAGAAAAGAAAAGAAAAGAAAAAGAAAAGAAAAGAAAAGAGAAAAGAAAAGAAAAGAAAAGAAAAGAAAAGAAAAGAAAAGAAAAGAAAAGAAAAGAAAAGAAAAGAAAAGAAAAGAAAAGAAAAGAAAAGAAAAGAAAAGAACGATGATTTGGGATCCAAGAAACTATGTGCATTTGAGAAAAACAATAGTATTTGAAACTCTGGCTGCAAACAGTATCAGGGCCAGAAAAGGAAGAGCTGCTGTTGTGTGAGGGTGTCTCCTAAAGTGGACACAAACTACTGACTGTAGCTGAGCCATTCTCCCAATCCCAGAAGCCACATAGAGATGGGATATAGAATTAAATGTTTTGTCAAGGAAAGGTGTCACACAAGCTTCAACCATTCTTGCTCAAGACAGCTGACAACAGGAGAATGGTTTGGACATGAGCGGAGGGTTACCACTATGCGGTGGTTAGCATCTCTAGTTATTTTAGTTAATAGGGTTAATAGTAGTTAAGTGGGTTATAAGAATTTGAAATGTTGTATCAGAATGATTGTTAACTGTTATTGATTATGTGTTTAAGTGGAAGGGGTAAGTGTGGGGACTTGAATCTTGAAAGGCTCCAATAGCACCTGGCTGAGACAGGGGATGGAGACATTTGTGTTGCACAGATTTGACAAGCTAGGGCTGAGACAGTGAGCGGGCAAGCTTAGTCAGGCTCTCGATCCTGAGCAATTAATGAATAATGCAGCCATCTAAATACTGCATAGATAAAAGCTGAGTTTCCTAGCAGATCTGGTACTTCCGACTAAGGGATAACATGGCTAATATCTCCCCAGAGGTTAAAATCGGCAACAAGGACTGGTGTCAGTCAGTGTATCTAAAGAGCCCTGGTGATACCAAGTCCCACATCTCTATCCAAAAGCATATGCTAGCTCTGGTTCTCAAAACTAATCAAAGAGATCATGTTTTTGTAATGACCCATTTCTTCCCACTCAGAAATAAGAGTGAAACCCTGGGAATGTGACACCTAAATATAATTTAATTGGAGAAACAAACAAACAGAAAAGACTCAATGAAATATATGTCTTATATCATAAAATCATAAAAGAAAGCATACATCAGTGAAGAGCAGAGTGTCGGCTTGCTTTTGGAGGAGTAAAATATTATAACCTCCCAGTCTAAAGAAAACATACATGAGTTACAATATAATTTAAAATTATTACTAAATGTGGTAAAATATATACCAGTGTTGCAAGTTACTCATTGCTAGAATTGATGAGAAAAGTGTTGAGAGATGAAGGTGACTATAAAGAGGGAGGTGTCTTTAGGTGTGATTGCAGGAATGGGGTTCCTTTTGTCTTTATCCCTCAGTAATAGTGGGGTGGGTGGGTGTTGTAATAATGAGGATATGAGGTATCAGTGTATTTCAGTTTTCATGATTCCAATTCTGGGCAAATAAATCAATACATAATTGATAAGCCAAAATGTCCAGACCATTGGTTTTTTAGACATACATTTTTCCATATGCATGCAATGAATGATAAACCAAAGAAATCAGAAGCCATTTGGCAGAAAATTCTCACAAGACACTACAAAGTAGACTATGTCTAGACCTTAATCCAGATTTTGTGCACAGTTCTGTGCATGCAGATGAACTGCTCACTTGAAAAATGTTCATCCAAATAGGGCACATAGTGAGAAAATGAGACCCAAATTTTAAAGCAATGCATCCAAGCCTATGTCAGCCCAATTTACTTCAAGGAGTCTCCAAACAAGTCCACACACATAAAAAAAAAAGTCCACCTGTGCAAACCTCATTTGTCTCAACAACTTGATCATTCATTTCAACCACTTACAAACAGTTTTCAAACAGCATTCAAAATCCCCTACACACTCAACAGCCAGACAAATGGGGCCCCATTTGAAAGCTGGAAGAGCATGAGGAGAAGGGATATGCCACCCCCACCACTGGTCCCATCAGTGACCACGGGTGCATGCCTGGGGAGCCATGTCTTCCAGTGACCCTGGTGTGGCTGAATGAC
This sequence comes from Aptenodytes patagonicus, assembly GCF_965638725.1. NCBI lineage: Eukaryota > Metazoa > Chordata > Aves > Sphenisciformes > Spheniscidae > Aptenodytes > Aptenodytes patagonicus. Next base: position 23,260,403 of record NC_134982.1, read on the forward strand.
CAGGGAGTAATTTCAACAGATGCAAATCAATATCGCTGCCAGGCATCAATATATCTTGTAGCAATCCTTTCCCCGGATGAGACATAAATAATTGTGGCTGTTTCTACACTGACAGATCAGCCCACACTCAGATACTGGGAAGTGTCTTAACAAACCTTCTGTCCACACCTTTAGGTTCCTGGTTTAATTTCACAACTTGAGCTTTAGTTGTCTGGGTGCAAGGAGCAAGTGGTCAAGAGCAGACACCCTGGCAGTCCACATTGTGCCAGAAGGGTGCAAAAGGTAGCCGGGACTCAAGTCTTGCACAGAAGAAACTCCTAAACATGCAAAGCTCATGTGAACACCTACTCCAGAAGACAGATCATTCACTTGCTCCACCAGTCCCCCTTCACCTTGCTACCTTGCCCAGCTTTAGAGATGAATCAGAATTCCAGATCAAACCAAAGCGCTCTTTGTTCTGCCTACCTCTAGCTTCACCTCTACTGAGAAGTGTTTTCTTCACAGCAACCTACTTAAAGCAGAACCTAAAAATGCAAAAGGATGCATCAAAACTTTGACAGCAAACAGCAGCTCCTCATGCAGTCTCAGTGCACTGGCATGTGAGAAGGAGCCGGGAAACCTTCCTTCCTGGGGAGCCTGCCGAGGCATATATGCTTGCAGTATCTCTGAGCTGTAATAGGAGAAACATATAATAAGAAGTCAGGTGGAAGGATTCCTTCATGTTGATTTAGTCCAAAGGTCTTCTGAATTAATTGTTTGAAGCAGTTAGGAAAGCTGATTGAGTATAATAGTTGGAGAGTCACTTTCATTTGTCCTGGTGGAGACTGTTGATTAGGTTTTAGTATAGCACTGCACATGTCAACAATCTACAACATTTCTCTTAGCATTAGACATGTCTCTTGCTACGTGGTTGGGCTTAACATGGAAAGAGCCATATGGTCTGGACACAAATTTAGCATGTCTGAAAACAAAAAAAAAAACCACTCAGGAGCTATACACCATATCTACATAGACATACCCGGCATCTCTGCTGTGAAACAAAAACTTAAAAGTCACCCTAGCAATAAGGTATTTCTGACAAAAACATCTTCAAAAAGCAAAGGATCTCTGGGCCTTGGAAACTCCACTCTCATAGCTCTACTACCCCCTCAAAATCCTCACCTTGTCCTGGCCAGCAGTCTATAAAAAATTTGGGGAAGAGAAAAAAATATACATAGTTACTTATTTCTGAGTAGACAGTAAAAAGAACCCTGTGGAACTGAGAAATCTTTGTGATCTGGAGTATTATGGAAAAGCAGACAAAACTGCAATTCTGTTTTTTTCTAGGTGCTCAGCAGAAACAAGTTGGAGCAAAGTAAAGCCTCTAGTAGTTGCCTTGCATGGAGTGAAGCAGCAAGGCAGCACAGAGTCGCAGGGGGACAAGGCTGCAGGAAGGACCATTATTCACATCAGGTGTGATTATGTTATACTGTGTTGTTGAGACCACGTTGAAAGGATTGCTTCTCTATTGTTTTCCTGCCCCCTGTTTTTATGAGGTCAAGCTGTTAGGAGCCCCTTGGTTTACATTTAGCTAAAGAAATATGAATTTTAAACTGCTTAACTGTGCCCAGGACTGTCCTCTCAGATTGCTGAGCTCAGTGTTTTGTTATAGTGTTTTGCTTTTCTTTCTTTCCTTTTTTTTTCCTTTTGTTTTAATATACTTCTGGCATATAGACAGTTTGTATAAAAATGCTGTAATGTCACACATTCCTAGTCTTGTACTATTTGCTTTTCATACTGTGGCTGGTAGATCAGTATGCATTTGATCTGTGGTATTTCTGTTTAATGTTTTTGGTCTTTTAGTTGCAAATTGAGATCTTCCTGGGTTTTGTTTCCCTCAAAATAAAAGAATAAAAAGATTGATAGGCCCATCCTTTCCCTCACCTGGGGCCATCCTGTGCCAGTGCACTGGAGAGCATTTGTGGCTCCAGCAGCAGGTCCTGTTTCCTCCAGGGTGATGGTGTACCCTGGCAGGGACACCCTGGGTGCTGTGTCCTGCTGACAGGCCCCCTAGCCCGCTGGCCACCCTGCCCAGCTGCCCTGGATCTTATACTCATTTGATCCCTGTTTAACTCCTTGGTAGGCATGGCTGTCTCTTATTTTTTCAAGTCATACCACCTTTTCAAATCACAAATCAAAAGAATCATGAAAAGGTCCATCAAAAGGACCATCAGACAGCACAGAATTGGGCGCCCTATAGCTTTGGGGGTTCTTTTTAATCTGGGCAGTTGTTGCCTGTTGTGTGTAGTGCTGTACGGTTGTAAGAATGAATCCTTGCCTGGAGGAGTTTACAGTCTAAACATGGAGACCAGATAAAGGTGTAAGGGGAAAAAGAGATCGGAGGTGTTGCCCAAAGTGACATGTTTTGATAGTGGCTGATCTACGATAAGAGCCCAGATTTCCTGCTGCTCAGTCTCACTAAGTCTTTTGTATTCATACAGCACTGCTTAAGTCAGACCCAGGGAGCTACTGAGGAGACCTCCCCCTCATGCTGGTTAGACTCTGCATCATGTTTGTTCCTAGTGTGATTGCAGTTCAAGTACAACAGAGCAGCTAGGAACTCGGCTGGTTGTTTCATGGATGGTGTTTTATTTGTCATAAGGTTTTGTTTGCATCATGCCTTTTTTCCGTTTCTAGCTGTGGCAGTCTTAGTCCAGACAGGCTTAGAGCTGACCTCAGATGCTGAGCCCACTTGTTCTTAGATCTGCATAAGCACAGAATGGAAAGGCACTCCTCATACCCATCGAAGCCAAGCATATAACCAGATACAGATTGTGGATGAGGACAGGCAGGTAAGGGAATATGAAGGAACCACTACCGAGGGCAGACCAAACCCTGATCTGGACTAGAGAGACCAGGGGACTATGGAGCATCACGGCCCCAGCTGCCTCACAGGAGATGGGTATGCACGGAGCCAAGGGCAGCATCAGTGGGAAGGTTTCATCTCCGGGCTCTCCCCCATACCTTTACACCTGGCTGGCTGGCATGGCTCTTCACAGACATTCACAGTGTGACCTTTAGTAAGTATGAGTCATGGCAAAGGAGAGGAGGGATGTGAGACTCCAAGGAGAAAAATGGATATTTAAGGGGAGTTTCTTCCCAGCAGCACCAGAGGCAGAATGACAGGAAATGCTTGGCTGTTTTCTTTAAAATAAAAAGAGAGATGATTGCAGCAGGCAGGTCTGGCAGAGACAAGGTCAACACCACTGCCTTTGTAGAGGGGACAGGGAAAGAGAGGAAGGTCTGATATGATGGAGAAAGGTCAGGCAGTGGATGCACACGAAGTGTCCCTGCAAGGTATTACCTTGATTGTACAATACGTGCCAGCATAAACCTCAGTGGCATCTCTGCTGTCTGCACTGAGGCTGGGATTTCAGCGGGACCTAAACAAACTGGATTTTTGAGGGGTGTTTTTTTTGGGGTTTAAATCACAGCTTATGGGCAGAGGACCGTAGATGACTGGAGATCAACAACTGCAATGAAATCTTTAGATTGCCATTTTGGAGTTATGTCCATTAGTAGGCCAGAGCAATTAAACCAATTTTAAAGAATGACAAGTCTGTCGAGGTATATATTATTTACATTTGCAGACACAGTATATGAGGTTGGATTGAATATAATAATTTTCTCTCAACAGTATACATAGATACACACTTCCTATATTCGTTTGTGAAGATGTCTTTGAAATGTATTCATTGAAGCTAATTATAGAGGTCTAACACTTCTCTTCATTTAATGCTATAAAATTAATGGCCCTTCATTTTTACCTCCAATGCAAATGATCATGTCATCTCCAACTGCATGCAGCTCTTTTTCTCATAAGCTGAACATGATTAGTTTTCCTTAAGCAGAATTAGAGCATGTGATTCTCTGAGGTTAGGCAAGAGCAATGTATCCTGGTGCTATTTGTTAGCTTTTGTTATAATGTAGCATTCCTAACAAACAGGATTTTAGAAATGCACACTGCAAAAATGTTAGACAAGTGAGCTCTAGAAGCTGTGGCCTTCGGAGACCACAGACAAAAACAACAATGGCAACTCATAAATCTCCAGCATCTTCATATGAGATTAGCCAGACATTACAACAAACACTTGCAAGAAAAGAGGGATACAGCTACTTCTGAAAGAATATGCCCTGTGGTTTGAAAATACTTCCATAGAGCTCCATCCAGCTCCAACTGAAATGAATGGCTTGAATGATTTTAATGGGAGCCAGATAAAGCCTGTAACAGTCGTCTTTTTTTTTTAACTAGTATTCTATATTTGCCTAAGAGAGAATTTCTCAGAAACCAGACAGGCATCACCTAATTTTGTAGAAGTTAGACATCTAAGCTCAAAGCACAAAGATGTGCATGCTCACAGCATATATTCATTTTCCTCCATTTTGGTTGTCAGTCAACTGCTTGTGCACGAGAGTGACAGAACAGACATCTACCATTCAAGACTGAAAACCAGATATAATTTTTAACGTGTTTCTAGCTGTCAGATCTTCTGATTGCAAACATGGCAGACAAATGCTGCAGTCATAAAAAATAATTTGTGATTGAATGATTTTAAGATATATCCTCTGTAGGAGTGAACTCAGAGTAACTATCTGCCTCCTTTAGTTAGAAGGGATATTGATGGAAGGGGTGTTGTTCCAAAGGGACCCAAAGTGAGGAAAGGTAGAGTTAAAATAATAAAAAGGATATATTCTAATCTTAAAAAATATTATTTTGTTGTTGTTTTCATGCTCATTATTCTATCATGGACCTTTTACTAGACAATGGCTACGATAACCTGGGAAAGGCAGCATGCAAGCAAGGAGGAGCTTGTCCCACAGCCTGGAGCTGCACCCAGGTCCAGCCAAGAACGTGAGTCTCAGGTGAGCAGGAGAGGACCTGGTGTTAGTGCAGTGGTGGGGGTGGTCAGGGCGTTTGGCTGGCAGGGGAGAACTGGGACACCATCTCCAGCTCTCTGGAACAGGAATAAAATGTAAGTTAGTCTTTCACTGAGATTTCACCAAACAACTTCTGACCATCTCAATAGGAGTATAAAAATGTGAGCAAAATACCCTGGGGAAGTATCCCAACTTTTCTGCCATGCTGTGGCTAAATAGATTTAATAGCTACTGTCAACAGTGTTTTCACTGAGTTAAAAATACAATGAGGCAAACCAGGACTGCAAAATAATTTGTGATCAACTGGGTGTGTGCCAGCTGCCCTAGCAAGGTTTGTATTCAACTGCCATCCTCAGAAATTCACTGTACCTTCCTAATGCAGAGTGAAAGCAAAGGTCTTTGGTTGTGCTCAGTGAAAGAGTCTGAGCAATGAAAGAGTCTGAGCAATTATGGGAGAAATACAAGCGCAGCAAGTTCCCACAAACAAGTGTTTTGTATAAGCAATGACAATCACAAAGCTTATTCTCTCCTTATTGTCCTGGTTTCGTCAGGGATAGAGTTAATTTCCTTCCTAGTAGCTGGTACAGTGTTTTGGATTTAGGATGAGAACATTGTTGATAACACACCGATGTTTCAGTTGTTGCTGAGCAGTGCTTACACTAGTCAAGGACTTTTCAGCTTCCCATGCTCTACCGACTGAGAAGGCTGGAGGTGCACAAGAAGCTGGGAGGGGGCACAGCCAAACTTGCCAAAGGGACATTCCATACCATGTGGCATCATGCTCAGCATATAAAGCTGGGGGAAGAAGAAGGAAGGGGGGGACGTTCGGAGTGATGGCGTTTGTCTTCCCAAGTAACCGTTAGCGTGATGGAGCCCTGCTTTCCTGGAGATGGCTGAACACCTGCCTGCCGATGGGAAGGAGTGAATGAATTCCTTGTTTTGTTTAGCTTGTGTATGCGGCTTTTGCTTTCCCTATTAAACTGTCTTTATCTCAACCCATGAGTTTTCTCACTTTTACCCTTCCGATTCTCTCCCCCATCCCACTTGGGGGGAGTGAGCAAGCAGCTGTGTGGTGCTTAGTTGCCGGCTGAGGTTAAACCACGACACTTATTCAAGCAAGACAGGGGAACTTGAGAGCACCCATTTAAAACATAATAAAATTAGAGAAACAACAAAACTTCTAAATTGTGCCTTGAAGGTATCACCTAACAATTTTTGGCTTCTTTATCAAGCCGGGATGTGGAAAACAAGTAGTTTGGGAACAAGGTACGCCCATTTGCTAGTGATGGAGCAGTGGTTTGTGTCTGAAGCATTATGCAAGGGAAGCTGATTTTCTGTGCTTATTCCCTAGCATACCTGAAGTGTCCTGTTGCTGTCGAGACCAGCTCTGAGCCGGGCACTGGTGACTGTCCACACACCTGATGCATTTAAAATTCTGAGGAAAAGCTCCCATCATGGCTCCGTAGATAGGTATATTTCTTGTGGAGGGTAGGCATCTGGCTGGAAGTGCCAGGCAGCTGCACATCAATGAGTGCAGAGGACATCCTCCGTGAGTAAAAAGGAGATTTTAAATTTCAGCCCTCCACGTTACCTCTGTGGCACGGTCCACAGGCAATCAAATTCACTTTGTTTATTTCCTTATCTTCAGGAAGAGATGCTACAACTTCCACTTGCACCCAGTCATTTCAGACACTGCTGCAGTGCCCATGTCTGAGATTTCTGGTGAATGTGCAGGGAATATTCCTGCCACTTCAAAATAAGTGTTGGTGCTCACAGTGTGTTCCATGGAAAGCTGGACATGAGGTCTAAGATCTCGTCCCCAGGACAGTTGCAATTTTGGCAGTTCCAGTGGTCAAAGTACACCACCTATACTGTGCCCCTGTGTGAACAAACTACAATTCTTCTCCTAATAGGTCAACTCCTGTCTTAAACATTGCCAACTATTTGTGTCTTATCCCCAGTAATGTTTTGTTGATGGTTACTTAAAAGAACATCTGTAGCAGCTGATGACTTTTCCCAATTGTTTGAATCGTTGCTGAGACGGCTTCACTGATGACCCTTTCTTTAAACGTTCAAAACTCAAAGTTTTAGAGTCACTCATTTTTCAGCTCCACAAGCAGTAGGCAATGGGAAGTGTTTTGCTCTAAATCTCTACGCCATGTTCCCTGAGTAGTTTTTAATTGCCTTTTTGAGAAAATTAAAGGTACATTGTCAAGCATCAACATCAACTTTTGCGTTCCTGGCTCTATACAAGTCGTCTTTGCCACAAATCCTTTACCTGCTTTCTCAGTTCTCTCAGGAACATTGCAGTCTCTCATGCATTAGATCCAGACTTCTAGAAATTGAGTTAGGTCATTCTAACTAGCTCTTGTTTGGATAAAGGACACAATTCTCCCCTTGTCTTTTCCTTTCTGCTTCTTACATGTGTTTTGAAATACATATATACATGTATATATATATGGCAATTCTGCTAGCAATTATTATGCTCCTACAGCATCAATTTGATACAGTAAATACCATACAGGGAGAAACAGAAGTCAGTTCTCAATGATTTATGATAGGAGTGAAAAAGCCTACTAAATCAGAAGTCCACCAGGGCTGAGAGGTAATCCAAGGCTAGATACCTGCTTTGCATGTGGCTTTAATTATTATAAAGAAACAAACCTTTGAATCTCAGCACCTCTGTACTTTTGGGAAGATCCAGATCTGTTCGTTGTAAAGCCCTCTGCAATGCCACATCATTGGCAAGGAATATGTATTTTTCTAAGGTACTCACTGTTTGTACTAACTACCTCTGCATTTTCAGTCTGTGTGGTGTGTACTCAGAGGGCTGAGCTTCACTTTAAGTTGCAGATTTAAAGAAGAGGAAAAGCTAAAAGCTGAACCAAAACTATCGAGGCCAGCTGATTTCATATCAGCCATGTGAAGCTGAGAATTTTGCCTGGTTTTCACAGAGAATCACAGATCTGCCCGTGCTCACTTGGAAAGGCTGCAGACCATCAGTGAATTAGAGAACAACTCTGTGAAGTGTGTCCTTAGTTGCCAGCTCAAGTTAAACCATGACAGTCCTTTTTGGCACCCAACATGGATATCTAAGGGTTCGAGATAATGACAGGTTTGATTGGAATGTGCTAGATCAATTTATAGCTGTTATTGCTGTTTAGCTATTAATTGACAGGCTCCTGTGCTTGCTGTGGGGCTTGCTTGCCTTACTGTATATTAGAGCCTAGTGCTCATTAGTGGCTGCTTTTTGCTTTCGCTGCTTGCTGTACTGCTGTACTGCTTATCACCTTACTCTGCTGTGCCTGGGAATACTTTGATAACAGCAATGGCGACGCGCCTGGACTGGCAGATGGCCAGGGCATCGCTGCTGTTTCTGTGCTGCTGCACTGGACAGGCTGAACTCCAGTGTAAACTTGAGTTGAAGGGACTGTGACCTGTGGATGAGTCCATGTGGCAGCAGGATACCCCAAAGGGTCCGTGACCGTGAATAAGTCCACACCAGAGCAGGTACCTCTTGATGAGTCTGTGGCCGTGGCTATGTGTGTGCCACAGCAGGTATACCTCTGAAGGGATTGTGGCCCAAGGATAAGTCCACGCTGGAACAGGTGCACCTCAAAGCGACTGTGGCTGTGAATAAATCTATGTCACAACAAGTATACCCCTAAAGAGACTGTGGCTCATAGAGAAGACTCCACTTGGAGCAGGTACACCCCTAAGGGACTGCAGTCTGTGGATAAGTCCAAGCCAGAGCAGGGGCAAGGGGAGGAGTCCATTGCAATGTTAAACCTGATGGTCTCGTCCAAAGGGACCAAGGGTGGAGATTGTAATGGAAACACCTTTAAATTGTTGTAACCCATGATTTGAGTTGCATGTTATAGGAATTACGACAGCAGGAACCACCTGAACCAATGGAGGACAAGCCTTGTTGTAAGAAGCAGTGCAAGTGCAGCAGTGACCTGACCTGAGCTGGCTTTGGTGCCCAATGACTCCACACAACACACCACCTTTCCTGGCCTGAGTGACCACCATAAGAGGTGGAGACCAAAGTCATGCACTAAATGAACTTAATTGACATTTTGTGGACATTTATGGACATTTTACAGACATTTCACAGGGGTGGTCCATAGGCTAAGGGAATGGTATCTGTCTATTGTATCATAGGATGGGACGGGTGGTGGTGGTTAATGGGGATGTACTGGTTAGTGTGGGACCTGAGCATCATGTAAATGGCATGAAATAAGAGGTGGAGAATGTGCTGGTTTTGGCTGGGGTAGAGTTAATTTTCTTCATAGTAGCTAGCATGGGGCTATGTTTTGGATTTGTGCTGGAAAGAGTGTTGATAGTACAGGGATGTTTTCGTTATTGCTGAGCAGTGCTGACACAGAGTCAAGGCCTTTTCTGCTCCTCACCCCACCCCACCAGTGAGCAGCCTGGGGGTGCACAAGAAGTTGGGAGGGGACACAGCCGGGACAGCTGACCCCAACTGACCAAAGGGATATTCCACACCATATGGCATCATGCTCAGCATATAAAGCTGGGGGAAGAAGAAGGAAGGGGGGGACGTTTGGAGTGATGGTATTTGTCTTCCCAAGTCACCGTTATGCGTGACGGAGCCCTGTTTTCCTGGAGATGGCTGAACACCTGCCTGCCGATGGGAAGGAGTGAATGAATTCCTTGTTTTGCTTTGCTTGTGTGCATGGCTTTTGATTTATCTATTAAACTGTTTTTATCTCAACCCATGAGTTTTCTCACTTTTACCCTTCCGATTCTCTCCCCTATCCCACCTGGGGGGAGTGAGCGAGCAGCTGCGTGGTGCTTAGCTGCCAGCTGGGGTTAAACCATGACAGTGTACCAAAACTTGAGCTCAGGAGAGCAGGAGAATGGAGATGGAAATGCTGCGGCACATGTGCCATGCTCCTTGTTAGACAGGACTCAGGGGAATGTAGCAGGTGCTGTACAAGGGTGCTCATCTTAACTGGAAAGGAGATCTCACAAAAAGCATGATCCTGAGAATGACATTAACATCCTGTGTAGGATGGCTCCAGGTCTAAAGCTCAGGGTCACAGATCTGTTCAGGATGCACTGTAAGGAAAGCAGTGGGGATCATTTCTGGATCTCTTTGTAGAGCCTGGAACTGGAGAAGAGATGCTCAAATAAAAAGAAAGGGACAAAAAAAGGTGGTGGTGGAAGAACAAGGGGAAAAAAGCAATGAACCCTTTCCAGCTTAATTTAAAAATCAGCTGTGAGCTGCCATTTTGTATTAACATTAGGCAAACCCGTCCCTCTGATGCCTTTGTCCTTTATGCTCCCTCCTGAACAGTCTCTAGTAAATTGCTAAGATTTGGGTCCCAGATGATCCCATTCTTATTTCTATTCTTATTTGACTATACTGATGGTTATCTAGAAAAAGACACAGATTTTGAATCCTCTGTGACTGTCTCAGTCCTCTTGCAGCCTGTCTGCTGCTTGATTGTTGCTACACTCTCTACTAGAGACAAACAGGGATTCCCACGGGCTTACAAACATTTCAGCAGTAACAACAGTAAGGTGCTACCCTGAGTAAATCTCTGTGCAGCAGCCTGTAACGCTGCACGTTGTGCCCTTTGGAAGAGGAAAGATAGCCCCCAGAATATGGAGTGGCAATGTCATTTTTGTTATTGCTGGTGGATGCTATCTTTGGAACTGCATCCATCCAACAACATGGTTGATTATTTGACATGACACAGATAATTTTATTTTATCTTGTTCCCTAATAATTCCAGAGAAAGCTGTGATGGAGGACACTCAGTCTGTGGAGCATGTCCCTATACAGACTTGCAACTGTATTGTGAGAGGAACTCCAGCCCCGCTCTGCACCACAGTGCTGCTCTCTGGGCAGCTGTAGTGAAGCCCGGGAGACTCACACTACCACAGGACGAGCCTCGAGTCAGGGTGGTGATGGGCTTACATCTTCCCTTTCCTCCTTGAGGCTTCGGTGGAGAATTTGACGAAAGCAAGGGGGTTACAGATGAGGTTACTTTGTGTAGCTGTTTTTGCTCATCATGCATTTTGGGGGTCAACATGTTGGAATCTGTAATAAAAAAAATCCTCTGCCTACCAGCTCACATGTTCGGTGTCCCAAAGGGCTACCACCATCCACCGTCAGCAAGCTCCAGGAGGCAAAGTGGGGCAGCAGAGCCCTGTTGGGTGATGCACCAGCAGCCTTAGACAGGTTCATAAGTGAAACCCAGTGTTTGGCTCTGTGTAAGACTGACCCCTGGGAGCATCCCTTTGCTGTTTGCAGCTGTGCCTCCCAGGGGTCCTTATTGAATTTATGGGATAGTTGTGGTGATTTTAACAACAGCTTATAGAGCTATTGAGATGGGCTAGCTAAGAGTAAATGAAACAGGAATCTTTAAAACCATTTAAAAAAAAAGTCACTCTTCTCTCTGAGACAAGTTCTAGCAAAGACCTGTTTCCACTGAAAACAGGGATAATTATCTGCCACTAAATCAAAGGAGAGTTAGTTTAACAAGAAGATGTCTATGTCAGTCCATGTTCTCTTGCTGCCTGTCAGACATCCCAATGGTGCCAAGGGACCTATCTGACCCCGGGTAATATCTGATCTCTTGTAAGGTCCCTGCACAACAATGCAGATGGTAAGGCAGGAGTGGGAAGTCTCTTCTGAGCAGACCTGCCCAACTCTACTAACAGGAAAGGTTTTGAGCAAATCTTCATTCATTTACATACCGTCCAGCAGCAGTAACCATCATCTCCTTCTACAGTTATGCAGTAAACAAACTCCAAATAGGGAGTTTAAATGGAGTTAATTTCTGAGGTAAAAATTTTATTTGTAAAATCAGAATATCTCCAGTATCATTTTGGTGGTCATAAATTCCTTGGAGGGGGTGAGGCATGCCTACTGCCATTTACTACTTGCTGCTTCCCAGACTATCAAAGGTAATTGGAAAGGCAAATTGTTTTCAACATTATCTCTTGTAATGCCGGTGTTCTTTTCCTTACTTTTTTCTGAAAAAGCTGAAATGCTGACCTCAGTTCCCAGATGCCTCACAGCTACTTGAACATCTGTGCTGGCCCAATGCTGGTCAGAAGACGTGACCCTTAATCGTGAATGCTACTGAACTATCTGACTTGATCCAGGAAAATATTTAACAGAATCACTTAATTGTTTGAGCACATATGGATACATTGCATAACTAAATCTTTCCAGAAAGACTTTTTTATTAAAATAAAGGTTTGGGTTTACTGAAACTGTTCACTTGAACTCAGGACCAAAAAATACACCTTGAAAAGTGAAAAAGTCTTGCTTCTTTTCTAACTTGAAAAAATAACCATATGTTGACCATTTAAGAAAAATCATGTGCTGAGGAGATTGACATATTCTTTATATTACACTGCAAAAAAATTTAACACTACCTGTCTTGCTTTGATCAACTTTTATCTCTTCTCTCTAGAAACATTTCAGCCAATAAAAATAAGAAGGTGATACAAGAAGATGTGTTACAATGTAAAGTAAAAGAAAGGGAAGAGCCTTACAACTATTAGATTTGTGAATTTTATTTATTCATAGTGGTAAATGTTATAGTATTTCTGTATAGCATTAGTATAGTTATTAGTATTTCTGTTATAGTGTTACTGTTTCCTTGAGGACAAATTGCAGATTATTTTCCTGGGTTGAATTTTATTACTTCATGCTGCTACCCAAATAGTGGATGGCTGCCTGTTTCTTCATGTATGTTGTTTTGGGCCTGGTTACTAGTTGGGGTCTTTCTAGAAAGGCTTTTATTTTCCTTAAATAGCTGTTTTAAAAGTTTGATTATTGTTAGCACTTTTAAATGTAAGCATACCATAGTAAGCATAGAGGTATATATCTATGTAATGTGATCTATATTTTTCTCTTACCTATGGCTGTGCATACATTCATTTTACTTAACTGTTCTTCTGGTCCTGCACAGTCCCTTACCTATTCCAGGAGAAAGAGTGTTAGTCATAGCTTTCAGATGTAACTCACCAGCTAGAAAACAAAGCAACATAGAGAAGGGTTTTTTTGTCTGTATGGGGTTTTCAGGAGGGGAGGAAAGAGGGGAAGCATGTCCAACAGGCAACCCAAGCAGGGCTCGTGCTGGTTGGGGGACTTTGCAGCCTGCAGGAGAGGCATAGCAGGCATTGGACCTTCTTGCTGTGTCTGCCCAACCTCCAACTTTCCCCCAGCTTTAGATCTAACCTAAGACTGACTGTCCCTGTGGTTTGCCTTTGAGAAACATTAATTTTAAGTAACATAGGTAAAAACAGACTCTTTTTTGCCTTATAGTGTTTAGTCTCTGAATTGGTCTGTAACCTACCAGCTGCAAGTACTGCAGTCCAAAAAGTGCATGAGGTTGAAATGACAGAGGAGCGCAGAGAGAAGATAATCACGATGGTATAAAAGCAGTTTCCTATAATTTCAGGATAAAAAGTTAACTGAGCAAGTTAAAAATATCTATGTAGAAAAGAGACATCACCTTGAGATCAGTTTATGACCTCATTTGCACCATCAGCACCCCATCACTGGTGTCAGCTTTCTGGGATTTGTACCATTTCCAGGAGAGTGCACTCTTCTACCCGTGTGCTGAGCAGCTGGTCGTGAGGTCCCTTAATGGTGACAGTGGCCTGCTCCTGGCCCTGGGGTTCACAGCTGGACCACACAGGGACCAGCGTACCTCTGTGTGGATATCAGCCTTCACCACTCAGTGCTGGCTGCTTGTTGCCGTCTGGACTGATGGCTTTGCCAGATCCATCCCTCCTCAAAGTGCTCAAAGACCAGGTGCCCCACTGCTTGTGTGGTTGGTTCTGGGTGCTGGCCAACAACATAGATATCTTTACACCAGGGGCTGCAAGTTAAGCAACACATGGCTCTTTTATGAGTTCACCGATCTAGCCGCCCACATGCCAAGAGACCCACTTGTGATGTGCTTTTCTACCTCATTTTCCTTAGCGCCAACCCTATTTGTCTGCAACATCCGTTCCCCGCCATCAGGCAGACTCCCCTGATGACACCTAGCACTACTCTCCCTTGTCCAGTGAGCTGTTCACCCAGGATTTCTTTCAAACCTCCTTACACAGTATTGCTTGAAAAGGTGACACTGACATCACCAGAGATAGGTTTCCACTGCAAAATTCTGACATCCAAATGTGTTTAAAATTTATTCTTTCTCTATTGCTGTCTTGGTGACTAAGTTGTGACTGAAACAATAATTGACAGGTTTTGGCAAGTGCAGCTTTTAAGTAACTGTTGAGGACACTGATGCCCAGAATAACTATATAAAACAGTAAATACAAAATAGTTTAAAGAGGAATCAAATGAGTCACACTTATCTTTTATATGAAGAGATAAAAAATGTCCATTTTTGCAGACTTTTTCCATCTTTCAGAGAGGGAACATGCAGATCCTTGCATGTCATATCTGCCATCAGTTAGGGAAATCAGCTGTCTTCAGTGGGGATATGTGGGTATAACTGAGGGCAGTATTTAGGCCTGTATCTCCAATCTCACTGAAAAATGTGTTAATTTAAAAATAAAACAAGGCTCTGGGAATTTTTCAGGATCCTATTAATTAATTTCAAAAGTTCCATTAGTTTGATGGAAGAAAGGCCATACACTATAATCATCTGCCAGCTGGTGACTCATGATTTTGAAGCAGATTTAGGGACACAGTCTCAGCCTCTGGCTCCTTTGCTTTACTGAGCAACCAGAGAGTCTAAAGAGGCCTCCAAAGACCCTCACACATATTGGCCTGCATGTTCTCCACCAATTCCCCACTCCTGTCCTCACCTTTCAAGGGAAAGGGCACACCAGGTCTCCCTAGTGGGTATTCCAACACTAGGTCAGCATGGTAAAACACATAATTTAGGAAAATCCATAGTCTGCTGTAAACTATGTCACGCTGCTTTGCCCCAGGAAAGGTCAATCATGGGGAAAGAGGACAAGGACCTCTTCTGTGTCTGCTCAGCTGCCGAGAGCACCACCTTCATTTGGCTGAGGACCCAATCCCACAAGGATTTCTTCCAAAGTGGGACATCCCACAAGGATTTCTTCCAAAGTGGGACTCTGAGAATAGCATCACTGGCTGCCAGGTTTGTCACATCCCGCTGGCTCCCAGATGTGATTTCCTCGGTGTACAAATAAAACCCTGTCTTCCCTCAGTCCTGGTCTTGAAGGCTTAAGTGAATTTGACAGCCAGTTTGGGCTCTTTTTTCTTTGCTCTGTTAATGACATGTGAAAGTGGAAATGCAAAAGTTTCCACAGAAATGCTGTCTTACGTATTTTACTTTTCTCCTTCATTTAGAGACATAGCCAAACATGGGAGTTTACTGAGAAGCTGACTGTACACCGGGAGTCACCAACACCAGGGACCAGGACTTCGTAGATGCATGAACAAGGGAGGACAGAGCTGTGGCCGATGCTCCTCCTGATCCTACTCACAGAATCATAGAATCATAGAATCATTAAGATTGGAAAAGACCTCTAAGATCATCGACTCCAACCGTCAACCCAGCACCACCATGCCCACTAAACCATGTCCCTAAGCGCCTCATCTACTCGTCTTTTAAATACCTCCAGGGATGGGGACTCAACCACTTCCCTGGGCAGCCTCTTCCAATGTTTAACCACTCTTTCAGTAAAGACATTTTTCCTCACGTCCAATCTAAACCTCCCCTGGCGCAACTTGAGGCCATTTCCTCTCGTCCTATCACTAGTTACTTGGGAGAAGAAACCGACACCCACCTCGCTACAACCTCCTTTCAGGTAGTTGTAGAGAGCGATGAGGTCTCCCCTCAGCCTCCTTTTCTCCAGGCTAAACAACCCCAAGTCCCTCAGCTGCTCCTCAGAGGACTTCTGCTCTAGACCCTTCACCACCTTCGTTGCCCTTCTCTGGACATGCTCCAGCACCTCGATGTCCTTCTTGTAGTGAGGGGCCCAAAACTGAACACAGTATTGGAGGTGCGGCCTCACCAGTGCCGAGTACAGGGGCACGATCACTTCCCCACTCCTGCTGGCCACACTATTTCTGATACAGGCCAGGATGCCATTGGCCTTCTTGGCCGCCTGGGCACACTGCCAGCTCATGTTCAGCCGGCTGTCAACCAGCACCCCCAGGTCCTTTTCTGACAGGCAGCTTTCCAGCCACTCTTCCCCAAGCCTGTAGCGCTGCATGGGGTTGTTGTGGCCGAAGTGCAGGACCCAGCACTTGTCCTTGTTGAATCTCATACAGTTGGCCTCGGCCCATCGACCCAGCCTGTCCAGGTCCCTCTGCAGAGCCTTCCTACCCTCGAGCAGATCAACACTCCCGCCCAACTTGGTGTCATCTGCAAACTTACTGAGGGTGCACTCAATCCCCTCATCCAGATCATCAATAAAGATATTAAACAAGACCGGCCCCAGTACTGAGCCCTGGGGAACACCGCTCGTGACCGGCCGCCAACTGGATGTAACTCCATTCACCACAACTCTCTGGGCCCGGCCGTCCAGCCAGTTTTTGACCCAGCGCAGAGTACACCTGTCTAAGCCGTGAGCCGCCAGCTTCTCTAGGAGAATGCTGTGGGAGACGGTGTCAAAGGCCTTCCTGAAGTCCAGGTAGACCACATCCACAGCCTTTCCCTCATCCACTAGGTGGGTCACCTGGTCATAGAAGGAGATCAGGTTGGTCAAGCAGGACCTGCCTCTCATGAATCCGTGCTGGCTGGGCCGGATCCCCTGGTTGTCCTGCACATGCCTTGTGAGCGCCCTCAAGATGAACTGTTCCATAATCTTCCCCGGCACCGAGGTCAGGCTGACAGGCCTGTAGTTCCCCGGATCCTCCTTCCGGCCCTTCTTGTAGATGGGCGTCACATTGGCAAGCCTCCAGTCATCCGGGACCTCCCCCATTAACCAGGACTGCTGATAAATGATGGAGAGCGGCTTGGCGAGCTCCTCCGCCAGCTCCCTCAGCACTCTCGGGTGGATCCCATCTGGCCCCATAGACTTGTGAGCATCCAGGTGGCATAGCAGGTCGTTGACTGCTTCCTCTTGGATTATGGGGGGTTCATCCTGCTCGCCGTCCCTGTCTTCCAGCTCGGGGGGCTGAATACCCTGAGGATAACTGGTCTGCCTGTTAAAGACTGAAGCAAAGAAGGCATTGAGTACCTCAGCCTTTTCCTCATCCTCGGTGACAATGTCCCCCCCTGCATCCAATAAAGGATGGAGATTCTCCTTGGCTCTCTTCTTGTCATTAATATATTTGTAAAAGCTTTTTTTGTTGTCTTTAATGACAGCGGCCAGATTGCATTCTAGCTGGGCTTTTGCCTTTCTCATTTCCTCTCTGCATGACCTAACGAGATCCCTGTACTCTTCTTGAGTTGCCTGCCCCTTCTTCCACAAGTGGTAAACTCTCCTTTTTTTCCTGAGTCCCAGCAAGAGCTCCCCGTTCAGCCAGGCCGGTCGTCTTCCCCACCCGTTCTTCTTATGGCACATGGGGACAGCCTGCTCCTGCACCTTTAAGACTTCCTTCTTGAAGAACGTCCAGCCTTCCTGGACCCCTTTGCCCTTCAGGACTGTCTCCCAAGGGACTCTCTCAACCAGCGTCCTGAACAGGCCAAAGTCCACCCTCCGGAAGTCCATGGCTGTGGTTTTGCTGGCTTGCCTCCTTACTTCACCAAGAACCGAGAGTTCTATCATTTCATGGTCACTAAGCCCAAGACGGCCTCCGACCACCACATCTCCCACCAGTCCTTCTCTGTTTGTAAACAGCAGGTCGAGCGAGGCACGTCCCCTGGTAGGCTCACTTACCAGCTGTGTCAGGAAGTTGTCTTCCACACACTCCAGGAACCTCCTAGACTGTTTCCTCTCTGCTGTGTTGTATTTCCAGCAGACATCTGGGAAGTTGAAGTCCCCCACGAGAACAAGGGCTAGCGATTGTGAGACTTCTGCCAGCCACTTGTAGAATGCTTTATCCACCCCTTCATCCTGGTTGGGTGGTCTATAACAGACTCCCAGCAGGATATCTGCCTCGTTGGCCTTCCCCCTCATCCTTACTCCTGCTGAAACAAATAGCCAAACGACTGCCATGCTAGGACCAGCACTGGGAGGAGAGTGGGATAACTGGGATGGGGATCTGAGATGAAGTGACACTGATGGTAGGATATAAGACATTAAGCAGCAAAGGGTAGCAGCAGGAAAGGACAGGGTCTGCCTACAGCTGTACAGGGGGAAGGGGAGTGCTGCAGCTGTGTGGGACCTTAGAATCACAGAATCATAGAACCATAGGAAGGTTTGGGTTGGAAGGGACCTCTTCAACTAGGTCAGGTTGCTCAGAGCCCCATCCTATCTGGCCTTGAATGTTTCCAGGGGTGAGGCATCTACCACCTCTCTGAGCAACCTGTGCCAGTGTTTCACCACCCTTAGCATAGAAAATTTCTTTCTTATATCTCATCTGAATCTACCCTCTTTCAGCTTAAAACCATTACCCCTTGTCCTATTGTTACAGGCCCTGCTAAAAAGTCTGTCCTCATCTTTTTTATAAGCCCCCTTTAAGTACTGAAAGGCCACAATAATGTCTCCCTGGAGCCTTCTCTTCTCGAGGCTGAACAACCCCAACTCTCTCAGCCTATCCTCATAGGAGAAGTGTTCCATCCCTCTGATAATTTCTGTGGCCCTCTGGACTCGCTCCAACAGGTCCATGTCTTTCTTATGCTGAGGACTCCAGAGCTGGACACAGTACTCCAGGTGGGGTCTCACCAGGGCAGAGTAGAGGGGCAGAATCACCTCCCTCGACCTGCTGGCCACGCGTCTTTTGATGCAGCCCAGGATACGATTGGCCTTCTGGGCTGCGAGCGCACATTGCTGGCTCATGTCCAGCTTTTCCTCCACCAGTACCCCCAAGTCCTTCTCGGCAGGGCTGCTCTCAATCCCTTCATCCCCCAGCCTCTATTGATACCAGGGGTTGCCCCAACCCAGGTGCAGGACCTTGCCCTTGGCCTTGTTAAACCTCATAAGGGAGGTTCTCAAGCTTGTCCAGGTCCCTCTGGATGGCATCCCGTCCCTCTGGCGTGTCGACCACACCACTCAGCTTGGTGTCGTCTGCAAATTTGCTGAGGGTGCACTCGATCCCACTGTCTATGGCATTGATGAAGATGTGCAGTGGTACTGATCCTAATACGGACACCACTTGTCACCGATCTCCATCCAGACATTGAGCTGTTGACCACTACCCTCTGGATGTGACCATCCAGCCAATTCCTTATCCACCGAACAGTCCACCCATCAAATCCATACCTCTCCAATTTAGAGAGAAGGATGGTGTGGGGGACCATGTCAAAGGCCTCACAGAAGTCCAGATAGATGACACCAGTAGCTCTTCCCTTGTCCACTGAAGTAGTCACTCCATCATAGAAAGCCACTGGGTTAGTCAGGCAGGACTTGCCCTTGGTGAAGCCATGCTGGCTGTCTCAAATCACCTCCCTGTCCTCCATGTGCCTTAGCATAGCTTCCAGGAGGATCTGTTCCATGATATTCCCAGGCACAGAGGTGAGGCTGACAGGTCGGTAGTTCCCAGAGTCCTCTTTTCTACCCTTTTTAAAAATGGGTGCAATGTTTCACTTTTTCAATCACTGGGGACTGTACCTGACTGCCATGATTTTTCAAATATCATGGAGAGTGGCTTGGCAACTACATCAGTCAATTCCCTCAGGACTCTGGGATGCATGTCATCAGGTCCCATGGACTTATGTATGTTCAGGTTCCTAAGGTGGTCACGAACCTGGCCTTCTCTTACAGTGGGAGGGACTTTGCTCCCCCAGTCCTGGCCTTGAGGTCCATCCACTCGAGACGTGTGGGAAGAGGTTGCCAGTGAAGACTAAGGCAAAAATGTTGTTGAGTACCTCAGCCTTCTCCTTGTCTGTTGTTACCAGTTTGCCAGTCATGTTCATCATGGGGTGTACGCTTTCTTTGACCTGCCTTTTCTGGCTGACATACCTGTAGAAGCCCTTCTTATTATTCTTTGTGTCCCTCGCCAAGTTCAGCTCCAGCCGTGCCTTGGCCTTCATGACCCCATTCCTACACAACTGGGCAGTGTCCCTATACTCTTCCCAGGATACCTGTCCCTGCTTCCACTGCCTGTGCATTTCCTTCTTGCCCTTTAGTTTGACCAGCAGGTCTTGACTCATCCATGCCAGTGTCTTGCCTTCCTTTCCTGATTTCTTACACGTGGGGATCAAGAGCTCTTGTGGTCTATAGAAAGTGTCCTTAAAGATCTGCCAGCTCTGTTCTGCTCCCTTGTCCCTGAGGGCAGTTTCCCAGGGGGTCCTATTGACTAACTCCTTTAACAGCTGGAATTTTGCTTTCCTAAAATTCAGGGTCCTGACTTTACTCTTCGCCTGACCCATATCCCTCAGGACTGCAGACTCCACCCGTGCATGATCACTGCAGCCCAGGCTGCCTCCAGTCTTGACATCACTGATTAGCTCATTTGCGTTGGTGACCAGCAGGTCCAGTATCACATCCCCTCTGGTAAGGCTGTCTATTACCTGGCTTAAGAAGATAACCTCAATGTATTCCAGGAGTCTCCTGGATTGCCTACAGCACACCATGCTACTTTTCCAGCAGATGTCAGGGTGGTTGAAGTCCCCCAGCAGGACGAAAGCCTGTGAGCGCAATGCCTCCTGTAGCTGGAGTAAGAAGACTTCATCAATAAGCTCCCCTTGATCAGGTGGCCTATAGTAAACACCAGCCACAAGGTTCCCTTTGTTGCCTCAATCTCTAATTCTTACCCATAAGCTTTCAACCTGCTCATTGCTATTCTTCAGAAACAGCTCTTCACAATCTATCCATTTCTTGACATAGAGGGCAACCCCTCTGCCCCTCCTTTCTCACCTGTCCCTTCTGAATAGCCTGTAGCCATTGATAGCTGCTCTCCAGTCATGGGATTCATCCCACCAAGTTTCAGTAATGGCAACTAGGTCATAGCTTTCTAGCAGCATGCTGGCTTCCAATGCCTCCTGTTTGCTGCCCATGCTGTGTGCATTGGTGTAGAGGCACTTCAGCTGGGCTGTCGGCCGTGTCATCTTTTTAGAGGAACACACCTTAACTCCTTTGGGTTATTTCACTGGTGGGCTCCTATTACCTCAGGAGCCCCCGGCTCATCTCTGTAAGACTATTTTATTCTAAAATAGGGCATCTTTACCCAAGTGTCACCATTACCTAAGATATATCAGATACATCTTGGCAAATCTTTGCAATTAAGAGGTTAAGATGAGTTGTACCCTTAAAAATTAAGAACGGCTTAGATATATCTCAGCTTTCCAGAAAAAGAGGACTTCTGGCTGCCAGCCATGAACTAGCAACATTTACCTCTAGGTTCAGGAGTTTTCAAGTCACCAGCTGTGGAGTGACTACTTAGTTTAATGAGTTATACAGAGGGCACAGAGCCAGTTTAGTGACATGCCACCACCGCTCAAGAAATAAAATAAAAAAATAATAAAATAAAAATATTTTCTTCACATTTGTCTTTAAAATACCCACTTAATCAATAACAATGAACATAGTGACTACCTAAGAAATTACATTGGAGTCCATACATTTTAACGCTTGTCATCTAACTCTGAAACAATATCACCAAAGCCAATTCATCAAGTATATGGGTATACCTCATTTAGGCAGCTTGATAAGAGAATGGCCAGGACAGAAAGAGGTGCACCAATTTAACTAAGTAAGACCCATTAAATAATGAAGATACCTGCAGTACTGCCCTTCTCCTCTTGGAGACTTCAGAGGAGGTATGTCATTGCATTCCAAGATAACACTGCCCCAATAAAATCAATATGTCCTTGTCTCCTACATCAGGCACCAGTATCTAGGCACTTTAAGTTATATGTCTCCCTTGAAATCAGTCAAGGTACAAGGACACTGGATTGAAGAGAATCAGCCCCCTAAAATGGTTGTAGTTCTAGAAAACATAAGGGAAATCCCAGTGTGGAAAGAACGATTCAAAAAGATTCCATTTTACCTGTGCTGGTTTTGGCTGAGGTAGAGTTAATTTTCTTCACAGTAGCTAGTATGGGGCTACGTTTTGGATTTGTGCTGGAAACAGTGTTGATAGTACAGGGATGTTTTGGTTATTGCTGAGCAGTGCTTACACAGAGTCAAGGTCTTTTCTGCTTCTCACACCACCCCACCAGCAAGCAGGCTGGGGGTGCACAAGAAGGTGGGAGGGGGCACAGCTGGAACAGCTGACCCCAGCTGACCAAAGGGATATTCCACATCATATGACGTCATGCTCAGCAATAAACTAGGGGGAAGGTTGGCCGGGGGGGCCACTGCTTGGAGACTGGTCAGTTGGTGGTGAGCAATTGTTTTCATTTGCATCACTTGTCTTTCTTGGGTTTTATTTCTCTCTCTTTGTTATTTTCCTTTTCATCATCATTATTATTATTATTATTACATGTTATTTCAATTATTAAACTGTTCTTATCTCAGCCCATGAGTTTTCTCACTTTTTACCCTTCCAATTCTCTTCCCCCCATCCTGCTGGGGCAGGGAGTGAGCGAGCGGCTGTGTAGTGCTTAGTTGCTGGCTGGGGTTAAACCACGACATTACCTCAGTATGGACCAAGTCCATCACTTTTCCCCATCTCTGTGCTATTTCCCTGCCCAGAAATCCCTCAGAGCCACAGACTGAGCATCAGAGTTAGAAGTGATCAGCACAGAGGACAAGGGGCTGTACAAGATAATTAGTTCCAGCTGGCTCAGACCAAAGCCTCTTAAATGTATAGCTCCCCACATCTTCCTTCTTCAGCCACAATTAACAGTAATAATTAGTAGAAAACCTTACAGGCAACACCTCTTCTCAGATACTTATCGGCCATGTCCACCTGATTTGTGGTGTGGCCTGCACTGTTGCATTGGTCTGCAATGGTAGGGTGCTGGGTGCAGCCACCTGCTCTGCCATTGCGGCTGCTTGCCCAAGGCCTTCTGAATCTCCTGTCTCTTTTGGGGTACAGCCTTGCTGCTAAGCTTGGTGTGACGTATTTCCCTTGGGGTGATAAATTCATGTTGCCTACAAGGCTATGTCTCGTGATACTGCTGCTGTTTGCAAACCTTGTTTCCTGTTCTAGATGCTGGCAGAGTCATTTTGGAGAGTAGAGAGAAATACCGGGTTCTCAACGCACATGTTGAGGTTTTTAATGTCGCCTTATATACTTGCTAGTTCCCATGGACTCTCACATGAGTTTCAAAGCGTGCCGGCATTCCAGCTTTGGGTGCTCAGTGGGACAAAATGTTAGCACGTGATATCTGTGCTTCATTACTCACATCCAGGCAATGTTACATG
Source organism: Aptenodytes patagonicus (assembly GCF_965638725.1). Taxonomy (NCBI): domain Eukaryota; kingdom Metazoa; phylum Chordata; class Aves; order Sphenisciformes; family Spheniscidae; genus Aptenodytes; species Aptenodytes patagonicus. Next base: position 23,283,662 of record NC_134982.1, read on the forward strand.
CAGACTAGACTCCAGCTCCACAACCTGGTGCGGTTCATTGGAGAGCCCTGGGGGTGGGAGTCCCGTGCTCCCCAGGGTTGAAGTCACTGCAGAGCTCCCCCAAAAGCTTCCCTGTGCCCTGAATTCACCTCATCCCCTAAGCACTGCTGGGTTCTTAGGAGGATTTCTTCCCTCTGGGACAGAGCTGAGAGCTGTAAACAGAAAATATAGGGAAAGCTCCTGCTGTGTTCAGCTAAATTAGAAAATTAAAGTACAGAAGGCCAAGGAATTTCTTGATTACTTGGTTAATTCAAAGGTCTGTGCATTTGGGGATTTTCTTATCCTGAATAAATGTAGCCTATTTTTAAACACTTCTCTTTCCTTTGTGCCTTTAAGCAAGCAGCATCTATACTGTTTAGACACACAGTTGTTTAAAAAATTCTCCTGTGTTAGTGGGGACACAGGAGTTATTAAGAAAAGACAATTGTCCCTTTTACTATCATTACTAATCAGGCACGAGGAAGCTCCATCCCTCCATTGATTTACATTGTTCCCTTAGTTTCAGTATTATTAATTACACAAGTTATTGTACACCAATTTAGTGGCAGCTCTTTCTCCCTGATTCTTTGAGTTAACCCTTTCATTTGCAATTTCCCACTGGAGATCCAAAGTCAAGCCACTGACTTTGGATGCAAATAGTCACTATGGGCAGTTTCTGCAAGACAGAATGAAGTTATTAAAAGGAACTAGTGGCTTCATTTTGATCTGCTTGTGCATGTCTTCCCTGGAAAGAAATCAGAAGACACTTAAGAATGCATTTACATAATAACGTCCAACGCTAGGGTTCTGACTTGCACATATTGCACAGAAAATAAAAGGGTTAATTTAGTCCTCTAATCTATTGTTATAAGCCTAATTATTTTACATGTCTTCATTTCATTAATGAATTGCTGCTTTTTACATGCATCTCCTTCCCCATTGCTTTTGTTTAAACCTCCTGGTGGGAAGGGATAGATTAATTTTGTTGTGCCTTAATGAAACTGTATGCTACATTAGATTTAACCATTTGGCATGCACTGCCAACATCACCATTATGCATAATGAATTACTTTTTGTGAGTCCCAAACTAACACAGACCTTCGATGTTCCTCTGTAGAAATTGCAACAACACAGCTGGCAGACATGCCAAGTTCAATCATTACTTTGAACTTACATGGAAACCTAGAGCTTGACACAAGACTGCAGCTTTTGAAAATTTTTCATAAAGAAATGGGAAGTTGACTTAAAAAAATGCAAATGCTTTCAAGAGAAGAGGTGGAAAGCTCATTAAGTTTTGCTATTATCTACCATTAACTGTTTGATATGCATATGCATGTGTGTGGATGTGTATGCTGGGTCTACAGCCACACGCAGAACCCCCAACGAGGCAGCGTGTGCTTTGCACCGGGACCAGCCAATCTTCCTGCACTCTGTGCAGTTTACCTGCATGTACACGTGCAATGCAGATTAACATCTGTTTCAGCTGCTGAAGCTTTTAACATGTGAACTCATTGCCTCAGCAGCCGATCTGCTGACCCTGACAGGATTTCTCTTGCCCAGCTTGCTGCCAATGAAGTGACATAGGGAAATAATTGATTAAACATGCAAACCAAGCTCCCTTCTCCGAGGTCCGGTGTCCTGTCACCTTCTGTTTCTTTGTTTGCTGTTCATCAGAGGTGCTCAGCCTATTCATCACCAGGGCACCATATGCAGTTCTTCAAGAGTCAGACACTTTGTGGCTACTTTCACCACTCTTCCAGACACCTGGCTACACCTGAGGACATGGGGGTCCCAGATGTGACCTGCAGCAGCAGGACTCTTTCCCAGGAACATGACAGTTGAGTTATCCAAGGAGAGGAGAACTAAATGTGGTCCCATGCACCTACTCCTGCACCTTGTGCCAGAGCCAGTTAATGTCTGGCCATTGCAGCTCAACCTCCATCACACCCACATCTGTTATCTCATCCATCTGGGACATCTCACTGTCAGGAGAGTTAAAGAAGCTTGAATCAAAAGACAAAAGTGACATACCCCAGCACGTGTCTGTTAATTACTAATTAGCTGACGTGCGCTGAGGAGCCTCTACTGGTGACACCTGCCGCACTGTCTTGTCCGCCTCCACCACCACCCACCTTCAGCCTCCGTGTCCCCAGCTCTGAGCACTCAGCTCTGTCTCTTTCACATGTGTCCCCTCTGAGTTCTGGTAACCACCCTGTCCTTGCTTGACAGAACAAAGTTAACCCCGAAGCAACACTGAACCCACAGGTAGAGAGCAGCAACTCTGTGGGGACTATTTTATTAGCTGTATTCTCATTTAACTCATGACGAGATTAAAGTGCCTGTGAGAGGAGTTCACATGCCTGAGCAAGATAAGCAGCATTTGGTCCAGTGTTTCTGAAGCAGATTGAATAAAAGAATGATAATAATGCATTTATAATACAGAGATTTTCTTTTCTCCTGGTAACAGGTGATGCTTTCAGATTCACCTCAGTGACTGTTGTCCCCAACATATCTTTTTATTTTTTTTAACCTTAAAATCCTCCTAAAATTTCTGCACCTGCAGAAAACCATCTCTATTGTGACAGGGTTTAATTAGTTGGATCTAACTTTGAAGTTGACCCTGCTCTGAGCAAGGCCATGGAGGTTTCCAGAGGGTCCTTGCAGTTGCACAGCCCCTGTGACCTCCAGGGACAATATCCAGTAGATTTTCTCCAAACTTCTAACCCAAACCTATAGAGGTGGTTTCTGTGTACACATAAAGGCAGATTCTACTTCATAAAACAGCTGCAGGAAGGAGCTGCTCCTTTATCTTCTCTGTCCTAGTAGAGTGATTAGTTCTTTCCCCAAGACCCGGTTATAATTTCCACTTCTGCCTTAGAGGATTCATTTCCTTTTGAGAAGTGAACCTTACCTACAGCCTAGGCTCTTTTTGGCCAAAGGTTAAGGAGAGGAGGTTACTGTAATGAACACTTACAGGGAAGGCATGGTCTGTAATAAGAACACCTTGCATTCTTATTCCTCTTCTATCACTATTTACTTATTTTATGTAGCCAGTGCATAAAATGCATAAACAACCTTTAGAGGAGGACTGGGCATCAGGCTTCTCCCTCCCTCCCTGACTCCTACCTGTGTCACCCATTCTGCCCGTAGACCTTCATGACTGTTTACTCCCCTTATCCTGCTGGGTGTGCTGAGCCTCACCAGGGCTGCCTACTTCTCCCCATGACCTTATGTAGACAGGTTTGGCGCCTCTTCCAGCTGCTGGATGCCTAAAATGAAGAAGGTGCCTCACTTTTCCGTGTCACCAGTCTTTCTTAAACATACAACTCATATATTTAAATATGTGTCTCTAAATATATAAACACACATACATACACACATATAAGCCTATGAGTTTGTGTATATGTGTGTGTGTGTATATATATGTGTGTGTATATATATATGTGAATGTGGCCATACATAGCATTTCCGAAGTTTCTCCCTAGTAACCAATGATGGTGCCCTTCTAATTGGGGGATATTTTTCTCCTTTCTGAGCAGATGTGTGCTGGTTCAGTCTTGCAGATGCCATCCATTGCTTCTGAACATGTGTGTGGAAGACAGCCTTTTTAATCTTCTCCTGTAATCGGCTCCCAGGAGCCCAGACTCTGAATTTGTGAGAGGTACAAGTATTGTACACTGAACCAGCACAGACACAGGACTCTGAAACGCTGCCTGTATCTTGTCTGTGCCAATATAGCTGTTATAAACACTAATGTGTGTGATAAGCTGAACTAGGTTCTCAGACAAAACCTGGCACTAGGCAAAACAAAGCACAGGGAAAGCCAGTTCTGTGAACCCTTTACTCTTTACTGATCAGTGTTTAGAACTCGTCAATGAAAATTAGGAGCTATTAATCCTGCACATATTCCCTGCAATTTTTAATTACAGACATTGAAATTAATAGGTACAGTGCAAGACTGCAAGCAGGGACACTGGCTGTAAAATTAAATTTGCAGAGATACACTTTTGTTTGTTCAAATGTCCTTGAAAAATGCAAATAAAAATGCTTGGCAACACCAAGGCAAATCAAACATTTTCTTCAGCTGGCAAGGTTCTTTTCTAAGAAATCCTTCTTTGTTTGCCAATAGACAATATTAATGACAAAGGCTGGACCTGAAGGGAATTAATGCACAAAAACTGCATTAAAGTTACATTAAGGGATACATTGTAAAGTCTGATTTACTTTAGATCCATGAAAGCAAGGAAATTTATTGTCAAAGCTGAGTGTCTCGGCTGACACTCTCTATTTAACTCACACTGGACTGCTCCGTCACTGAGGATTTGAGGATACGTAACTTCAGGCCCTTCTCTCAGTGCCTTATGGTGCTCAGGCCCAAACAAGCAGCTGCCTGCTGCCTCCACTGATCCGAAGGGAGGTCTTCCAACCTTCTTGCATCTCCATATGTGGTGTCTGGTGCAAATGACTCAAGAAGCTAACTCGTGTATTTGCAGAAACTTTGCACCACAGTTACATCTGCTGGTTTTTTTTTTTACCTTCAGCTTTAAGAAGCAGTTGGTGCCAGCTGGAAAACAGTGAAAGACATGAATCTCTGCGACCCCAGTGCCAGCAGGAGAGCTTGGCAGAGTGTCCTGCTTAGCACCCCTCATCCTGAGAAGCTGCAGAAGAAACTGGTGAGCATCCAGTGACTGCAGATTGGTTGTGTATATGCGCCAGGACAAGGAAATTTGGGTGAAAGATGTTGGTGTAACAGCCCTGCTGAATGAAGTTCTCAGTCTAAATGCAGAGATGAATAAGTTTTACTCCAAGTTAGGGACTATTCCTCTGGTGAAAAAAGCAATAGCTTAATTTCCAAGGCCCATGAGGTTCTGCTCCATCTGATGAAAGTAATGGACTTGGAGCCTTCAGAAACACTGTAGACACCACATGGAGGATCACCTAGGTGGTTATGCAGCACACAGAGCAGTCCTTAGAAACCCACAGAACATATGCTGCATCCTAGAGGTAAATTAGCTGTGAGAGAGCCACATGTAATGTTGGGTGTCAGGATACCTTGGTTGTATTCTCAGCCTGGGGATTAGAGTTGGGTTTGCAGATTGTGTAATCGGGAATTTCAATTTGGCATGCAGAGGGAATTGACTTAGATATGTCACTTTAGAGACCTAGGTTCTCTTCCCTGGCAGAAGAACATAAAGCCTAGCTCAGTAATGACAGTGGTGCCTTGTGGAAATATTAGCAACAGTCTTTGGAAGACATACTCTTAGAAATTCTGGCTTTCAGCCCAATACAACTTTCCTTCAGTTATACAGTGTCTTAAACAGGGAAGTTTTCCTTTCACATTTTGCTTTATCTGCAACAGGTACAGGAGGAGGTGTGACATTTGGCTATCCATGAAGTTAAGGACTTGCACTGTAGGAGGTGACAGGCAAAATGTCACCCACTGTCTTGAGGTGATGTTGTCATTTTATGGATTTTAGACCCCCTTAGAGCATTCACATCACTCAGGCCAACATTTTGCATGGTGCGGTGCCTGTGGAGAAGCAGCTCAGGCCTGTGGGGAGTTTTTAGAGGGGCTGGCTGTTTGCCTGCCTCACTGGTTTCTACAAAACAGGGCTGGGAAGATTCTCTGTGAGGTCCCATATTTGCAGTCAGATGCTTGTCAATGAGCACCAGCTCTTACGTTCTGGCAGAGAGGTGAAGTAAGAGCTGCTGGAAACAGGGGTAATCCCAATGAGAAGGCCGGTAGGAAGTGATCCCAGGGAAAGGGCTCTTGGAGACCTCACACAGAGACCTTTTGCAGCAGCACTACTTAATTGTCAGCATCTAGATGGACAGATGGGCACAATCTGGAGCCCAAGCAGTACGGGGCCCCTGAGCCAGCTTCCCGAACCACACCACCTCTCAACTTCATCATGCACCCCAATTTCAGTGTGCAGGGCAAGCTGGAGAGAGTGAGCCTGCTCATTAAAGCAGGGTCATTTGAGTCACTGCGTTACCCACGCAGTCCGTCTGACCCCAGGCTGTTTCTCTCTCAGCCCCAGATCTGCCATTTCCCTTCTGCTGTATCTCAATCACCCCAAACTTATTATCGCACAGATATGTGGACCACCATCACATCTGGCTTCAATCAAAAGCCAGTAATGAGTGGAATGAACACACACTATCTAGATGTTTGTGTCAGGCTGCAAATCTACAAACTGATATTGAATTAAAGTTTCAATGGATAAAGATAGTTGATAGTGGAATGCAGATGGTGAATCACCAATGTTGAGGGGACATTTGTGCCTTGTTCTAAGGTGCTGTAAGGACTGTCATCAGGAGGAGCATCAACTGTCTCCCGAAAAGTTAGATTAAAGGAGACCTCTGAGCTTTGATCTTGGGGATATGCAAACTAGGTGTAGTTTTATTTCATTTCTCCAGCATTACCTTTTTTTAAACTCATGCTGACTGTTTTGGAAATTGGAAATAAAAGCTTTTATTTGAATTTTACATGAGTTGACTTGAGTTAGCATGACTTTTACACGGCTGGTTAAAATCAAGCTATTCTTCCTGCCAACAGATGTGGCAAATCTAAAAGCAGGAGATTAGGGCACCTTAAACATGCTCTGGTGTACTAAATGCATGTAGTAAGTGAAGGAGATAGTCCCTCTTGCCTTCCCTGCCTCTGACGTGTTCCCACTGCCTCTCTTGCATCAGATTTCACAATCAAATTGTTGAAAAGTGTGTCAGACCAGCCTGCTGACTGAGTGGAGAGCCAGTTATCAAAATAAAAATGCATGAGTTTTCCTCTAAATGTGCTATCCTGGGTAAAAAGTGGTCAATCTTACACAAGTCCAGCACAGTTGCACTAGGAGCCTAAGGATTTTTGGGGTAGCTAAAACCAAGGACCACAAAAGCATCCTGGCCACATCCAAAAGCAGAAGCTTCAGAGCTGCCCAGCTCCCAGAACTTTACTCAGACCACCAAGCTGCAACATCATTTTTAAGTTTCGTGTTTAATGGAAGGAACAGTTTTTTAAAGATCACCTATGCTTGTACTCTAAAGGTATGGAAGATTTTTCTTGTGGTGTAATATTCCTCTTAACTAGCATAAAATTTAGCAGAGGGCCAGAATAAATCTCTTTCAAAAACATACAAACATTGACTTTTATTTCCATCAGACCATAGCCAGAGACATGCTTTTATATTCACACAGGTCAACTGTACAAATACAGTAGATAATTCTTAAAACTCATATAATGCACTCAACAGCCTTCAATGTTTCTTTTTTACCAATGTTTGGTGCATGAATGCAACAGATGCTAGGAAGTAGTTCCAAGAATGAAAAAAGAATGTCCTGGAAATGAACCAGTACCACTCCCGTAACAGGGGTACAAGACCCATGTGGAAAGGGCCATCTCCACTAATAGACCTGGGCTTTCTCCATTAGCTTTGGTTCCATTCACAGGAACCAGCAATGCATTGCCAGTGTAGTCTATCAATCAGTGGCTGCTTCCACCCAAACTAATTTCATTTCCATTTCACATTTCTGTACATGTTGATTGTTATAACAGATCCTGAACCTCTTCTTTTTTCAAGCCCTACATTGAAGTTTCGATTGGGCTGTAATTGCCCAGCGAGAGAGGACCTGCTCTGGAGAGACCCCTCCATCTCTAAACTGGGAGTGAGAATTGGGAGTGCTCAGCTCAGCCCAAAGTACTGCGATCCCCAAGCTTTGGGTCCAACATTTTATAGAAACATGAGAAATCACCGCTGTGTGCTTTTCTGCGTCTTTGCATTTAAGTCTAACTTGACTCCCACCAAAGTCAATATGATTTAGAAGTTAGTTTCAGTGGGATTCTTCCTGAATCTTGCCTGGTCATTGCTGGGACGAGATGCAGAAATACTGAAGTAAGTCTTACATGACAAACATGAAGAAGTGAAGGAAGAGAAAAAAAAGAGCCCTGGCCTGCTTTGCTCCAGGTCCTAGACATTCCCACGTGCTCCATACAGCTCTCTGGCATTTGCTTGTTCTGATGTGACCCTGCACACCTGAGCAAGCAGTATTACAACCAACACCCTTTGCATACACATCATTTTGATGCAGGAGCTGGTATATGCCTATTGCTAATGGCCTCTTACAGTGGGAGAGAGTGGAGAGAAAATGAAACCTTGAGCCAATTCTTTGCTTGTTGATGGCATTCAGTGTCTGCCACACAAATCGGCGTTTCATATAGATGTTAACCAAAACGTGTCCCTTTGCCAACTGCATTATTGCAAATATTGTTCAGGGAACTGTAATGGTCCCTGCAGGCTCTCGCAACTTCCCAGCCACCACAGAAATCACAGCAGGCAAAAAGGCAGGCAGATTTTACCCTCATTTCTTCCATATTTTTTCTGTAGTTCTTGGAACCAAGTCATTGCTGTTCTTCATCAATGCTGTGATGTTAATCTCTGATCCTGGCCTGCCTGGGGTCAGCCAGTTTGCATATGTATATGTGTATGCGTATGTATATGTATATGTGTATGTATATGTATATGTGTAAGTGTAAGTGTAAGTATAAATAAGTATATGTATAGGTTTATTACTAATTTATATTTATATAATTTATCTACATTTATATTTATATTTATTTCTAAAGAAAAACTATTTAAGATATGTTAATTTGAATTTTCTGAGATTTTTTTTTTTTACTAGGTATGTGCTGGCAAGTCAAAGAACAAAAAAATCCCAACAACTCCCCCACATTTTAAACATAGAGGAAAAAATATTCTTAAAAACAAATGAGAAATCAGAATTTTGTCAGAACAGAAATGTTTGCTAATAAACTGGACATTTTTTCCTGTAGGCCAAGTAACTTACTATTATTTTTCAAATTACTGGATTCACTCTGTGACAAATATGCTTATTTTCTATATTTATTCTAAATGCATTATTACAAGAAAGAATTTTTTATGATTTCACTGCTAAATTACAGGTACCAGAGTAGAGAAATTTGGGGTTGTATTTCTTTGGGCATGTAGGTAGCTTTTAGATTGCCATTTCAAAGATTTCTTGGCAAGAAATTGAATTTTCTAACACGTGCTTGTTATTTCAGAGTTGATGGAATATGTGTTCCCTGACAACTTAGATATGTTGGAGTATCCCATCCAAGAATAAATTTAGGAACTTTTTATAGTCACAGATTTCCTTGGGGTATTATAGTCATTGAGCTTCTATTTACTCTGTGCAGCATGTGAAGGGATTTGTATAAAGTTTGTACAAGTTGAAACAGTTTTAAAACTTATGAAATAGGTTCATATTAGCAACTATTTATGAACTATGAAGCTAATGATTAAAGCGTATGTATGAGATTAAGAATGGAAATGGATATGAGTCACAAGCTTTTCTGATGTGGAGAAGGACAGCAATCGTTTAAATGAGACACCTCTTGGGTGGATCAAAAAATTGCTATTAGCTTTAATTTGGCACTGACCCAACTAACTTAAAATAGATTTTGTTTTCCTATGATTCTGTGGTTTAACTAATTCTGCTTCTATTCCATTGTAAGATAATTAAAAAAAAAACACTCAAATTATTTCTCTGCCACAGCAGTGCAATGCCATTGATGCAAACCTTCACAGCTGAAAGGAAATGGGGCCCCTTAACTTAATATTGAAATGGTTTTCAAAGTTTTAGTAGACATTTTGAAGTTTTTGCTGTACTTACTCAGGAAGTTTTTATGTGGTCCCTTGGCTGAAGAACAGTATATATTAGAATGGCCTTTGATAACAACTGTATTGACTCAACTTTTCAAAATAAAGTTTTCTATCCATCTGGTATGACATGAAAAATGTTGTTCTATATAATAGATATTAGTCTTCATCCACATTTCCTGCACAAAAGTCAGACTTTTGGAGCAGTATCCTCATTTCTTTCTGTGCATTTTAATATGGTATCTTTTACCAGACAGAACATAAAATAACTGTGATTGTCAGAAACTGCTTTTATTTTGCTTTCCAAAGCGTAGCATAATAGTTATGCACTTTCTGTGTCTTACCATCCAGTGAAAGCCAGTAGTTTTATTGCTGACTTTCCTGGGTGCAGGACTGAGCCCTTGGCAGGCAGTACCGCGCACATAGCTCATTGCAGCTGCGCTTTGGCTTTGCCCTGACTGAGGGGGCTCCTCAGGAGGGGACCACATGGTTGCAATGTGGGACAGGTGTAACACACCATGGGGCTGCAGAGACAGGATGGTATCACCCATGACCCCAAAACTTGGCATTGCCATCCAAGCACTTTCTTTCACATAGCCATGGGCATGACTGCAACCGCAGTAGAGCTGCAAACCCTCTAGTGAAGGTCCTTACTGAAGAGCTGCTCTGCCAAAACCGCACAGCAGCCAGTGGTGGATTGATGGGCAGTGATGCTTCTGGAGGAGGCTGTGCCATCACCGGACAGCCTGCATGGTTGGATGGTGCTCAGAGGAGTCAGCAGTCAAGCCACATGGGGAGAAAAAAGGTAGAAGTGTAAGGACAGGCAGAGAGGTATTTTCAGATTGGACAGTGAAAGAAGATGCAATGAAAATAAGCAGAGGAACAAGACCTGATTTCAGCTGCAGACTCAGCTAGCCAGTCTGTTGGAATGAGGCTTTTCCTGAGCCACTGCAATACAGGATCAGGCTGTCTGGGTTGAACACAGTGGTTTTCACATTTTCCACCAATGCAATAACAGTGGCGGCAAAATACAAGAAAGTTTGCAGCCTCATGCTGAGTGATGCAGTGAAAGCAGCAGCGGGTTCAGTGACAACGGGAGCTTAATTCCTGAGTTTTGGGGGGTGGACTGGTGACACAGAGAGACGTAATTCTCCAGCACCCCATGGCCAGCTTTCTGGGAGGACCTGAGGCAGGGTTAGGCTACAACCCTGCAGGCAGCTGCAAAGCTATTAACTTCTGAATTAAAATGGTGGGTGGCACCTTTGGGAGCAGACAGAAGGTTATGGGGTACAGCATGGGAGGATGAGAAAGCTGTGAATAAAAAGAGAAAGAGAGTAGAGAGGAGACAGCAAAAGAGAGCTTCAGCAGCAGGAAAATGGACCCAATTCCTTAAAAACATGGGGTGGTGGCTGAAAGAGACATGGATCGTGTCAGTTTCCCAGTGTCGTGGTTTAACCTCAGTCGGCAACTGAGCACCATACAGCCGCTCGCTTACTCCCCCACCCCCAGTGGGATGGGGGAGGGATTTGGAAAAGTAGAAGTGAGAAAACTCATGGGTTGAGATAAAAACAGTTTAATAATTTAAATAAAATAATAATAATAATAATAATAATAATAATAATAATAATATACAAAACAAGTGATGCATGATGCAATTGCTCACCACTCACTGACCGATGCCTGGCCGAGCAGCGGCCCCCCCCGGCCAGCTTTCCCCCAATTTATGTACTGCACATGATGTCACATGGTATGGAACGTCCCTTTGGCCAGTTTGGGTCAGCTGTCCTGGCTGTGCCCTCTCCCAGCTTCTTGTGCACCTCCAGCCTTCTCAGTCGGTAGAGCATGGGAAGCTGAAAAGTCCTTGGCTAGTGTAAGCACTGCTTAGCAACAACTGAAACATCGGTGTGTTATCAACATTGTTCTCATCCCAAATCCAAAACACCGCACTGTACCAGCTACTGGGAAGGAAATTAACTCTATCCCTGCTGAAACCAGGACACCCAGAAATGGTATAATTTTAAACAGAAACCTCTATGTAAAACCCTATGGAGACCAAGCAGGGATCTGGTGAGTGCTGCAGCTCATCAAAGTTAGCCCCAAGGGAGGGTGCAGTACCAACCACAGTTAGCTTCTTGGACATATGTCTGCACTATGGAAAAAAAGGTCTTTTTACCATCAGATTCCTCTTCAGGTCAAATAGCCTCATTGAAATGACCTTTAGCAGCAAATGCAGAGGCAGTTTGACACAGCATTGGCTAACCAGGACGTCTTTCCCTCATCTTACAGCCTCTCCAGGTTGACACACAAGAACAGGAAAGAAATTCAAGGAATGGGTTTCTGGAGAATGTTGGTTGATCCTTCCTTTTCCTCCGTTACATAATCCCTAAGTGACGTGTTTCGGTATTTTCAGCTATAAATTCTTAAGACAGATTCTATGGGAAACCTGCATAATCAGAGGACACATTCCCTTTTACGCTCTTGAAAGTTAGGGAAAAAAAAAGCAAACAAACCAACTGTTTCACTGTGGAGAAACAGACACAATGAAGTAAATTACTTTTACAGCATCTTCTTAAACTGTTAAATTATTAACAAGAACAGAAATTGGAAAGTAGCACCTTTAAAAAAAAAGGCTTTGGTGTGTTAAAATAATGGGAACTATAATTTTCAGAGCTGTGTACAGTACAGTATGTACAGAAAAGTAATAGTTCTCTCCATTAATTTTTAAATCATTCTCCTTCCTTAGTCAAGGTACTATTTTGCAGGCTGTATCCTTTGTATGGAAGCTATAATGTTACCTGCTGTGCAAAAGAAAGAGTTGAGAAAAGAGAGAAATAAAGTCAGTAGGGGCCAAATCATGATCCCACAAAATTGATAGAAGATTGTTCCATTGTCTTCAGTGGAGGAAAAACACTGAAACACAAAACCTAGTAATTTTACCTTCTGTAAATATTGAGAAAACTAAGCATGACACATGGTTTGGGGATGGGAGGCTGCTTGCTCATATGTCCACATTCATGTAACAAATTTTCTTTCATTTAAAAATAGTATTTCAAAACAGTAGATAGTAATCTTCTGATCATTTCCGCTTCTGTCTGTAATGGTATAGCCTTTTCAGAAGAGAATTGACATAGCAAGTTCTGGGCAAAACCTAAAGTTCCTGAATTCAAGCTCTCTGGAGTGATATGAGTGAGAAAAAAGTGTGTTTTACCAATGAGAAAGATTCTGTATATAAACATTTTGTTTATTTTCACTGAAATAGCTTAATCTGCTAATGCTAAACCTTTAAGGACCTAGTTCTCAACGGAAAATAAAAAGTAAGTTACTCCTCCATTTTTTATCAAAAATGCTAATGGTTGAAAAGCACACATCTGAATATATTTGCAATCTGGGAGGCAACAGGGATCTTTTAATTGACTCTGGTGGCCTTTGTAGCAAGTATCAGATTAAAACCATGAAGTCCCAAGCCCTAGAAAACTCCTCTGCCACACGTACCTTTAAATATATGAGTCAACCCAGTGGCTTAGTGGGGATCACTCTTACACCTGAAGCTCAACTGGAAGTAACTGTGTCACGGCTTTGCCTGCCTAGAGCTGCTGCAGAGGCACGGTTGTGGTGAGGACCACCCAGCGCAGCCCCCTCCTGTCCCAGCCCAGGCCCTCACCAGCTGGGCTGTGGGTCTCTGCAAAAGCACCATCCACACATACCTCATGCCAGGGTTTTAATCCAAGCAAGTTAGAGAGAGGCTGCTGAGTGAACCAGCTTTGACGCATAGTTAAAATCTGTCAACAAAAGAAGTTGACCCAGTTACATTTAAAAACCATCAGTGCTACAGCAGACATTGTGACAGCTGGTAGTGAAACTCTCAATGATTAGAAAGAATCAGGAAAAGTCAAAATAAATAAGATTATAACTACACTATATCAACCAAACATGAAATGATCTAATTTTGCAACACAGTTGCAAAATCCAGACAAAAGTGGTGACCCGCATTTGCAAATACTTCTGTAAACTGAAGTGATTATTTTTTCCCCTCAATTAGCATTCCTTACATAAGCAGACTCAAAGGATATTTGAATAACATACAGAAGCCAGGCAAACCTGAGATATGTAAGGTCATAAAATACATGATCAAGCAACAGCAGTAGCGGAAAAATACTGATCAGCACCACTGGCATTCAAGTGGCTCTTTGGCTTTAAATTAGAGAAAGGTGCAAAATATAAATTTGTTAACCACGAATGTCTTTGATCATCGAGTGAGCATCCTACACGAGAGGAATATTTAGAGCTGTGTCCCACATACAGCCCCTTAGCAGCCATCCCTTGGAGAGAAGTTATCTCTCCCATGCTTGAAGAAACAACAAACAGCCTGCATAAGTTTTGAAAAACTTGTCTGAATATAGATCATAATTTGATTCTGCTTTGTTACTCCTAAAAGCATTTGGAAAAGCTAATATTATTCTTCCATACGTGTCAGGCAACAAGTCCTGTGATTCCAGCAGAAATCTCTGGCAACTATAGAGGGAGAGCTGAATATCTTGTAAGATCCATGAATATTCTATGGATAGCTGAGTAATCAGCCTCCAAATGAAGGTTCTTGTCAGATCAAAACAGTCAGAGCTGATTAAATCATGCTTGGTTTATTGGCATTGTCTCAGCATCCCACAGATTAAAGCAGAAACTAGTTTAATAGGACATGTGAATGAGATTTGACTTTTTTTTTTTTAACTGATAAAACTGGATGTTTGCAAACAGGGTGTGATTAACCAGATCTGACTGTACTTGACAAACATAACGGTATTTTAGGATTTTTAACAAGGTTCTCAGCGCTTTCAATGTATTTTTGATGGTCACTTATCTGTGGTGAAGTTCCACTGAAGGTGATGGCAATGTGCTTCCAAGGCAGCAGTTTGCCCCTAATCTGCAAACAGTCTGCACCAAACGTGACCTCCAATAAAGTCAGTGATGGATGTCAGTGTATACATCTAAGTTAGCTTCAGAATCACAGACCTCATGAACACAATAGCAAGCATAAACAACAAACTTTGTTTGGGAGCAGAATACATTTGATGAGATCTCCTTAATGTCAGGCAGGAGCTCCCTGGGGTGGCGGTGTCTTCCTCACAGCCCTGATTTGTCCCTCTTAGAACTGCCCCATCTTTGCACAAGCATTTGCATCTCTCCAGGAATGTCTGGGACAAATACATCTCATGAAGGAAGATAGGAAGTTACTGAGCAGAGAAGAGACAAAGTTTTAAAGAAAATCCAGAAATAAAACCCCAAAGTCTGCAGAAGTGTCATACCCTCCATTTGAGTTATGAGTCATGGTTCCTTGTCCACAGCACCAAGTTATTTAAGAAGCCTGCTCCACCAAATACTTATATCTGAACCCTTTCTAGATAGTTTAATGGGCTACATGTGGGAGACAGATCTTCTTATCTCCAGATTACAGACTGAATTCAATGCAGGTCAACTAGCTGGCAGCATCAGAAGACACACTGAAAGCATAAGGTAGCGTACGGCATACGAAACAGAAGACGCCAACAATTTAACAGCAGTGCTGCAGTCAGTCTAAAGATGAAATATGAACACTTTTGAAGGGAAAAGTAATATCTTTTCTTAAGCAAGCTGATGAGTTGGATAAAGTGGGTAAGTTTTAGGGCTTGCCATTCCTTCACCTGGTCTGACCAAGCAGTAACAAACTTCAAGCCAAAACAGGTCAGAGGCAAAGAGGCAGTGATTCAGTCTGAAAGAGACTGGTCTAAGGTTCATTAAATCATCCTCACTTCCCATCCTTTCCTAAACCTCCTCTGCTCTACAGATGCAAAAAATGTATTTCACTCTCTGCTCTTGGGAACCACCATGTCTCTCTGCCCTGGCTAACAGCCAGCTTCCTCTCTCCTCTCAGTACCTTCTCCTATTTTATCCATTTCTCCATCTCTGCTCCTGCCCAGCGGACTCACATACAAGCGCTTCCTGGGTGAAAGAAGGGTGGGAGAAGACAGCACTGACCATCCTGTTGTTTATTTTCACAAAGCCTCTAGAGACTTCATCTCTGAGGCCTTTTCCCTCCAGCCAGGTGAGGCGGAAAATGGTCAAAGAGTTGGGAAGTTACTGAGAAGGAGGAGAGAGACAGACACACCCAGAGCAGGCCGCCAGATCACACAAGACTCAATTCCTTAGGAAACCTTGCTAAAAATATGCAATGCTTCATGTTTTTTCTTACCAAGTACTTCATATACATCTTGTCTAGCATTCGTGGTAATTATTGTAGCACAGCTGAAACTGCTGCATCTACTATCTGCCTGAAGAACTGGAGTTTGCCTCTTCCTTTTTTACACTGCTTTCATATACGTAATAACTAATAACGAGCAGCACTACATAAGCCTCTGACTAACCATGTCAAAGACTTTATGGCTGTATCTTGGACTTCTCTTAAATGACATTTGCCGAGATTACACTGAACTGACTTAGCTGGTGCAAACCTCTGCACAGGCACTGCACCTCATATCACATGCTCCTGTTTAGGGTAGATATAAGATGAAATTGGGATATACTCTTGCAAACCTGCATGGAGCAGTTTTAAGTACTTCCCTCCAGCTGTTTGTTACTCCCCTGCAGTGTAAGGACTACGTCCCTAAACTGAAGTAGGTGCTGAACTGAAACAAGCTGCTCCATACAGAGGGATACTCCACCAGCTGAACCACCGTGTTCTAAAGACATTATTACTGATGTTGTTATAAGGTTGTAGATGGACAAGACTTGATGCATGCATTGGTAAAATCTGAACTATTAATGTATGCCAAGCGCAGATAATGCTATTTAAATGTATTCTTGCTGGGTGGTGAGGGACAGCGTTGTGAATTGAACAGTCATTTAGTACTGTTTTTCTCAGAGGCTGTATGTAGTATTCCATTATTCTGTACTGTCTTTCACACAAATTACATCATCATTGCAGAGGGACCTGGAGAGGCTGGATCGATGAGCCCAGGCCAACTGTATGAGATTCAACAAGGACAAGTGCCGGGTCCTGCGCTTCGGCCACAACAACCCCATGCAGCGCTACAGGCTTGGGGAAGAGTGGCTGGAAAGCTGCTCAGCAGAAAAGGACCTGGGGGTGCTGGTTGACAGCCGGCTGAACATGAGCTGGCAGTGTGCCCAGGCGGCCAAGAAGGCCAATGGCATCCTGGCCTGTATCAGAAATAGTGTGGCCAGCAGGACTGGGGAAGTGATTGTGCCCCTGTACTCGGCACTGGTGAGGCCGCACCTCCAATACTGTGTTCAGTTTTGGGCCCCTCACTACAAGAAGGATGTTGAGGTGCTGGAGTGTGTCCAGAGAAGGGCAACGAGGCTGGTGAGGGGTCTGGAGAACAAGTCTTGTGAGGAGCAGCTGAGGGAACTGGGACTGTTTAGCCTGGAGAAAAGGAGGCTGAGGGGAGACCTCATCGCTCTCTACAACTACCTGAAAGGAGGTTGTAGCGAGGTGGGTGTCGGTTTCTTCTCCCAAGTAACTAGTGATAGGACGAGAGGAAATGGCCTCAAGTTGCGCCAGGGGAGGTTTAGATTGGACGTGAGGAAAAATGTCTTTACTGAAAGAGTGGTTAAACATTGGACCAGGCTGCCCAGGGAAGTGGTGGAGTCCCCATCCCTGGAAGTATTTAAAAGACGAGTAGATGAGGTGCTTAGGGACATGGTTTAGTGGGCATGGTGTTGGATCGATGGTTGGTCTCGATGATCTTAGAGGTCTTTTCCAACCTCAATGATTCTATGATTCTATGAGCCTATGATCTTTAGTTTGTTGCACCTTCTTTTCTCTGTGGGTACTGGGAGATCCCCGTGTTGTGCTTTATTGCCACTCAAAACCTTGACGGCTCATGCTCCTGCCCTGGCTTCTAAGGGGCTGCCAGTCACCCGGCTGCCCCAGCTGGGACCTCTGCAAAGCCTGGTCCATTGCTTCTCTATGCCAGGGAGCTACATTACCCCTCGGAGAGGAGCAGCCCCTTCTCTTCCATCTCATTGTCTCAGGAAAACTGCAAGCGAATGGCTCAGGGAACCTCCAGAAGGAGCTCTCACAAGCCCAGTCTGCAAAACAGAAGGAAGGAGTCGTGTCTGAAGTCCAGCTGCCCACTACACAGGCTGTTTGGTGGGATTTGCGAGGAAGTTAGCTGTTGTGCCAAGGAAAAGGATACTGAGGCATCCTCTTTGTCCTTGGTCCCTGCTACAGTTGGAGATCTGAGGTACATCTGTAAAGCTTTTGTTCAGCTAGAGAGGCTGGATGTAGACTGATGGTGTGCTATGGGATAGACTTCCATTTATTATGATGTAGAAGGATATGGACATGTGGAGTGTCCCAGATATATTTTGAGGAGGTGACTCTCACCATATTCTGAGCGTTGCTGGAACAGTTGAAGCCCCAGATTCAAATGTTACCTGAGAGTAAACAGCTGTCTATTTGCTCTTTCCTGACAGGAACCAAATATATGGCAGGGCTGGCTGGCTGGAGATATAGTAAGAGGGTTCTCATGGAAACCAGGTGAAAAAATAGCATAGAAAATAGCTGAAGGGGACACTGGAGGAAACTGAATAATAGTGACAGGTAGATACTAATTACTAATCAAAATTTAATTGAGATAAACAGCTGTTTTCCACCACAGTTAGTAGGAATGAATCAGGAAAATATGAAGATTAACCAGGATGTGCAACAGCTTTTCCAACAGAGGCGAAGTGAGAGTGTTAGTGTACCAGGCGCAGACAGCAAAACCAAAAGAGAGTGAATAGTCAGGCAGGCTGGGAAGACCAGAAGAGGGGAGCCAAGCTGGCATGCCAAAGAGGTCTGGGTACAGAGAGTCGACTGTGGAGAATATGGGGGACCAAAGACAAAAAGACGAAGTAGCTGGAGAGAACAGGACACAAATAACACACCCCACAGACATAAAGGGAGCTGGGCAGTGCAGAAAGGTTTGATACAGCAATGGGCAAACCAGCTTAGGCCACTAAAGTCTTTGGAGCCTCAGATGATATCTGAAACCCGCCTGGGACAGTGCTTCCATTAAAGATTAGTTAGCATAAGGAGCCCCTAACCTACTCTCTTTAAGATTTACATTCCCTCAACACTTACCAGAAGTGAGAAATGCATGTTAAATAGTGAGCACTGAGTGAAGGAGGTCTCAGAATGAACTCCAGAGCCTCTTGCAATGAGACATCATGGGAGAAGGTGCAAGCCAAGCATGCCAGCCTGAAGAACAGGGGACCAGGGTGGAGGAGTTAGAAGGAGCGAGTCATACAGAAGGTCAGATAATTCTTGAATAAGCCCACCTACATGTAAGCAAACCAGACCCCTGGGCATGGCCTTAGATATGAAGAGGTGGGCTGGCGGTGCATTTGGCAGGGTGGGAACAGAAGATGGCCTATTTCTGCTACAAGGTGTCTTCCAGCCCTTCACAATCACTCAAGGTTTATTTCTGATCTACCCAAGAGCAGATCTTCTCAGAGACAGACCTCTCAGACCCTGTTCCTCCAATAGAGGAGGTCTGTTGGTTAGGTTAAGCCACAGAGGACTGGAAGTGCCTTTGTTGGTGTAGCTCTGTTCTCCAGCAAAATCATTTATTCCAGCAAGGCCTTTTTGTGAAGGTCTAACCACCTCTAAGCTAGAGCTTTTGCTGCCACAGCAATGTCATTTCAAGAAACCACGTCCCTAACCCACTCGGTGATGCTAGCCAGTGTCTAGGGTCAACTGGGGCTTGTGCAATATGTTTACCATGATTCTGGCTTCCCTCAGAGGGAGCAAAATGAAGGGGACGGCCGTGTCTACAGCTCCCTGGATGTCTGTAGCAGCTGCAGTAGACTATGGGTCTGTCCAGGATTGCACGCAGAGAAAAAGATAGTTGAGACTGTGGGACTCCACATGAGTACACCATATAGATGGGAAAAGCAGATATCACACATCCCTCTTTCTGTTCATTTATACCCAGGCAGAGCTAACCACAATCTGTCCCCAAGTTATAAAATATTACTAAGGCAAAAGTGAATGACATTTCTTGGCCAATGTAATTAGATTTCAGCAGCCTCAGCCCAAAGGACAGTACAGTCTACTCTGCAGAATATTAAGTCCAATAACTGGAATCAACAAACAACACTGGAAAAAGTCTTGCTTGAAATAATATATATTAATACAGTAGCATAATAAATAATAAATACTGTTAATACTGCTGTAAATAATGTATCATGCTAGATTTGTGTAATAAATAATACATAAATATGTAATCATCCTTTGAAATAATGTAAAATTAACAATTGTGAAGTGAACTTAACCTATTAACATGCTTCAGGAGAAGAGCCTGAATCACTGCGGCACTGTAATAGCTTAGCTGAGAGTAACACCAGCAGCACCACATGAGGATGCAAAGGAGCAGAGAGCTGCATGTTGCCTCACAAAGCAAATAATAATGCACTTCTCAATTTTATGTTCAGGGCTAAAGGTCAGTTGATCTACTGGGTGTGCCATGTTTTCTTGTTTAAAAAACTTAATTTATTGCTGACTCAAGGCCTTGAGCAAGTTGTTTTCCAACAACTAAGATGAAATAACGCAACACAGGCAGCCAGCAGATTTAAGAGAATATAATGATCATTCCTGTGGTAGAGTAACACAGTAATACTCTGGACTCCAGCAGGGAGTCATGTTTTGGCTCCATTCCCAGAGTCCACATAACACTTTTTATCTCCAAGCACCTTACAAACTTGGGCCAATTAATATGCATACAGTCCCTTTGGGGTCAGCCTGCTTTATTGGCTCTTGTTTCCAGAGGGAGAAACTGGTATGCAGATTTTGGGGGCAGATTGCTAAAGATTTCCACTCTGGTTTAGAGTGTGTTAGTATAGACTAGATAGTGATGCCATTGTATCCATGGCCAGACTTTCTGAAGATCGGCATCAAAATGCTTTGTACTTTTCTGCAAGTTGTGCCACACATTTCAGGGCTAAATGACAGGGGAGCGCTAATGAGAATAGTCTCTGAATGATTCACTCAAAACCACAGCAAGACATTGGTTACTAGAAGAAAAGTATTTACACAGCTTAAAGCAACCATGGGTAGCTTTCAAAACTGACCTGTGATTTTTCAAAGGCATTTGGGATCTGAAAATTACAGGTGTGTACCTGGCAGTATTTTCACAAGCACGTAAGCTAAGGAAGTAGCTAATTCCTATGCCTCAGGCACAGCTGCTAATTGTGGAAAGTACCTGTGAGAAGCTCAGCAGCTAACCTCCTGAAAATACCACTTGTCATCAAAAGCCGGTGTAAAACACGTGCTACTCTCTTAAAAGAGCAGTGAAGTCTGTGACTTCCAGCCCCCCCAAGCAACAAAAGGAATGGAAATCTCCAATACTGCTTCGGGATGTTTACTTTGCAGCCATGGAAAGAAGCAATGTCCTTTACAAAATCATGCAGGCAGTAATAAGGTGACTTCAGAACTGCTACTCACTAAATCTCATAACACTAGAACCAGGGAGCACTAGACGGAGATCCGTTTAAAGCAGATGAAAGAAAATATTTCTGCCCACAGTTGGCAGTGGGATTTGTTGCTACAAGAGGTGACGGAGGTGGACAGTGCCAGCGGGCCCCACGTGGGGTTGGGCAAATTAGTGGACAACAGATCCTTAAAGAGGAGCTAGAAGACCTGTGCAGGGAGGTACCCTCCTGTGTCCCTACTACCACAGCTCTGGCTGCTTGGGCAGTGTGTGGAAACGCACATGCAGATACAGGTGTTGGCCAGGCAGGTCACGGCCAGGTTCACAAGCTCTCCCAGTGTAGCATCCATGTTTGCACCGCAAAAGACGGAATATGGGGAGAGATGAATTGTCTTTTGGACCCAGGAGAACAATTCTTATGTCCTTGTGTCATGGTGCAAGGGAGGTCAGGTGAGGAAGCACCAGAATACCCACCTGCAAGAAGGAAGAAGCTATGGCTGGGTATGTGTGATACAGCCCCTTATTCAATTGGACTAGCAGCACTTGATGCCGAAATCGGATCAGGAATGTAGCAGTACTGGAGAGGACTGCAGTATTAGAAAGCAAGCCTCTCTGGCTGGGGAGGAAGCGCAAGTTCTGCCAGGGACAGGGCGAGCCCTTGTGCCAATGCCAGCTGCCGGAGCAGCTCATCACCCCGCAGGTCTGCCGGGAAGCCCTCACCACAAAGCACACTCTCCGCTCCCAGCCCAAATTCCTGCATCTGAACTGAAAGGGCAGCGTTGCTCTGCCCCGACAGAGGATGCATTTCACCTTACTCATGAGGAGCTTGGCTAGTCCAGACACAGTCAGGGTTCTCTCTGAAGGGAGCCAGCACCAAACTCTCCCCACCAAAGACTCAGCTCTGACTTTCGTGAGCTGAAAAGCTTTTAGTTGGCTAGAATGGAGCCAGTGGTGGTTGGCTTTAATCACCCTTGGCTGCCTGACGTCAATCAGTGAGTTAGCAAATGAAGAGCATTACTCAGATTTCTTTGCTTTGCCTATAGGCCACATTCAATTAAAACTGGTGAGGTTTTATTCCATATGAGGCAAAACCAGGCCCCTAATACCAAGGTTCAGTGACAATTACATAGTGTGTCGAGGTCCCATCCGAAGAAACCTGTGATCCACAGATTGCTTTCTTGGAAGCTCCTCATAGGTATGATTCAGGCAGCCATTCCTGCAGGGCAATAAAATGGTGTTTTTCCCTCTGTAACTATTCCAAGTAGAATTTGAGATTGCTGAGTCTTTCACTGCTGGATTTTGTAATTCCTGCTTAGTCACTTACCATTTCATCAGCTCCATTGTGCTGGTTTTGGCTGGGATAGAGTTAATTTTCTTCACAGTATCTAGTATGGGGCTACATTTTGGATTTGTGCTGAAAACAGTGTTGATAGTACAGAGGTTTTTTCGATGTTGCTGAGCAGTGCTTACACAGAGTCAAGGTCTTTTCTGCTCCTCACACCACCCCACCAGCGAGTAGGCTGGGGGTGCACAAGAAGGTGGGAGGGGGCACAGTTGGAACAGCTGACCCCAACTGACCAAAGGGATATTCCATACCATGTGACGTCATGCTCAGCAATAAAACTAGGGGGAAGGTTGGCTGGGGGGGGGCGCTGCTTGGAGACTGGATGGACATTGGTCAGTTGGTGGTGAGCAATTGTTTTCATTTGCATCACTTGTCTTTCTTGGGTTTTATTTCTCTCTCTTTGTTATTTTCCTTTTCATTACATATTATTATCCTTCTTGTTGTTGTTGTTGTTGTTGTTATTGTATTATTATTATGATGTTTTGTTTCAATTATTAAACTGTGTGTATCTCAAGCCACGAACTTTCTCACTTTTACCCTTCCGATTCTCTCCCCTATCCCGCTGTGGGGCGGACTGAACGAGCGGCTGTGTGGTGTTTAGTTGCCAGCTAGGATTAAACCATAACATCCAGAAAGCGGAAACAAAACCAAATAATTTGTCCTCCTCTCATTCTAGTGTCTGAAGCAGCACAGCATCTTGGAAGGCTGCAGCAAGCAGGGGAAGGCTCAGTGTGATCACCTCTGCTGCTGTCTCAGCAGGCACCCGCCTTCTCACCACAACCCCAAATATCCTGATAGTCAGGAGATAAATTGTCTCCCGGAAAGAGTCCTTTAGAAAAGTCCAACAGGCAGAAACCTGGCAGTGGGGTGAAGGGCTAAGTGCCACAGTACGACACTCCTCAAAGGCTGGCCTGGCAGCTGGGACACTGCTCAGAGGCAGTGACAGGAGTTACAGCAACAGGAAAATAGCCCTGAAAAAGGATGTACCTCTGGAGGCCAGGACTGCTTGTGGAGTTGGGGAAGAAGCTACAGGGAGAGAAGACCCTTCAGTCAAAAATGTCTCCAACATCATCTTGAGAGGAGGGAATGAGGCACGGAGTTTTGCAGAGAGGTGCCAGAAGAATTGAAGTTTGCAAACTGAGTGGTCAAACCTTGAGAAATTTGAACCAGCTCCAGCTGAATCAGCTTTGCTAAGTTTGGTAAATATTTCCCAAGGGAAACAGTCACTAAGCTGCTGATTCCCGGCAGCTCCAGCTCCTCTCTCTATCAGATCCCGTGCACCATGAAGGAGATCAGATGGGGATTTGTACAGTTGTTGTGAGTAAACACACACTACATCTGGCTTTCTTCCATGCCCTGCCACCCAAGACCATGATCACTGACACCATCCCCATGAAAAGCAGGGGCTGTGGTGCTGGGCTGGCAGTGGGGTTTATTGCAGCTGAACACCAAGGACGCAGGCATGCTGTAGCTGTCATGCCTCGACAGGTATAACCATGACTTCCCCAAGGGTTAGCACACAGCGCAGGCAAGGCCCAGGACTCCTGCTTTTCAGGCTTTCAGCGATAAATTAACTCAGCTGCTTAAGGTAAATCCTGGCCTGCTGAAGTCAGTGAGAGCTTTGCCACTGTATGAGCTGGGCTGAGACATCACCTAATGAATGCAGATGTTTTGCAAGTTAAATCAATCCTCTTTTTTTCTGAGCTGAAGACTTCTGACTGTATTTTGAAAGGGAATCTTCTTTGCAGGGACAAGGCAAGAAAGGAAGGAAAAGAAAACCTTGATACTTGTTTCATTCAGGTCTCTGTGCAAATTTATAATTAATTTTTAAGAACTCACACAGCTGTGAAACACCTTGGGAGATATATTAAAATCCAGTTCTAATTTTTGCTTTCAGTGATGATTGATCTTTCTGGGGTTTTTAGCTCACTTCCACTGGCTTTGTAAAAACTTGGGAGGAAAAACATTATGTATTGTCCTTGCATTGCAGTTTTGCTCCTTTGTTAATTTTGGACCGAGTCCTACAGTGTAGCAAAATTATTGAACTTGCTTTTGCTTAGGTCTCTAATTCCTGTAGCTCCTCTATTACCATGTGGCAGGGCACCCTATAGGCACAATAAATAAATAATACAACACTGAGAGCTGTAACAAATCACAAAATACATTATTAAGAAATTAAGAAATAAATATCCCCCTCTTACTTAAATAGAGATTGATTTTATAATGTGGAATGCTGAGGAGAGCTGCTGGAAAATATATGTGGGCCTGGGGACATGGAGAATACACTGTAATGGGTGATTTGCTCCCCCAATCAGAAAAATAAAAAAAAAAACCAGTGAAGGGATGGATTTGTCAAATGGAAACTGAGCTCCTCTGTTTGTTCACAGCCCAGGTAGGATGCAGTGCTTGCTTCAGCCACTTGCTTCAGTAGAATGCACTGCTTGTGCAGTGAAAACACCAAAAAGACATGAGCTGGCACCCACGGCTGACTCTTTACAGCTTAAACTGTGCAGTGGGATGCAAGAAGAGGTTTCAACAATGCCCTCTCTGGGTTGCTGAGACAGCTCTCAGCGATGCTCCTCAAACCTTGGGAGAAGGTCCCCAGGTGGAATGCTGACCTGCCTGGGACATGATGCCTTATGGACCTGGTGCGGGTCCCTGGCCCTGCTGCTTTGCTGCCTCCCAGGCAGAGGTTTGATCGCTGCGGAGCACCAGGAGGAGCAAATGAACCTTAGGTTCGCTTGCTCCTCCTGGTGCTCCGCAGCGATCAAACCTCTGCCCATGTTGCAGCAAGGTCGTGGGAATGTGGAGCACTGCTGAATGGCCAAGTCTTTCTTGTTTCTTGATGGAAAGAGGGAACCGTAAGCTCAGTGTCACATCAAAAGGTTTGCAGCTTGAGTCAAGCCTGAATCTCATTAAGGATGCCCTTTTCTCCTTGCCTCAGGTGCATTTTTACCCTTCCCCATGAGCAGGAGGAGAAGAGGCAGCAGGGAGCTGGCAATTCACTTCTGCACAGCACAAGGGCCTGTGACAGAACCTCACCTTGCTTGACATGGCACTCCTTGCCATGCACATGCTTTTCTTAGACTACAGCATCCCTCCTGTGCACTTCCAGAGCCATGCAAAATCATTTTGAGTACAGCTGCTTTCTGTAGCTGAATTTTAAGAAGTAACACTAATACCTTACTCCTACGTTTTTTTGTCAGTAGGCTTGCTTTTTACCCACCCATTATATCTGACCCCTTCCAGTCTGAAAACCTCCAAGGAGGATTTCCATCCATGCTCCCACGTTGCACTCTTCACCTAGCAAAGCAATTTTCTTCATGTCCACTCTGACCTTCCCAAGGTGCAGTTTGTAGACATTGCCCCTTTCTGTATCATCTTCCACTTCTAGGAAAAGTTTGGCTCTGTCATCTTTTTAAGTCCCCTTTGGGTAGTTGTAGGTGCTTATTAGATCAACCCTTTGCCCCCTTTTCATATGATGGAAGACCAGCTCCCCAAGCATCTCCTCGGTGCTCATGTCCATCCTGGTAGTCTTCCCCTGGACCACATTTCTAAATCCTTCCTGAGCCGGGCTCTATCCTGGGTGAAACCTCAGTAGAGGGGAATGAAAGCATGCCTTGATCAAAGGTATTGCTCCTTCTAATGCAGCTCGGCATGCAGCTGACCTTGTTCACAGCGAATGTGCCTGGCTGGCTCAGCCTGCAGCCCACTGCAAGTCCCTGGGTCCTCTTCAGCAGGGCGGTGACCCAGCCTGCCACTCTCCGTTTGTGCCATGCTTTGGGTTGTCCAGCCTGGTGGCCAAACCCTGCACTTCTCTTGGCTAAGCCTCATGGGGCAGCTGCTGGTTTGAGCCTCTAGTGTCTTCTGGATTGAAGCCCTCAGTTGTCTGAACCTCAAGGTACTTTTGTACTGAAGTGTTGCTGTTCCTTTTGTAGGTCACTCTTCCTCATTTGGTGTCATCTGCAAATTTGCTGGGGTGGGGAGGTGCTTTCTGTATCTCCATCTAGACCATTGATGAACATATTGAACAGCTTCAGCCCAGTATCACAGAAACTAGACCATTCTCATGCCGGGGCTTCAAGAGGCCACATTTCACCCTGTTACCCACATCAGAGCGTGCAGAACAGCAACACAGCCTCACCATCCCCACCAGTGCCCAGTTTTACTAAGCACAGCCTTCTACTTCCCTGTTCCTCTCCTGCTCCTACCTAGCTCTCACCCTCTGCACAGTCTTTCTCGTTGTGAGTCAAGGTTGGGTTTTGCATCCAGCTGTATTGAGTTTTCTGCTGAGACTATCATGAAGAAGACACAGTGTGATGGTGAGGGTGGTCTTCTATGAGAGAGACTTGAGTCTTGAGAAAAAGACAGACACTATTTGCCCCTAGACTGTAAGCGTTACCGAGCTGCTTTGCCTGTCCATTCAAAAGACAGAAATTACCTTTCTTAAATAAAACTATTAGTGGCTTGTACCTCTGTTTGGTCTTCTATGTCAAAGTTGGTCTCTTCAGTCTACAATAAGAAGTAGTACCAAGCAGTAAGGCACATACATTGAAATGGGGGACAGTGATGTGGAGGACTATTTAGCCAATGCAGTAGACCTGCTATTCAGTCTGTGACATGATTATGAGCTGGAAAAAACTGACAGATAAATACCTTAAAGTAGAGCTGCCTGCAGGCTATTTCTGTTCTGCAGTTGGTACAGACAGGCCTGAGCTAGCTTTAGAATAGCCAGCTTGGCTATTGCTAACATTGCAGTTGTGGGCGGAAGTAGCTAGACACAGATTAATCCCACAGATATTCCCTCATCTCCTGCATGGGTCTCGCAAGCCGCACCGACTCCTCCACTGCCCCAGCTACACTGTTGGCAGTGCCTTTGGCAGTGCCTTGAGCAAAGCTGGCTGGTGGCTCCATGGCTGCGCAGCATGGAGGTGCCTCCTACTTCTGAAGAGGAAGGATATGGTGTCCCCGCAATGCAATTCAGCTTCCATTTTTGTGTAGGAGCATGCTCTGTAGAGGTGGCCATGAGGCAGCAGCCTGGGCTGTGGGGGGTATGAACAGCCGCCACTATTGATCTCACTGGATGTGTTAAAGATGTGGCTGGCCGGTCTGCACAGCTCCTTCCTGTTCTCTCCTTTTTGCAGCTCCTTTTTAATCCCTTCTTGCAAACATCCCTGCTGTGAAGCTATGTTTCAGCCACAGACATTTTTAACATTGCTTATGCATACTGGTTTTTCATATTACTTACCTAGGAAGCAGAAGGATTCAAGGGACCGCTTTATTTGCAGCTACCCAAATGCTCTACATCAGCAACAGCATCTTTATATATTCATACAGCTACTGTTTAACTGATCGCAGACATAGAGTTCCTACACTTGCCAGAATTGGGGTGTATTTTATAAGACGACTGCCGCTGACAGGACACCAATCCTGGCAAACCTTATGGCGTCACATTATGGCAACAATTAATCACAAATGTCCCTTTGTTATGAACCCATTTTGCTTTGAACTCTGAAACAGACAGTGCAATACATGCTTCTTGGGAGCCATGATGTGACGTACATTTTCCCTCTTCTGTTCTCATCCTCCCGTTGTCCTACAGGGAATCACACTGCCATCTGAAGGGACGACCATAGTTATTTTTGATGTTGCAAAAGAACAGAAGAGAACATACTACCCTTTGTGATGTGAAAGATATCTGAAAGGTATTTATTCAACACATGAATTAAATTTCAGGACTTCAAAAATAAACGTCAGTGGAAGTTTAAAAATATACTTTCCCAAGTGCTACTTTTACAGGGTTTTTATTTGCTGAAATACTTTTGTTTTTACAGGAGATGACATTTAACTCTGATGGGAATACATTATATACACTTTAATAGGTTATTCCAAAATTAATTAACTGCTTAGGTATAAGGTATTTTTCTAAGGGGCAGTCATGAAGGACCAGACTTTCCTACTGCAGCATGTCTGCTTCATCTCAACAACGTAAGAGCAGGGTCAGGACAATTCTCCACATGGCAGAAGCCTGCAGCCCTCAGCGGCCAAAGGCAGGGGTTGCCATTGCAGGAGCAACACTCTGCTGGCATGTCCCACCAGCTTTTGGCTGCGTGTGTTTTGGGGTCTTGGTGGCAGCATGCTGTGAGCTGCCTCGATTAACCACCCCAGTGAGCATCCTCCCAGGGCACAGGGGATCTGTAGACACCACAAATGCCACCCACTCACCCTGTCCTGACACAGTGGGGAGGAAGGGACATGACTGGTGGAGAGGAGGACCCATGCCTTCTCCTGGTCCCTGCTGTGGTCCCAGGCTGATGGGTCTGGCCAGCGTGGGGGGCCAGGTCAGGACCATGGCAGGGGTGCAGAGCTGTAAAGAGGGACAGACCTATTCACACCCTGACTTCTGCTCCATGAGAGTCATCTCCACCCCAATATATGGCCCATGAACCTCACTCCCCCACCACAGGCACGGTTGTGCATGGATGTGGAGCTGGAAGAGATGAGCCTGGAGTGGGGGCTGATGCAGCTGCAGCAGCCACAGCTCTCTGGGGCAGGGGTTCAGGGGTCTTGCAGCAAGGATAGGACCCTGCCTTTTTGCACTGGCTCCTATAACCAGTGGAGCTACTGCTTCAAAAGACTATACAGACCAACATCAATTTTTAAGCATCATTCAAATTCAAGCTCATGGCTAGACCAGCTAAAAGCAGTGTAGCCTTTCTGCCTTTCTGCTGTTTGGGTCCTGCATTCCAGTTCACAGCCTGAAAACAGACCTGGGCTTCACACATGCCTCTTCTCCACCCTCTGCCCACCCTCTCTGCTGTTCCCGCATGCCAGGGCAGCTGTCTGGCAGGTTCCCGCCTTCTGCTTGCATGTGAATCCCTGGAGTCCTGTACTCCAGCCTCAGGGTATGTGCAATGCACAGAGGTATCAAGGGCTCTCCCATGGCAAAACCAGCACCCAGCTCTTCTCTGCCTGCATCACACTCCTTTTCCCTTTGTAGGCTCACCTCCCTCATGGCTCACCCCACGACTTCCCTCTCCCACATGTCAGAGCAGCTCTGATGCCAGTGGTGAAGTTGGCTAATACTCAGGTGTAAGTGGCAGGACAGATCTTTTCAGCCTGGATGGGAAATGGCAGCAGCAGCAAGGACATTTGTAGGACGTAACTTTGCTCGGGGGGCAGCTTGAAGCTCACCTTTGTGCTTGCTGGCTGTGGGGGGAGAGCCTGGGTTTGCATGAAGCGGAGAGACCTGCAGGAGGAGACAGCACATCCTGTCCTTTGTTCTCTGTCCTGCAAGATGGCTAAATGCCAACTCTTAATTATGTTTCAGCATTTTCCCTTTTAATGTTAACACCAGTGTTCATTAAAGAAAGACAGTGCCACTCGATTTATCTGAGCTGAGATGGCCAGTCATCCTGGAGGTAAACAGGTACAATCATTTTCATTTTACTTGATTTGCATATATAAATATGTATGTATTTATTTGGCCCCCTGCCTCTTAAAAATACACTTTGAGGACAGAAGAAAATTTTGTTTGGCAAATTACCTTTGAGTCACCCTTTTTTTGGAGAAGCCAGGCATACAGGTACCTTTCTAGACTTCTCTGTTGTGGGATGATGCATGAAATAATACACTAAGTAATTTGATCCAGCAATTAAAAGCAAGGCATGAATTATACTAACAACTATCACAGAGAGAAAATTAATTCTCTTATAGCTACACTGGTATGGTAAATGAAGTATCACTGGTGATTATAAACCAACTGTGATGAGCCAAACCACCTCAGAAAAAAGTGAGAACTTTGTAAACTTGCTGACAAGCACAGATCTGCACCCCAGGTGTGGAGGGCCTGAGACTTTGCTTCATGGTTTAATCTGCTGTCACTGGGAGCATCAGCAGGGGATCCTAGAACCACTGTGTGAGCAGATTGCATCAGTATTAATTTTTATACATCACTCGCAACTTTCTGTTAGCTTTTAAGATCCTCCTAAAATCTGATGCTGCATGGCACCAGTTAATGTTCCCTATTGCTTCTGAGGGCAATGGTGAGGAGGAACTTCACAAGTTAGCAGGTATGAGACCTCATTTCTGAAACTTTGACCCATGTTCACACCTGACAGCCTTTATGTCAATTCTGACATTCTCTGACAAAAAAAAATATTGAAAAACAAATTATAGGTTTTGCCCTGGGTTATTCCAAAATTAAATTTCTTAATGGGCTGTAGAAGAGCAGGCTGAATTTTGCCCCTAACCTCAGAACACTAGATGGGAGAGGCCAATACAGACATCATGGACAGCCTAATGCTATCACAGACAGTCACATCATCGGATCCATTTCATTAACTCACAGTACAGAGAATGCAAGAACTTCATTGACTGGGAAAATTTACTGGAGGGTAGTGAATGGAGAGATAATGATGCCAAAATCATAATTCATGAACAAGTAACATTATAAAAAAATGGCCAGATCTGCTCATCTCTTGGTTGATGACATGCAAACTGGGCATATGTCATATGCACACTGCTTCTAACAGCTTAAAAACCTCGTTCAGCTTAAAGAACTAAAGATCTCTTTCTGAAGCATGAAGACTGGGAACTTAACCCTATTGTCACAGGAACTTCCATGTGTATAGCGGAGCAGAAACAAAGCAGCCTTTATGGTCATGGTCTTGTCATACAATGCATGAGTCCAACAGGTCTAGCAGGAATGATATGCCAATCTCGCAGCTGTTTACACATCATTGCCATAAAAGTGTGTTTCAGAGGCAGACAATAAGCATTGTCCTAGGAAAGTCACTTTGAGAGTCATGAAATCAATCCTCATGTGAAGCAGGGAGGTTAGATGGTCAGTCTGTGCAGCCCTGTCATCCTGGTAGAGCAGATCAGGTTAATGTCTTGGGGAACATCTTGACAGCTGTCTGATACGGCCCATAGTGCATCTCAACATGCATTATGCTGGACCCATATGTGCTTCCCATTTGTGGCTGAAGGCAGAGTGAGGGTTTCCTTCACTGTATGTGTGCCCACCCTGCTGCTGAGCATGCATGTGGTACAACCACTTGTACTTCAGCTGACTAACCACACACTAAGGAATTTAGCCTGGTCAGTGCTGGGTGAGTTTTGTCCCTTTTTACCTTTACTTTACTATTTTATTCTCATTATTTGGCCCTTATGCTTAGCATCATTTTCGCAACAGAGGTGCCCTTTACCTGTCAATAGATAGGGTGATGGATAATTAGGAAAGGTTGTTCTTGTGGACCAAGTGGCTCAGCTGGATCCCAAGCTGAGAGCAGAAGTGGGCTCTGTCAGCAGGCTGCAGAGTGACTTGGTATCCCCCCGCTCCAGAACTGGGACAACGAGGTCTCCCTTTTTGGTGGAAAAGCATTGGAAAGGGTTGAAGAAAATTCTGCAAAAATCAAGTGTTCTTCTTCTAACTCATTAAAGTGAAACCAGTACTTTGGAAAAAAAATCTGGATGGAGAGCTGCCTGAATTTTCACAGGTTCACAAAACAGGAAGTATTTGTCACCCTGAATAAGCTGTGAAAAGTATTTTTAACATGTTTAATTACAATTAGCATTCCTGCAGCACAGCCGAATGCTAGAGGTGGCCAGCTCTCTGAAAAGTGATCATTACAACACTAGCAGAGTGGGAGCCCTGTGGGGGAAAATGTAAGCCAGTTTCCAGCTCTCTTTTATCATTAAGCCATCTTTAAAAGCTAAACTATCTGCTTCATTTTAAGCGGCTGAACATTAAGGATTTTCTTCAAAACAGCACTAAAAGCAGGAATAACTTGTTTTTTACAGTCAGCCCAATTGGCCTTCCACTTAGTGATGATAAGAACACCATTACCTTTGCCATAAGATGGCTGTCACCATCCAATCGTGATTATAAACCGCATAGATACACATACACACATGTACAAACTCTGTTTGCTCTGTTCAGGGTGAGAAGTGTTTCTTATCTTCCAAAGTCTTAGAATGAAACACCGACAACAATTTTAACTCCTTTCCTTTCATGGAATAGAATCATAGAATCATAGAAACATAGAATCATTAAGGTTGGAAAAGACCTCTAAGATCATCAAGTCCAACCATCAACCCAACACCACCATGCCCATTAAACCATGTCCCTAAGCACCTCATCTACTCGTCCTTTAAATACCTCCAGGGATGGGGACTCCACCACTTCCCTGGGCAGCCTCTTCCAATGTTTAACCACTCTTTCAGTAAAGACATTTTTCCTAATATCCAATCTAAAACTCCCCTGCTGCAACTTGAGGCCATTTCCTCTCGTCCTATCGCTAGTTACTTGGGAGAAGAGACCGACATCCACCTCGCTACAACCTCCTTTCAGGGAGTTGTAGAGTGTGATAAGGTCTCCCCTCAGCCTCCTTTTCTCCAGGCTAAACAACCCCAGTTCCCTCAGCCGCTCCTCACAAGACTTGTTCTCCAGACCCCTCACCAGCCTCGTTGCCCTTCTCTGGACACGCTCCAGCACCTCGACGTCCTTCTTGTAGTGAGGGGCCCAAAACTGAACACAGTATTCGAGGTGCGGCCTCACCAGGGCCGAGTACAGGGGCACGATCACTTCCCTGCTCCTGCTGGCCACACTGTTTCTGATACAGGCCAGGATGCCATTGGCCTTCTTGGCCACCTGGGCACACTGCCGGCTCATGTTCAGCCAGCTGTCAACCAGCACCCCCAGGTCCTTTTCTGCCAGGCAGCTTTCCAGCCACTCTTCCCCAAGCCTGTAGCGCTGCATGGGGTTGTTGTGGCCAAAGTGCAGGACCCGGCACTTGGCCTTGTTGAACCTCATACAGTTGGCCTGGGCCCATCGATCCAGCCTGTCCAGGTCTGTGCAGCATGGTGCTGCACTTACTGCATAGGCACCCTAGCGTGTACAGGGACAAGTCAGAGCTATCTGACACGGTGCTGCACTGTGTGGCAGAGCTGCACCTTGTGCCACGCTGTGCTAAAGCAGAGGTCGGTGTTTGCTGTGAAATAGCTTGAAGACTGTTGCCTGGAACTGCTCTGAGTGGAGATGCCATGAGAGTGGAAGGAAGATGTTGGTGACCACAACTGTTTCTTCCACTGGAGAGCTAGGAAAATAGTTGCTGAACCCATGGACAAACTGGCCATTTCCCCTGGGCCAATCCTACTTTTCAGTGGGGTGTAAGGCCACCTGGCAGCCTATCCCAGGTAAAAGGGGGTTATGGACATCCTATTCCAGTCTGCCACAAGCCACGGTGAATTTTTGCCCTCGAGATGGAGTAGCTCCTGGTACCAGCAGTACCCACAAGGTCAGCCTGGCCCTCGTTTCCATCCCACTGCCTCTTCCCCAGGTCATGTTGTCTTTACTGGCATCCACTACTATGGACTTTCTTTCCTCTTCAGACAGACTTTTCCTTGTTTCAGGTTTAACAAAATTGCAAAGTATTAGGATTACTAAACATTGGACCAGATTCATAATTCTTTAACATCTATTAAACCATGCTGTTTCTAAAAAGGGAACTATTATGCTACAATAACATGACCAGATCCGTATCTTTCTAGTACCTCTACAGCAGTTTTTGTTGCATACTTGTTTTCTACAGAAATGCAGTATGTTATTCAAATAAGACCATGACTCACAGTTATAAGTTTGCCACTACAATTAATTCATCTTGCACCATCCTCTGTCCTCATTACATTTTTATTATAAGAATTAATATATTTTGCCATTTGCTATTCTGGTTACAATCATGAAGAAGTCGTGAGAATGAATACATTTTGTACTACTTTGTCCTCGTTATAATTTTAAAATGTTCTCAAGAATGGATTAATTCAATGCCACTTTTCACTCTTTATCCTGAGAAGGAAAATTAAAATAGTTATGAAACTCCAGCAGGCACTATTCTCTAGCTATGATGTTATCGGTCTAGAGATTTTATCAAGAAGAAAAATAATAATAAAATGTATAATTCTGTTTCAGAGAGAATGCAAAGAGAATGAACAAAATGGTGCAGATGACCCAGTCCTTGTGATTATCTCAAGGTCATACTCTCAAGTCCTGTTCAGATGCTATAATTATAAAGATATAATTTTAATTAATTCACTGTTTCCCAAGTGGAGTGAAAACAATTTTTTAAAAACTAGCAGTAGAAATATTTAGAGTTCTGCCATTCATCTTCCCCAGAAACATTTGTCATCTTTTGTTCATTAGGAAAACCTGAAATAAAAATAAAACAAAAGAAATAGAATATATTCAAAGAGCAGTAGATTGTATTAGTAACTGATGTATACTTAATCATAAATTACCAGGAAAACAAACCCAGTAAATTTGTCCTAGAATTTGATCATATTCCCATTAAATTAAATAAAATGCCTATGATTTTTTATGGGTGTGGATCAAATCTATGTTCATCATGTGGAAACCAAATTCAAAGCAACTCGTAGGATTTTCCTGCACTAGTCAAGACGATGTCCGTCAGGCACTGATCACGGCTGTTTCAGACTCATAAAGTAGCACTCCCTCAGGTCCTGATGGAGATTTGCTAGTTTTTGGAGTCATTGTATTGATATGGCTGAAGTTTAACAGGAGAATAGAGTTTGAAGGCTTCCTAATGGATGAAGCAGGCACTCTGGATACCCTAATGGGTTGGGAGATTTCAGAGAAAACTCACATTACCATCATTAAAAAGCTGAGCAAGTGTATTACACCTCTGCCATCCTCTCCTTTCTCAGTAGTGTGATCAGTAACACCAGCTCCTCAATGTTAGGTGAGATATAAAATTAAGAAAAATTCCTTTACATTAGGTGAAGAGACCGAAGTACTGTAAAATGGGGCTTGAAATTCCTTTCCTAATAGTGTAGATCAGCAATAATTCAGCTCATGTTTATTCCAGGTCCACAACTGTAAAAACAGTAGTTTCCTCCCCCATAATATAACATAAAGAGAGAAAGATGAATTACATCTTTATATTGTACATCAGCAAGAGCTCTGTTGGTGGTGGGTATCTGATGGTCCTCCTCTGTCTGTGGAGCTATTCTCTACATCCCAATCTCTTAATCTTTTTTAAATTGGGACTATATTCTCACAGCACATAGCTATCCAAAGCATATGTTATTGCATGCTACAACACAGCCTTCATCTCTGTCTTTTCTTGCCACATGTTGTCTACTACAAGTGCAGGTTAGTTTCTACCTTACCTACAGGAGAAGAGTGTGAAGAATAGTTGCCTGTTGCTCCCAAGATGAAATTAGACAAGAAATCCAAGTTTTGGTGCTTTGAGCTTTGGAAATGAGTTCTGTCCCCTCAAAACTCCAACTCAGATACGGATGACCTCAAGAGCAAGGGGAATTTTTTTGCTGCCTGCAGACTGCTTCTTTTGTTCTGTTGTATTAAATGAGCTTGTGATCCTGACTCCTACTGGATATACATGGTTGGCAACCTTTTAGCAGCCTATTATTGAACTAAAAATGAACTTATTTTCATGTAATCCTCCAAGCATGCCCTTTGCACCAAGAGAGGGACTTTTGTTTGGACAGACTGGAGATGCATCTCCTGTGGCCAGGGCTGCTCTTCATCTCCTCTGTGGCTGGCTCAAGGCCTTTGCCTGGCCTGACACTCCATAAACTCTGAATCCACCTGTAAAAGTAATGAAAGAAATGTCTCTTTCCATGTAGACAGCATGAAATCCCTTATTTTTAACCTTTCAAACTATTAAAAAGAGTTACAGGTTTCTAATGAGCAGCATTTACCATTTTAAATTGTTACAGCCTGAAATTGCACCTGGTTTCCCGCTACACAATTTGAAAGATTTATAGGCCCAGATTTTCGGTGCTCTGTGGATAAAAGGGAGAGCAGAGAGAGGGAACTACCAGAGGAAAATAACCAGGCATTGTCAGGGCCAGCAGTGCATGCCAGCCCTTACTGTGCCTGCCTATCCCATCCCTGGTCCAACCCCATCCCCAAGGATGTGTCTGATGCCCAGGGCTGGCAGGGCACCCCCAGGGCCAGTTCCTGCATTCCAAAGGACGCCCAGAGCAGCCAGAGATGTCCAGTACAGCACTTTTGCCCCCAGGATTCAATATGCTGTCTGTGCTGGGCTGAGAGCTAACAGCGTGCCAAAGGCTTTGCCAGAACAGGACTCCGTCATTGCCAATGTATGGGAAAATGTTTAAAATCAGCAAACACACTCCATTTGAAATTGCATGCTTGCTTGCTTTGATGGAAAACTTAATTTTTCTTAGATTTCTTCTATAGACATTCACAGAAGGCATTTTGGGTCAGCACCTAATTTATAAAGAACAGATGTGGCATGAAAATACGAGGGATGCTATTGGAAGTGATCCCGTTTGATCTTCGAGCATAAATAACACCCAAGCTTGGTACTGTAGAGTCTTTACTCTTGCACAGCTTGTTACACCCAGGGACTCTCTCCATCCTCTGACCCCATACGTGAGCACAGGGAGTTTGTCACAAACAGTCATATCCTCACCACTTGCTGTTGCTGCTCACCTTTTCCCCTGTGTTCTGTTCAGCTGACACTTGGTTTTGGTTTGGTTTTTAATAAATATTTATAATTAAAAATATATATTAGACTTCATTGAAGAAGGCACTGATAGGAGCTATGAGAAAATCAAATGTACCTCCAAACCATTCATGAAGCTAATAGGATCCTAAGACAGAGCTAAAGATATGACTCAAAGCAAGAAGTGTTAAAGTTCAGTTAGTTAGGTTAAAAACATAACACAGCTTTGGCTATTTGTCTGTCCTGTAGATTTGTAGACAAGAAGAAAGGAGCAAACCCTGCCTTGCTCCGTCAACTGCTATTGCATTCATATTCCATACTGAGTTTGGCCTGGTACAATTTTCTGTCAATATATGTGATTACGGTTGCCAAAGTCGTTATTCACATGTAGGCTAGACTGTTGTCTGCATTAAGTCCTACTTTTAATTGATTTTTCAAACCAAAAGTATTACTTGATCAGGAAAATGGGCACGGAAAAAGAGATTTCAATGCATAATTTTCATTCATATTTGACATATGTTTCATGTTATGACTACTTATTTCAACCTCTCCAAAACCTCTGTAGTTCTTTTCCTAGTCTGAAAATCTTGCCTAAGGTGAATCCTGGCAAATCAGTTGGTTTAGTTACAGAAGCCTGGTACGCTCACAACTAAGTCCTCTCATAAGTTCCTTTATATTCTGTCTATACATATTTTAATAAAGCTTTTGTTAGTGACAGGATCCTTCTCTATCTTCAGCTTAGTCTTTAGCAGACCTTTTGGAGGTCCATAAAAAGGAAAGGGATGTTCCCAGAGCACAAGGTAAAGTTTTCATGAACCTCCTCTATCCCTAGTGCATCAGATCCGCTTGTATCTGCCACATCATGATTCAATTGTGTAAATGCAGTCACGCGGTGTGATTGGCAACCTGGATCAATCACGCTCCTCATCATCACAAGGTGATGGAGTCACCCAAGATGGCTGAAAAGATGCCAGCGCCTGGGAGAAAATGATTTTAAAGAGAGTGGTACTTCACGTCTTTGGGAAGACAGGCCTCCCCTCGCAGGGGCCAGCTGGCGCATCTAACGCAAGAGTTTTGTTACAGGGCCTGTAATTAGCAACTAACAAAATCCCACCCCCATCCCCAGCCTCCCTGTAGGCCGGCAGCAGGTGCTCCTATTTTCAGATGTATGCGAAATATCTGCCAAATCATTTGGCACATTTCAACTAGAAATGTGCCAAATTACCTGTCATAGCTAAACTGCCTTTTTAAAAGAAAGATAAATGCTCCCGCTGCTCAATTTCTGTGGAACAAGAGTGCCCTCCCGTGGAACCGGGCTGCTGGCGGGGCCCCACGCCGGCCCCCCCGCCCCTCCCGGGGGGCCCACCGACCCCGCGGGTGCCCGCTCCGTGGGACGGGGCTGCAGCTCGGGCAGAGCCGGGAGGTCCCTCCGTGAGCAGTGCTCTGTGTTTTCGGTACCAGCAAAGTGTTCTGACGCCAGGTCAAAACATCTGGGCTTCACTTATGGTTCCAGCTAGAGAAATAAACCAGCCTTAGAAACGGCTGGTGCTACTGGAGGGGCCAGTGGGTCGCTACTGGGGGACTGGGCTTTGCCTTCCAGTCCTGTGCAGCAGCAAGGACCAGCGAGCAGCAGAGGTGAAGCCGCAGCAGAGCATGGCGAGGGGAGCGGGAGCACGTGCCTGCTCTATATGGCCACAGCTCAGAAAGGACACCGCGATGGGAGGAAAACTAATGAAATCTCAGGACCAGAAAAATGCCTGATCTCAGCAGAAAGCGTCTGGGAGTGGAATGAACTTTCTGGAGGACAGAAGAAGGGGGAGGTGTTTTATTGTTAATAACAGCTGATGATGACTGATGAAATTCTCTTTCATCTGCTGTTTGAGACCTCGTTCTTGGATTTTTCCTGATTTTTTTTTCCCTTTTATCATGATCTTGAGCTCTTTCTTTGGAGATTTTAATTATCTTACCATGCGCTCTTTCAGCATGAATACATTATTATTTTATTTATAGCCAGTTTTATAAAAGATACTTCAAAACCTGAACTATCAGAAACTTAACAGCTCCAAGCCTCGTTGCAGCCAGTAACACTTGACAGTGTCCTTGCTGTCCTCCCTTCCTCCCACTAACACAGAGACCCTCATATGCCCAGACTGCAGGGGTAATAGCAAGGCAGGGCTGATCCAAACCTTGTGTCTCTGAAAAAGTCGTCACACCATGTCATGAAGCTTTGGCTTTTCAAACCCATCTGAGTAAAGGAGCAGCCCCCCAGGGTAATCTTGTAATTATCCACAGCTCAGCTATTGCAAACCAAAGTGTAGCCTGAACTCACTTATTGACTTTTCACTTATCTGGGATGATTATTTTAAATACAGTAAAGTCTCTAATAAAAAAAGGAAGCCATTTAATCCAGCCCTGCGACTGTACCAAGCAGGACTCTGGTCTTCACAGGCTTTTCTGCCTCAGCCATCAGCAAAGTCACTGAGCACCTTCGGGTCACGCATGAAGCAATGTGACCAGCACCTGTCCTGTTCACTTTCTCCTCTTGTACCCGAGGGAGGAGCATCGCTGTGACTTTTTGCCACCAGCACCTTGCTGAACCATCTAGCAGTTTCTCAGCCTGATGCCTTCTCATGTCTTCATTTCTAATAGACAATTGTTAACTGCCCCAGAGTGTGGCTGACTTTAAAATAGCTGCCATGCAAAGCTGACATCTACTATCATTATCATCATCACAGCAGCTTACCTTTCCATGACACCTGTCAAACCAAAGCAAGCCAGTGAAAGAGCGCTGAAATGCCACCTCCTTGGGGTTGAAGAGTGGCTGATGCCGCACTGCATGCTGCGTGACTGGGGCAGAAATGACATTTGGACAAGGACACAGGGACCAATTCCCCCAAGAAAAACATCTAGCGTGTGCACTGGGAAGATCGCAGAGCACAAGAAGGTCTCTTCCCAAAGGTGCTATCACAGTGCACACCATGGTGCTTACTTGCTTCAGAAGATGATGTTCTGGGATGCTCCTAGAGAGAAACCCCATTTTCTGGACTTTGGTATACAGGCATAACCATCCCATCTGTGGCTTTTTGCTCTCTTCCCATGCTGCCAGCTCTACTGTTGGTGAGCTGAAAGGTACAGCTAGCAGGCATAGGGTGGCTGTGTCCAGGTGTGTCCGTGTGCATGTGAGTGTGTGTGCGTGTGGGGGGCACTCACAGGCTGCGGGGGATCTCCACTTTTAGCAGATACATCCACAGCTGTGATTCAGCACTTGGCAGCCCATGAAACCACTTCTTGTGTTCACTCTCCCTCTGTACAGAAATACTCCGTCTTTCCAGTCTTACGACATTTACCATGCTATCTAAATGCACCCTGTGACTAAAGTGATGACAGTAGTTTCCCTGTGTGCCCACCCTGCCTTCAGGAGAGAGCTGCGGGGCGGCTGAGAGTGGCATGGTGAGGATGAAGGTGCAGCTGTGGGAGAGCTTGCACAACAGTTGTGTTGAGCTCTGAATCACACAAGGGTTGTAGTTATTTTTATTGACTGTGACATGCAATGGTGCAACTGTTTTGGCTTTGTACAACAGGGCAGGAGCAGAAGCGGGAAGGACCTCACTGTGGGAGATCTTAACCACAATTCATGCCGTCATTGAGGCTAGTAGGTCAGTTGGGGCCTGAGTTCATTCACTTTGCAAGCAGAACCTGAGGCTCAGAGTGCCTTGAGACACACAGACAAAACAAAATGGCTGGCCTTGGCCCAAACTGTGGCTGCCAAGGATGGCATGTTTCCTTCCAATTTTTTTTCCCCTTGGGTGGGAATACCTAGGCAGGAAGGCTTGCAGTGCCACCTGCAGCAGCCACTCATTCAGCGATTTGATTTTCTGTGTGGTGTGCCACGCACTTGCAGTGGGATAAGTGACAATTTCCACTGCAAGTTACTAGATAATAATAGGTGCAGCACAGTCCCCAGGCACTTGAGCAGGTGCAGCACCAACAAGGCCCTCTCTCTCCCTGTGCCCCAAGGATATCTGCTGTAGAGGGAGCTCTGGCAGGAAAAAATGAGCAGCAATAAAAGGCAGGCACTTGTCATGTGTGAGACAAGATGGTGATTTTGTTACTGAAACAGCAAGGATGGTGCTTGAATAGTTCTGGCTTTAGCCCTCAATTAATGAAAAGGGGGAGGAAACGGCACAACAGGACTGTAGCACCGATGCAGAAGATGAGTAAATGTTATGCTTCAGCTGAACACATGTAATCGCTTCCTATGCTCCCTCCTCTCTCCATCTTCGTCCTCCTCTTCCGTCTCTCCTTCCAGCTTGGAAGCAAGCCTGCGAAGGCGGGGAGCACAAGCCCTCCTCCCATTTGTCTAAATAAGAGCAAACAATGAGGTGTCTGGATGGGGTTTTCCACACCACTAATGAAGGGTTCACAGTGGTTTGCCTCACCTAAGAGCTGGTGTCGGTAGTTCAGGCTGCTCTCCATGGGCAAAGGTACGGGCCTGGCAGCAGAAGGGAACAAGGACTGCTCTTCCACTTCTCTTGCACCAAGCAGTGCAGTGTGCCATCAACAGTCCCTGCTGATGTGAATGGCATTCATTATTTTTAAAAACTGGAGATTAATTCCTTACACACACACATGCTTGCTGGCTCTGGCTCTGTCCTGAAACACTCGGCACATTTTCAGCTCCTACCGATCCTGGAAAATGCACATGAAGAAAACAGCAAGGCCAATATTTGTACACTTCAGTGTCAGTGACAGGGAGAAAAGGCAGAATCAAGAAATACATACAGTTCAAAATGAGATTTGGTAGCATATGGCTATTAGACTATCCAGGATGGCCACAACATGACAACAAACATGTTTTTAGAGAATGCTAAAATGTGCTTTCCAGGCCTGACTGCTAGAGAGCAGGATCTCTCATCTCACATACAGATCCCATAGGTAAAAGATTCCTACTGCCTCTCCTGAAAA
Source organism: Aptenodytes patagonicus (assembly GCF_965638725.1). Lineage (NCBI taxonomy): Eukaryota > Metazoa > Chordata > Aves > Sphenisciformes > Spheniscidae > Aptenodytes > Aptenodytes patagonicus. Next base: position 23,325,639 of record NC_134982.1, read on the forward strand.
CCTGATATCAACCATAATTAAAGATGGAGTCTGAGCCTATATAGACCTTGAGTCTGGCTGAATATGGCAGCTCCTCATCCAGCAATGCCAGATCTCCCAGGTCTGTGGAGGCAGAGCAGATGAAATAGAAAAATGTAGATAAAAATACCAGAGCAGCCTTTACGCAGCAAGGTGGGGATAGACATCGGTAACTAGAAATGGTAGCCAGAAGCGTCCTGACTGCATTGAGAATGCAAACAGCCACTAGCTGAGGGTTTCCAGCCTCCAGGCATCCATCAGGTGCTCCACAAGCCTGCACCATAGGGAATAGCCCCTCTGACACACTGAAGGTCCCCACAGCTGCCATGGTGGTGGATGGGGGCTGTCAACTGTACAAAACTTTGACACTGGAGCCGTTTCGCTGCAAAGCAGGGCAGCTTTTAGGAGATTTACACTCTGTTTGGCCTAAATGGGAATGGTCCCTTTGCTCCTGCATGGTGGGATGGCCTGGACGGAGCAAGAAAGCCATGGCACGGCTGGAAAGGCAGCTCCCATCAATGTCCATTGCTCTCGCTCCCCTCCCCATGGGAACTGGGACTCTTTTGTGCAGCACAGTGCTACTGAATGTGGAGAGATCAAATTCAGTCTAAATCTGTTCTATCATTGGGGGATAATTTTTTCAGCCCCTTTTTTGGTACTAGACACATGAGGTAATCCAATTACCTGTGAATAGATTTGTGGTACCCAGAGCTATTTCAATACCGATGTGCCTCTGTTCTTTCCTGAAAAACATGTCAAAGCAATTTATCTACACATTTGAATAAGTCATCTATGCAATCACTCTCCTTTGGGGAGAAATTTAATTTCTTCTGCAGAAGGTTGGCTGTTGCTATACAGACATGTGTAAGTCACAATTAATTGCGTAGCTATCCCTGAACTTTTCTTTTTAAAGCTAGAGAAGTGATCAGAAAATATGTCTTGATTCCCTAACTGGAACCAAGATTTGGTAAACATGGGTATTAAAATTAAACCATTAAAGAAGAATTCTTCAAAGACTTCGTATCTTTAAAGAGGGATGTTTCTCCTACAAGTTATCTCTCCCCTGCTCTTGCACAGCCGAAGGGCTCTCATTAGGACTGCTTTCATGGAAGTCACATTAAGCAGAGCTCCTACCCTTCCCTCTTGTCTGCGCAAAGCTTTGCTCAGAGGACCGAGCAGAACAAGCACATTAATCTTCAGGGAAATTATATAAATATGGAGGCCACCTCAGTGCAAGAATAAGAATTAAAACAATAGTTTCACATAGCACGTGCTGCCTCCACTGAAGGGAAGGAAGGGCACCGGGTTCCTGACCTTGCTGAGCAAGTTCACAGTTACAACCCTGCTGTAGGCTGACAGCAGGTAAAATGTGATGTCAGCAGGTCTTAAAAAACAAACTGGAGGAGCTTAATGGGATGTGGCTAGGGCAAGGGGTTATGAGAAATGGCTTCCCTGCTGCTCCCCGCAGAATGACGTCTCCCGAGGGGAGTCTGGAAAGAGGTAGGTCTCAAAGTCTCTCTGGCAGCTGGACAGCAAGGGTCAGACCAGTGAAGAAACACAGCCCCTAAAGCAAAAGGAGGAATTAATGATTGTAGTTCCTGTGCAGCTAAGTTTGATTATTAACTCTAATAATTACTGCACTACACCTGTTTTTTCCAGCCTGGTCATGGCCTTACTTCCCTAATTGAGGGGCTGGTCTTGCAGTCATTGCTCAGGCTCAGTGCTTACTGCCACAACCCCTGTTTCTTCCCAGCTACTCAGTTGTCCCCAAATGCAGTTTCCTGCCAGGTGCTATGTCTGGCTTGAGCAGGCAACATCTCTGATAACCAGCATCAGCATCCGTCTAGGGTTGCTGAGAGCTGGGGTATCCTCTGGGATGGGCTGCGGCAGACCAGGGCTGGACTGGATCGGGGAAACATGGCAGTATCGATCGGTCGTAAGCAGATATGGCAGGACAGGACTTTCTGAGGTTTAAGTCACTCAGATGGCTTCCTAACACTGAGATCAGTGTGCACAGTAGGTCTTCCGTGTTTCCTTCTCTGCCTGGGATGGGTGTAAAAATTTCTTCTTGTCATACCACTAGGGAGATGGGTGTAGGGACACGATGCAGGACCCACTGCTCTGGCTCCCCATCAAAAAAGCATCCTCCTGTTACACTTGAGAGAAGTCTTTTGGCTTAGGATTTGCTGGGCAGCCCCACAAACTGGCTGCCTTGTATTCCAGACCCTGGGCCATAGATCATTTCAGCTGGTACCCAATGTTCTGCTATGTTCATTTCACACGGGGAATATCCCAAAGGAAACATCCCTGTGTATCCCTGTGGTTTCAGTCCTTTTGGTGCATGGACAATAATCAGTTTCCTGAAGTTGCACTGACAGACTGCATCTGCTCCATGCTGCGGCTGAAAGCATGAGTTTCATACCCAGACGTCTTTTCACTGCCTTTTCTAGCAGCATCTCTTGTCATATAAAGTGTCTTGTTTAAGCCAGCATACCCTGCAGCGAATGGAGAGTGAGCCAGTGCTCTGTGGAGGACATCAGAGTGAGTTCTGAAGTGGCTGTCCAGATACAGGAGCAAGATGACAGGTGCAGTCTTCAGGTCCTGCCCCTTAGCTGTGGCATTGCTGGAGTGTGAAAAGTCAAGGTACAAACTCATGTGCTTTCCTTTTTAAGTACAAGTATTTTCTCAGAGCCACACTGGTGGATCACAGACCTTGTAAATGCAGGAAGCACCAAAACTACTCAGTGTTGTCCTTGCATAAAAGGCTGCGCAAACTGATGCTACAGAAAGGGCTCAGTCTCAATTAGATTCTTAGTATGGGGTTTGGGGTAAAGAAACCCTGCCACCAGTCCATAATTTTGTTTTCCTTTATATAGATACCTCATTACTTCAAACAATATCCTCTGTTGCAAAGGCAGGAGTAAGCCACCTCCAGCAGGCTCTCTGAAGAGGTAATCCATCAGAGGCACGGAAATCACCCCAGTTTTTCCTCAGATGTGTGACAGAATTAGGTTCCCACAAGCTCCCTCCAGCCAGTGGCTGCACACCTTGCCCTTACTGCTCTGGCACCCCGGTTTGTTCCGGCCCCCCATGGCTGCTGGATGTTACACATGACATCAGTCACTGAAACTCACTTCTGTCCATCAGCATCTGCTTGAGTCGTGTATCATCTGTACGGTCTTTCTTGTACATGTGATGGTGTTAAAAGACATTAAGCCCCTGCTCTGGCAGCTGCTCTTTCCACACCCAGAGGAAAAATGAGAGGAGGAAGAAAAGAGCAAAGCCTACAGCCATTGGCAGCTGTTGGCAGAATTTAACCTTCATCATTTATCATGGCATGGGGATGGGGATCAATATGGGCCTCACTTGCTCACTTCATCAATCTGCATCCCCAAGAGACGAAAATGAGGGACTGACCCCTGCAAGGTACGTTCCTCCTCCTGGCTCCCTGCCTTCCTTTGCACTAAATTGATGCTACTGCAGTGTATAGCTCTGCGTTCACTTGCAGTTCAGGGACACTCTAATGATATGAATGCATCCAAAGGAGGGCAATAAAGCTGGTGAAAGGGCTGGAAGGCATGTCCTGTGAGGAGCGGCTGAGGACCCTGGGCTTGTCTAGTTTGGAGAGAAGGAGGCTGCGGGGCGACCTCATTGCTCTCTACAGCTTCCTGAGGAGGGGACGTGGAGAGGGAGGTGCTGAGCTCTTCTCCCTGGTATCCAGTGATAGGACATGTGGGAATGGTTCAAAGCTGAGCCAGGGGAGGTTTAGACTGGACCTTAGGAAGCATTTCTTTACCGAGGGGGTGGTCAAACACTGGAACAGGCTTCCTAGAGAGGTGGTTGCAGCCTGAAGGCTGTCAGTGTTTAAGAGGCATTTGGACAAGGCTGCCCTTAATAACATGCTTTAACTTGGTCAGCCCTGAACTGGTCAGGCAGTTGGACTAGGTGATCATTGTAGGTCCCTTCCGACTGAAATATTCTATTCTATTCTATTCTGTTCTGTTCTGTTCTGTTCTGTTCTATATTATAGAAGGACTGAAAAAAAGACTGACCCAAAAAATGTTATTTTGAAAATGCATGGAGTTCCCATTTAAGGCTCCAATGATCATCTAGAAACAAAACAAGACTGAAAAGCTATCTACTCTAAACAAGAGCCAGTTCTCCACAGTTAGAGATGATCCAAAGTCAGAAAGTGCTATACAGATCCCGCCAAACCTGATGCATACAAAATTAGATCAATTACCCATTCTTTAGTTTGCATAATCCAAACCCAACTGGGAGAGTCTCTTTTAACCTGATACTCACCACTCATGCATGAGAAGAAAACCTAGGATCTTCTGCCCAATGATCCTAAAATTTAAGCAAGCACATCTAACACCACCTGACAAACTCCTACCTACTTTATTAAGTCAAAATCCAAATGACTGGGACAAAAATTAAAATCTTAGTTCCCCTGGCCCATTTGACTCAAAGACTTTGTATTAATATAAAAAGCCCATGCAGAGTTTCCACCTCAGTGTTTTTTATGACTTCGTACATCCTTCTGTATCTACTATTTTCTCTCATTGAGTACAGAAGAACATGCTTTTCCGTGCTGAATCACAGGATACATTTTCAGCAAACAGTTTCCATGTTATTACAGCCCACAAGAACAGTGTAGGAACTTTATGAGTAGCAGCAGCTAACTGAGATTAAACTGCTGGTTTGGGATTTTTTTTTTTAAACCATCTACTGATTTTTTGGATTATTGTGCTCTGAAATAATCATTTAATCATATGGAATACCAGTAAAGCTCTAGAAAATAAATAATTTATAACTAATATTAAGTTAAATAAACTAGGCAGTCAACCTAATGAATTGTTTGGACAAAAATAGATATTAACCACCAGAGAACAACAAATGTTACTACTTAAATGTCGAGGGCTGCTGCAGTTGCAGTTTTAGGCATTTTATTGTTTTTATAAACTGATGAACAGTATTTACAGGATTGATATTCCTAAAACCCCACCACCACTGTTGTCCACTGCTTGGAGTTGGAATAATGAAAAAAAATCTAGAAACAATTTACATCTAAGCCTCAAAACAATTAAAATGCATGTAAATTATGACGGTCCAGGAATTAATCACTTCAACAGATGGCTGGTAGCTTGTTAACAAGAGAGAAGCAGACATTTGTCCCATACCTTGAAGACTACAGGAATGCCAAGGGACCACCAAAAATGGTGTTGCTGCAGCAAAGGCATCTTACTAAAAAATAATGATTAAAATGATCTGGAACACCAGAGACAATCCATTTGGGGCAATTCCAATCCAATTTTTCACCCTTCCTTACTCTCTGTCCTGCTATGGCCTCAAATGTGAACAGCATCAGCCAAAGGGGGATTTTGATGTGGACCCTGACTTCACAGGTTGGCTCACGGTTGGGATAACAGCTACGCTGACAGCCACAGTGACTTTGCACTGAGAGCTTTGCAGAGCAAACCCTTGTTTGCAGAAGCAGCTCTTGGATCCCAGGAAGCAGAATTTCAGCTTGCTCTCAGCAAAACATTTTGAAGTCGGCCTTTTTCTAAAGAGCCTTGAAGACGAACTCCCTTTAAATATACCTCTGGGGCTGAGAGGACAAGGTGCGGGGGACCTAGAGAAATGTTCGCTCTGTTATGCACATATGCACCCACACACACGTTACATACAGTGATTTGGTTAAGTCTGATTATTGTATAAAGAACATTTTCACAGTCACTCCAGGCCCTCAGGCCATGCTGTGCCTTGTCAAGGGGCACAGGACCTGTCCTGCACAGGGGAACGCAGGTGAAAGCCTTAAGCCAGCGAAGTCTGAGCTACCTCCAGAAGCAACATAAAACCATCACCATGGCAGGGCAGAGATAATTAGTAAATTAGCATATTGATGCCTCTGTACTGCTTCTAGGATCTGATCTATTATCTTCACTGATCATGGTCCTGTCCTCTGTAATTTAGTATGGGATACTACGGGTTTCTGTTCTCTCTCATCAGAGGCAGCATCGCTGCGTATTCCATCTTTAGGCTCCAGTGCGGTGTGGTTGTGCATCCCAGCTTTCTGCTCTACACAGGGGTCACAATTTCTAACACATTAATTTCCAAATTTAAAACCTCAGAACTTTACTGATGCTGTGAAATAACTAAACCAAGACCCATAGTCTAAATTAAAGGTTGTGAGCAAAGTGGGACAGAACCAAATTCCAATAAATAATATACCGCAAATAAATGAATAAATAATGCACTTCTGCAAATCCCATCTTGCAAGACAGCTTTTCTATCTTCTTAAATGATAGCTAATGGATAAATATCACTGTGATGGTCTCTTTCACACCACGATGGATGTCGTTATTAGAGCTTCCATTTAGTCAGCACTCCCAAAGGAACCTCATAGAAAATACAGATTTTATAGGTATTTAGGCCATATTCAGAAAGACCGAACAGTGATGTACCATTTGCAGCACTGAGGGCAGCCTCCCACAGGCTCTGAGCCCTGTCAACAGCTGCCGATGGAGAGTGGTCGACTGACCCAGGTTCTGCGGCTGAGGAGAAGGAGAGCTGCAGAGCTGACCTGACGGGATGTCAGGGGTCTTGGTAAATTGCAAACAGTGTTGGGAATATCAGAGGCACTCTATGCAGACAGTGAAAGATCCAGTTGTGTCTACTTACCCCACAGAGAAGCTGGAATGAGTTAAAAAGAAATAGGATGGGGGATAGTTGAGGATAAAAGGGATAGAAAGAACTTTCTACATAAATTACTAGTCTGGGATGATAAACAATCCATCACTTTCCATCTCTTTCCTCTTTCCCTTGCCAAGACTTACAATGGTGAGAGGTGGTACAGGAGATGTTAAAACCCTTTTTGGAGACTTTCTTGATGCATAGGATACTTAAGCCTGCCTTTAAAATCATAAAGTGAATTCCTAAAAAACCCACACTTTTGTGATGTAGCTGTAAGATAATCAACAGGAATTTTCTGCCGCACAAGAAATATCCTCTTTCCCTCTTGCCAGCTCCTCCTGCATCTCTGATCTTCAGTCCTACACATCTGTTGGTTTAGTTTATAAACTGGCTTTTTGGGTGGCTGAACTTATCTTGTCTTTCACCAAAATACACTTGGAAGCATTGACAAAACCCTGGTAAATTACAAATAAAGGAAAACCCCTACTGCCTGAGCAAATAACAAAGCCTTTACACTGGGCTTTTAGGTGAGTTGATAGGAGAACATCACTCAATCTCTTGCACAACTAAGAAGCTTGCGCAACTTTATACCAGTATAATGTTACATGATTGTAAGAGCCTTTTCTATTCTGGTAATTCCTGTAATCTCTTCCTGAAATATAAACATAATAATAATCAATTAATATATTGATACATACTACAAACCAGTGTACAGCATATTCACCACTTCACCTTCACCCTATACCTGCAGTTCACTAGAATTCAAACCCAGCGGTCAAACATTATTATTCAGTTAAAGTAACTTGCTGTTTGCATGCTCAGATTGAGTTTCCTCTGAGTATATTAGTAGACATCTGAAGTTAAAACTTAAATTCAATTGTTCCTCTGCACCACATCTCAGATCAGAATCTGACCAGTAATATACACTCCCTCGATAGTTCAGAAACATAACTCATTTGCAGATTTCCTTGGTTCATAAAAGTTCCAATACTCTGCCAATCTATAAAATATCTATGTTTTACGTAAACCAGGAAATGGCATTTCTGACTGGAGAAAACAGCTATATCAGACTATTGTATCGTGTTGCCTGCTTGACTGAAGGGCATTTGTGTTGGAGCAAAGCTCAGGGCATTTTGAAAATGTAAACACAGGGATCACTCCATAAAAATTATATATGCACTCTAAACTAATACATAGCTCTTGGTTGCATGTTATGCACTAAGGCATTTAAAGAGGTTATCATGATGATATACGAATGGCAGTACGGCCAAGACTAAAGTGCAAGATATTCCATTAGGGTTGTTTCTTATTGCATTAAAAAAATTACTTCCTACTCAGAAAATGCTTCAAAAATCTAATTATTTTGTATAATATGCCTCTTCTCCTCTTCCTCCAGGCTATATCAAATACTGGAAGAGGATTCTTTGCTTACATGGATTTTATCTTAATGAATTGCCTAATCTTTTCAAGAAAATATGTTTTCATATATAACTTTTGAGCACAGCCCCTTAATTAACAGCAGGAATGCTTGTGGACTGAAAACAAAGCCAGTTAGTGAGTCTTGAAATTGCATTCAGAGCCAATTGCATTGGCATTAGCAATCATGAACTGAAGTCAATATCTAGTTCCTGAATTATGTGCAATGCCACATGCAGCAGGAAGCCAAACATGGAATAAAAAGCTTGGGGTATTGCATTATCCAGGAGCACACTCTGCACATGGCAGGGCGAGCCTTGCCTCCACGGCACAGTACCTCTCCTCCCTCTCCTTTTCTTCCCACAGGGCCAGGGAGGGGAACATGGGACAGGGGGAGAGGGTGGCCTGAGTATGAAGATACACATATTTTCACAACCTTGTGAATGTCCTTTCAAGGGTCAGGGGTGGGGGCAGTAATCCTTCACCTAACCCCTCAAAAATATCCACAAGCCTTTAAAAAAAAAACCAAACAACCTCCATGGGGCTTATTTAAGTTTCTGCATTTTTATGGTCACTTAGATCTGTGTGTCAAGTGTTGAAGGTTAAGTATCAAATTTGCTTCTTTCTTAAAGATTTTTTAAACGAACACTGAGCTTTTCACGTGCTCTTAAGAGGCAGAATTTTAGGAAACACTTCAGATATCCCATGACAAGTGATAAACTTAGACCAGTTGACATTGCTGCTATCACCGGCACTACTTCCAAGACCAGCTTTGCCAGCCCATCCCTGCGCCAGGAGCTGGGTCAGGAGCAAGAAGTCACGTGGCCTCAGACTGCACACAGCATGTTGTTCTCAGGTCTTCCAGGAGACTCCCTGCCATTTATCCTGATCTTCTCGCTGGAAACCCAGAGGGCTTGCTGACGCTTCCCTGGATGTCCAAAATCAACTGGCCTAAGAAACTCAAGGCTATAGCCTTGATTAGGTCTATAGATTTTGCCTTGGGAAGGTGTGATCTCCACCATCAAATGCAATTTAAATGATCCATATGTTTCTGTTCAAAGGATTATCTCTCTCTTTCTCTGTACATATAGAGAGAACAAGAGTAGCAATAGATCCATGCTTCAGAGTTTCTGTTCTGAGTTAAGATATGATGTTGTAATGAGAGGGCTTAAAGGCCCCTGAAGGAAATAAAATCCAGTGTGAAAAATACAAATCAAGTCCATCCACAAAGATCCCAATCCCACAGACCCAACAGAAGCAAATTTTCCACTGGAGGCAGTCAGGCATGTAGCTCCATTCTGCACAAGCTGACAGTGGGGACTCCCACTGCAGTGGCTGGGAAGGGATCACCTGGCACCTCCTGGGGTCACCATCTTTGTCTTGGAGAAGACAAGTGGCCAGGTGCGTCCTTACTTGTCTTCCACTTCCCCATTATGTCTTCCATCCTTTCAGGACTAATAAGCACTTCTAAATGCGAATGCCTCCCTCCTGCTCCAGGTCATCAGTATTTCTGCACTATCTCTATTCTCTTTCTAAAGAGCAAGTTTCTTCCTCACACAAGGGTGATGATTATTCTTTGTTCCAGAAACAATTATATGTTTGTTTCTTTCAAGTGGTTATTAAAACCTTAGATTATTTTCACACCATTTATTTACCAAGATTTAACACACAGGCCTTTCTGGAGAGGGTAAAGTCAGCTTTGGCTGCTTTTACTAGCTACTTTTCTAGAGAAACTCTGGCCAACTCATTTCAGACACTGGTATTTCCTCTTTCTTTTGTCCTCTGTGCTCCACCTCCAGGTTTCTAAGCGCCAACCTTTACATTTTTCCCTTTTCATCAAAAGGGCAAGATACCAAATTCACTGCTGACGTAAGTAGGTGCAGCTCTAATTAAGTCAATGGGGTTACACCTGCCTATGTCAGCAGTGAATTTGGCTCAACATCCCTAGTGAGCAAAATGTCACATTACCTTTGCTGAGCAGGACATTTCAAATAAAACATTAGCAAAAACAATTAACTTTAAGCTATTAATCCCACTGAAGCTACTTTCAACCTCCTAAGGATTGAAGTCAATTCCCAGTAAATGTCTTTGGCTTAATAGATTGTGATGCTTTGGTATGAAATATATTATTGAATTACTCTGAATTAAGCAGCATCATATTGTATTTCTATATATAAATTATACTTCAGCACACATCTGACAACTTTTAACTATAATACTTAAGAAACTATTAGCAATGGAGGACATCATACAGAACATTGCATTATATAACACCTATGAATTTTGCAAATGCATTATGTACAGCTCTAATTTTCACTCAGATATAACATACTTTTGTATTTCATTAGCATCCCATTTTACATCAACAAAGATGGAAGATTTATAAATAGTGTGGTTCTCTAATTCACTCCCTTTGGCACAAAACAGGTAGTAACAAATCTGCATGAGTGAGAGGCAAGAATGCAGCCTTGCTCCCAACATGTTCTTTACAGCTACAGAAGGAAATGAGTCAACATATTATCTAAAGAATTTGAAAGCCCAAATTCAGCTCCTTGCTAGACTTCCCTGAACAGCACACAGCAGCTCACAGCCAGGTGCACGTAGATCAACAACTCCGCTATTGCACTCTTGGGTGCCCTTTTGCTTTGCAGTGTTCATAAACCCCGGGTGGGTTGCATGGGTTCCCACTTCAGAAACAGGATAAAATTACCAGATTCTTGTAGGTCAAACCCCTCTGTAGGTAGCCAGAAGGAAATGCTGGAGATAGAGATGAGTGTTGAACTCTGTCCCTCCCTAGGACTGCCAAGTTCTCTGCCTTGCATGGAGTGATTCCTCCCATTAAGGATTTGCAGCCCTAAACCTGCCCTGGGAGTTAAGTACCTTAACCCGTTCTTCTAAAGTCCAAGGAAGTGACAATCATTTTATCTATCAGAAAGCCAGAAGAGAAGGAGGGGAGGCACGAACCCTGTCTTCCAGTTCCTCTCTGGACGCTCCACAGGGGAGAGAACTGACGTTGAGTTCCTACATCCATCCAGTGGGACATTTGCTCTCCCACCCTTCTCACAGGTGCATGGGCTAAACACTACATTTTAGAGTCATCTCTCCCCTTCTTATTGAATATTTACTTCAAACATGCAAACTGTAGCAGCCACAGCAGGAGGCGTGAAGAGAAAAACCTCTCCTTTGCTCCAGACTCCTCCCCAGTGTGCTGGTCACTTCTGTTTTTTGGGAACAGGAGAGAAAGCCCAACTCACAGAGAAAAGAACTGAGTAAAAGTCACTCACCACTTAGATGACTGCTGCGACTAAGAATCTCAGTATTTTAATCACAGTGTCCTCTTGAAAGTAAGCACAGCTCCCCAGCTCCATGTACGTAGCCTCGCCAGCCAACACAAACATTTGCACATTGCCTAATGTGGATAAAGTTGAATCAAGGGGAATAAAGTTCTGCAGGAGCAGAATATTAACAAAAGACTTCCAAAAAATACAAGGTACCAGTTATATTTGACCATCAGGTGAAAAAATATTGACCCAAACTTGGAGCATATGATCAATGACCTTGAATCTCTGCCTCATCCATTTTTAATCATCATTTTCCCAAGGAGAGAAGACCCTGGCTGCCTTGAGGGTCCTTTCCCATGTACCCAGAGAGGCCCAGGGAGAAAGGAGGTTTGTACATACCAGGTAGCAGGCCAGGCAGGAGAACTGCCTGGCTAACTTCTGTACTCCAGGATACAAACATTTTTGCCTCCTGAAAAGATACCTGAATCTCCAATATTTAATATTGGCCCAAATTTTACCGTCCCTTAACCATGCCCTGAGTTCTGCTCTATATCAAATCAATTGAAGCCAATGGCAGCGATACGATCAAAACCTAAATCCTGCAGCACTGCAGTATAAAATATATTTTGTAGCAACTCTTCCTACTCGAGGACCAACTGCCATTGCTGGTGCTTGCAACGACAGTTCACACACTGAACTGAACCAAGTGTGAGTGCAGGTGGGTGATTTAATCTCACAATACACCTTCTAATGAAGCAACACTACACAGCCCTCCTGCTAGAAATTCAGGACTATTACAGTTTTCAATAGCTGTATGTATTCTGCTGGAACGTACCCAAATTTGTTTTGTTTTAACAATTATTTCTGAGATGTTACTTATCAGATTTCATGCTTACACAGAGAATAGACTAAATAGTCAGTCTCCATTAGAAATACTGCTGGGGAGTGAAAAACTCTAAAACCTGAGCACTGCTCTGGGCTGGACCCTAAAGGTTTTACACAGCCAAAAACTCATGATGAATTCAAAGAAGATTTTGCTGGTATGAAGAATTTGGGACCAGACACAGAAGCTGACTCCTAAGTTCAGGGCCAGTGCCCTCCACCTCAGCTCCTGAGTCCCTGCGGTGGCTGGGGGAAACCCCCTGGGACACTGCACAGCAGCATCACTGCCCAGGCACCTGGCTGCAATGGGGTGCAGAGGAGGGAGAAGAGTGCGTGGTCTCAGTCCGATGCTGACATGCACTCATGACCAGGGGGCCATGGCCTGAAAAACACTCCAAGATGCCACCGTTTCCGTGCAGCCTGACAGCATAGCTCTGCCTTGTTAAATCAATGAACATTTTGCAATTGATTTCTGGGGTAGCTGCAACAGGCCGTATGGTTTCATCCATCAATCGCTTTAGTACTCACCTCATTTTAAGCACATTAGCAGCTTGATTGAAGTCAATGGTACAGTTCAGATATTTAAAATGAGTTATGTTCTTAAGTATCTTGATGAATTGAGGCCTTAATGAACATTGTTAATGAAGGTGTGATCCTCTGAGATTTGGAACATCTTCAAATCTCACACTTCATTGCACAGTCAGTTGAATTCGGCAGAATTGTTGCCATCAGGAGGAGAAGTTACCTCCCCCTTACCCAGAAGCTGGTCCTCACCATGTCCCTGGTGCTGAGACCTGCAATCACATGGCTGTGCGGTGTGCCTGTCCATTATTGCCAGTTTGGACCAGTTCCCTGCACAGTGCTAGGCAGGCAGCAAACAGAAACAAGCTGCTGGGAGTGAAGATAGAGGCAGTAGGTGGTACCACCTCTTCTGGCAGCAGCACAGACATGTGACAAATTGAAAGGACCATATAACCATAGCACAGCCAAATCAAGGAAAAACTAGCTTGTTAAACCATTGGAGTGATTATCTGATAACTAAGTATCCAAAGCGTATTAAGATTCTTTACCAGGGAAAACTTTGAGACTTCAGCATTCACATAAATTATCATGAGTACATTCAGACCAAACTTTATCTGCAAACAAGAATGTATACAATTAAGAGAGAAAAATAGTGTTTCATGTGGGTACCACCTAGTGGCAAAGGGCTGGGATTTCCACATGTTATTTTTGATGGAAATAATATGCACATTCTGGAAAGAAGATCCTGTTAACCAGGTGCCCAAATATTTTTGATTTCTCTGGACTTTGTGTTTGAATCCATTAGCCTGTTTCAGGCTGCATGCCTAAAACCCACATTCAAGCTGGGAAGAGTTTCCAAAAACAATGTAGTGGTTCTGGAGACTCTGAGTATGATGCTGACCAAAGGTTTTTACAGTGGGGAAGCAAATTAGATAGCAAATGCGGCACAGAGAGTGAGGGACACGCACACAAAAAGTAATGCAATGAGGCATGTACAACAAGCCCAGTGGTTTCAAGGTCAATGCCACTGCACACCTGTGATTCACCAGAGGCACAGTTCTGGATGCCCAGCAGATCAGATGCAATGGTATGAAAATAAGGGAGAAACCACAACTATGTTTTTCAGCTGGATCAGGGAAGCCAACAGTGTAATAAGAGAAATCCTGTTTTCTGCGTGGTAGCCCTATAACTGGTTGATTTATCTGGTGTCCTTTGAACTGAAGGATGAATGCTATGTTCTTTTGGGACCTTTGCAATAAAATGGAAAGGGACTTTCAAGCAGAAAGTACACAAAGGAAAAAGTCTCTGGATGAAAATGCCTCTGGACATGGCAAGATGTTACTTAGCCAAGTAAAGGTACAGTGAGATCACAACTCAAGAGAAAACTAATGCCATCATATTGCAGGCATTTTAATTGAAAAATGTTCCACTTGAAAACTGTTAGACATTAATTTTTATAAGCAGTACAATAAACTTTTCGATTATAAAAGTCATAAAAATGACGCTTAACTGTCACAACCCATCAGTCGCTTTATTCTGAGCAGGTAGCCCTATGCCCACACTTTGGCACGCTTGCAGCAGCATCAGCTAACCAGCAAAGGGCCCAGGACTAGACAAAGCAATGCAGCAACAAGCTGTCGTTTGGGTTTGGAAATGGGCAGGAGGGCAGCAGTTGTCCCTAGCTGGGATGAGGAAACCTGCAGGCAGACCAGGCAGTGGGGACCCCATGGCTCTGCTCAGCACCAGTTTCTCACCTCAGGTAAATCAGCAAATAGTTCCTCCTAAGACCAGGCATGAGGTCCCGACCATGGTGAAATCAATACCAAAACCTCTGTTAAGTGCACTTGTACCACTGTTTCACCTGCTGCCTCCAGTGATTTACGCCACTCCGGAATAGGGTTCTAGATTGATATGTTTATTAATCTCACAAAGCAGATTACAAAGAGAGGCTATTCAAAGGGACTGCAGTGTGCATTGTGTGGGCATTATTTCATACCTATTTCATAATTTCAAACTCATTGTTGATTATCATGTGAATATTGTGTTAACTTCAGCTTTGGAAAGCTCCTAATGATCGCGATTCATGAAGCTGCCAACTAATACTATACATATTCACTTTTTACAGACCTACACACCAATAGATTGGAAATACCCTGGAAAATGAAGAAAGGGAGAAGAGCAAGGAAAGCAAATGAAGAGCTCTGCGTCAGCCCTCTGCCATGGGGAGGACTAGCAGCAATAACAGCAGTCTGTCTCAGGCGGTGGAAAGGCCCCTGGACAGCTATAGGTGACGGTGTAGCACCCTGGGCCAGAGTGTCAGTGCAAAGAACTCTTGCACCAAAGAGAGCAGAATGGTAAGAAATTTAACTCCAGATCTAGGAAAGACCTGAAGTGCTTCACCTTAGATTAACAAGAGTGAAGCTCTCTACTGAGAGCCTGTCTGAAAGTGATTTGTCATTTAATGACCTTTCTAAGAGAAGCAGGTCCATTAGTGACATATAAACACTGCAGAACAATACAGTGTATTTTCTTCTGTGACACTGAATTTCAGATCTATCTAAGTGTTAGACAGTAAATAAAAGCTCTTTGAAAAATAAGCTTCTCTGAATGCTTCACCCAGTGAAGGGGGTGAGAGAAGTCCAACCATCAGACCAGCTCTCCCACAGGCATCTGCAGCCTACCCTGTGGATCCCCACATGCCCTCTCTACAAGTGAAGCTGTCAGACAGAAAGAAAACAGAGTGAAAAAACAACGGCACACTAAGAAACATTAGGAAAACTCTTGGTTGGGAGGGTATACACTGCTGATAAAAATCCCAATCTCATTCTCATTTCTTAAGAATAATGAGTGGATGTAATTAAACACTTTTCTTGTAGGAATAAAGAGTCTGTCTTCATTAGCCAGGTAACAAGAAAACATGACTCTTGCCTGAGCCTCAGAATGAGTGAAATCCAGCAAGTTTCATAAAATTCAGTGGGTAAGGCTGCCTTGCAACCAGGTGATTGGACGCAGTTCTGCTTTGATTTTCTTCAGGTGGATTTTTCTAAATTTGATCACTATATGAAGATTTCTGCTTTATAGGCAGAACCTCTTCTTGCTCAGCCCTGGTGCATGTACCATTTGCCTCCAGTCAAGGGACAGTGGATTGAGTTTGTTGTAGTAAAGGCCATGGTTAACACTTGACCAGGCCCATTGAAGTGATCCCATTGCAGGCTTCCATGGCACATATACATTCCTCCACACCCTGCAATAAACTGCATCCAGCTCTTTGCCCTTTTCTACCTGCCCACTTTGTTGTTCCCTTTTTCTGCTATTAAAAATATGGTGACCTTAGACCAGATGGCATATAAGACCTTAACATCTCTTAGAGAAACCCCCCCTCCAAATATCCCACTTGTGTAAATGGGCATAACCAATGTATTTATTAATTTGAAACAATAAATTTTGAGCACAAAACAGCCACGCAGATTGTAGGCGTCCTTTTTGGAAAAAATACTACATGAATGTACTTTAGTGGAGCTGCACTGCAACTGCCAGTAGTGATGGGAAATAGCCAGATTGACAGGTGTGACTTCTGAACCGCTCACTCCAAGTATAGAAGAAAGGATCACAGGGACCCCACAACTTACCTCATATTCCTGTCTTGGGCAAAATGTTCTTCCAGCAGCAAGGGACTCTCCATTTTGTCTGCACAAGCACCTTGTGCAGGCCGGACCATAAACCATCATCTTCCTCCAGCCCAAGCAAGCTCAGAAACATCTCTCAAGTCAATGTCAATACTGTCACTTGATAATTTGGCTCCGTCAGTTCAGCAACATGTGTCTTTCCAAATATAAATAAATGTTTCATAAAGTTTTGTTCTACTCAATTATGTATGTACATTTATCTTGCTTAGATAGCTTGCTAATACTCATGTATTGCTTGGAGAGCGTTCCAGCTGGTTAGATTTTCACCCAAACATGTGAATCGAAACCTCAGGCAAAACAAGAACTGTCTCTCATACCTTTTACGGATTAACAAATAGTTCTTGCCCTGCTAATGCCATTCTTAATTGGACTACACTGTGAGGAGCAATTAAGACTAAACAGCCACTTGCTGAGAACTGGTGAAAGAGAAACTGCAGCTTGAGGCATTCGCATTCTCCAAATAAAGTGCAGTTGCCTTACTTTGGTGTTAAAGAAAGAAGCTTAATTTTTTAATGGCTTAGTATATTAAAAAGGAATGATTCAATTCACAGCATGGAAATCGGTTTTGGGAGGGATTATATTTTCTTAATTTTTTTTTTTTTTTTCCAAAACTACTTTGTAGATTTAAAGTCTCCTGACTGACAGCACCGGAGGTGGGATTCTCCCGTCCCAGAGAGAAGCAGTGACAGCTACAGCCACAATAACCTTGCTGCACTGCCTCACCTGTAGCTTGCAGAAGGCATCCCAGGGCTAGAAAGAGATTCTTCCATTTAGTCCATGCCCTGCTAGTCTGTCAGATAAATACTGGGTGCATGATGTAGCAGTGCAAATGAAATCTAGGTAACTATTCGCATATCTTCTTAAATAATTCTGAAGGGCCTGTCAGTCCATGAAATGTCCTCCCTCTTCAGATATAGCCCAGTGTGAGCCATACCTGCTGCCCCTCCTCTACAGTGACTAGAATAAATGCCACCTGCAGTGAACTGCAACCATCCTGAGGAGGATCATAGGTCCTTATTTGAGAGGAAAGGTCACACCCACCCCACTGACTGGCAACAGAGGAAGGAATTTGCTGCAGTTACAGCAAATTATATGTTCCATAATGGTTAAACCTAAGGAGGACCACTGTCCCTCACAATTGGCAGTCTGCTGCCTTTCACTCATGCTAAAGTTGGGAACCTGACAGTTTCCCAAACAGTTTCACTTTCTAACCTCACTGCCACCCTGTCAGCGTGCATCAACGTTGGTTGATGCTAAGCCAGCTGCATCTCACCCAGCTGCCCACATCCCTTGGGTGCTGCTGAAAAGCCAGCGCCTGATCACCTTGTCTGCAGTTTAGCCACTGCAGGCCACAGCAGGGCCATCGGCTACTGACATCTCAGCCCTGCCTGGAAGGGCTTTCTCACTAGAAGCCTTCTGCAATCCTCTCCAACTGGGAACAAATCCCCTTGTGGGAGCCAGGCTCAGTGCAAACTGGCTGGACTAAATTACAGGAAGAGTGACAAAGGCAGCTGTGGTCTCAGCTGCTTGGTCTAATCCCAGCCAGAAAATAAGCTCAAGAGGATATCAAGTTTTCTGGGAGGGAAGCCTATATTCATAACGGTGGATAAAGTGCGTTCAACCAAAGTATCAACTGCCTTTATGTATGTTTCTAAACTCTGATTTACAAGACTCCCGCACTGGCTCCAACAGAAGGAGCTCTGCTAGGTTTTCTAGGAAAGCCAATTGTTTGGCTTTCTGATATCTGATGTCTGATATCTGACATATCCTTACTGAAATGAGGTCCCTGAAATTCCCAGTGCTCACATCACTTCCATACAGACTTTAAAAGCCTGAATGCATAAGGGTTTGTCTAAACTAGTTTTATATCACACACCAGGAATAGCGTGAGTTTTTCTTTGTCTGAAACATTTGGAAATAGGTAACATATCAGTTCACAATGTTATCTGTATGCACATTTACATCCTTTTTACTTTCTATGTCCATTCTTTCCCTCCACAGAGACCAAGATCTGAACGCCTTTATCCACCATTGTAGGCAGTCTCAGTATCATTAGCATCATTTCATCCCAGCGTATCATCTATCTAGTGACTTAACCTGATGAGATGACACTAGCCAACATTAGTATTTCATTTTTCCATTCCCCAAAAGATATTTCTTTTCAATTTAGCTACTACCTGACAAAAGTATTGAACACCTGCAAGAGATAAAACAACCTTCATCCAGTTTCCTTTTGCAGATGCTAAGGGCCATGTTCTTCTGCCACTCATGCAGCTTATAGCTCAGACTTCTGCACAATTTAAATGAGAAGCAAGCTGTTTGACTTGATTGTGGGAGTGGTATAAACAAATGTAGTCTGCCCTTCTCTGACATTGTGTGCCTTGGAGAGCTCAGCACTTGCCTGAGGGAGGAGGGAGCACAAGTGTCTCAAAGAAGCCAGGTGTAAATCACTAGCAATGGAGAAAGGAGCTGCTCCACTGTGCATTCCTCTGAAAGACTTGTTCCTCTGAGGCAAGTCAAGGCAAAATAGAAGGAACCAAAAAGAAAGCCACTTCTGACAGTAAATGATACACACTGGAGCTAGACTCCAAAACAGACTCTATAATCTGCTGCTCTGACTCACAGGCTAGATGCAGCTAACTGGCACAGCTCTTCAATTAGCACAGAGCTGCCACCTCTGCAGACAGCAGGGGAGGACATGCAACATGCTGGTGTGGAGCACAGCACATGTCGGCGGGGAGCCCTCTGCTCTCATAATGATGCCCTGGCTGAGAAGGTTGCTTGTGCGTAAAGAGCAACACTAGAGGCGAGGAGAAACTATGAAGCGGAACTTCCTCAACATGCAGAGGGTTTAGCAGCTGAGCAGCCAACATGCTTGTCTCCAGGCTGTACCCCAAGAAGGCTTTCCTTGGAGGGCTAAGAACAGGAAAGCCAGCGTGCAAGTAGTTGCTTAGACTTACTACCCCCTTAATACAAAGAAAAGAGGCTGGTGCTTCACTTAACATGTTTTCACGTACACTCTCCATTTGCATTCAGCAGTGCAAATCTTGCATGCCCTGGGATGGGTCGGTATTTTCACCTCTGACCCACAGAGTTCATTGCCACTTCAGTATTGCCATATGCAAACAGTTGCTCTGACCACAGAACAAGCACCTTTGACTAAAGTTTTTTACTAAACAATTCATCAAGTAGTGAGCAACCTCTCCTAAGAATAACACAACATGATATAGATGAGGCAGCAATTGTTTCCTAGCTACCAAAGTAGCCTTAAGCAGGCAAATCAGCAATTTTTCCTTTTTAAGTTCTTAGGCTGAGGAGAAATTTCCAGAAGATAATCCATCCCTTGTTTGCAGAATACTTCTGAGGTTACATTTGCAGATGCAGTTATGTATCTCAATATGTTCTGTTGTCCAAAGGGATCCATCCAAAGTGTCTTCTGCCACCCTCTCTTTTCATGCTCACTACTCAGCCTGCAGCTACTGAAGCAAAAGGGTCTCCTGACACTTACAGCAATGGGTAAGAATGCAGAACAGCGATGCTCCCAGTGTGACAGGGACTCAGTCAGAGCCCAGTCACGCCACGGGAAAGCCAGTGGGATAACTCTAGTCTACTTAGGTTATCCCAGGGTCTCTTCCTCTTAGGAACAATCCACACAGACACACAGGCACACACATAACATGTCTCACAGGCCAAATTCTGTTCTCTGTTACCAGTATCAAACTGCAATAACTCCAGTTAAGCCAGCCTTCAATGTTTAATTACATCACTCTGCTGGGTTATTCTGGATTGATGTTGCTATGTGAGAATAGAGCTTGGCCCTTAATATAATGTATATTTTTATACAGAGGATGACAGATGTCAAAAAATGAAATCTATTTGCTGAAAAGAGAGTTGCGCTCTCCTTGAAGATGGTAGGAAGACCCTAGGAAAGCTTCAGGTTAAGATAAAGTTTAAAATGAGATGAGACCTTCTTCCTCCTTCTCCCAGGAAGAGCCACTACATATAATTACAACCCCATGACTGTGTTAGGCTCAAATAGTTTCCAGTATTTGCAAGTCTATGTGCCATCAGTGTAAGGACACTTTTATATATCAAATGCCACTCTTTGTAGCTTGTCCTGGCATTTCTAAGATGAGCTGTAGAGCTATGCTTCACCAGCCTTTATCCAGAAGCTAATGCTGCTAAGTTAACAATATGGCTCTAAGTTTTTCATTAATTTTCCAATGCATCTTGCCTTAGCGAGCAATGTAGATATGAAGTTCAAAATTTGCATGGGAAGGAGAAGCCTGTTAGGAAGTTAGCAATTAATGACATAGAGCAACACAGCTAGCACCAAGTTTTTAGGGCTGTACAATAATTACTGTAATTACATGAGCTGTCTGCAAATATATATATGTACAGACAGATCCCAGTGGATTGAGCTGAGGGTTGGGGGTTTTTAACTTTGGAAGATTCTTGCTGAAAAAACTCCCCTCTCTCTCTTCCTACAGTCTTATACACGCATATACCTCCCAGGCCTTATGTGCATCATCCCATTTATGCCATTGAGGCTACCCATGTGCATAGGGTTGGAAGGATATTTGTGTGAGCATCTGTGCAAACATGACCCAAGCAAGCAGGCTTCATTTTGTTTCTAATTCCTCCTACCCATAGCCTGGAAGGATAGATACTGATAAAAGGACCTGCAGCTGCACGAGAGGATGCGTGAGAAAATTCAGCAGAAGTTTTCCATAATTTGAATAGCTTGGAATGCTCTCCCTTATCCTGAAGGGTTCAGGTGACTTTGATCAGACCCTGGGAAGGGAAAACAAGGCTCGGGGGCATAGGAAGGGCCTGGCTAGTGATGGGCTCCTTCAGATCCAGCTCCAGGTCGGGCCGTTTCAGCATTTTCCCAGTACCCGCTTCCTGGCTGGGAACTGGTGTTCAGATGTGTTTTTTCATAGTCTCTTGAAATGTTGGTCGTGCTCCCACACCCTAAACCATATGGTGCTTATTAAGCTGTTTTTGTAATAAATATACAAAGTCTGAGTTATGTCAGTCATACAGCAATGTGTCTCAATTTTGTCATCAGCAGAGTTACCTGGCTTAAAACCAGTGTGATGCAAGGGAGAATAATATCTTTTTCACTGGCATATTGTTGAGGATTATGCAGATTGTTTCAGCCTGATGATAATAAGATGGCAAAACTACGGACATGATTCCTTGCTTGTCTGAGAATGGTAAAAAATGTAGGTTGTCTAGGGAAAAGATGAACTATTTCACATAGATTAAAATAGAAAAATCTCTTCGGGGTCCATTACATCTTCCTTGTTAACGTTTTATATTTTTTATTCTGCATTTTAAAAAATTTGACATCCTGGGGTGGGCTAACTCTACAAATGTCACTTCCCGGGTGGGCCTGTCCTTATGCAATTAGAATTAAAGCACAGAACATCCAGAACAGATGGGACTGCTGCACAGAACAAAATCTCCTTCTTTACTCTCATTTTTTCCCACCCAAATTCTGTTTTGCACAGAAGATATTTAAACTATGGAATCAAATTAGAGTTAATCAGCCGGAGCATTTTGTAATTAATAAGAAGAAGGTCACATCCCATGTGGAATGGTAGAATTTTACAATCACCAAGCCTGTGGCTTTTTCACCAGTTTATCTGGGTCAAACTCTGTTTTCTATGAGAGCAGGGTAAATGAGGAATAAATCTATTCAAAACCACAAAGTTACTCCATATTTATATACTACGGATATAGGTACACAGGCTTTGTTTCGAGTAGCAGATGCAGAGTCAATACAAGTATAGCGCCGTGACAGCCCGTTACAAAGCACCGTGGAGGGGCCTGACCCTGCTGCTCAGGCTGGGTCCCCTCTGAATACTCCTGCTGGCGTCACTGTGTCATTATGGCGGCATTACTCCTGCTGGCCTCCAGCTCTGCAGCAGGAGGTGAGGATGTGGCAACCCTCTTTGCTAAAACAAAGTACCCCTAAAGCCCTAGGAAGAAGTGAGAAGAAAAGAGGAGCTTCCTTTGCTCCAAATTTCCTATGCGAGTGGTACCGAGGTCTCACTTCCCTCCCAGCATCTGCAGAGAATTATATCTCGTTTGTTCGCTCCCTCAGAGGTTCCTCCTGTAACCCTGTTTTCTCTTCTTTTTAGCTCTCCTGAGTGGGTATGAAGAGTGATATGTCTGCTGGTGGTGATGAAAAGCAACATCACCGCTGGCTTCCCTAAAGTGGAGCCCTGCCAATGTTGATCACTGTTACAGAGACTAACCTATCTCAGCTGTCCACAGAAATCTGAAATCTTCCTTGGGGTTTTAGCCCTGCTACAGACGATCAGTCCAAAGACACTGAGCCCTGGAAGTTTGCTCAGACACAATTCTTGACCTGACAAGCAACCCTGGGATTTAATTGCAGTCTTGGAGAGCCAAATGCTGTGTATGCTCTCCCAAGTACTTCCAAGGGACTTGCAGAGGCAGCAATCACATATTCCACGGCTTTTGTAAAGGAACAATGAAGAAGTTCAGATGATGGGAGTGAAAAATATTTGAGAAGGGATTCAAAAGCCTTTGAGAAATATTAAAGCAGAACCCATCTGGTAAATCTCCAGACTATTGAGTTTTAAATTGGCATGCACTTTGTTTATTTATCCTTTTACCTTGCATTGTCCACACCACTGTTTTCTGGATGCCTACGGAGGAAAACCTCCCCAACGCTTTGCAGTGATTTTCTTCTGGTGGTTTGTCGGGTTTTGACTAGTTCCTAAGCAGAAGCACATCAGTGGAGCTATTTTCCAATGTTTATGTTAAAACATTCTGTTCTTTTATGTAAAACAGTTGGGAATTACAGTAAATCGGCATTACTCAAATGCTATCTTCACACTTCTCCCAAGGCTGGTAAGTCTAAAATATTCTACCTGAGTTGTTTCATGGCATAGCTGTGGTAATTGCCCGAGCATGAAGACACACTTTTTTTTTTTTTTGGTGCAGGTATGACATTGTAAATGATTCCTTAGCTTATGGGGAAGCAAAAAGGACCTGTTTGATAAACTACTCTTTTTATACCTATCTCTCAGATAAACAAACTGAAAAATAAACTGATGCACAAATGGGTTCAGTGATGACGGAATTATTGAACAGTTAATCCATGGTGTGAATGAGACCAAAGCTGTAGATGGCTTTGTCCCTTACTTATTTCAAAGTCATTTACTTATTCACAGAACGATTTTCTCTAAAAGACCCTCTGATTTCTAATAACAAGCTAGCATATGTTCTATTAGTTCAAAGCAAACAAGAAGAAAAAAAAAAGCCCTATCACATCAGTTTATATTTAAAATGCAACGTGTTACACATAAATATGTACAGAGCCAATAAAGCAGCTGCATTTTATGCAAGAGAGATGAAGGAAGATATTAGAGAACTGTTGTTCTGATGTACTAAATTTCTCAGTATCTTCAGAGCAGTTTTCAAATGGATAGAGATATTTTCTTTAATTACTAAAATACTGTATGAATTTATTTAGTGCCCATCATTTTCATGAATTGTCTTACTGAATTTAATGGGAACTCTGACAAATTTATTCTACTAGTTTTAAAATACTTCCAGAATATCTTTGCTGTTTAAAAACAACAGGACCTTTAAATCAAATTTATTTTATCTCCTGAAGTGTTAGGCAGGTTTTTGCTGTGTCTACCGCCTGGCCACTGTGAAGAGTCCCGTCAGTCTCACGGCTGTGCCTGGAATCCTGATGCACCAGGAAAATGCTGCATAACCGGCAGTTGTATTTATTTCTGCAAAGCCCTTGTCTGAATACAAATCTAATTATCTGGCGTAAAATACACTATAGTATTCCCTAAGTTTTAGGGTGGTCATTTTTCCGAGTGTAATTCTACGGCTTTTATACTGGGATTGCTGCCACTCCTGGTGCACTAATAACGTAGCAGTGAACCTGCGTATGGCTGTGCTTGTTTGCTGTGAGAGACAGCAGAGCTCCTTCCAGCAATCGCTGCCATTTGGTGGCTGTAAAATGAAATGGCTTACATGGAGCTCCTAGCAAACAAGTGTCCATCCCATATAATTGCCAGCAATGCCGACATGGGTCTTCTTCAGCCGTTTCAGAAAGGCCAGAGACACCAAGTAACACCCTGCTCCTCCTCCGGTGGGACCCTCCTGCATGGACACCCCCGCTTCCCTTCGGCATCACCATCACCGCGCAAAAAGTCAGGAACTGAAAGGGAGGTTTAAGACGGCTTCAGGAGATGTTTTAACACAAAACTGAATGCTTAAGGTTCCCCTGGTTTAGATGTGTAAAACTGGAGATAAATAGGGGTATTAAAGCATGTCAGTGTTAACCTCAGGGAAAACACAGCTGAACCAGCACGAAGTCTAAAGACAGGGAAGTTCTGCTCTATGTCTGGATGCTTTAGTGCCTGTGGTGAGGTGACTCGTATCAAGCTGGGGTGGGGGAGACCCTGGCCCCCTGAGGAATGCTGAGCTTCTTCTCCTGCTCCAATGCACAGAGTTTTGGTATTTATCCAAGCAGAAATTGCTTATGTGTAATACTAATGCGGGAAAAGACAACAAAATATGGGAAAAATTATGTATAGATTGAGGGCAGAGCTTTTCTTTTGAGAAAAAAAAAAGCCTTAGAAATAACTATTTTTATTGTTGTGCACTCATGGGGCACAGACCATCACCAAAGCTGTGGGAAGACGTTCCAGCATCTTTGTGTTTGAGGCTGTTTTATACAGGACAGGTGATAACTTCCCACTCTTCGCATTCAGGAGCAGCTCTGCTGAAGACTACAGGCATTAATTATAGATGCACGTTCAGTGCTCTTTATGGCACTGACACGCAGCTGAGTTTTTGTCACAGGTCATGACTGCACCAGAGGCAGCTCCCATGGGGATGCAGTTTGGCTTGTGAGAACCCCTCTGGTGGTCCCGCGCGGGCACAGAGCATCTAGAGAGAGCCCTTCGGTTACTTTGACATTCAAACAAAGTTTCCACAGAAATTTTACTCAAAAAATGCTCTACAGCAGAACTGAGGAGAGTATAAAGATAATGGTAATTATCCAACTACAAACAGAAATTTTTAAAGAAGCATCCAGTGTGGTAGATTTTTAGTTTAAAAGCATATTCCAATTACACAAATTAGAGCAATTTTTCCAAGCTGTGCTTCCTAAAAACGTGAAGTAATTACACAAGTATCTAAGCTAAATTTCTCCTTTTCACAACCTGAAAACAAGTATAGGATATGGGCCTTCTCCAGTGGGCAGAGAAATGAAAAAGGGTGAAATGAAGAAAGCTCCTGGATAAATTAGGAGAACAGAGGGAGAATCGATACGGAGCGGAGAGGTAGAGACCAGAAGGGAAAAACACAGAAGACCAGGAAGGACCTGAAGAGGGAAGGTGAGGAAGAGACGCGAGAGGTAAGGCATGTCTTCCTCCATCTTTAAAAATTCTGGAGAAGATATTTCCTTGAAGAGAGTGTGAACTTTACCTGGGAGATCAAACCCTGTGTTGCAGCAGGACAGTTTTAGATTTGCAGGAAGAGGTGAATACCTGGTGCTCCCTTCCCCTGAAATCTCTGCACCTCATAAATTCAAGCTATCTTGGATTGGCCATGCTTGCACTGCCCACAGAGGATAAACGAGCTCTTTCTAAACAGACTACTTGTCTTGTGTCTCACATCGTGCAGGATATGATATCATTAATATTTATAAACCTTCTGCTATACAGAATATCCCCAAATCCTTTATGATAGGAATCATTTATAAACTGAAGTGGAGAAGGGGAAGGGGTACAAAGGGAAATGCGCAGGCAGCGCTCTTGACTTTCAGTTAACAGGATTAATGTCACTGAAGAAAACAAAATTCCTCCAGATCTGTACCGGTATAATTGAGGGCAGGACCTGACCCCGTGCTACACTCACCTTCTCACATTTAAGAGGGCAGCATGCTCTTCTCCAGCTGTAACTTTTGTGATCTTATATTCTAACAGAAGTGGCCCGACGACTTTGGAGGATATTTGCTGGTCCAAGAGGGTAGCATGCAAGAAAAGCAAATTGGAAATTGAAACTCAGTTAGGGGAGAGAGGAGGGAGGCAGGCTCACGTTGGAGGTAAGAGGGGATGGAGCCACTGACAACCCAGTTAATGAGGCAGCTCAGTTCCACTAAACATCTGGAGCTGGCTTGAAAATTCATAGGTAACCTGAAAGGAGAAAAGGAAAATAAAAAAACACTTGCCATTTCAGAGAGAGAAATATTATTCCTGCATCACACTGACTGGGCCAGGAGACTAGCTGTACCTGGTAGAGGTCAAGGACAACACAGCCATGATACTTTTGCTCTCCCCCGAATCTGGAATGAAATCAGCTGTATACACTGCAATGCAGTCAACAGTGAAATTACTTCCATTTGGGTTGCTGCTATTTTTGCTAATAGCAGCTAGAGTTTAGCTGGCTGTTTTCTCCTGAAGAATCAGGGTGAAGAGGGGGAAGATAATACACTGATGAAAATTGCTGTTTCTGTTCAACATCCTATACTCAGTAGGTTTTGCTAGGCTCCTCTAAATATAGAAGTGCATACTTGGTGGTGGATGCTACGCGCTCTGTTCAGATTCAGAGCACTGCGTGGGAAGGGTGCCCTTCCCAAATGCCTGGCGTGCAAATCACTTCCACAGCCTTCCTCGTCCTCAGCTGCATCAGTTTCTTCTTTAATTAGTGAAACAAAAGTGCAACAGGGAATTCATTTCCACTGGCTATGTTCTTCTTTTTTATTCACGCATTTTTTCAATTTTAAGCACACAAGTAAATTGGACTCAGACAGACTTGAATAATTAAAGTGACTGAAGATCCGAGGAGAATTTTTTTCTGAAGAACATAATTTCCTCCAGAAACACCAGTTCGCTGAACCTAAATAGCTTTCTTCAAAACATCTTGGGTTGGCTCTTTTGGTGACCCCAGAGCTGGATTCGGCGTTCCTAGCAGCTCCTGTCAGGAGACCTGTAGCGGTGCAGGTGTCCCCATGAGGTGCAGGGCTGGTCCAGGAGCCACGGTCCCAGCCCTGGCAGCAAGTGCTGCTGGCTTGTCCATCCCCAGCGAGGGATGCCGGAGGTGCCGGGTACCTCTTGGCAGCACCTCCCAGCTCTTCCCCAGAGCCATGGGCGGTTTCCAGAGCCCCTGTCCATAGCGAAGCCGACACCAACAGTCATTTCATTGGCAGGCTGCTGGGTTGAAGGAGCCTCTGGTTCACACAAAGTTTGGGTCAGAGAAAGGTTTCCACCCAAAGTAAGGAAAACAACCACAAATCCGTAAAGCTGCACCCCTGGTTTCAGAGCAGTTCTTGTATCTTTCCAAGGTACGGAAATTGCACTCTGCTCTAGCTGTAAGCTTTGACTTTAAGAGACTAAGGGGAATCTTATATCCACATGCAAATACTTATGGCCCCGATCCTGCAATTTACAATGCTCAGGCAGACCGCTGTGCTCAAGCGGAGCACCATTAACTTTAATGTGGATTCCAGCCATGCATTTTAAATTGCCAGATCAGAGGCTGAAATTATATGCACTCGGGGGCAGGTGTTGTCTACTGCATCTTCTACAATACTGAGCAGATTGTGAGCATTTAACAAAGGATAATAAAAACATTCAAATATTGTAATAATAACAATAAGAACAGCAATAATAATCATGATGAAAAAGAATAGATTATAATGCTGTCTACAAAATTCAGTTTCAATTTTCTTCAAGAACAAAAAACATATCAGCTTGGATTGGAGTAAACTAAGATTTGTGAGCCACGATGCAGCAAGTTGAGCCCAGTTTGAGAAAATTCTTCCTGGAATATTGAATTATTTTGCCAATTATAAAACAATTTTGCACAGAGTTGTTTAAATAACAAACATTTTTATCCCTCACGCAGCTCTCAAATTGTGATTCATAGATAAGGGATGGCCTTTTTTGGAGCTGGAGGGAGTCAGCTCAGATTCACCAGATTCACAGCTCTCTCCTCAGCACCTAAGCCTTGTCTGTTCGCCCCCCCTGGGGCTCTGGATCAGCTTTGCCCAAACTCCAGGGGCACGTGGGCAGCCCTGGGTCAAATCCCTCCTCTAAAAAATTGAGAAGCAGGAACTTGGAGCCATTGCCCTCTGTCGTTAACCATCCTCACTATTAAAATCAGAGAGTAATTTGAATTCAATTGGTTTCAGCATAACTATATCTTTTTATTAGGTTTTTCTCTGGAAAACTTAAGGGACCTATAATATTCTATATTTTCTCCCCTGTAGGCATCTATACATTAAAACCAAGTCATTTTTCACTATTAATTTTGGTAAGGTAAATAGCTTAAGCTCTTGAAGTTTCTCACTGTACGACATTTCCTCTAAGCATTTTCTGGACCCATTTCTGTATCCAGTTTGCCGATGCTCTTCTCAGATGGATGCAACCAGACCTCCACGCAGCCTCAGCAATGCCACACTCCCGGGTAGCTTTATCCTCTTGCTCCTATCTGATACTCCTATGCTTGCATATAAGGAACAGCTCAGAGTAAGAGACCTCTTTTTGTGACTGTCCTGGCCAGAGTTTTATTTAGCAATCTAATTATTTTGCCTTCCACAAATTTTAGATCATTTTAATGCTGCACTTACTTACCTCCAATTCACTGAGGAAGGTCCACAAATGTGTAGAGATCTGATCCTTTCTGAAATAGCTATGTCCTTAAGAGAAGAACTGCTGTTTTTCAAAGCTGGTCTTAAACTAACAGATTTTTTTCTGATAAAGATCTTGGGAAAGATCCGTAAATTTGTGACCTCCAGTCTGGTTGAATGTAATGTACTCATCTTTGGGCTTCAGGAGAATATTGCTTAGAAATATAAACTAAGACAAAATGGAGAAATCCCCTTTGGCATGATCTAGAGTTCAAATTCAAAGAAATCTTTCCTTCTCCATCAATATGTTTTAGCTTATACATTTACTGGAACTGCTAATAGGATTTATATCAAGTCTTCCAGACCAATTAAAATTGGAAATCCTGGAAGATCACTTTTCTAACCACGTCTTATCACAGCAGATTTTGACACCTTACAAGAGACTCTAGATATGATTGCATCAGGTCTTTCACAAGTGTGGGATATAAAAGGCTTCATAAGTCATTATGAAATACTAGAAATTACTTAAATCCCTTAATATTTGACCTGGAATTTCTATTCCCTGCTTGGGCCCCTGGGGGCGGGTGTGAGGAGTTATATGGAGAGGAATAAGCCAAAATGGGAGGGGGTTATAATTTTAAAAAAAAACATAGGAAATGCTGTTAAGACCAGATTCTTGGCAAAGACCATGACTCAGGAAACCACTTCCCTGAGGATGTGACAAGTGTCAGCGCTGCTCGCTCCAGGGCAGCTCTCTCCAGCCACTCAGATTTTTGCTTCAGAGATCACTGGGCTTGTTTTCATTCTTGCTGAGAGCTTTAGTCTCAGGTTGCCCATCAGTTCATGGTTTTGCGGCTTTCAGGAAAGCCAGGTGTAATCTGTGAAGCTGTTAATTGCTGGCTGGTTAGTATTAATGTGTTTACTATATGCCAGTTGTTATAAAAGTGAGAAAGAACACCTTTTTTCTAAACTATCTGTAAATAGGGATAGATTATGCTTCATAAATTATCTATGGGAGTAAATTCCTTGAGGACTATAATTTTTAAATAATATATGGTATTTCCATAGGAACATGTTGCCCATTACAAGTCTTTTTTTAAAAGCCATAATGTAGCTACCTCAAAAAGCCAGCCTAACTCTAGCATATGTCCTAACCTTTGAAGAGAGCAGCATGACCTTAAAGGATAGAAATTATGTCTGCCTGCCATTAAAGAGACTTCCATAAAAAAGCTGGTTTGATAAGGGCAAGATACAAGGAAGAGTGCATTTCTATAAGCACAAAAGCAGCATAATACATAAAAAGAAATTTCAAAAACAGTCAGGCAGTTGAAGGAGAAGAGAGAGACCCCTTTCATTAGCAACTCAGTTTGTCTGGTAAGTGCTAGAGTTTTATCTACATACCAGTGTTTATTGCATACCTTCAATGTGAGTATACTTAGCTATAAGTATTCCCCTTTACTTAACAACAGCACTAATTTACAGAACGTGGGTCTGTATTTGGATTACTCCCTCCAAATCACTCAGAATCAATTACCCTCTGAAATACAAACTCTCCCCTCCCCCTCTACAGACTACATGTTCTTTCCTCCAGATTACTAATGTCAAAGGAAAACAACATACTCTTATACTGATGTAATAGTTGTTTAATAGTAATGTCCAGCCACATTATGATTTTCTTAATATTTAAAATCCTTTTACATTTTCTGTCTTAAAAAATCATTTACTGAGGTATGTAGCTGTATTCCCCTGCAATATATTGACTTGGTGAAGTAGTATATGTTAAGTATTGGGAAAGATATATCCATTGCTTCCCCTTAAATAGCCTGCAAATAGCTAGTGAAGGATTCTGCTCTCTTCAGATTTTCATCCTCAATACGGTGCCAACGCACCATCTAGGAACTGATAAAGGAATGGAGCTAACTGCCCAACATAGAATCATAGAATCATAGAAAGGTTTGAGTTGGAAGGGACCTCTAAATGTCATCTAGTCCCCCCCCCGCTGTGAGCAGGGACATCTTCAACTAGATCAGGTTGCTCAGAGCCCCGTCCAACCTGACCTTGAACGTTTCCAGGGATGGGGCAGCCACCACCTCTCTGGGCAACCTCTGCCAGTGTTTCACCACCCTCAGCATAAAAAAATTCTTCCTTATATCTAGTCTCAATCTACCCCCCTTTAGTTGAAAGCCATTCCCCCTTGTCCTGTCACAACAGGCCCTGCTAAAAAGATTGCCGCCATCTTTCTTATAAGCCCCCTTTAAGTACTGAAAGGCCGCCATAAGGTGTTCCCGGAGCCTTCTCTTCTCCAGGCTGAGCAACCCCAATTCTCCCAGCCTGTCTTCATAGGTGTTCCATCCCCATGATAATTTTCGTGGCCCTCCTCTGGACCTGCTCGAGCAGGTCCATATCTCTCCTGTACTGAGGACTCCAGAGCTGGATGCAGCACTCCAGGTGGGGTCTCACCAGAGCAAAGTAGAGGGGCAGAATCCCCTCCCTCGACCTGCTGGCCACGCTTCTTTGGATGCAGCCCAGGACATGATTGGCCTTCTGGGCTGTGAGCGCACATTGCTGGCTCATGTCCAGCTTTTCCTCCACCAGTACCCCCAAGTCCTTCTCGGCAGGGCTGCTCTCAATCCCTTCATCCCCCAGCCTCTATTGATACCAGGGGTTGCCCCGACCCAGGTGCAGGACCTTGCCCTTGGCCTTGTTGAACCTCATGAGGTTCACACGGGCCCACTTCTCAAGCTTGTCCAGGTTCCTCTGGGTTGCATGCAGTCCCTCTGGCGTGTCAACCACACCACTCAGCTTGGTGTCTGCAAACTTGCTGAGGGTGCACTCAATCCCACTGTCTATGGCATTGATGAAGATCTTAAACAGTACCGGTCCCAATACGGACCCCTGCGGGACGCCACTCATCACCAATCTCCATCCGGACATTGAGCCATTGACCACTACCCTCTGGATGCGACCATCCAACCTGAGGGTCTTTTTTCCATTCTTGATTGGGAGCACATTAGTTAGCCAAACTATGACTTGTTTGATGTATTATTATGATTGCTTAGATTAACTCCTATGTTCAGGCTCCCTGCCTATAACATTCCATTCATTCATTCATTTATTTAGATATTTCCAGTCTTGTCTTTTCTGAGCCACTAACACTGTTGCAGGCATCACATTGTTGAGTGGGGAGAAAGCCCTCAGGTTACAAAGACTATCTACTTCACCCCAGGAAATCTCTTTAGATTTTGCTAAAATACACACTGCCAGAAGTCACCATATCCCTTTTCTGGCTCATTTGTTTCAGGAAAATTTTGACAGCCTGCTGAGATGATACTGGAGCAGAAACACAGTAAAAGGGCATAACAGAGGGAAATGAGACTGTGCTACCATGACCACCTCTTGGTCCAAGCACATGTTCCCAGCAGCCAGCCACCCCCTTAAGGTAACAGCCATCATCTGGTAACAGCAGATCTGGTTGTTTTTATAGAGTTCAAGAGCTCTTTAAAAGCTCTTGAACTTTTATAGAGTGCCAGGAGCTCTTTGCTGAAAACTTGTGGCTCAAGCCACACTGAGGAAAAGTGGCAGTGGTCCTGGTGTGCTTCACAGAATTTCTTTCCAGCCTCTTAAATAAAAAGGAAATTACAAACAGAGCAAATATGATTTAGATTTGTGAGGTCAAGTGGTTGAATGTTGTGAAATGTCTGACTTAAGGTATTCATGCAGTTGTATCCTTTGAGATAGGCCTTATGGAGAGTGGATATGGTCAGTGCGTGGCTCCAGAGCAGCTGGTGTGTGCGATGCTGCTGTGTCACGAGCCATGTGCGGTGTTGCAGCATGCAGTGTTGCAGTGCATGGTGTGCAGTGAACGGTGCATGGTGTGTAGTGCGCAGTGTGTGGTGTGCAGTGTGCATTCCTGGCAGTGGAGGGAAGTCTCAAGGTGCAGATGGGGCTGGTGGGGCACTCTTCATCTGTCTCTACTTAGTCCCCCTCCCCTGGGGCTGTGTGATACAGGTGCAATGGTGCCCTATGAAGATTTTGATGCATGACCTGTAGGATCAAGATACAGGTGTTAAACCTATTCAAGTGATTTAAGAACCTAGGTCTTGTTGACCATTTCTATCATCAGTTTAAATTGTATGCCCAGATATAACCTTTCTGACAGCTTATGCCCCATTCAGTGTACAGGA
This sequence comes from Aptenodytes patagonicus, assembly GCF_965638725.1. Classification (NCBI taxonomy): domain Eukaryota; kingdom Metazoa; phylum Chordata; class Aves; order Sphenisciformes; family Spheniscidae; genus Aptenodytes; species Aptenodytes patagonicus. The sequence goes on from NC_134982.1 coordinate 23,358,961, forward strand.
GGGATATGCAGGCAGGGTTTTAAAGATCTCAGTGCTGTGAATGTTGATGTTTCTATTTCTCGTTTAACTTTGCAAGCAAAGCAAAGGGCACAGAAGTGCAGAATAGGTGTGATGATAGTTTTCCTAGTAACCACAGGCTGCACCTTGCTTAGGGCTCCCTTGTATTAAGGACTGTGCAGCCAGAAAGATGGATACAGCCTCTGCTTATGAGGAACTGTTAAATATGACAATCTCAGAGGAAGGAGGATGTGTAAGTGAGTGTGATAAAAAGCAAGAGAGGAGAAAGGCACCGAAGTAACAGTAAAAAGTGCAGCGTTTTACCCAAATCCATGGTGTTCTTCCTTCAAATCTTTCCCTATGATTCACATAGCATGATGACCTTTAAACACTGCTTGCTTATTCCAAGTTGGGCAGTGATAAACTAACATACCTGTGTTTAACGTGTTCCTTTGTCTCTGCTAACAACATCATAAAAGCCCTTTGTCTGGCGTACATCACCAGCCTTCCCAAAAACTGGTTGTGTGACTACTGGAGACCTGTGGCTACCCATTACCTCCTGAGCCTCCTTTCGTTTGTTTTAACTACTGCATCTTGCCTTATGTTAAGATTATAAACCCTTTGGAGAAGGGGTTGTCCTTCCTTTTATGTCTGCATGTTGCCTCAGTCTACTAGAAACTTGAAGAGACTGTATTAATGCAAATGAGAATGATTATTTGTTTGAATGTGTTTATTCAGAAAATACTCATCATTGAGCTGTAATGTCCTTGACATGCTTTTAACTGTACATGAACAGGAGGGATACAAAATAAAAGTTAACAAAAGCAGTAACACTTTATCCTCAGCTTCCACTACTTGGTTATTATCAGTTTAAAGGTCAGCTAAAATAGTGCCACCCTGTTTTAATTTTAACTTAAAAACCCACTCTCAGGAATGTTAACTTCATCAATAGAAGGTCACACAGCTGGGTGTTGCAAACTGTTTGGAAGTTAGACAAGTCATGGCACATCAGACGGTGAGAGAAGGCACAGCTGTTAAAAGGACAGTAATAAAACCTGGGCTGCAACCTCATCATTCTGAATCATTTGAAAACTCTAAAGTAAATAAACCTTATATCCCACTCCTACTCCTTCCCACACAGCCTCTGCAGGTGGCTTTGTTGTTTTGTTGGTTTTTTTGTTCTTGTTCTTATGTGACTGAACTACATCTTGATCCATATATCTGCTATGCTTTCCTCTTTAATCTAAGGCAGCAGTTTGAGTGCAAGAAGCAGTAGGGGGGAAGAAAGTAAAGGTGCTTGTGAATTAGTGGGAAATTGGACTTTCAAAGCAATCATCACTGACACTGAATATAAGGGAGATGCAAAACAAGAACTTTCACGTGATGGTGAATAGGAGGGTAAGGAAAAGATTCACCACAGGTGAGGAAAATAAGTTCATCTGTTCTTTGAATGCTGAAAGATGATGCCCTAAGTTTGGGAAAGGCCAGGAAAAGGGTAATGTATCCAAGATGCATGCAGGTTATCATCTGGCTGGAACTGTTAAATAAGAAGAGTAGATAGGAAGGACTACAGTCTAGAAAGTACTGGGAAGATAAACATGGCAAAAGGTAGATATTTAGAGCAAGGGGGAAAGAAGCGTTAAAACTTGCAGTCAGACTGTGAACCAGGGTGACAGAAAATAAAGTGCCGGTGTGATCAGTGATTGAGAAAAGCATGGGAGTTGGTGAGAGATTGAAAGGAGCTCAGTTTTGTCCAAGTTAAGTTTAAGCTGATGATCAGATATGCAAAGAAAAGAAGAAAGAAGTACTGTATTTGATAAAAGGAAACTACTCGTGAGTAACAGAATAGTTTAAAAGAATTGCGGGTATGTTTAAGGTTAAATATAGCAGTTGAAGCATATTAGGCAGATGATATCATCCAAAGAAAGCTCATAGGGTGAGAGTAGTCAGGGACCAAGGAAAAGGAGGGATACCTGAAAGAAATCTTAAAGTGGTGCTAGGGAGGAGGAATAGACACAGGAGAGGACAGCACCACAGAAAGGAGAGTCAGCAAGAGCTTCAGATGTGGAGCACATTCAGCAACATCAGAAGGAACAGATAGATACAGGTAGGGGGAGAGGTATTTATCTCTGTGAGGTGGTTGTTACAGACCTTGGTCAGAGGCAGGAAGGGCAGAATGAGGGCTTGAGTTGAATCTAGGGCATCTGGAGGAGAACACTTCACAACCCCAGGCAGGGAGCACGTGTTCAGCAAGGTGGCAGCCGGTGGCAGGGAGACTGCAAAGCACTAAATGAGCAGTTTCTAGAGCAAGCCTTCTGCTGACGTCCTACACTTTATGCTTCTCCATTTTTAAGCATGAAGTACTGCACACAGTTGCTGTACTCACACTTTCAAAGTGCCTTTATAAATGCGTTTCCAGATGTATCTGCTACCTGTACTCTCCATACTCTTGTTCCTGCTGGCAGAACTGTGGACTGGACCCGCCTGGTCCAGAGCCCTCATGGCCTGACGGGTCCTCCATTGCCCAACATGGTTGCGTAGCAGTGTCTACCTTTTTTGCCACTGACTTACTCTAAAAGTCACTCTAAGACCGATGTTGTGTTTCGCTGGCTTCTTGATCATATTTTGAAACATGCTGGAACGCTCTCTCAATTAGATCATTTATTTAACTGTACACAATTTGACAACTAGAATAAGAAATATTGTAGCCTACATTATTTGAATTTACTGTTTGGTGGGAAGTGTCCTTATTCTTTTAACCTCTGTAATATATTTTCAATGGTATGAAATAATTTTGGGTACCATATTTATACACTAAGGAGTGTCTCTACAGAAGACATTCAACCTATGAAGGTGTCATCACATTGTCCATTTGGAAGGTTTTGCTCCACAGGTTTTCTCATGAGCTGTTAATTGCAAACAGGGTTAATTTGCTTTTAAACTCTTTCTGTTGTCTCATGGTCCTCTTTTTTTCCTTATTGCCTCTGTCATCAGCTAGTGCTCTGCCTCACGTTCCCCCCAGTTTTGCCCTGCTGCAAAAGGGAACATCAAGCGAATCAGATGTGTCACTTCCAAATTGAACAACTTTGTGAATGGATTACTGATGCGAAGCACAGGACAACTCACACACAAGATGACACGTTTGTCTGTGGCTACAGAATCGGTGAGTGAACAGCTAAAGCTGGTGCTGAAGAGATCCAGCCATGCCACGAAAGGGACAAAGACTAAACACAGACCAAGCAGTGTTTCTGAAATGCTCAGAAACCCCTGACGCTGGGAGGCTTGAATTTTAACATTCCAGAAAATGCTTTATTAAAGCAGAAGATTCCTCCATTATGTACACGTGGCTCTGCTTTCTGAGCAGTCCCCTGTTCAGAGCAATAATTCGGAATACAAGACACAGAAAATGCAGAGCTAAACAATGCATCTTGCTGAAATCGATAGCAAAACACCAGTTCAATTACAGAGAAGAGGAGCTGTGTTTCCAGACAAATTTATTGCTGACGTCAGCAGTGGCATAAGGGAGAAAATTAATATATCTTGGAAACCGCTTTCCACTAATTTGCTATTCCGTGGATGGGAGCACTTGTGTATCTTTATATGAAAAGAAAAGGGGTGGGACCTAGAAAGTAATTCACAGGAAAAAATAGGATATAGCAGACTTTGCTTTACTCTTCATTGCTTCCTTCCTGCAATTTCTGCTTCCGTTCACTCAACAAATAAATTGCAAAACAATAATAGTGTATTTCAGATAAAAACTAAGCTGAAGAAGGAATTATGGGATAGTATCAATGCAAATGTGCCTCACAGTGGAATAAGACTGGAGAAATAGGAAAAAAGTCAGAAAATCCAAGTATTTTGAAACCTGAATTTGGCAAGAGATATTATTGTTCTCCATAATAAGAAATATTATCATATAAATATTTTGTAAAGAAATAAAGTAATTTACTAATATATACTTCCAAAATTTATTTTTTAATGTTTATAATGCTTCTGTGGAAACACAGGATCCACAATGTCGAAAGAATATATGAGAGACAGATTGAGCCTACACCTGAGTATTCAGATGACTTATGGCAGATTTCCTACTGCAAAACAAATTGCAAAATCACTTCCTCTATTACATAAAAGCCATTACTACATGCCAGTTATCAGAACAATGACCAGAGAGAAAATCTGTAATTGTCTTAAATAGTTGCATTTATATTTGACCAAACTTTCATTGTGAATATTTATATGAATTCAAACTTTGTGTTTTATAGACCAGGAGACTATGACAAGTTATTACCGTAAGTCTATTATATAGTAACCTGCACTTCATTTCAAAACATGAGTATTTTAAAATAAAGAAAGTGCCTAACATTGTGCAAGCTTTCATGCAACATCAAAATCAAACCATGCTTACAAATAAACATTGATTTTTCTGCTACCAATTTATTATGTCATACTGCGAGGGAGGGAAATATCCTTATTCTGTAGAAGGCACTGGAATAATTTGAGTGGATTTGCAAAAGCACTGGACCTTCACTCCGCTCTTCTCGTCGGTATGCATGTGTTTAGCTGCCTGGAGGCTTTACATTGTCACCCACCACTTTTGTCTCCCAGTGCCTTCCAAATCAAGTTTTAAACAACAGTGAAAATCCTAAAGGGGACTTTGGAAACCTCAGCTTCAGTAAGACAAGAGTTAAGTCAAGTGTCTGCTTCTGAATGTCTCGATCTTATTACAGTACCACTGTGGTTTCGGAATATTTTTGTCCATGGCTGTTACTCTGTTGTGAGGCTGTGCATTTGACCCCTGCTAAAGTTAATTAGAATTATTTGCAGTTCTCACACATAAGGAAGAAAATAAGCTTCCTTTCCCATTTTCTCATTCCTTGAGCTCTTTAATCTGTGCAAAAGAAACATATGGAATTAAATTCTCGTTGGGTAAAAAATGGTGCATTCCCATAACATTGTTTTCTAGCTGCTGGCTTAGCCAGAGACAGCCACAGGAGCTGCCTGTGTCCCGCATCTGGAATTCAGCAACAACATTTCATTCAGTGCAACCAGCTTCTTTGCACTGTCTGCCCTGAAGGTCACTGCAAATGCCTTAAAAATAGAGCTTGTCGTTACTATCCAAGGTAAAATATTTATAGCAAGAAATACCTTGACTAAAGGCATTTCATTTAGAAGAGGGCATTTCATCTTAGTTCAAAACCAGTTTGTGAATTTACATTGAGGGCTTCAGAGTTTTTTGTCTTTTACATCCATCTCCTGTTATCTGCCTTTTTAATATTGGGTGCTTATATTCTGAAAAATATTCTGTTGATATACGCTTGCACTAGGACCCACAAAGGTACAAATATTGTATTCTTTAACTGTGACCAGTGATCTTTATTATTTAATCCTACAGGAATAAATGTGTTTTTACAGCTTATATCTTTGCCGAACCAAATTAATGAAAAGATTACCCTAAACCCAGAATACGTGGAAACACCACTGGAGAAATTTCATTTCCTCAGCATTTCATTTCTAGTAAAATTGGCTTGGTTGTACCACTCTGCGGCTGTGATTTGTGAAGTAAATGGCAAGGCTAAATGTGCTGAAAATCTGACATGTTCCCTGAGCAACAAAGGGACTGAAGGCAAATGTTACAGTATTACTGACAACACCAGTAGTGCTTGTTTAAGCATTTGCTTCATAAACAATAAAAAGCAGCATTTTAAAAAAACAAACAAAACCCCAAAAGAAATATCAAGCAGGCCTCTCTGCTTTTTCTTTCTCCTTTGATTAGCTTTCCTCTGCTGTTTCTCTTTATTCTCCTTTTAATTAAAAGCTCATCTGCAGTAGCTGCTTATGAGGCTTGATATTTTCTTCAGTGGCACTTCCTTCCAGACGCCCTTGCTCTTGAAGGTTTTCTCCTTGATATGAGGGAGATTTTTATTATTACTTACCTTGCAATATCACCTCCAGCTCTCAGTAACTGCACAATGAACAAACCACAGGGAAGTTTCTGCCCCAAAGACCATATCGTCTGTCCTGTAGCACCACAGAAGAGGCACATTATTGGCAGGGGAGGGTGTTGGGTTGGTTTGTGCATGGGTTTTGTGTGGTTTTGTATTTTACCCAGTTCACTGGCGAACTCAGGCTAAGGGACCTACAAGACCTGAAGTGCCATGGCCAAAGTGACCTGACCTACAGCTCGTCTGGCTTCAGAAAGTCTGGGAGGAACCTCAGATATCCAGAGCCTTTCTCTCCTGGTCTAACCCCAGGGATTTCTTTTCAGATTAAATACTTCTCTGATTTCTCATTTTCCTCACTTTATATTTTCCACTTGCTTGCATTGCTTCCACAAATAAAATCTTTTCACTTTAAGCAGTCTTCCTTCTCCCATATGTTGATAAGGAGGTGCTCTCCACTAAAATAGTTACCTGTCTGTAATCAGTCCCAGAGGTCCTGCCCTCTGAATCCCCGCAGTGAAAGCACCAGGCACCGCTCAGCCAAATCTTCTTGCAACTCCTTTGGTTCTAAATTAGGTTTCCTCTCCTTCTTTCTATCTCTTGTCTGTTGTCTTTCCTGCAATCCTTAATGGCAGCTAAATCAAGAGAAGCTGTAACTGTAACTTAGATCCAGTACAAAAAAAACTATCTTCCCATTTGTCTCCTGTTCTGGTGACCTCTGCTTGCAGAGGCCAGGTGAAATCCTCAGGTTTCACGGTGTGACTCTGGAGTAGCTCAATCAACAACAGTGAATTTACAGTGTTGTGTTATAAAATTATAGTAAAGGGAGAGACTGATCTGTGTCAAGCACCCTCTCTTGAATTTTGTCCTGCTTCCATTTCCCATCAGTTCTGTCAACATTCTGTCTTCAGTGTCCTTATAGATTTTATCCAGCTGGGAGTCATGCAAGAGAACATGGGGGAAAGCCAGCTCTCTCCTAAAGAGATGTAAGCCTGGCAAAATCTGGGGAGTTTTCCAAAGATAACGGACAGCAGAGTTTTGACCATTAATTGAAATGACAGAAGGTAGACTTAGTCATTACAAAGTAGCTGTAGTGGCTAAACCTCAGACTGTCAACACTTTGTAAAGAAAGCATGACTACTTTTTCCCATGTGAGTTTTTAAATTTCATAATCAAGAAAAAGCAGTGGCAGCCAAGCGCCCATTGGTGGCAACTGTGTACCTGCCTATTTGTACCCACGGGAATAATTAGAGTAAGCTGGAACGGTAAACATCAAGAGTGCAGAGAGATATACAGAATTTCAGTTGGAAATCGTGAGAGAAAAAATCTGCTTGTTACCGTGAAATAGATTTTTAATGCCCTGAAGGCTTCATAACCACAATGCCCATTTGAAGTGGCTGACATACAAAAGAAATAAAAGCCTATGCTTTAAAGCGCAAGAAAATAAGGTGAAGGATAAGATATATAATCCTTGAGATGCACTGAGTGTCCAGGATGAAAAGCTGCATTAAGAAGTAGGAACTCTGCTCGGGGTTGGAGCCATGGCCCCGCAGAGGAGCCATTCTGGGGACACCCAGCACCAGGCAGTGCGGCTCACCCCATGCAACACTCTGTGCCGGAGGCACTCGCAACAGTTCACAACTGGCAAGAAAATGATTTTTTATTCTTTTTATATTTTTTTAAGAATAAAAGTGAGGGCTTCTTTTCTTTTCTAGCCACTGGGAGGATGTTTGAGGAAAAGGTTTTGAAAGGTGGTGGTAAAAAAGAGAGGAGGAAGCAGAAAGTAAAACGTTGGCTTCTCCCATTCTGGAATGTCCTTTCACAGCATCTTTCTTATATTTCTCTACCAATGGAGAAGTAGCTACAGCACTAACACAAACAGTAATTGGAGTGGTAAGGAGAGCAGAAACCTGGCCAAATTAGGTATTATCCCAAAAATGTTAAACCCTAGAAAATCAGACATCCCACAGGTATAAAAGGACTAAATCTCCACAGCAAATCATTACCAAACATGCTGTGTGCATGTGGGATTAGCAAGTGGCAAAGGAAGGAAGGGCTCCCAACACTCTCAATTGCAGAATTCAAGAGCAAAATCAGGAAGAAAGAGGAGAAAGGCGGCTAGAAAGGCACCAGCCGCCGCGTACCTCTGAGCATGCACTGCAAGACCCTGCTGGCCCATCTCAGTTATTTGAGTCAATATTTATTAGTGTCCAGAGACACCAAAAGCCTATTCTGTTTTTGATATAGGTGATAGTCTCTTCACCTCCAAAGACGTGGCTGGTATGATGTTCAGGATGACATACTGATAACTCAGCAAGCATGGCACTAACTCTGGTGTGTGAGAGGAATTGTCTAATACTGATAACAATAACATGTTCCATCAGCTTATACACCCTACAGACACAGCTCAACTTCTGACTGGCAATGTTTGTGTGCATGGCCTGACAGTCAGCTGCAGTTCTCCCTTCAAAAAGGAGCCCTGGACTCTTATTCAGTAATGATGAACTAAAAATCCCAGAAATTATGAGAAAGGAGGGGGGACGAAACCAGAGAATTCAGGTAGTCACCCAAGTGGTAAGACAAAGCAAACAGGAGTCCTTTGTGAATCTCTAAATGTAGCATTTTTTTTTCTCATGTACTTAGCAAACATCAAATATGAAGATCTCGGTTTGAAGCGATCTCTATTTAAAGATACATGTATTAATTTGGACTAATGAGTGGGAAACCTACTGGGAATTACAGAATTTGTAAATAACAGGACAGCAAAAGAAACGAACAGGTTTGGGGTTTTTTTCACAGAGTCTTAAAAGTTAGAGAAAGATAATACCCGTGTGCAGTAATCTTTCTCTCTAACAGTGAAGATGGGATTGTTCCTTACTGAGGCACTGAAGGGTGACAGTAACAGACTGGTTTACGTTGGGCTTCCAGTACATCCTGACAGAGACTACTTAATAATACTGCATGTTCACGAGGGCAGTGGTCTTTCTAATATTAGCCTAACTTCTAGTTCTGATTGCCACCATCACTCCCTATTTACATGTGTGTAACATGCAAAACTGTTCTCACTATTCCTAATGACTGTACGTTTCACAGGTTTTCGTTTGTAATGGTTGCCTAAGCAAACCATACATGTTTAGCTCTACTAATCTTGCCTGAAAATCTCTACCACCTTTGCCTTCATTTCTTTGCTTCTCAGGTTAGCCCTCATGATTTCAACTATTTGAAAGCATACAGTAATATTCCACAACACATTTCTGACTGTGGGAGTCCTAGTAATATAAAATCTCTGTACTGCCTCTGTTTTTACATTGGTTTCTGCAGATTGAGAAATATTTCTCTCAATATATTTCTTTATGTGTGCCATGCAAAGTGGAGGCTATTCCAGCTGAAGCCTTGCCAGAAGGGAAGGATTGCTTTACATGCCTGACATAGTCCTCAGTTTATATCCCACCATGAGGTTTGCTTTTTTACAGCATCATGACACTGTTAATTTGTGTTTGGTTTGTGACCTGCTGTCCTGGTTAAACCACGACACCTGCTAAAAGCTGCAGACCCTTATCTGTGGTACTGCTGCCCGTCTCATTGCCCCCCCTCTCACAGCACTGCAGTTCATTTCTTCAGTCAATGGGTAGAGACTTCCACTTATCCTCATTGAATGGCAGCCTATTCATTTCAGTCCATTTATCTCTATTCATTGAGATCCTTTGGAATGCTAGCTCTGCCATCTAAAATATTTGCAATCCTTGCCAGCTTAGACTTATATGAAAATATAGCAGGCATCCTCTCTCATTTATCAACCACATCTTTATTCAACAGTAGCCAACACAAGACTGATGCCCATACAACCCAACTTGATACGTGTGGCCAAGCTGATGGTGAACCGGTGATCGCTGTTCCCTAAGGATGGTTTTCTCAAGGCCCTGTGTCCTGGCTTTTAGCAGTTTACCCTGGACAACGTTGCACTAGTCTGCCTATGAGCACGCCATGGGAAACAGTGCAAAAAGACACAATGAAGTCAAGATATATCACATCTCCAGTTTCTCCTTTTACCACAAAGCCACTTACACTGTCACTGAAGGAAATTAGACTGGTTTGACATGATCTGTTCTTGACAAATTCATGTTGGCAGTTACTTACCACTTTGTGAACTTCAAGGCACTTTCCTAGAGCATATGCATTAGCAAAATGCAGATAGTGCAATTTGGCTGTATCTCAGTGGTAGTGAGTCAAGGAAGGACTTCCAGCATCCTTCTGTTTTCCTGCATTTATCTTCTCTATCAATATCATCACTCAAAAAGGCCTTTTACTGCAGCCCTCCTCTCTGTTTGAAAAGGACCAGACAAAATGGTGTGGTCGAAAAACATAGTGTGACTCCTCACTTCTCTTGGCTGAATGTTCTCACCCGCATGAGGGGTACTTGTACCATTAAGGGCATCGCTATTCTGTGTGTAGAGACCTTTGTGTGTCTCTGCTTCAGAAATATTGCAGCCCACACTCTGATCCTTTACAACGTTAGTAGTTTGACTGACAACTTTATTTCACTTCATGTAAGTTGGGATTGAACCAGCTGTGCAAACTCTTTTCTGATGGCCCGGGGATACAGATGGGAATGAGGGAACATGAAGAGAAAGGACAGGGTAATAAAATGTTTAGGCATATGAATGTGACAGCAGAACATGTGGGTAGTGTTGTGCATCATTAACAGAGATATCACAAATGCCTATGGAGGGCACATGAGAAGATAAAAGTGGACAGATCTGTATGTGAAATGCAGAAGTGCAGTGACTGCACATATAACTCACACTCATATACCTCATGTTCATTTCTTTGCCTATTCAAAAGGAGTTGGCCCCAAATGTCTGGTCTTTATCTTTCTGAAGACAAGAGAAACAACTCCATCTGAACCCTTGTGGTCTTGTGTTTTAACTGTAACGGCAGACAAACCAAAGTGGGTCTGGAGATGTTTGATCTGCCTTCTTCATTAAACAGAGTTCTGATCCCAACAGTGTAAATGCCAACATGTCAATGGCAGATTATATTTATGCTGCAACTAGTCAGTCAAAGGCCATGGGCACAACTTGCAGAGTTGTGAGCTTCTCAGGCGCACCTCATGTCTTCTTCCAACTGAGCACAGCACCAGAGCCACTGTGGGTACCAGCACACCAACAAGACTAAAACAGCATTGCCTCCTCCCTGCTGTCATCCCCCTCTCTAAAACTTACTCTTAAAAGAGGTCATTTAAATGTGATCCTACTCCCTTAAATGAACATTCTGTCTCTTTTTTTTGTCATACCACGGTGCTTTCAACTTCTTCCCATCATTAAGCCATTTGCATGAAATACTGAACTGATTAATGTGGCATTTTCCACTAAACTGTTTCAGGAAATGTTGCACCTTACCAGTGGGATGCTTTTGAATAATGTAATCTCCTTAGTATAATGAAAACTAAGTTCTGAAGTTAGTACCTTTTTTCCCTGGAGACACTCATCAAAATGTCAAGTGTTCTTTCTAGTGGAACTGCAGTCCCATAGTACAAATATATTTATCTGCCGTTCCTTGCAAGCAGGAGACCTTTGCCTCTGTTCTTTGTCACTTCATTTTTTAACATGAGTAAATAGTGCATGAAATAATAAACAGTCTCTATGCACAGAATGACAGAGTATTTAAAAAAGCTTGGAGAAAAGAAATGAAGTACCATAGGTAACAGTAGTAAGAAGGCCTTGTTTTGTTTTACTAATGATTCCTTTCAAGTGTGACTCTTAAAATTAAGTTTAAATGCTTATTTACAAATGGAACAAATTATATGAAACAAAACATTTGCTTCCCCTAGACTTCTCAGGGCACTTTTTTTGCCTTAGAGAAAAACAGGGCTGGGGTGCCACCACCTGGAGAGCTGCAGCAATATTGTCCACAGATTTCAAGTTTCTGAGTTGCTGGGACTCCACAGATTTATAGCTGAGTCTCGGGCAGAACTCCAGTTAAACGGGTGGAAAATCAATTCAAATTATGTTTGAGAAATTCCACAAGTAGGAAGATATATTTTAAAAATTGATCACATGCATTGTTACATTCACCCCAAAAAATCCTGACTATGTGCATTGTATGCATAGCAGGTCAATGTATTTGCTTGCTCTCCTCTCGCATCACTGAGATGCTCTGAAAGTGAGGACTGGCCTGTTGTTGTAACCCACAGCTCTGAGCCACGTGACTATAATAACCTGTCCTGAAATGAGAAAGTACCAGGTACAAGGTAAGTTCACAACCACATTACTTTGCAGATTTTACAGAACCTATTTGAGATTGTACTTTTTTTATTTGCTTTTCTCAATTTAAATGAAAACCCAGCTAGAAGTTACGATATGTTTCTAGGAAACTGAATAAATTCCAGCTAAAAAGCACATTGTATATGTAGAACTGGCTTCTCTCCAGCATTTTATTATTATTTATAATTGCTCTTCTCATTAAAGTTGGATGTAGAGTACAGTACACTATTAGCTAGAGATAAAGATAGGACAGTTAAATATCCATTGTTAATTAGCTTCCTCCTCCTGAACTGTCATATATAAGTCATTGAAGTTATTATAGGAAACAGTGTATGCTTGTGCAATAAGCACAACAAGATCAAAGCTTAATATTCTCCTGTCTAACTTAGGCCATCTGTGATGTAGGCATCTAGTCTAAGCTAGTCAGGTAAGATCCCTCCAAGATCACTGGGAGTAGAGAGACACTGCTGGGGTCCTTCCCCCTGCAACAATTTCCTAAACTTGGTGCAACAAACTACTTTCTGAAAAAGCCCATCTGTCCCCACCAACCCTAGAGACAGCCTGGACATCCAGCTGACAGTAGATACCTCAAGTTGTAGGTGACCGAATATCTGGGAGTTGTACCTCTCCCCGTTTCTAATGTCATAAAAGGCCTCACGTAAGCCTAGTGGAAGTAATCTCTGGCTTCTATGTTGTTTAACAGAAACTAAATGAATGAGAGCTATCAGATATATCTCTGGAGGAAAACAGTTCTTCAGCCAAATCTGTAAACATGTTGCCTTTATCCCGAGTGGTGGCATTTACATACGCGTGTATTAGCCACAACTACTCTGCACTTCCTACAGCTAATGCTCCTGTTTTTCACTTCTCTTGCAATGCTCCTGTTATAAGATCAACAGATACTGGGGGAATGAATGTCTGACAACACTGATTAGCTTAAAGCATAACATAAATTCATTAGTGTCTTGTAAGGACACTTGATATTTAAACAGTCCCATTTCCTAGTTTACAAACATTTCAAACCTAGCACATCAATGCCATACAAGGTTAATTGCTCTTACTAATCCACTAATGGAAACTTATTGCTTTTGTATATAATAGAAAACCACAATAAACTTATTTCTTTCATTTATTGGACCTTTATATCAAGTGTGCATAGTCTTCAAGCTGTTAAGAACATTTTAAGCTAAGTCTCCTTAAACCCTAAATGTTCTTACTTTGTATATGTCCATTATCTATTAAGACTAAAAGCCACAGCATTCAGCAGTTGCATATGCACAGGCAGACAGACAGCAATGCAGCCACCCAGTCATGCCAAGGCTGCCTTTGGGAGACTGTGCCACCAACACGCACGAGCTTTCTGTCTTCCAGGAAAGCCAAAATTGTCAAAGATCAGTTTGCTGGGGCTTTTTACCCTTTCTCTAGCAACAAAATGAATTTCTATGTTTTTAATTGTTTAGATAATCTCGAGGATGTCAATTCACCATATCGTGAACCATTATGGTGTCAAAGTGCCTATAGATGCGATGGTTCTGAGGGGTGAGATACATGGTTACATCTGAATTCAGAACTACCACGAAACATCCCCAAAAATAGAACATGGTCATCTGCAGTGTTGAGCTGTTACAAAAGCCCCCACTGTGCTTCTGGCCTGGACCAGCCTGCACCCTCCTAAAGGGCTCCTGGGCAGGTTTGGGAGTCCCTGCAGCCATCCTGCTGAGACCCCCTACTGCCCACCCACACCTGAGCCAGGCCAGGGAGCCAGCCCTGGCTTGGGCATCGCTGTCCCACACCTCTTCCCACCCAGAGTGTAGAGGGTGTCCGGGCTGGCGTGGTCCTTCAGGACCATCCAAGCCAACCTGCCACCGTGGGCAGATCACAAGAGAATAGCCCAAGTGGGGTAGTCCACTGAAATACAGACAAATGCAGAAGGAGAGGCTCTTAATAGTGATTCCTTTCATTACCCAGCTTCATCAGATGAGTAATTTAATCATTTGATGACATGTTCTTTAGCTGTAGAATGAGGATTACAGCATGTCATACTTACACAACTCGTGTAGAGAGCCGAGATGACTAAATAGTGGACATTTGTAAAGGTATGGTATGGAAATGATGAATATGAATTCTGGGGTAGGGAACTAGCTACTAAGTGGAACATTTTCCTCTTTTTGTCTTTCAGCAGTTCAGCAATAGTTGCCGGGAACACTAATCTGTAGCAGGAAGGTTGAAAATCCCCTGTCCTCCTTTAATATAAAATGAGTCTTAAGTTTAGAAAAGCCCAAAATAACAACATCACTGTCACTCCCAATCCATAAGGATGTCACTGAATGTGGTGATTTAACTGTGATGGAAAATAGCCATTTGCAGTGGGTAGGAATGGAAATATTCATCACCTTCAATAGTTACACCGCTTTCTCCAGCAGAAGAAACCTGCTTGTTTAAGATATGTCTACCATACTAATGTGAATGAATCTCATCCTTGGTCAAGTTTGTAACAGCTGATCCTGCCTATTTTTTACAGGACTGTACGCAAGCTATTAGACTTCTCAGTAGGTCACACGTACAGGCTCACAGTATGTGAAAAAATATTGCTAAAATTGCAAAACATAATACCAAAAGATCAAGACAGAGGAAAGACATATCAAAATAAACTAAATATAATTAATTTAATAAATGGACAGTGTATAAAGTACTCTTGGATGCTCTTAGAGCTATTGCTAATATATATTTATAATCACTTAAGTTACAAATATAGAATGAGGAGTAATATAGAAATAGAAAGGGTTATAATGTAAAATTGTAGAAGGTAAAAATTATTGCTGCAGGTGTTGTGGCCAATATACCTTCAGTTTTTGTGTTGTAATCAACAAGTACGGTATGATAATGTTCCTCAGAAAGGACACAGAGGAAGAGCTAGTCTTGACCTTTTCATTTTGAGGGAAAGAAAAAAAGAATTATGAATATTTTTATTAGGAGCACTGAAACATATTTCCTCTAGAATCAGGTGAGTGGCTATTCAGCATTATGCAAAATTAATTTTTCATATTTAAAATTATGCTTAGCTTTCACCTGTTTTTGTTTTTTTTTCTTACTGGTATTATTCATTTTTAAGCTTTTAGTCTCCTGAGCCTAATTAATGGTGAATTCACACACCCTGCTGGAATGAGCTGTGCTGGGGAGCAGCAGCAGTGATGGCAGTGCTCTTGCAGCTGGGAATGAGGAACGTCACAACAGACATAATCGCACCCATGGCCAGAGCAGGGAGCTGGATTATCGTAAAATCTGTACTGGCCAGTTAGGGAGTCACTTTTTATAGACCTTTATTCACCACTTTGGCACTCAGCAGCTGATATATGGTTTGGAGAATGAGTAATTATATCTCATCCAGTTTTGAAACCGCTCTAATGCAGTTCTAATGCATCTGCTCCCATCTAAGGAAATACTGAATACTTCTTAACTATCATATTACTCTCTTCACTGCAGTGGATGTCTGTGTTAAACTAGGGTCTTTTGAGCTGGATAGAGGGAAGCAGAGCCTTTCACCTCAAAAAGTTCACGCATATAATATGAAATAGCATTGTACTTCTTCAGCATTTTTTTCCCCCTTGTTTCTTCTCCTGACTGCTTTGAAAAGATGTTTCCTTTCACATCGCAGCAATGTCTGTCATGTTGTTTCCTTCACCCCAAAACAACCCCCTTGGCTTAGAGCTAAGCATGGATGAAGAGTTCGGTATCCCCCATCCAGAGGATGCTAACTTGGACTGGTCGAATCCCTCTCCCCATTATGGCACCCAGACATTGCTCAGTCTGCCCAGACCTCCTCACGCTCTCCTCCCCACCCTCGGCTGCTCTCACTCACTCTGAGTCACCCACACAATTAGACTTTCACTTGGGCTTAATCATTGCTCAAAGTCCTTTAATTTGAACTGGCTGCCCTTTGCACTGCCAGGCACAGACTTACTTGGGCACAGCCAACGCCAGGCAGCCAGGCTCCTGCACCAGGCACAGGCAGGGGTACTTGCCTGCCTCTGTTTAAGTCTACATTTGCCTTTACATGCATGCGACAGTCTCCCTGTACTGCCTTGCCCTCCCCAGGGAAGCCTGCAGTCTTCCTGTGGTATTAGGTTCTGCCTAAGGCTGATGGTATCGCTTTGGTTTGTCCCAGAAAAAATTTTCTTGTGAAGTACCATACGGTATAAATCAGTGCTTAGCTACTGCATGGATGAAAGCCATGAAAAAAATCCCCAAATTAGCATTGAATTTGACCCATTATTTTTTACACATGACGTGTTGGAGACTCAAAGCTTAGCTTCCTTCACTAAAGTAAATGTCTGCAGCATGTAAAAGTGCTGATTTATTATAGCACTGCTCATGAGTGTTTAGACTATTGACATTTTAACATATTTTTTAATTTATTTTAGGAAAAATAACTGAATTTGAGAAATGAACCTCTGAAAATGAAATTAATTTTGCATTAATATATTCACATAAAAAATGTCTTTGGCTTTAATGAAATTAGTTTAATAAGGACATGTACGATTAGGTCATATATGGAGAAAAGAAAGATGAATTACTTAATTGGCCTCTAAAACTCAAGAAATTGTAAGTATGATCCTGAAATACTTAAGTTTCTACTGTGTTGCTTTTTTGAGATACAGCTAAAGAAAGGTTTCCAACTGTCTATAAATCTAGCCTTCCAAATGTTTAACTTAGCTGTGAAAAATGGCTTTTCCTAAAAGGAATATGGAAGAGTTTCTGAAAATTGAAATGAGTACCTCTCTCAGCTCCAAGTACAGAATACCACAAACAAGCACATGTTTGCTTGAGTGCTCAATGACAGCCATCTCCTTCCAAATGTAAAGCCGAAGCAAGAGAGGTCTGACACATGCTTTGACACTGGCTCTGTAAAAAGCGACTCAAACAGCTCTGAAATACACCTGTTTCCACTCACAGGAGTTTTCACTGGTTCGTCGTGGCTGTGCACAAGCATAACCAAAAATAGATCTTAGCCCTATAAAGTCTATTTTGATTGCGAGTACCATCCTGTAAGAGGAAACAACATGAAGTGCCTTTTGAACCAAATCTTTTGCTCTACACGAAAAGTTTGTCGGATCTTGAGTTTCATTGCTACCATTCAATCTCTCTATGGCCTTATAACTCATTGGCTTAGAATATATTAACTGGGAAAAAGAATTACCAAAAGGGCTTATACAACTAGTTCTTGGAAAATTTCTTAAAAGAAACACAAGAGAAAAACTGCTTAACTTACCAAGCTTGGACTTGCAGGATAGGTTTGAATCAGAAAGTAACACAGGATTACAGAAATCAAAAAGGTTTATCTTGGTATATTGTCTTCTTAACCATAAATAGGGGTTACACTAATAAAGACTAATAATTTTCAGATTAAAATACTACTAATAGAGTTGAAAACAAGACATACAGGTGAATTCTGACATAGGGGCTATTTTTAGCCTGGGCCAGATAATGCCGTCTTCCTTCTCATGAAGTGGAGCCTACACGGTGGGTGACACTACACACCAGGTACCAGTCCGGTCGTGTGCTCCTGCTTGCCTGATGCCAGCCCTCATTCGATATCCACCCAGCCCCTGCGGGGTGGGTGTGGAACATGCCTCCAGGCACTCACACACACAGAGCTAGAGACTGCCTGCCTGCCTGCCAGCATCCCTAGCACTGTGTGCATCATCACAAGCCATCACACACTGCACAATTTCTCTGATGCTGGTGAGAAATCCTGTCACCAGGACAGAACACTCAGGACGTCATGCATCCATCTTGAAACGATCACTACAGACGTCAGGGCTTCTGTGTGGAAAGAACATGCTTGGGACTAGCTGTATTTCCACTGCCCAGTGGCAAAGTGCATGATTTCTGAGCCTACATGGCACAAGCATCGTTCCTCTGGGTGGGTCTGCTCAAGCCCCCACGTGCTTCCCTCTCCCACAGCCCATCCTTTTCCCTAGCCTACTTTCAAAAGTTGTGCAATCTCACAAATCCACAGGCAGTTTCTCTTCTTCCCCACACCTCATGCCACTTATGTGCTTTCCTGCTGTATGTCCTGCCCCTGCGGTCCTTCTCCTGTAGGATGGCAAGACTGATGGTGGGGGAAATGGTAACACTAATACCCCAGTAAGGTCTTGAGGGGCAAGACATCACAGACAATTCTGACAGGACAAATTTACTGATTCCTTCAGTAACATTACAAAACTGACCATTTTTGGCCTACACCAAGAGACAAGCAATAAAGAAACCTTAAGGCAACATGCACTTTACAAGCCATCACGGCAAAGTAATGGCAACAAAATAAGGCCAGAAGAGGCCAATGCCATCCCCTCAGGAATCTAGGAAATAAATGTTTTTTAGGTCAATAAACCTCACCACCTTTCCCTGAGGAGTCCAGGATATAAAATGAAATGTTTTCAGGGCTAGGAGAATGTATTAGCTGCTACAGCAGAACAAGTCAGTAACATGAACTTATGTGAGTAGTGTTAATTTGCCTTTAATAGGTCAGATAAAATCAAACAGAGGCTCCTCACCTTTACCCGAGATGAAACAAGTCAAATAGGCGGCTTTTAGCTCTTGTTTAAATCCAAAGAAATCAAACCGAACAGGTTTCCAGGCTTTTTCAGTTTGCAGATCTCTCTACAAGTTTCCCATGGCTCTGTATACCAATGTAAGATGCCTAGCAATAGCACTGCTTCTCTTTTAGTTACCTATCAAAGACAAACAGAAGTTGCCCAAGGACCATGGACCCTCATCATTGACAGGTCTCATCCCTGTCCAAGTCCAGAGAAATCAGAGGAGTCTCTAGTCCTGGATTCTCCTCCAACTTTTTCTAACAGATGTAGCTGGCACAAAATTGCCCTTTTCCAGGGTCCTAGGCAGGGCTGGAGCAAGGCTCGGTGGTCTGATGTGATGTTGGGCAAGATTCATCCTCCTTGGTGGTCTGCTGTCAGCCAGTTCCCTCTGCCCTGGATGCCAGAGATGCCCGCACCCCATCAGAAAAAGGCCGGTGGCCAGGGAGGGCTGATTCAATTCTTCATCTTAGAGTGAGTATCCTCATGCTTTTTTAGTGTCTTCTTGCCCTGGTCAGCCATCGCTGCTAGCCACAACCCCTAAGTTTCTACACCATGGCTCCTGATCAAGTGGCTAACCCCAAGTGTGCTTCTGCACGAAACCCCTCAAGAGGCAAACTAACATGCCGGTCTCCCATAACTGAAGGAGCTCCCCCATATACCAGGCAGGGTGACAGAATTTCCCTCATGTAAGAAGACTGTTCTGCACAACAGTAAGGTTTTGAGCCCTGCAGAGTGGTCAGTATAGGGGTATATGGGAGTGGGGAGGAGGCTAGAAAGCCAGCCCCCTGCTACACCCAGGTTTCCTCACTGAGGGAATCAGTTGGCTCATGGTGGACGGGCTGAAGTTGCAGACATAAAAAAATCAGTGATTATGGACTAAAGCAGGAGTTCGACGCAAGCGAAGATGTGTTAATTGAAGATGTTGATTAAAACTGTGACCTCCTCCAAGTGCAGCTCTGCGTGCCAGACATAGCAACAGGAGCATTTCCCAAGAACCAGGAGGGCTATTTCACAGTCGAGCATTGAAGCAGGTCTTGTCACGGCCTCTGAGTGCCCAGCCATGGATCCCTGGGTCAGGCATAGAAAAGCATCCAGTATTTATTCTCCTGTTTAGAAGGAAATAAACGGTTTCATTTTTCTTAAGGAGATCTGCCACTGTAAATGGGGTATTACCACACTACTTCTAAACCATAGGTGTGACAGAGAAGAAAGGAGTGACCTTCTTGGTCATTCTCAGAAGAGACATGTCACTGCGGGAAGGATGGATTCTCTAAGCAGGAGCAATTCATAAACAGTGGAGTTGCTTTTAAGTATCTATCAGTGATCTACCTTCTTTCTTACTCAATTGCACTATTCACTATTATTCACAGACATTTTTTTCCCCCAGCAGCATTAGAGAGTGGATTTAAAGCACTAGGGCTTCTCTTCAAAGCAAAGGAATACATTTGGATGATGTGTTACGTGTTATTAAAAAGTTTAAATCAAAATAGAATGGTACATTTTCTTTTAAAGTGTATGACTTGGAGAAATCTTATTCCAGTAGGTGATTTTATTTGACTTTTTGTCCCATACAGAATGAATATATTTTGGAAATGTCTGCAGTTCCCACAAAATACAGACATTCTAGGGTCAGGCTCTCTGGTCCCAGAGCTGCTGTGGTCTCTGCTCACCATGAGATGGGAGTAGAGAGTCCCTGACACAGCATCAGTCTGGGAGGCTTATGTACTGAATGCTTAAACGCAAACAATGCTTTTTCTAAATCCCTTTCTAATCTCTCTCTGATGAATATGAGCAAAAAAAATTCTAGCTTGCCCTATCCAGACTTTCAGAGATTTTCTTCATGCTGAGCAAAGAACATGCCCTAGGAATGAGCCTGCTCCTGTGTACTTTATTTAAGCAATTTCCCATTAAAGCAGTTCAGTTGACAAATGCAGAGTGATGTCTAACATTAAGTGACTCAAATCAAATAATTTTGCTGTAATCACCAGCTCTTTTGAATTAATACTTTGTCAGTGTTTTTATGCTGGAAAGATCTTTCCTTGTTTATTTTAAAACCTTTGCATAAATCAAAAGATAAGTTAATCTAGGATTTTTAGTCAGCAACAGCCAGCACTACAGGTCCCATCAAAACACCTTAAAAAGCAACAGACGACAACAACAGGGATGATAGTTGTATTAACAGCTCAGTTAATTTATTAATGTTTCCTTGTGAGAAGGAATACGAACCTAGTAATAGAGTCAGTTATTTCTTGGAAGCAGGATTATCCCAAAACCATTAGCCTGAATGTATCACTGAAAACAGAAACTGCTGCAGGAGTGATGGTCTCCTTCACAAGCTAATTTTACAGAAGTGACTATCAGTTTGAACTAACCAAGCTACCTACACCTGGACCCAAGAAGAGCAGAAAGTCTTAGATCCTAGATTTTGCTGGTTTTAAATCCTTCAGATCAGTGATTTCCAATCTCTCTCAAGCTACGGAGCGCTGCCAACACTCAACATTTCTCAGGGACCTTCAAAATATTGACAGGAGTCTGCTGAACTTGAAAACTGACTTCAGTTGTAGACCATTTTCTATGGCCCTCTATCTGTCACCCTGTCACCACCACTCTGAGCTTTTGGTATCCATTATAAAAGCGGCAGAGAGGACAGAACTGTTGGTTTTCTCTCAAGCTAGACAGATGACATCTGTCTCTATAAGGGTTCACAAATGAACAAAGCATGAAGCTAAACACTAAAAAGGCATTCTCGCAGATGTATGAAAGGATAACGTATGCTGGCTGAGACTGAAGTCCTGATAAGCTGAGGTAACATTTTCTGAACAACTCCTTGCTCTCATTAATTCACACATACCTGGGACTCATCTCAGTGAGACTAGAAGAACATTTCATTTATTTAAAAAAATGAGTTTAATTACAAAAAAATGGATATGGATCTATATTTGCCCCAGTGAGTGCACAAGGAAATGATGGGCACTTTTAAAAGCAATGAAGAGGAAACTCGGCTTGCAGGATTTTCCTGTTAGTCACGCATCTGTTTTT
The DNA here is from genome assembly GCF_965638725.1 of Aptenodytes patagonicus. NCBI lineage: Eukaryota > Metazoa > Chordata > Aves > Sphenisciformes > Spheniscidae > Aptenodytes > Aptenodytes patagonicus. The sequence continues at coordinate 23,380,795 of NC_134982.1, forward strand.
ACCAATCCCATGATGTTTCCAGGTGTTTGGCTGAGTTGTTTCCTTGGCCATACGAATGCCTAACATATGTCAAGCAACCTGATTATGTTTCTTTAAGGAATCCTGCCTGCAGAGCCATGGCCGTAGCTCTTCATGCCCTGCTGCTGCTGCTACGTGGGATTACAGACAGCTCTTTATTATCCGTGACTCACGTCATGATGGGCTAATTGTACAAACGCAGCCAGTGTATTGTGCGGCGCATGTGGATCCAGCTCAACACTCCTTTGTTCTGTGCTGCTGCCAGGGCTGTTGTCCCATCTCTTGGGTGGTCAGCGTTGCATACAAATACCTTGCTTTTTGCCACAAACTCTGCAGCTGAATTGCTAAATATGAGTGCTGAAATCCCAGTTCCCTACAAGTCAATAGGAGTTTTGTTACTGCTTTCAATGGGGTCAGGGGCTTGTGCACTGCTGGATGCTTGTTCCCTATCAGGCAATAGTAGATTTGTAAATGTTGCTGTTTGTCAGCTGTCGTTTTCTGGAAATATCAGTCTTTGTATTTATGTAACTGTTATTATCACCTTAAGCATCATTTCTCCATTTCAGAGACCTGCAGGTTGGTCACCAAGACTTCAGAGCATTTGAGAGAACAAGAATGGATTTTTACTAGCAGCAGAGCACCTGAGGCGCTTGAGAAGGGAAACATGGCCAGACAGAACAGGAACAAACTTCATTTATTAATGGGTAAGGTGCTTTGTCCACTGCCTAGTGGCCTTTAACAGAGTCCCTGGAGTCACAGACAGTCCTTGGAGTATGTTATTTTTTAAAAAGGCACCATTTATTTTCAGTAAAGCTACAAAGAGATGCTGTAGGGCCTCTCGGTCCCTCTTTCCCAGTGACAGTAGTGATGCTGTCCAATAAAAGTGGGCAAGTAGAGCACTTAAGAGAAATTTTAGGTCTCTTTTTAACAAATTATTATATGCCCATATTAAAGCTGAGTCTTGTTACTTTCAAATCAAGAATATGCTTTATATATATAAAGCTGCGGCATCCCACTGCAGATATCGGCCCATCCGTGTCCCCAGGGAGATGCCCAATGCCTGGGGAGGGGGCTGCCTTGCTGCCCCGCCATCCTGCCCAGCTCCTTGGCTGCGTGGTGGGACAGCCCTGGCTGTGAGGTCCTGCCCTGCTGCCCTGCGTAGTCCCCATAGTCCCAGTCCCCAGGGACCTGCTGTCCCCTGCAGTGCCCTGCCATGGGCAGAGCACAAGAAAAAAAACCTTCTGATAACCAGCTGTCCATCATAGATCCATGCCCAGCATCTCCAGACCAGCTTTCTAGCAGCTTTCTATCTGAGGTATGACGAGGCCCACATGCAGCTCAGCAAGGCCAAGCAAAGTACACTGAAAGGAGAGGAGGACCCACTACTCGGGAATGCCCTTCCATTGGTGGTGTCCAAACCCATCCATGCACAGCTACCTCATTACCCATCCCAGGGACAACAGCAGGATCCCAGCCACAGGCCAGTGTCATGCTTAAAGAGGGATGGCTAAGGGCAGCCTTCCCAAATCAGCAGAGCCGTCCAGAGAAGGGCCACAGAGCTGGAGGATGGGGGAAAGCCCTTCGGCTCCAGCCCTGTGCTGGGCAGGAGCCACAGCGTCCTTCACAAGCGCTTGTCCAGCCCCTTCTCAAAGGAGATTTCACAGCACCCAGCGATAGCCCATGTCAGTGTTTCACTGCCATGACTGATGATCTGCAATGAGTTACCTAGTGCCAGGTGGTATTTACAGATGAATTAAGAAAATTATGGGTTAATTAAACCACCTTACTCATCTCTTCTCTTTCTGCTTCCATAACTTGGATAACAAGCAAACAGAAAAGAATTAGTCTTGGTCCTTTATTATCGCTTATCTTGAGCAGAGCCTTTTGCGAAGGATTCAGAAGGACATCCACACATCTTTCAGATGTAGGACTATCAAACAGTATTGTCCAATTGAGCTTCACAGGTTTTCAGCCTTGTTTTGAATGGTGGTAACACTCTGACAAAGCTTCTGTGAATGTTGTAAAATACAGATTTTTTAGACAGGGAGATAAAATATTTAGCATTTCTTTCTCTTTGCAAACAAATCACAGTAAGAAGGGAAAAGCAAGCACTATATTCTCAAAACTCAGACAGAAATAAACGTCCTTGAGAAAATATCAGAAAACTTCAAAAAGATTCCACTTGGGGCATTAAAAAATCTGACAACGTACTGGGAGTTGCAGTGCACATTGTGTTTTTATGCTTCTGAAGAATACCTATTGTTTAAGTTTTTATCAAGGGACTAGATCCTTCTCAAAGGCAGGGACAATCTCTGAAGGAGTGTTACACAGCACACCAGAAAGGCTAGGGTCTGATATCAGTACAGAGGAGTAAAAGGAGACTGATTCCAGTTGCTGGCTCCTCAAGCCTTACATCTTACAGTATGACAATTAGCCACTTGCAAAATAACAGGGGACCTCATTATGGCTTTTCACATGGAGTCAGCACTGGTGAGTGACGTAGGGGAACAGCCTTCTTGCTCAGCCACTGATGCCAGTTCAAGGAAAGCGCATGTAATCCATCCTACAGTTGCTAAACTCTGGTGGTGACTAGGAGTGATAAAGTATGGCCCTGTTCTCGCATCTTTCTTCATTAGGATGTAGACAGGAGTGCTGATAGACAATGCTGTCCTGCTGTTTCATGTAGCTGTTCTGGACCCCCGCAAGAAGGCATAACCCAACAGGCAGAGCTTTTCTCCCTGGACCTCCAAACCCAAAGACTGAGTCAGTTAGGAAGAAGACTTCAACTGACTATAGTGAGTGCTGAATCACAGGCAGGTGTGCTCAGGCACTAGGACTTCACCTCTTCTGGCTAGGCCTGGATCTGTGAAAGGTAAGCTGGACATCACCCTTTCGTAATGACTGATTCTCTCCCAACCAACGTACAGTACAACCTCGCAGCCTTACACTGTTACTGCCAACAGAAGGAATGCAGCAACGAAGGGGGAAGGAATGAGTTAAATCTATATTCACATAGGACTAAAAAGCCAAGTGGTAAACTCCTAGCTTAATCCCCTCTTTACCACAAAACCAGTCTGTCAGCCACAGTTTTGGAGTCCTTTTACCTTTGTGATAAAACAGCAATTGCTTTTTGGCATTTGCCAAAAAGATATTGCTACCCTCTACCCCCTCTTCAGAAATTAAGTCTTCATCTACAGAAAAAAAGACTCTGACTGTGCCTGTGGTAATAAACAGGGCTTTCTGCATCATTAATGTCTCCTTCTACCAGATTGCCTCAACTACCAGGTAACTGCTCAGGCCAGGACAGGCAACAGTAATACTCATATAGATTAAGCATCATAGATTTCTTCTTCATTCCCTTATACTTATTCATGATTGTGGAGTTTTTCCATATTAGTCCCAAATCTGTACATGTTTTACTTTGAACTTTGTCAGAAAAAAAGACAGTACATCAGAAAAAGATAATAAAAGACATAAGCAAATAAACAGCTTCATTAAAAAATAAAAAAAAGAGAACTGAGGCAAGCTGGAAATAAAACTGTGTGCTGGACCATGTTATTTTAAAAGTCCTAAGAGAGCAAAAACTGTTAATTTGGCAGTAAATCTCAGTGAATCTGAATAGTAAATAAGCTTTAGATAACACTAATTACAAAGATGCTTCGAATGCTACTGCTGCAGCTGCCAAAACACCTTCTATAGCTCTATTCTGTGACATTTTTATCAAGCATTTGAAATGAATAGCATCATTTCAACAGGCTGACTTCAATGTTCATGTGGCTATATTTAAACAGATTTTGTCAAGCTTCATTCCTATAGACAGATACTACAGACTTCTGAGTGAAAAAATGGAATGCATAACAAAAATCATAATCACAGTAGAAAATAAAGACCTTTTTATTAAAAGATACTTGGTCAACAGAGATCCATTGAGGTACGAGCATGCAGGCATATTTTTGTAATTCTTGGCCTAAAGAATATCTGCCAGGTTAAAATATTCTACCTGAATGCATGTGAAACAGAAAGGTCATTGCAAAAATCCGTCTGGGCAACTGGGGGCAATTTCAACTGTGCGATGAGCAGGTACACGGTGTGCTGGGTGAAGAACCAGCTGGATGGCAGGGCTCAAAGGGTTCTAGTGAACGGGGCTACATCTGGCTGGCGACTGGTCACCAGCGGTGTTCCTCAGGGTTCAATTCTAGGGACAGTTCTGTTCAATATATTTATCAACGATCTGGATGCAGGAGCTGAATGCACCATTAGCAAGTTTGCTGATGATACCAAACTGGGAGGTGCTGTTGACTCTCTCGAGGGACAAGATGCCTTGCAGAGGGATCTAGACAGATTGGAGCACTGAGCAATGACTAATGGCACGACATTTAACAAGAACAAATGCCAGATGCTGCACCCGGGACGGAGTAACGCCGGGCACAAGCATAAACTGGGAGAGGAGTGGCTGGAGAGCAGCCCTGCAGAAAGGGATCTGGGGGTGCTGGTCGACAGCAGGCTCAATATGGGTCAGCAGTGTGCCCTGGCAGCCAAGAGGGCAAACCGCATCCTGGGGCGCACCAAACACAGTATAACCAGCCGGTCAAAAGAGGTGATTCTCCCGCTGTATTCAGCGTTGGTGCGGCCTCACCTTGAGTACTGTGTGCAGTTCTGGGCCCCACGATTTAAGAAGGATGTGAAGGTCCCTGAATGCGTCCAGAGGAGGGCAACAAAGCTGGTGAAAGGGCTGGAAGGCATGTCCTGTGAGGAGCGGCTGAGGACCCTGGGGTTGTCTAGTTTGGAGAGAAGGAGGCTGCGGGGCGACCTCATTGCTCTCTACAGCTTCCTGAGGAGGGGACGTGGAGAGGGAGGTGCTGAGCTCTTCTCCCTGGTATCCAGTGATAGGACATGTGGGAATGGTTCAAAGCTGAGCCAGGGGAGGTTCAGACTGGACATTAGGAAGCATTTTTTTACCGAGAGGGTGGTCAAACACTGGAACAGGCTTCCTAGAGAGGTGGTTGCAGCCCGAAGGCTGTCAGTGTTTAAGAGGCATTTGGACAATGCTGCCCTTAATAATACGCTTTAACTTGGTCAGCCCTGAATTGGTCAGGCAGTTGGACTAGGTGATCGTTGTAGGTCCCTTCTGACTGAAATATTCTATTCTATTCTATTCTATTCTATTCTATTCTATTCTATTCTATTCTATTCTATTCTATTCTATTCTCCATCCATCTGGAGGTTAAATCACCTCTTTATGCAAGTGCTTAACAGCAAAGCATGCATGCAAATCTGTACTTAGAATATAATGCCCTCTTGTTATATAGAATACTAACATCTGTGGTTTCTCCCAGTATTCTTTTTCTTGCCATGTACCAGGTGATTCAGAAATCATGTGTATTGAGAACGATGAAAGTGAATTCCAAGTTCTTCCTGTCTCAACAGTATTTCAGCAGCTACAGGGAGGTCCTACTTCCTTTGTGCATAAGGTTTGAAGATTTTCAATTTTATATTTTTAAATAATAAAATAGCATTTCCAAAGTTGAACATGATATTTTTCAAAAAATGAATGAATTATCAAAACTTATGCATTACTGACACTAATCTGTCACTGTAATTTCTTTCACTAAGCAGTTACTTGCATCAAAGCGCATTGGAATAACTCTGTGGCCTCTATCATTTACTGCACGGACTCCTGCCATGGTCTAAAGAGAACACTCTTATTCTAAAAGGCTCTAGAACACTGGCAGCACATCCACAAGAGTCTCTCTTTCTCCAGACACTCATCCCTGGATGTTTCAGAATCTATGGACTCACATTGTGTAACTCCTAATTAGCTCTGAGAAGGGTAACTGTTCATATTTTTTTCATATAATACAAAAAGCTTGGGTTTTGACTAATATTAGACCAGTTGTAACACAGGAAAAACAACTACATCATAGTGACATTTTTATTAGACTGATACTTGGTTTGGGTATTCTTTTCACTTGCTATGAAATTGTTGTGCCCACTGAGTTGTTATCTACAGAGCTTTAGAAAAGAAGGGATGGGGAAGCTTTCAAAGTGTTCTTCTTCCTCTGCTTTTATAGGCTCTTTGTTCATTTTTCTTTGTTTACTCTAAGCAAAGACAGTAATAAAATCAAGCTTCTAAAGAAATTCTTTATTATACTTAAACAAAACATAATTTCTGGAATGCAAATTCATGGTATATTGGGGAGCTAGTTATTTAACCACAAGTTTTATTAATTATTATGAGAGAGCTAACCAAGGACAGAAAGCAGGAAATGGTACTTTCCAGGCTTCACTTTGAAGGTTTTTCTCCTAATATTGTACAAAACAAATTAGCTTCACTCTAACAGAAACAGAAATAGACTCTTGACTATAGCAACCTCATTGTGCTGTGCTTTCAGGGAAGCTTGTCAGCAGCTGTCTGATCAACTCTGATCTTGCTTCCCACTGTAAACATCAAAGATGCTTTTTGTGGCTTACCATAAAAATAAGCGTCAGACTCCAGCATGGGCTCTTTTTGGTTGTTGTCTTCTGGGGAAAACAAACTGCAGAAATGCTGTCTGCAGAAGTGCTAGAAGAGATCCAAACAGTGAGTTTGGATCCGTACACACACAGTGAGTTTGCCAAGTTCATCTGTATTCTTATAAAACACTTCAAGATTAAGATCCATAAATAAATGGCATAGGTTTTAGGTACTAGTGAGCATAAAGATCTTTAAAATAGACAGAAATCACACATAAAGGGGACAGACTAATCAGTGCTGATTTCGGTGGATTGAAAGTCAATACACCTTTTTGGTACAGTGATCACTTTAGATAACATGATCCAGATACTCAAGATGTCCCCAAAATATATATGCTCTGAGGGATCCTATGAATAACTGTCTCCATGAAAAGGCTTGCATTAAGATCAGTCTTGCACTGCAGTGAGGGAGCAGTTTAAATATACTCCCTCTGTCCCAGAGAGGATGGCTGTGAGCCGGGCTCACTGCTAAACCCCAGAGAAACGGGATGCTCTCCGGCATGCCTGCCAGAAACACCGCTGTCATCACCACCTAGCCCAGGAGGCTCCCCGCTCAGCATGCTGCGCTGGAAACCTTGTGATGACTTTCTGAGGTAGGCAGGAAAAATGGGTGGCTAGCACAGGATTCCAGGTGTCACTGTTGGGCCAAGTCCCTCAAAGACTGATATGGCAACGACTGATTTCCAGGCACCAATAATTATGCCTTGTATATGCATACCATGCTTATAGGGAGGTAAACAAAGCCTCTGCAGCCCATCATCAGGCCAAATAATAAGGCAAAATGCAAAGGGAAGAAAGGAATCTTCTTCTGTGCCCTTCATGCTATTTTTTCCTATGTTTTTTAATAGTTTTTGATGTTTGGAGTTCCAAAGTACTGCCGAAACTAGTATAATTACATTGTATGAAGCTACTGCAGTTACATTCATTATTTCTGATTATCAAAAAGAACAACTTTAATCTCAAAATATGTATTGAGTGTGGAGGAAAAATCTAGGGCACAAGAATATTCAGAATAAGCTTAAGCTACGAGGCAATGACAGTTTCTTCTTCATCTATGAAAGAGGATTTCTTTTCATGTGTCCAGGATGATACCATACTGTTCAGCTTTAAAATTCAACAGCTTTTTCTTCTCAAAAAAGAATAAAACTCTCAAATCCTTCCCTAAAATATTAACTAGTAAGTGGACTGTCTTAAGGTTCTCTGAATCATCTCTTGGAAGATGCCACGTCTTCCTAAGCCACACTGCTTCCAAATATATTTGCCAAGTGAAAGGGGAACTGGTGCCCACACTCAGTAGTGGCATTTCATCAAAATTTATCACAGCAGCGGTAAATGTTATCACTTTGGTCAAGCCAGTATATTGCAATTTAAACATTTCAAACTTTTAAAATATTAAAAATAGATAATTTTTGAAGATGCTAGATTTTGATTTATTTCCTTAAACTACTTAGAAGTACATTCTATAAACGTTTCTTCTAAATCTCTCACCTATTTATGCCTCTTATATTAAAGCCATCACTATCTCACCTCTCTACTAAACAAAATTATCTACCATAGATTGTATGAACAAGGACCCTAATTCTGCTGTACTTCCTATGAATTATTTTTCTTCCTCTTCTAGCCACTGCCATCTTCCTTTCATGATTCTTGCCTGTTAATGACACCAAAATGGTATGCAACACAGGGATAAAATGTCCTCAATGACTGCAATTACAGATTTTATAGTATTCAGAATTCAAATCTAAACACTTCTTCTCAGTGTAAAAGAATTATGCTTAAGGAATGCTGATTATGAGTATGTTAGTGTTTTAAATTGGGCATGTGGAGAACTGTACTAATTTATCCTTCATCTCTCCTTATGCATGGAAATCACTGTTGGATTTGAACATGAAACTATTGGTATGGTTTGAGTTTAACTCTATACTGGAGTAAAGAGATGCTATTCAGCTTGCCAAAATTCCTGTTATTTTTATATTAAGGGATCTGTTTTCTCTTTTTAATTCAGATTTTTTTTGCTTTAATAGTGCTTAGTCTTTGCATTGCAAGTACTATAAAATTCTTTAACAGACAGAATTAGCACACTTCAAGGATTAAGTTTGAATTTAAATATTTAGCACTTCTCATAAAAGTGACCCAGTTTCAAAAATATTATCAGTAAAATTCCACATATGGCCACAAAGCTGCAATCACTTTCTATGCATGATTACTTATATCATAAGCATTTTCAGATCTAATTTGAGAGAATCCATGAGAAAAACTAGAAACATGTTTCTCCACATACAGCTTTAAGGAACCAACTTAGAGAATTTCAGAAATGTATAATCATACAGTAAACCTGTCTTTAAAAAGCTTATGAATTCTGATTGATCCTGGGGACTAGACATCTCTATCTGACTGTAAACTCCATTTTGAATGTGGTTTCTGATCCTTTCAAGGACTTAAATTTCAGAGGATAGTGATATGTGGCTGATGTATCACTGTCATCACCATATATCACTAGCCTGGTTAGCGGTTATCCAGGAAGACTCCCATTCCAAAAAAGCATCTTTGATGATGGCCTGGCTGAAGCTAATAAAAGCAATTTTCACTTTGAGTAGCTAGGTTTGAGATTGAAAAATTAAATGACAGGAAATAGAAATCATTGCTCTGGCCTTTAAAAATGAAGAACATTACAAAACTAGAGTTTTAGGAAAGTGTGTGTTATATTTACAATGGATTTTGACAAGCTCCACTGCCAGGGTCTTCAAAGGGGCTTCTCTGGGCAATGGCTGGAACTGCATCCCAGAAGACAGGACAGGATGCCATTCAGAGGGACCTGGACAAGCTCAAGAAGTGGGCCCATGTGAACCTCATGAGGTTTAACAAGGCCAAGGGCAAGGTCCTGCACCTGGGTCGGGGCAACCCCTGGTATCAATAGAGGCTGGGGGATGAAGGGATTGAGAGCAGCCCTGCCGAGAAGGACTTGGGGGTGCTGGTGGAGGAAAAGCTGGATGTGAGCCAGCAATGTGCGCTCGCAGCCCAGAAGGCCAACCGTGTCCTGGGCTGCATCCAAAGAGGCGTGGCCAGCAGGTCGAGGGAGGTGATTCTGCCCCTCTACTCTGCTCTGGTGAGACCCCACCTGGAGTACTGTGTCCAGCTCGGGAGCCCTCAGTACAGGAGAGATATGGACCTGCTCGAGCAGGTCCAGAGGAGGGCCACGAAAATTATCATGGGGATGGAACACCTCTCCTATGAGGAAAGGCTGAGAGAGTTGGGGTTGTTCAGCCTGCAGAAGAGAAGGCTCCAGGGAGACCTTATTGCGGCCTTTCAGTACTTAAAGGGGGCTTATAAGAAAGATGGCGGCAAACTTTTTAGCAGGGCCTGTTGCAAAAGGACAAGTGGTAATGCTTTTAAACTGAAAGAGGGTAGATTTAGACAAGATATAAGGCAAAGATTTTTTATGCTGAGGGTGGTGAAGCACTGGCAGAGGTTGCCCAGAGAGGTGGTGGATGCCCCATCCCTGGAAACATTCAAGGTCAGGTTGGACAGGGCTCTGAGCAACTTGATCTAGTTGAAGATGTCCCTGCTCATGGCAGGTGGGTTGGACTAGATGATCTTTAGAGGTCCCTTCCAACCCAAACTATTCTATGATTCTATGAAGACAGAGGAACAGACAGTGCTACAGCCCCCCTCCAGAGCAAGCTTTGTTGTGCGCAGGTCCAGCAAATGGGGACCCAAAGCCACCAGTCTTGTAAGTGCTGGAAAGGGGAGCTCAGCTGCTGTGGTGGAAACCTCTGAGCTGGCCTACAACCAGCATGCATAGTGTGCACACTAGTCACCCCAGCGGGATTCCTGGAAGAAGCATGTTTGAGGGTTTAGCAAATCACTATGTTTCCTCAATTCATGCCAAATTGCCTGGAGAAAACAATAATGAGGTGATATGGTATGCTATTGAAAGGACAGGTTGCTGGATCTCAGTCACACTTTTTCAGGGAGGGAGAAGGCTCTAAATGCACATGAAATAATGACAGACTGTAAGGAGGGTAAAATGAATACACAAAGAGTTGCTCCTGATGGGTGCAACAGAAAAAGATTGGGGTGACTTCTTGACAGGACAGTTCAGGACACTTCAGAACAAGGGTGAGCCTGCCACACTTCACACTGCAGAGGGGCTTGTAAGCTGAAAGAAGCGGAGCTAAGAGCCAAGAAGTCATATATACTGACTCTCTGATCATTTACTTTCTTCTGTTAGGAGCATATAATTAATCTCTATATTTTCCAGTTTTATTACTGGTATTCCATAGATTATTTTTTCTCCTATCCAATACCAGTGGCTTTGTAAGGGTTGATAAAAGTTTGTACTGTACTTTGGATACTTATGATCCTATAAAAATACTAAGTACTAGTACAAATATAAAAGCAGGAGAGCAACATGTGTTATTTTAAAATTATTTTTCCTTTAAATACTTAAGTCCAGGAAATTAGTTTATAAGGAAAATCCTATATATGATAGCAGTCACAATTAAAAGAAAATCAAAAAGTTGACAGCCCTGAAGCTATTAATTTACTTTTGAGACTGTTTCAACAGAAAACATGAAGAAAGATGTGAGAAGAAATATAGAGTTCCTTTAAGACCGTTTTAGAACATTTCCTAGAAAAGGATACAGTCCATTTTAGGAGTAAACCAGGTACATATAAAGACGGAGTAGTGGCAAAGATAATACCATTCTGATAAGTCCCTTCTTTTTGCTTGGGGGAAAAAATCAAGCTTGTGATTCTTTATTCTTCAGATGACAATAGCTCCTTCTGTTATCTTCCCTGCAGTGCTTTTATGTACTTCTGTGCAATTTCCTCAGTGACTTCTACAAATCTGTTCCTGAGCCAGTTGTGCAGGTAAGTTCCTGTCCTCTTCATGCCTCCTGTTGTGTTAGTAACTGAGCTATGGGGTAAAGGAGAGGCTTGCAGAGCAAGACCAGAGAGCTTCTTTCAAGAGAGAAGTCACATTTTTTTTTCTATCTGGTTGAAATCTACATTTTCTACAGAAAAGTGCCATCATTTGGAAATGTAGTCCTGCTTACGCACTCTAGTAGCAGTGAGAGAAATGAAAGCCACAAAGAAAAAGTTCAAATGAGTATCAAGCTGAAGGTTTATATCCACAAAGAGACTGAGAAAGAATGTCAGAAAATGCAATTTGTCTGACATAAATACATTTTTCAGAGAAATCTTTGAATTATTGACAGAATTTCAATTAAAAGGAAGGATCCTATCTTATCTAAATGATACAATATGGCAGTGCTCAGTACAAACTGCTGACATTTGAAAGTGGCAGCTCTTGACAAGGAGGAGATAGAAAATGTGAAAAAGCCCTCAGGTAATAAATCACAGCCTTGAACCAACAGAGTTACTACATTTATCAACTGGGACTAGTGAGATTCCCTAGTAAAACACAATACGCTGATATGTGAGCATTTATCTCAGCAAACAGTGCTGCATTGTACTATTTCTATTACTGACTGTGCAACAACAGTAGGTATATCATCACTAAGACAATCACAGTCTTTAACACACAACTTTACATGTAACAACAATTCCACACCAAAGGACATACCAACTGGTAGACAGAATTCTATGCTTGGTCAATCCTTGGGACAAACCCACATAGCATAAGGACATGTGAAATGCTGGCCTTCTGCACGTACTCGTATTTTCTTCTTACTTGGTGTATTTAGATTGGAGGACTCCTCATGCCTCAGGTTTCCTGGGATACAAGAAACAAATTTGGACCACAGAAAAAAAATTAATAATTAGCTTCATTTTTCCAAATGCCAGTTTAGATTAGAAAGGCAAGTTTCTTCTAGGAGAAATAGGACAGTAGGGATAACACTAGCGTTAATGGTCTTGTGTTGTCTAGCTCCATGGAGGTCTTGTTGAATGCTGGTGTTCTAGTTGGGGGGCATAAAACTGCACAGTCCTGATGTCCTAACCCCAGTTAGAATCACTAGTCTAAGAGTCATTGGTCTAAGTGAAAATCAACTTGCAGAGGATGTCTTAATTTTGTATTTTATCCAGGCCTAGTGAGCACTCTCTTTCCACACAGCAACAATATTTAACCAGGCAGCTTCCTGGATCTGGTGGTGCTGAGCCATCCCCTTGGTACAACTTGCTTCAAAGTGCCATTTTTTCGCTTATTTGAAATAAGCTTTTCCCATAGTCTTACACTGTTATTATCACAGTCCTCCAGCGTCGCAGGTACTTTGCAGTGACCCAGGTTCTCTTTACAAATTATTCCAATGCCAGTGCTTCATGCTTGTGTGCGCAGTGGCAGGTCATTATAAATGATTATTACAAATAAAATATATTTGTGTGAAATTTCATGCAAAAAAGCTGTATGTTGTTGACCATGGGTCTGCTAACTGCCATCATCATCCAGAGTCATTCTGTTTGCCTCTTGTTTGGTGAACATTAGGACATTGTGGAAAGACGGCTTAATAAATATGTGACAAGCTATAAGATACTAACACAATGAAGTTATGAGATGAATTTTTAACTCTGGGGCACATAAAATTAAATATCTAACTACAACCCCTCATTCTCAGTGTTTAGTGCCCACAGTTGCCTGCGTTAGACCTATAAGAATGAAATACTTCAAAGACAGTTTTTCTTTTTTTTTTTTTTAAGCAGGATTTTTTTTAATATGTACTCACAGCTGAGAACAAAAAGTTACAGTTCCTGTAAGCTAACACCTGGAAATTAAACACCATTCTCTAAAATGTGTGGCAACTTCATGGGTTGTAACCTGCACAGTGGAAACCCGTTATGTCCCCCATTTCATTGTTTCTCAGTATGCTGGGTTTTTTCACTAATTGTTTCTTCTTTGAGGATGAACAATTTGCAAAAAAACTTCATCTTTTTCTGTAAACCTCTTTTAGAAAGAAGTTAATATAAGGAATTTGTAAGTTATTAAGGGAGGAAAGTTACAGGATAGGGATTTTATTCTCATCATAACTGGTTCCTGTTGTTTTCCTATTTGCTTTGTATTGATGGCTGTTGTCCTGTGAGCAACAGAAAACAACTTGTCAGGAAAGTTGTTCCAAGAGGAAGCAGTCAATGACCTGCTACGCCACCTGAACACTCACAAGTCTATGGGGCCGAATGGGATCCACCCGAGAGTGCTGAGGGAGCTGGCGGAGGAGCTCGCCAAGCCGCTCTCCATCATTTATCAGCAGTCCTGGTTAACGGTGGAGGTCCCAGACGACTGGAGGCTTGCCAATGTGACGCCCATCTACAAGAAGGGCTGGAAGGAGGATCCGGGGAACTACAGGCCTGTCAGCCTGACCTCGGTGCCGGGGAAGATTATGGAGCGGTTCATCTTGAGGGCGCTCACAAGGCATGAGCGGGACAACCAGGGGATCAGGCCCAGCCAGCACGGATTCATGAGAGGCAGGTCCTGCTTGACCAACCTGATCTCCTTCTATGACCAGGTGACCCGCCTAGTGGATGAGGGAAAGGCTGTGGATGTGGTCTACCTGGACTTCAGTAAGGCCTTTGACACCGTCTCCCACAGCATTCTCCTAGAGAAGCTGGCGGCTCACGGCTTAGACAGGTGTACTCTGTGCTGGGTCAAAAACTGGCTGGACAGCCGGGCCCAGAGAGTTGTGGTGAATGGAGTTACATCCAGTTGGCGGCCGGTCACGAGCGGTGTTCCCCAGGGCTCAGTTTTGGGGCCGGTCTTGTTTAATATCTTTATCAATGATCTGGATGAGGGGATCAAGTGCACCCTCAGTAAGTTTGCAGACGACACCAAGTTGGGCGGGAGTGTTGATCTGCTCGAGGGTAGGAAGGCTCTGCAGAGGGACCTGGACAGGCTGGATCGATGGGCCCAGGCCAACTGTATGAGGTTCAACAAGGCCAAGTGCCGGGTCCTGCACTTTGGCCACAACAACCCCATGCAGCGCTACAGGCTTGGGGAAGAGTGGCTGGAAAGCTGCCTGTGGGAAAAGGACCTGGGGGTGCTGGTTGACAGCCGGCTGAACATGAGCCGGCAGTGTGCCCAGGTGGCCAAGAAGGCCAATGGCATCCTGGCCTGTATCAGAAACAATGTGGCCAGCAGGAGTAGGGAAGTGATCGTGCCCCTGTACTCGGCACTGGTGAGGCCACACCTCGAATACTGTGTTCAGTTTTGGGCCCCTCACTACAAGAAGGACGTTGAGGTGCTGGAGCGTGTCCAGAGAAGGGCAATGAGGCTGGTGAGGGGTCTGGAGAACAAGTCTTATGAGGAGCGGCTGAGGGACTTGGGGTTGTTTAGCCTGGAGAAAAGGAGGCTGAGGGGAGACCTCATCGCTCTCTACAACTACCTGAAAGGAGGTTGTAGCGAGGTGGGTGTCGGTCTCTTCTCCCAAGTAACTAGAGATAGGACGAGAGGAAATGGCCTCAAGTTGCGGCAGGGGAGGTTTAGATTGGATATTAGGAAAAATGTCTTTACTGAAAGAAGGTTAAACATTGGAACAGGCTGCCCAGGGAAGTGGTGGAGTCCCCATCCCTGGAGGTATTTAAAAGAGGTGTAGATGAGGCGCTTAGGGACATGGTTTAGTGGGCATGGTGGTGTTGGGTTGATGGTTGGACTCGATGATCTTAGAGGTCTTTTCCAACCTCAATGATTCTATGATTCTATGATTCTATGAAAGTTTCTGATATAGGTGTATACGTACTGCGCATCCTGGAATTGCCTGGGTTTGCCTGGTTTTGTCTCCTGTTCATTTCCTTAGTTGAGGTTATAACCTCAGAATTAGAACTGAAAAATGATAGTAACTGTAACAACCTCAGTAATTACTACGTAACTTCATTTTAATACCCCTGAAGGGCACTTCAGCGGTTTTGTATGTAATTATTCAGAAAAAAAGCCTCCACCTCTTCTGCCAAGATATTGAAAGGCAGGGATTCTTTCTTCAGATGCCTTAGTACAGGCACGCCCAAGTTATCAGGTAAATCGTATGGGTGGTGGTTGAACACACAGTATTAAACTCATTGCTAAAATTAGAACAGCCACGAAGTTCAAATGAAATCTGTTAATCCAGGTGGGGGAGAGCGTTTAGGCAGGAGGAAAAGGATTTGTCATAAATACAATAGAAATGTAAGGCTGCAAGGATCTGAAGGAGGTCATCTAGCCTACCCACCTGCTCAGAGACAGGGTATATACCATCTCTAAGAGATACTTAATCTCTTCTTGAATCACATTCACTGGAGAATTATGACAAATGCCCCGTATAATCTGATCCAGTGCTTAACTATGCTTAAACTATGCTTAAACAGAAAGTTTTTTTCCTATGATGTACCCAGCAGTACTCTTCATGAACACATCCAGCCTGCACCGGCTGCTGCTTCTGCAAGAGCATGACACCAGGTTGTATTCCGTGTGGTTACCGTATAAACCAGGGGAATTTTCAAAGTGCTGTTATCGCATCCTAGAGTAGTACATTTGAATTTTTGACTTCTCATCTGTGAGTCTAACATTGTCATTATCACATTTAATCTTGTTGATGTATTGATTTTCAGGAATTGTAACTACTTCCACACACCCAGTATATCAACAGGCTGCTTGTGCTAGACCAGCCTGCCTGCCAGGCCAGCTGACGCCATCCAAGTACCCTCTTTTCAGCTCCTGTAAGAAGCAGTATAGGACAAAGTTCCTCAAGTTTGGACAAAGCTGCTCTTCGAGGTTACATTTTTGAGGTAATCACAATACTATCTACACTTGTCTCTTTGAACCACTCTCTCTTTTCTAACAGCATGTTAAGAAGAATAAAGAATGTAACTTTTAAAGTGAAACGTGGAAAAAAAAAAATGCCTTGTGGATGGGCTCTTCAAGGCACTCTACAGAGTATTGTTATGAGCAAGTCCAAAGGGGATAAAATGAAGCTTGCTTTTCTTTCACAAGCCTTTCTACCATTTGCCTGAATTTTCATCAATGCTGCACTAAAAAAAGAGAAATTTAGTTATACTTTTGCCAGAGGAAGTAAGAAAAGTAAAAAATGATCTTCCTTAGGGAAGGCTCTGGGACTCAGATGACACTATACAGCACTCCAAAAGTATAGATCCAGACGTTTAGTAACCAGAAATTAATATGAATACATTTCTTTAAGCTGAAAGAAGACAACAACCCCAAAACGTTGCCTACCCACTTTGAGAGCTAAACATAAAAAGCAGCTTTCTCCCCAATAGACTTTCACTACGTGTGTATTACTTAGTACAAGTGTAAAAAGTTTAAATATATTTAAATATATTCCAATAGTTGGATCCAAAATATTCTAGTCTCATTTCTTCCTTCATGCACTCTATCCAGTGATCATTCACATTCAGGCAAAAGAACAGTACACTAAATTCACAGTGTATCAAGGCATGTTGGTATTTCCAAATAACTCCTCTCCTTTGACACCAGCAGCTGTCTCTGACCATAGCCATGCCATGCCTTCCAGCCAGGCATCACGTCTTCTTCAAAGGCGCCTCTGTCCACAGCTCAATATGACAGCTTTTGTGCCTCCAGCTTCAGAGAGACCCAGAGCTCCTGCCACCTCCTCTGAGCAGAAAAGGACTTGCCCAAGCACTGGTGCCTGCTGGAGCCCTTCCACACCAAAGTGCAATCTCACCCCGTTTGTATTTTGACCCTGATGGATGTCTGTGCCATGGAATCCATTCCAATGCCACTTATTTCTTAGAAATAGGTAGGATTTCAGTGTTTATCCATGTCACCTGCCATAAAGAGCCTGGGTTCTTTCAGTGGGTTGCCTTCCTACTCATCAAATGTAACGGAATCTTTGATTTCAAATAAACTTAAAGAGCAGCTCAGCTGTAATGGTACTAAGGTTAACATCTACGTTGTCAGCGAAGTTACTGCAGTAATTTCTTCCAATCATAATTTCTTTCTCATTGCTTTGGTAACGTAAGAAGAGGTAAGACATTTGCCTAGGGACTGGAAGACAGTAGGGTTATGCAATTTTGTAAGCTTCACCATTTCTGACATCCAGGAAAAAGGAACACAGTCTAACTAGACCTCCTTATTTATATATAGAAAAATAACGTATGGGCTGGCTTACAATAGAAGACAGGGCTTTAATAACTTTTAGCTTTTCTGGTTATTGCAATAAGTAATTACAATGTCTGGGATCTTTTTTTTTACTTTAAGGACAAAACATTAGGTTTGCTGTACTCATAAGAGTTCCCTAAACATAAATAGCCTTTGTTATGATACTTTTAAAAATCTTCATTATGATTAATGCAAGCAACTTAATTTGTCAAATGCACAACTGATCAGAATAGTCTGCAGATATCATTTCTGCCTAGTTTCCAAGGTGAATGGCTAGGAAATGCAGTAAGATTTGCAAGGGTATAAAACCTGATAAATCTTTCCAACTTTTTTTTTGTTGTTCTCTGACATTAATGAAGATAAAAACATGCATGAATCCATTTGCAAGCAAATTTCTTAATTTGTCCAAGGAATCTGTCAAGCAAGAGTAAACATTCTTTTTAATCAAATTCCTAGACAAAAATTGCATTTTAAGAAAATAATTGTTTAGTAGTGATTTTTTTTTATAAAACAACTTTTACCATCTCCTTCTGTTTTAGAAGATTTGATGCAAGTTTGTTATATGGAAAAACACAAGGAACAAAAATGCACCTGATTGCACCAAATTCTCTCTTTTAGGAGGGTAGGGATGAACAGTACAGTTTTAATGACTTTGATTAAAAAAGTTGCCTCACTATTTTTACTTCATAAAAGTACGCATCGTTATAGTTAGAAATGTGCTCCAGTTGCACGGTCAGGGTACTAGCAGAAAGATGTCTACTGTCAGAGGTCTGTGCTAGTGCTTAGAAGGAAGCTTGGGATTGCTGTATCATCATACTTATTTCAAATGTTTTCTGTCTTCCAAGATATGTGGAATCAAATCCACTGACTGTCTTCTTTTAGAATACCCTTTTAGCTTAAATTTAGGCCCTGACTGCCTCATGACTGAGAAACTGCAAATAACTCTTTCTGTATTTTTTTCACCTCTCTGTTGTATATTGAGGAACAGGCATATTCAGGACTGAGTTCCATGTCCTCTGGGTGCCTTACCAAACCCAGTGCCTGTTTGGGTGTTGCCATAGTATTATGCAATGTAGTTCTAGCTAATTACACACAGGTTACACCGGATTTATGAAAGGGCATTAAAAAGGAATAAAATCATAAGCAAGCACATTGAGAATCTATATGAATCCAAATTTCAACATAAAAATGGGCTAAAACATTGTGCGTTAAGACAAAAATACCTCAGGTATGACTACCTGGTTTTGCTAATACTGTGTGCAAATGATGCAGAAACCTATAGAAAGATACAGGATCACTTCTAAGAACAAGTAAAGGAACCATTCAATTTTTACAAGGCAGATTAGGTCTACATGACTTGCTGCAGAAGCCTTACTGGTGGGGCACAGAAAGGATGAATTATTAGATTAAGTTACAAGGCAGATGCATTCATGCTAAAGTTATTTTCACAGGTAATATAGAATCATGGAATAGTTTGGGTTGGAAGGGACCTCTAAAGGTCATCTAGTCCAACCCCCCCACCATGGGCAGGGACATCTTCAGCTAGATCAGGTTGCTCAGAGCCCCATCCAGCCTGGCCTTGAATGTTTCCAGGGATGGGGCATCCACCACCTCGCTGGGCAACCTCTGCCAGTGTTTCACCACCCTCAGCATAAAAAATTTCTTCCTTATATCTAGTCTCAATCTACCCCCTTTCAGTTTAAAACCATTGCCCTTTGTCCTATTGCTACAGGCCCTGCTAAAAAGTCTGTCCCCATCTTTTTTATAAGCCCCCTTTAAGTACTGAAAGGCCACAATAAGGTCTCCCCGAAGCCTTCTCTTCTGCAGGCTGAACAACCCCAACTCTCTCAGCCTTTCTTCATAGGAGAGGTGTTCCATCCCCATGATCATTTTTGTGGCCCTCTTCTGGACCCGCTCCAACAGGTCCATGTCTTTCTTGTGCTGAGGGCTCCCGAGCTGGACACAGTACTCCAGGTGGGGTCTCACCAGGGCAGAGTAGAGGGGCAGAATCCCCTCCCTCGACCTGCTGGCCACCCTTCTTTGGATGCAGCCCAGGATATGATTGGCTTTCTGGGCTGCAAGTGCACATTGCTGGCTCACGTCCAGCTTTTCATCAACTAATCCCCCCCAAGTCCTTCTCCGCAGGGCTGATCTCAATCCATTCTCCGCCCAGCCTGTATTTGTGCTTGGGATTGCCCTGACCCAGGTGCAGGACCTTGCCCTTGGCCTTGTTGAACTTCATGAGGTTCACACAGGTCCCCCTCTCAAGCCTGTCCAGGTCCCTCTGGATGGCATCCCGTTCCTCTGGCGTGTCAACCACACCACTCAGCTTGGTGTCATCTGCAAACTTGCTGAGGGTGCCCTCGATCCCACTGTCTATGTCATTGAGGAAGATATTCAACAGTACTGGTCCCAGTATGGACCCCTGTGGGACGCCACTCGTCACAAATCTCCATCTGGATATTGAGCTGTTGACCACTACCCTCTGGATGTGACCATCTAACCAATTCCTCACCCACTGGACAGTCTACCCATCATATCCATACCTCTCCAATTTAGAGAGAAGGATGTTGTTGGGGACCTTGTCAAAGGCCTTACAGAAGTCCAGATAGATGACATCCATAGCTCTTCCCATGTCCACTGATGTAGTCACCCCATCATAGAAGGCCACTAGGTGGGTCAGGCAGGACTTGCCCTTGGTGCAGCCATGCTGGCTGTCTC
Organism: Aptenodytes patagonicus; assembly: GCF_965638725.1. Lineage (NCBI taxonomy): Eukaryota > Metazoa > Chordata > Aves > Sphenisciformes > Spheniscidae > Aptenodytes > Aptenodytes patagonicus. Next base: position 23,401,106 of record NC_134982.1, read on the forward strand.
GAATCACCTCCCTGTCCTCCATGTGCCTTAGCATAGCTTCCAGGAGGATCTGTTCCATGATCTTCCCAGGCACAGAGGTGAGACTGACTGGCCTGTAGTTCCCCAGGTCTTCCTTTTTTCCCTTTTTAACAATGGGGGTTATGTTTCCCCTTTTCAAGTCAGTGAGTACTTTACCAGACTGCCACTACTTTTCAAATATGATGGATAGTGGTTTAGCAACTTCATCTGCCAGTTCCCTCAGGACCCGTGGATGGATCTCATCAGGTCCCATGGACTTGTGCACCTTTGGGTTCCTTCGATGGTCTCGAACCTGATCTTCTCCTACAGTGGGTGGGTCTTCATTCTCCCAGTCCCAGCCTTTGCCTTCTGCGACTTGGGTGGTGAGGCCTGAGCACTTGCCAGTGAAGACTGAGGCAAAAAAGTCATTGAGTAGCTCGCCTTCTCCATATCTCAGGTAACCAGGTCTCCTGTTTCCTTCTGGAGAGGGCCCACATTTTCCCTCGTCTTCCTTTTATCCCCAACGTACCTATAGAAGCTTTTCTTGTTGCCCTTGATGTCCCTGGCCAGATTTAATTCTATCAGGGCTTTAGCTTTCCTAACCTGATCCCAGGCTACCTGTCCTTGCTTCCACCCTCTGTAGGCTTCCTTTTTGTGTTGGGAGTTTGTCCAGGAGCTCCTTGTTCATCCATGCAGGCCTCCTGGCGTTTTTGCCTGACTTCCTCTTTGTTGGCATGCATTGCTCCTGAGCTTGGAGGAGGTGATCCTTGAATATTACCCAGCTTTCTTGGGGCCCTCTTCCCTCCAGGGCTTTGCCCCATGGCACTCTGCCAAGCAGATCCCTGAAGAGGCCAAAGTCTGCTCTCCTGAAGTCCAGGGTAGTGAGCTTGCTGTGTGCCCTCCTCGGTGCCCTCAGGATCCTGAACTCCACCATTTTGTGGTCACTGCAGCCCAGGCTGCCCTTGAGCTTCACATTCCCCACCAGCCCCTCCTTGCTGCTGAGAACAAGGTCCAGCATAGCACCTCTCCTCGTTGGCTCCTCTACCACTTGGAGAAGGAAGTTATCATTGACACATTCCAGGAACCTCTCGGCTTGCTTATGCCCTGCTGTGTTGTCCCCCCAACAGATGTCGGGGTGGTTGAAGTCCCCCATGAGGACCAGGGCTTGTGAGCATGAGGCTGCTCCTATCTGTCTATAGAGGGCCTCATCTGCTCGGTCTTCCTGGTCAAGTGGCATGTAGCAGACCCCCATCGTAATGTCACCTGTGCCTGCCTTCCCTTTAATTCTGACCCAGAAGCTCTCGGTCAGCTCCTCATCCATCCCCAGGCAGAGCTCCATGCACTCCAGCTGGTCATTGACATAGAGGGCGACACCCCCTCCTCGTCTCCCCTGCCTGTCCTTCCTAAAGAGCCTGTATCCTTCCATCCCAGCACTCCAATCATAGGAGCCATCCCACCACGTCTCCGTGATGCCAATAAGGTTGTAGCCCTGCACATCATCTCTAACTCCTCTTGTTTATTCCCCATGCTACATGCGTTTGCACAGAGGCATTTAAGTTGGGCCCCTGATGAAGCTGTCTTACTGGCTGGAGTTCCTCTGTGCTGCTCTTCAGATGCTCTCCTGCTGACCTGCAATCCTTAATGATCCTTAATATGATACAGGATATTTCCTTCTGACAGAAAAGTTACACTGGATAGTAGAAGGATGTAGGAAATGTGTATTTATCACTCAGCTGAACAGCCCAGCTAGAACACTGTTTTACCACAAACCCTCTGAGATTTCCCTTGAAGATTTGGAGAGGGGAGAGAAGGGAGAAAAGAAAGAAGGAAGAGGAGGATGAATACTAAATATAAATATCCACAGTACTGTTGTTCTGGGCTTACCTGTAGGCAGCAAGTGGCTTGGACAGAGATTGAGGTTCATCTGCTTCTGCTCATGTTTTTTTCTGAAGCAGTTTGCTATCTAGCAGGAATTCTGCCTGTGTTTCATATAATCAATAGGAAAGCATAATGAAATGTGACCCCAGATACATAGCTACCTTGGGCCAGACACTCAGCAGCAGCATATGGAATGAATAAAAGAATATGCAATGTATGTGCCAGAGCTATAATGACCACACCACTGCCTACTGCAATAAACACAACCAGCTTTGTTATTCTTCAGCGCTTCTATCATTTTGTGACTTTTGAACTAGTGTAGTTTTTCTGGACTGTCATTTTGACCTTAGCTACGTGTTATGACTAATCCAGCCAATGTGCACAAGTAGCTATGAATATAGGGAAGAGCAAAAGTTGTTGTCACCATGGCTACAAATGTAGAGCTGGAGTGAAGGGCATGGTAAGAGAGGGAGGTGTACTTTTCCCAACGTACTTTGTTCCTCTCATGTTTTCTGCTTTGAAGAGACCCGAATACATTCATACTCTCCTTCAATTTTTGGTTCTTTAACTAGTATTTAGCACTACTCCACTTTTCTGCATGCAAAAGTTCTCTAGGACTGCAGCTTATTCTGGAATAATAAAGCAAGAAGTGAAATAACAATTTTATTTCTATACTTGCATTTGCTTTAGGGGCAAATTTGCTCAATAATTACTTTTCTCCACATTTTTGGCTGACTATCCAAACCAGTAGAAGTGTACCAAAATTGCTATATGTGGAGTGAAGTTCTTCACAACAGCAGAGATCAGTGAGCCTCACATTTTCTTACTATCTTTGGCCTGGTCATGTACCCTTATGACATCCCTGTGCATGCTGCTAGGATTCTTATAAGACAAGATCTAGAATTACCTTAAGAAGCCACATGGAAATAAAGTAATAAAATAAAAGTTGCTGGAATTGCAAAAACATACAAACAGGTCTCTTTAGCCCTGTTCATGCAGATGAGAGGCTTTTAGAATACCTGACCTTCTTACAGAGCATACAGACAGGTGACCAGAAAAGCCATGTTAGGACTTATCAGAGTGCTGTGGGGTGACACTGGTGACAACAAAGCAATTATAAACTTTTCCTTAAATTTGCTCTGTTAGCAAAACACTGCTGAAGAATAACTTAACGCTTCCAGTTCTCGTGATGGCATGAATATCGGTAGCTCACTGACAGCTCTATTAAGGTGGACATATGACAAGTGCATTTGAGTTTTACAGCAACAGTTTCAGCACCTGCGTTCTCTAATACAGAGAAACCTATTATGCTTTGACATATTTGTTTAAATCAGAAAACCTAACCATCTACGTTGTTTCTAGTATATAATTAGTTAATTATAATCCCAAAAACATTGTTACTCAAATGAGTCATCAGTTCACTTGTTGCAGATAACCAGCAGGATTTGTAGAGTGCAGTGGAATCTAGAATGCCTTTGTGGAAGACAAAAGGTTAGTTATGAAGCTTTGAGTGCCTGGTTTAAAACATTTTGACTTTCAGATATGGCAGCTATGCAAAGTTATGATTATCACAATAATTTATTATTCAGAGGTAGTTACATGAAAATCAGGTTTTTATATCTAATAAAGCACTGGGAAATATATTAAAATATTTTATCTCTGTAAGTGAGGCAGTTCTCCTATTTTTATTACTTTCTGATACTGTTGTATAGTGCTATTACTCATGAAGTGCTGTGTCCAGCAGGGGGTAGTTTTAAATAGCGATACAATACAGACGAAGAGATGCTTAAAAGGAAAAAAGAGCAGGAAGGGATCTGTGAGACAGCTCAGCTGTTACTGTTTTCACAAAGGTACTGAACCGGACAAGAAGAGTCTATCAGTCTAAGTGGGCAACTGGGATCTCAAACTACTTCAGGCGCTTCTTGCATATTTACTGATTCTTAAGTAGAAGAGATGATCTATTACTAATTTTGCAATTTTTTTGTATGCTGCAACATGTTCTCATGATGACCTGAGAAGCTACAGTATTATGGTGGCTCCTTTTTAAAATTGTTTCTATGTAATAAATATGTTGACGATTTTTTTTTAATCTTACAAGCAACCACATGCTCCTTTAACCTGACTGTTGACTGCATACACATTTAATACCAGTTGCATTCATGCAACTAGAAGAATATTTTCCGAGTTGAGCTTTAAAAAGAAAACATTTCATTTCAGTATGATTACAAATGTGTACTATGATTAATCATATTTGTTCACTAGTGCTGTGAAACAGTTCAAATACTTAATAATCAATGACTTCTAAGTTATCAAGGAGGTAGACTGATATTTGTAACTTGATTTTGACATCAAAATACAGTGAATTAAGAATTCTAATTAGTATGATCGTGTCTGCGTGAAATGCAAGCAAATGCTAGTGTTTGTTGAAAACTGAAGAATTCCTGCTAACAGTTGAAACATAGCTGGTGCATGATCATTTTTCACTATTTTTGATATCTTACTAATCCAAAAGCAGCCAAAGTTTTGAACTGAATGCCAAAACTTCAGTAATTGTATTATTTGTCTGTATTGTCAAGAGCACCATGTACTGACGCATAAAAAGCAGACACATACCGCCCTGGGAATTTTGCAAACATTATTTTAGAAACCACGAATATTCTTTCTAAAAAATGGTCAGAGAAAGTCTATGTTAGTGGGCGAATAAAATGGAATACTCTATACAATAAAATTTTCCTGTACCTCAATTAAAAAATGTATAACAAAATTTTGGACCTCAAAGCTTTTGTTCTTCTATTTAATGCTGGATTGAATAAATATTTTTAACCAAAACTGTGAAAAGAGACATACATTTAGAATATTAGGTAAGAAAGACCTGGTACTCAGGAGTACAGTTTCAGATGCTTTTTCTTCAAAAAAAGCAACACTTGTTTAAAAACCCCCACCTATTAGAGATCTTTAGTTGCAGAAGAAAACTTCCTATAATGCTTTGCCATATTTTAAAAAATATTTGAATTTATTTACTACCACTGCTGTTCATTTTCTAGGCACACACAAGTGATTTCCTGGCCATTGCTGACTTGCTCTATGAAAGCCTCCATGTGTACTTTATGACAATAACAAAAATCTCATTTGTCACAGAGCATACAACAGAATAATAATTTTGGGTCTTATTTTCATGAGTTAACTTGTATTTAAAGTTTAGAATATTCTTATCTCTTATAAAATGTTCAGTTCAAGTCATTGAAATGCCATGGAATTATAGTGGGTAGAAGAAACTTTTTTTTTTTTTAATTCAAAGTTAGTCCCTGCCTAATTCTTATGTAAGTCTAAAACATTTGTTGCATTTTGGTTTTATTTCAAAAACATCTATAGGTTAAAAGAGTGTATCTTTAATTGTTATAATTAGAAGAGGCCTTCTTAATGGCACTGGGCTGTTCGTGGTATTACTTGCATCAGATCTTTTTCAAAGTGATATTTCTTCCCAGTGTTTGTCAGTGGTCTAAATTAAATGGACAGTGATTAAAATAAAAAGCCAAAGTAGTTTTGCTGGACATATCTTGATACCTTCAATATTATAATTCCACCATAACCATAGTAAGCGATGCCTTCCATAAATAATGTGATTCAGACCTAAATTTCTCATGTAAAAAATGGAGTTGAGCAAGGTTAAGAGAGTTAAGACCCAGTTTTTAAAAGTGTTAAACTTTCACTCTTAGTTTTTCCTCAACACTTCATCAAAAGGGTGATTTATACCAGTTAGGGCCAATACAAGTAGCAACCAAGTTGTGCAAGATGGTTGTTGCTCTTCAACTTTGTCAGTTCCTCTTCTGGCTCTTTTGTGTGTGCATATAAAATCATAGAATAGTTTGGGTTGGAAGGGACCTTTAAAAGTCATCTAGTCCCAACCCCCCTGCCATGGTCAGGGACATCTTCAACTAGATCAGGTTGCTCAGAGCCCTGTCCAGCCTGACCTCAAATGTTTCCAGGGATGGGGCATCCACCACCTCTCTGGGCAACCTCTGCCAGTGTTTCACCACCCTCATCACAAAATATTTCTTCGTTACATCTAGTCTAAATCTACCCCCTTTCAGTTTAAAACCATTGCCCTTTGTCCTATTGCTACAGGCCCTGCTAAAAAGTCTGTCCCCATCTTTTTTATAAGCCCCCTTCAAGTACTGAAAGGCTGCAAGAAGGTCTCCCCGAAGCCTTCTCTTCTGCAGGCTGAACAACCCCAACTCTCTCAGCCTTTCTTCATAGGAGAGGTGTTCCATCCCCATGATCATTTTCGTGGCCCTCCTTTGGACCCACTCCAACAGGTCCATGTCTTTCTTATGCTGAGGGCTCCAGAGCTGGATGCAGTACTCCAGGTGGGGTCTCACCAGAGCAGAGGGGCAGAATCCCCTCCCTCGACCTGCTGGCCACGCGTCTTTTGATGCAGCCCAGGATACGGTTGGCCTTCTGGGCTGCGAGCGCACATTGCTGGCTCCTGTCCAGCTTTTCATCCCCCAGTACCCCCAAGTCCTTCTTGGCAGGGCTGCTCTCTCTATATGTACAGATAAATATATAAAGATTGTGGGAGTTGGGAGCCATAATTTCTTGACTCTGACTTGCCGGGTATCAGATTGATTTCAGTATGAAACCAACAGTGGAGCAGGGAGATGATGTAAGGCAAAGAGGGTGACAGGCTGGGTGGGAGGGCGCAGCTCTCAGGGGGGTGGCATGGTGTCAGCTGTCATTAGGTATTACCCGTTGATGCGTGGATTGAGGGATTATTTTTAATAGACCAGCTTTGCTGGGCAAGAAGAGGCTGTGTGTTTAGGGGTATTTATTGTGATGCTGCTCAAGGTGACCTGGAAGCTGTGCAGGAAGGACAATTTTAAACTGGTGGTGGCTTCATCATGTCAGGAACCGCCCTCAGAGGAGAAACCCAAGGGACAACATTTAACGAAGTGGCTTGCCAGAGGTACAGGAGTCACTATAGGGAAATGAGGAACATGAAGCGTGTTTTGGTTTTTAAGCTGTATAAAGGCATGGGGCAGTCATGAGGCAAAGATGGATGGATGCTGTTGACAGCGTGGCCTTCCTTGGACCCAAGAGCTGCTGGCAGGTTGGGGAGCACGAAGAATGCTTCTAAGCTGCTCTACTTGGCACACGAGAGCCAAGACAGTAGGTAGATAAAGCTATTACGTGAAAACTTCAGAGCAGCTCAGTCACCATCTGGTGCCAAACAGGCGCGCGTTTCTAAGTCGGGGACAGGTCCAATAGGTAAAGGCTCACACAGGCGGCCTGCGGCTGGGACGAACCTCTGCCGGCCGGGCGCCGGGCGAGCTGCTAGGCGGCAGGGCGGCCGGGAGCGGGGCTTTCCCGTGGGGCGCCGGTCCCAAGGTAGCGGGGGCGCCCATCTCGTCCAGCCCGGCCGAGGTGCCGCGAAGGGCGACTGCGAGAGAACAGCTGCGGCGCCACGGGGAGGGGAAGGGGGGCGAGGGTGAGGCGGGGTGCGGACACCGGGCGCCCCCGTGACGCGGGGCGCCGCTGGGGACCCGGCTGGGGACCCCGCCGGGCCGCGCAGGCCGAGCGCCCCCTTCCGCCGAGGCAGGAGGAGGAGGAGGAGGAGAAGGAGGAGGAGGAGGAGGAGGAGCGGGGGGGGGGGACCGCGGGCGGCTGACGAAGGCCGCGGCGGCGCCTCTGCCCCCGCCTCCCCCGTGAGCCGGTCCTGCCGTGACGCCGCGGCGAGGCGCGCAGGCGCAGCAGCTCCCAGCGCCTGTTGTATCCGGCCGGCGCCTTTTCTCTCTTCCCCTCCTCCCTCTCCCCGTCCGTCCCTCCCTCCCTCTCTCCCTCCCGCCCTCCCCGAGCCGCCGCGGTCGGTGCTGCCGCCGCCACCGCTGCTGTGCGCGCCCTCCCCGCCCCCTGTAGCCCGGCCGGCAGCGCCTCCGATCTCCCCGGCTGCCCCATGAAGCGATGGCAGCGCCCAACTTCGGCAAGATCCAGATAGGGATCTACGTGGAGATCAAGCGCAGCGATGGTCAGTGGGGCAGGGGCGGCGACAGGGGGCCGGCCCGGCGGAGCGGCGACGGACCCCGGCCGGGCGCCGCCGCCGCCCCGCTGCGCGGCGCGGGGGGTGGGGAGGGCGGGGAGGGGGCTGCGCGCGGGGCCCATTGTGTGCGCGGGGCCGGGGAGTGGCCGGGCCTGGCGCGCGCTGCGGTTGTCAGGGGAGCGCTCGCGCTTGGCGGCGCAGGGCGGTTGCGCGGGGCGCGAGCGGCGGTGGCGGCCGCCGCCGCTGGGGACGGGGAGGCTGCGGCAGGGCGGGGAGGGGCGGCGGCGGCGGGGTGGAGGGCTGAGGTGGGCGAGGGGTGTGAAACAGGGACGGAGTCGGCTCCTGGGGGAGGGGAAAACGGGAGAGGGGTGAGGTGGGCAGTGAGACGTGCGGGGTGGCTGGGGGTGGGGGTGATGAGGGGATGTGGGTGGGAGAGGGGCGTGGGTGGGGAGGAGAGCCCGGGGAGGTTTGGGCAAGGAGGTGGGAGGGCCTTAGAGGAGGGGATGAGGTGATGGAGGGAGGAAAGGCCTTTAATGTAAAGAAATAACTTCTTGTTTGCTCTGGTGTACGAGCCGTGCTCTCAAAAAATGACACAACAGTATGCCCTGACAGAAGTGCCTTTGGACACTTCCATCACTTGACAAAAAGCTTGATGTTATTATTTCAGATGTTCTTTGTGACTAAAATACAAGAAGGGCGCTTGCTTTTTGTGCCCATGAGTTGTTATTTCTCTGTGGGGGATTCAGTGTTTCTCATCTTGCCCAGCATCTCCTGGCAGGAGGATGTATGGTGCTGTCTAGAAATACACGTGAATAAAGGGGGCGTGTGTGTCAGGTTTAGGGGGCTAACTCTTTATATCTGTCTGGTAGGAGAGAACTGAAATGGGAAGTTCACTGGCTGAATCAGTGGCAGGTCACTCGTGACTTCAGCTCTTTAATTTGAGTGGGAATCTGTCATCTGTTCTCAGCCTCTGTGAGATCTGTGAAGCCTGCTAACCCGCGATGGGGTTCTGCTGGGATTTTCTGGAAAGTCTTTTTTTTTTTTTTCTCTCCAGGGTTCAGGAGCTTGCTAAAGAGTAAGCAGATGTTTCTAAGGGAAGAAGGGTCTGGAGGTCAAAGGCACTGAAGTTAGCATGGTTTTGTCATGAGGCAGGAAACAAGCAGCCGACAAGCTTTATGCAGCTTGTCTTTCTTGTGTCCCATACTGCAGTTCAACCCTACAATAAAATAATGGTTGGTGTTGGCTGGACACTATCCTAAACCTAACCCCTCAATTTGTGCTTAATGACTTGTGTGTCACGTGAAGAGTCTTGATAGGTCTGGCAGTTATTTGCATAACTCCTGCAGATCTCTGCCTGGGGTTTCAGAAAACCTCACCGTAGCAACTTGTAAAGCTGTTTTTCTGAGGTCTGTGTGAACTTCTAATAAATGTTACAGTTTGGTTTGTATGCCTTTGGAAATGAACGCATGAGAATGCTTTGCTGCTCCCCCCCCCCCCCCCCCCCCCGCAGGGTTCTGCTCACTTCTAATGTCAGAAGTGAGGACAGTAACTCTTGAACATAACAATACTTATTTTCATTACTGTTAACGATTTACATATTCTGCTGTATCACTTACACACGCGATGCAGCACGTTAAATATATGACACATCCGTAATATACTTGGGGGATGCCTTCATAGCAGTTGCTCAAACTGTAGAGTTTTGAGAATTTGTGTTAACCTGTTCCTTGTGTGAGCAACCAGACTGCAGTGTCATACCAGAGTTAGTGGGTCCTGGTTATTGTGAGGTTTGCTTTGTGGGGACTGGAGGAGGAGATGCCCCGTTCTGGCTAAGGCTACTGCAGCCTTCTGTCATTCTCTCCCTATTAAACTGTAGGAGAAACTGTCCTAGGTATGTGGAAGGGAGCATTTTGAGAAAGGTATCGAAGGACAGCCAAGCACTAGACTGCATTGCCTTTCAGAAGGTAGGTTTCCAACCTGAGCTGTGGTTGCACAGGCAATCAAAATTGATCTAGCTGCTTCTAACAAGGGGAGGGTCTTGCTGCCTGTGCCTCTGTCAGCTGTGTTGTTCCTGCAAAATCTCTCTTCCATCCAGTGTGGCCAATGATTTTTTTCCCTGATGATTTAATACATTAATTGATGATTTGATTCAGTAAACACAGTAGAAAACTTCTGAATGTGCTAGTATTCCGCAGGATTTAGTGAGTTCCAATAGCTCACAGAGGGATCTGTGACCCCAGTGGTATCGGTGTGTAGGAAATGCATGTCCAGGGTGAAGCGGAGGTCTTCGCATATGATCTTCTGGTTCAGTAACAGAGAGCTACCTGGATCTGCTCTACCCAGAACTGTATCCCAGGTAGAATCAGGGCTGTGTATCATACCAGCCACCCTTGGCTGAAAGCACGATTAAAGCCTTTCAAGAAACTTTAGGGGAAAGCGGTGTGTTGGTCTGGGCTTTTTTTCATATATTGTCTTGTCTGTAGGGAGTCCTTTTTTAAAACTAAATATTATTTTGAGAGGTAGGTATAGCAATTCTTTAAAATTTCCTTATTTACCTGTTTGTTTGCTGAATCCAGAGAAGAATAGTTTTACTTTCTTAATGGGGTTATTTGAAAAAGTATGTGTTTTTCCCCATCTGTCCAGCAGTTATGTTAAACGCTTTTCTGAATACAGAGCTTTATTAATTCCAGATAACTCTATTTTTCTGTAAATAAAAATAAAAACAAAAACAGAATAGCTTTTCTTTGGTGAAACATCACTGTTAAAAGTCATACTTCGTAGAATCGTCATAGAATCATAGAATGGTTTGGATTGGAAGGGATTGCCCCGACTCGTGTGCAGGACCTTGCCCTTGGCCTTGCTGAACTTCATGAGGTTCACACGGGCCCACCACTCAAGCCTGTCAGGGTCCCTCTGGATGGCATCCCTTCCCTCCAGCGTGCTGACCGCACCACACAGCTTGGTGTCGTCGACAAACTTGCTGAGGGCGCACTCAATCCCACTGTCCCATGTCGCCAACAAAGATGTTAAACAGCGCTGGTCCCAATACCGGCCCCTGAGGAACTTGTTCACAATTGCAACGATATGCAGAACACAATAGATGTGAGAATTACACCAGAACATTCTGGAAAGAAAAGTTGCATATTCTGTCATTTTGACAAGTTCTAATTAGGTTTAAGTGTTTCATGAGAGATTTCTTATAGGACTGAATAGAAAATAGATGTTGTACAAATGAAAGACATTGTTAGAACTCATGGCCAAAAACACATGAAAACCAGTGTTTGGATAAAAACCAACATTTTCGAGGACTGACGCTGCAGAGCTGCTTGCTGTGTATCTGTTTTTTCTCAGTGGGTAAACATTGGTATAAATGTTGTCTAGAGTTGCAGATAATATTTCCAGTTATAATTGGAATAACAAGTTACGTTCATGTAATGTAAGAGCATATTAAGCGATCAGCTAGTTTGGCTTTTTACAATCATTTCTGATACTGAAATTTACTACTTACTTCAGTGTAGTTTATGTATGTTGCTTGAAATATGCCTTGATAATCTATTTTGGAAACGGGAAAGAATGTTTGCTTTAGGTTGTGAGTCGCTAAGAGTGGATCACATTTCCAGTCTTGAAAATTGTGCCTTATCACACGGAAGCTTAGGGAAGTAGGGAGGGAGCCAGAAGGCACCCGCAAGACCCGCTGTAATGCTGCTGTCCAGAAGATGCTCCTTGTTGAGGTCTAAATACGGGCATTTGTCTGTTGACCAATTCCCTTTACTCAGATAATAACAGCCCCACTGCTTTACATGTGAACTTACAGCTGTATCTCCACTTCTTGTGCATTATCCCATTAATGATGACAAAGACCTATAAAACTGCTTGGAGAAGGAATATCTCACTTTTTTTTTTCCCCATAAATTCAGTCTTTTGCTGAAATAGGGTAAACCTCATATGCCCTGCAGCCCTTTAGTAGGCTGACTGGTGTTTTTCCTTTACTTTTTCAGTCCAATTGTGTTCTGTCCATTTCCTCCTCAGGCTGTTCCTATTCTCTCTGTCTTTGCAGATCTGAAGTACTACCTAGAAGGACAGAGAAATATATTTGCTCATTTGGAAAGCGGGGGGAATGCAATTCTGGTCTCATTGTCAGAAAAAATGTGAAAGGCATGAGGAGAAGGGACACTCTTGTAACCGAAAGAGGGACTAAAGATTTGACTGAACTTCCTGGAAAGGAAAAGTGGTGAATTTTTAGGGATTAGCCATCAGATGGTATAGAAAAGAAAGATCATGAGCTTGTGCCCCTTTTTTCATAATACAAGAACAGGAGAGCTCTGAGTGTTTGAAAGAGAAAACTTAAAACTGATAAAGGAGAATAGACCAGGTACAGTTACCCAGAGGAGATGGAGGCTAGGAGCGTAGCAGAATTTTAAGAAGGATGTTGATGTGGATGGTAGGAATGTCTTAATTTTACACTAAAAATTAAAAAAATACACCAGCAACCATAAAAGGTAGTTTCTGTTCTACCTCAGTCTGTAGTTTAAATAACTTGTAACTGATGGGAGGTAAGAAGAAATCTTGCCTGTGGCTGTGTTATTTTGTAATTGCGTACTTAAGAATTTTCATCACTTCTGTCTGAAGCATCTGGAACTGGTCACAGTCAAAGATAATCCATCTAGTCCAAAAACCTACTGGCAGCTCCTCTCTCCTTAGGCTTGCCAAAACATCATGGTAACTGTTTTGCCTTCAAACAGAAATGAGACTAAATTTTTGTAATGATAAGGGCTGTAATTTGTTTCTTTAAAGCCCAACTTCTGTGAAATTGATGTTTCTCAGAGTTGAGAGGTCTGTAGCATCCTCTGTCTTCTGGGTAATCCTGTATGAAGATCTTGATCCTTACGTACAGCTCCCAATAGCAACAACGATTTTATAGCAGGATGGAAGGTAATAATGATGATATAAAAATTCTATTCAGGTTTGTGTAGTCACCCTATTTTACAACCTCTTGAGGGTAGATTTAAATGGTAATGTGCTTTTACTCTTTTCTTTGGTGACATACATCCATTTGTTCCCTGTGATTAAGACTTTTTTGTTACCACATTTAAATCATTTGACTCAAATTACCTAATCCCTACGTAAGCCATACGGACACAACGTGCCTTTGTCCTTCCGTAGTGGCCAGATCACACACAGGGCTTCAAGTCTGCTATTGCTGGTCAAGCTAGTGGGTCCAACTTTTAGGCTTATTTACCCGGTTTAGGTTCTCATGTTGTTACATCCAGAGTTTCTGGGGTTTGTTCCTACAGAAGTGTTGGCCAGGAGGAGGTGTTAAATTTTCTGTGTCCTTTTTTTTAAGTGCTCAGCTTTTGTTATGCAGTAAGTGGATTTTCACTGTAACTTGCAGACACTCAGATATTTATGTAGTCCTTCTGTATTTTGTATAAATAGCTTTTGAATGACAAGAGTTGAAGTCCTAATCTTCAGAGTATTCTCGTCTTTGTTCCATAAGCGTGTTTAATACAGCATTACATACTGGCAATAATGTCTTTATAGCTGTATATGGCTACTAGGATTACACAGCTTATATTGCATGTTTTTTCCCCTCTAATCATGTTGTGGGGGAATCTATCCTTTGTTTCTGTTTGGTAGGTAAAGTTACTGCTCTTTCCACACATTCTCTATGATGGCCTGTTGCCTGGGCCCAATTTTATTCGTCTTTTTTTTGTATGACTTTATGAACTGAAGACTTTGCTGTGCTGCTATGGCACCAAGCATGGCTTTCCACCTTGCCGAGGTGGGAAGAGATGATAAATCGTTGGGAAGAGGTCATGCCTGACTGAAGAGTAATGTCATTGCAGAAGTATCTCTTTCTGTTTGCTCTAGAAGATAAATTAGCTTTTTGAGTTATTTTAAGCCATCCACTTACCACAGGACAATGTAGAGAAATGAGTGAAGAGTATGAACTATTTAGCAGGTGAGCTGCTTTCCAGGAGCACAAAATCTGTAGCATTTTTTGTTGGCTTGACCTGTGGAATGTGCCACTGTGATTTTTTTTATGCTTGGGAAATTAGTAACAGAATGGAGTAAATTTGCTTAATTGCTGTGTTCTTGTTCAAGTTCTTCCTTTGTAAACACCTTCTGCTTATATCATAAAGTGTGATTTTTCTTTTTAAACTTTTTTTTCATCTTATTGTTTCTTGGATTATCTTATCTTCCTCACCATACTCTATGGCTGGACTCGGGATCAGGAGGAGGATGCTGTGGTCAACCCATTGTGAACACTAAAATGTGGTGTACACCAAAAATGTTCAAAATATGTTTAGTCCATAGAGGAAGAGAATTCAATGACTTTTGATAAATTAAAGGCTTATGTTAACTTTTCAGAATTAAGTTAAATTTGTAACATAATGCAAAAAGTAAGATATGGAAGTCCACAGTAAGGACTCCCAAGCAGTCTTAACTTTGTCCAGTAGTGAGAATGTGTAGTAAAGAAAATAAGTGGTCAGGCATGATGGTGTTTGTAACTTAAAATTAAAGAGTTTTTAAGAAGACATTGGCTTTTAATAATGAATTTCTCATAATGCCTCTGTAGCATAGTTACATTATTTGGAAGTGTAGATGCTTTCAGTGTGTATTTCCAGATGTAGGGTAGAAGGTTTTTATGGAGCTGTAATACACTTTTTGTTATATCTGTTCATCTGTTTCAAAAACATGAACAAGCTTTCAGGTATATGAACAATTCTTGTTGCTTGCTTGAAAGCTTATCTGTGTTTTCCAGTATTACCACTTGTGTCTTTTCAGAAGTGAATGTTCCCTTGCATTTCTTTTAGTTTTTTGGAGGGAATAGTTAACAGTTCCTTCTAAGTAATTTTTTAAAATTTGCTTGCAGTTGTGTATTCCAAGCCTCCAGGTTTAATTGTGACTTGGTATCTGGGGTTTTATTTAAATTGTTCTCAATACTGAACTGAACATAGACACTAAAACAAATGTTCGTAGCTATATTGTTTGGATCAATTTCTCCTGGGTTTTGGTAGAGATGTTTATACTTACTTAAGACTGTTAGGCACTCATCATAATTAAGTTAGCTACAGTTAATTTTGACTATTGATATGATTCCACAGCTGTTTAAGACGTTTAACTCTGGGCTGCTTTAGTCTGTCCACTGCACCAGTGTTTTTAGTTAAATGCATTGTAGGGAGGTGACGGAGGAACGGCAGGGAACTAATACTATGGTAATTCAGATGCAGATTGTCTTAAACTGCTGTTAGTTATATCCTGAAACCTGTTCATGTTGTATATGTACAGGCACACACACTGTTTCTTCTTTTTCTGTCCACATTCCTTTCCTTAAAATGTTCACAGTTCTTATAGTGCTGTTTGAGTACCATTTTTTATTTTCACTCGAAGAATTAAAAAGCCTATAGCTTGCTATAGTGTTCCCAATATAGAGATAGACAGGTGATTTACATGATTTTCCTATACCTTTGACCTCTGTAAAGGGACGCTTTGAATTCTGTAGTGAGTGTTTAGCTATGAGACAGTACTGACAGTGTCTGATACCCTGGAAATGCATTTTGTTCATGTGCCCAGAAGGTATCATGATAAATTGGTCAGTTGTGGCTTAGAACATCTGTAAACCATTGATTTACTAGAAGACAGTGAAATACACCTGCTGTGTTAAATGCTTTTCTCAAGTGGAGCCACTGTTGGAGGCAGAACAGGGGGCTAGATGTTCTTCTCCTGTGCCACTCTTCTCCGTGCCTGGTAATCGCTCCTGGGAGACAGAGCAGCCACAGGTAGTTCTCTGGGAGGGTGTTACAAAGATGGTATTGCTGTTTCCCTGAAATTTTCAACTTTTCTGTTGAAAAGTGTTCTGTGGAATTAATTTTGCTGTGTTTGAATTTGGTCATTGCTAAATATGTAAAACCAGATTTTACATGTTAGACAAAAGGTGGTAAAGCTGTGTGAAAAATTACATTAGAATGACCTTTCCTGGAAAAGAGAATGAATTTATCAGGCTTATGCTTATTAGGCTTTTTTTAATGTGTGTAGTGCACTGAATCATTTACATGAGCAGAACACACCTAGAAGACTTTTGATAACTCTACTATTACAGTCTAAATTCAGTTGTCCTTTTATGTTGCTAGGAACCCAAGTTAATTTTAGAATTTCTTAGTTAAAAGGAGTAAATAGAGGTTCTTGAAGATAACTCTGTATAACTGTGTGTCTAACCAAAACTTTAAGTGACATTTTGAAAAATGTGAATTATCAGTTAGATTTAGTAATTAAGCCACTTCATCAGTTTTTTCTTTTTTTTTTGGAACGGGGTCTTGTTTAGCAACATTGAGTCTGATCGTATATTTGACTCTTGAGAAAGAAGAATGACGACTTTTGTTGCTTAAAGGCTTGAATGTGGTAGTAGAGTTTTTTATTTTGCTTTATTCAAATAAAATGCTTTCAGTATAGCTTACTGTTTTTACCTAGTGGCAGTTCTGGTGGCATCAGGCATAAGCTGCTTTTAAGTTTCCCAGACTTGTAAAGGAACCAGTCTGCTGCATTCCTTGCCACTTCTGCAATGCTGGCTCTGTAAAACTAATTGTCCAATCCCAAGCAGTAACAAAGTGACTTCAGGTAACTTGCATATCACAAAAATTATTTGACTTTGGTTTCATTTTTATCAGTGGGTGCATTCCATAGGGGAATGTAACTTGCTTTCAAGTTATCAGTAATCCCATTGAAGCTTTGTCAAGTGCAAGTTTGAGTTTCTCATGGCTCTCATCAGGCACTGATAACTCTGTGTAATCCCAGATATCAGAAGTGTGAGTATTTTCAGTCTCTTCTGTTACTTACAGGACAGTATGTTAAGAGTTGCCTTCAATGGATGAAGACACTGAATGTGTATGTGAGTGGAGGGAGGTAGAGCGTGAGCTTTGTTTAAAACTTTCTCTTTAGAAGCAAGATGCGTAGCATACTTGTGCCCTTGTGGAGTTTGGATCTAGAATGTTTGTTGCACAGTGCTGCATATTTTGCAATCACTAAAATGTGTTACTTTCCCCTTGTGGCTGAACTACATATGGAGTTTGAGGTGTATTTCCGACGGATCTATAAAAGTGTTTGCTAGAGATACAGGCATGCATAATGAGGCGGTGCTGAGGATCTGTGGCTCTAGGAAGAGAGTAGTGGAAATGAATTCAGTTTGAAAAGCACATGCACACTTAGATTTTTGAATACTCCAAGTTTCTGATTAATTTTTGGGTTATGTTTGTGTGTTTTTCTATACTTTCATGAATTGAACTTCCCAGTTCATCTTGACATTTTAATAGGATAGAAATTCAGGTGGTGATGAATGAGATGAATATAAATCACAACCTGATGATTTTTAAGTTAACAATAAGCTTTAATCAAACCACAGAGAAGAATTAAAATATTACTCAAAATTTCCTTACTGGTTTGAGCTTTTAGAACCTTGTTAAGATAAGGGAAAAATACAGGCTTTAAACTTGTATGAGAATAAAGCTTCTGACTTTTAACCCAGAGCAAAAGTTGGCAGCTCTGTAATAAATTAAGTAATGGTTAATATTCTTACTGAAGGTAATATTGTGAAGTAAGGGAAATTAAAAAAACACCCAAACAACAAAACACTGTTTGACAGGGTGGGTCACGAAAGGCAAATGGTACTACCTGAAAACATCTATAGAAGGTGCTAGTAGAAATTTTCGATGTGATGCAAGAAGCCATTGTTTCTAGGTAGCTACTGTCAGCTTCAGAGAAAGCAGAGAAAATTGTGAAAAGGAGGTCTCTGCCATGTATTCAAGCAACAAACGAAATGAGAAAGGGGGAAGGGAGGGAGAAGACTGGCCAAGTCATCTCAATCTTTTGGCAGAGGGTATTCACCACAGTATTTGAATCCACCACAATCTTAAATCCTGTTGTAGAAAAGCTAAAAAAAAAAAAATCAACAACCACTAAACCCCAATGCTGTTTGGAAGAGATACTTGACTGAATCTGCTTTTGCTCCTACATACCATAACTGTATTGAAATTTATACTGAACACAGAGGACTCTGATCTGTAAAAGTATGTAACAGTGTTCTGGAGAGAAACTTTCAGAAGCAGTTTTAGAAGATTTTAAAGAAGCTGCTTGCAAAATTGTTCTACAGGACTCCAGGGAACTGCTGACTAAACGTGCAAGAAGATGTGAAATTATGTTTAGTTTTACAAAACTAAAAAAATATATATAAGAAGACATTGAACTATTCCTGCAACTTGTTTACAATTTGTCAACTCATAGGAAAGATGTGAATGTCATTACCAGGAATTGAATGAAAACCTTCCCTTATGCAGTGGCAGTAAAAGAAAAATGTGATAGAGGCCAGAAAGTACTGTAATGGCATACATTAACGTCGTCTTCTCCTTTGAATAAAGTTTGCAGCTGTAATTGCTTGATCTTCCTCAAATCTGAGTGCTGGAGGGGGTTCATATGGGCCATGAAAGGGACCTGCGGGTGTTAGAAAACCTCGCAGAAATGTTGAAAACAGATAGATTATTGTTGTTTTGGTTTAGGCTTTTTTTTACACTTTGGAAGGGAGATTGCCATGTGAATATATGACAAAATGAAGACTACATTATGAAAAGCAAATGAAAAGTTCTTTTTTTTCCTCTCTCTGTATAACACTTTTACTGAAGTTGGAGAATTTTAAAAGCTTATGAAGTGTTTCTGCCTTTTTGGAGGTTCCTCCATCTCCTTAAAGTACGCTCACTACTAGCATAAGAAGTGCTCCAGTGGATCAGACTGATGGTTCATCCAGCCCAATGGCAGTATGAGAGGCTATTTAGGGAAAGCAGGTCAGCCTTGCCGCTGTCTGCAGTCTTTCTCTTCCCCTAATATCCAGAATTATATCTGGGATATTAGAAGTACAACTCTGCCTAGTCCTATTAAATATCCATGTATAGACCTATTTTCTGTGAATTTACTGAACACCTTTCTGACCCAACTCACACTGTCTGCCTCCGCAACCCCTCGTGGAAGCAAGATTGGGAAGTTCCCTGCTTCCTGCATAGAAACGTGCATTACTGCTTTTATCTTCCTGAAATCAATCTGCCTTAAGAGACTGCTCCTAGCTTTAGTGTTGCAGGATTTGGTGAATAAGTTTCCACTCATTTTGTCCTTTATGGTTGTAAAGCTAAACCAAATCCACCCGCAGCCTTTTCCTCAAAAGTGAGCAATCTCACCCACCTTAAGCTGTACTTGCTTCGTTCTCTTCATCTTCTTAGTTGACCTTCTCTTTACCTCCTCTAATTCTGCTACATCTTTTTTGAGGTGTGAAGACTAGTGCCATAGTACTTGAGATGTGGGTGCACCAAAGTTTTATTTATAGTTTAAAAATGACACTTGCCTTTATTCTCTAGGTTCCTGATGATGGCCAGTGTTTTATTGGCTCTTTTTTGGTTGCATCTGCATATTGAGTTGATGATTTTAGAGAACTGTAAGTGTTAACTTAAGGTTCTGTTACTTGAGTTGTAACTTCTAGTTCCAGTTTTAGCGTTATGTACCCCTAAGTTAGATTATTTTTCTCTGGGTGCCTTACCTTTCTTTTGTCCATGTTGAAGCTTCTCTGCCATCTTTTTGTGTACTCCCTTATTTTTGAGAGACCCTTTTGAACTCATGGCATCTGACTACCCAAAAAGCTGTCTTGCCAAAGGCTCAGACCCCAAATTTAGTGTAATTTGGTGTGTAACTGAACACCAGGCTGGAAGATGATGTCTAAGTTTCTAGCTAATGTTTTGAAAGTTGTGTATCATAAAACACTGCTTCACTTTCCCAATCCCCTCCTTCGTTAGCACTTGTTTGCATGTAATCTCCTTGTACAGGGGATTAAAGTATTTCATGGTTTGGACTATTCTGATTGTGAATTTATCTTGCCCCTCATTTTAGTTTAGCGTCCTGGTACCGTGATGATTCTCATTGCACATGTGCTAGTTCACTTCCAGGCTCCCATTTGGAGTGAGGGAGGTTTCCCCCTATAGGAAACCTGAACTTCCTCGACTGGTTTGTGAGAAGAGACCTGAACCTGCATCATTTTGGCTATCACTGCTCAGACAGTCCTTCTGCATTTTAGTAAGCATCACACTTTCATATTCTCGTGCACATCCCTGGGCATATGCAGCACATGCTCCTATTTGTGCTCTAAAAGCATCATAGTGGGAGGCTGCAATGCAGTTTTCTCATTATTTTGCTTAGGTCAAAGTGAATAACCATAAAAACTCAAAAGGTCTCAGGGCTCTAGGCGTGTTGCTTGGGACCACAGGGGTGCACCTATATAAGCATTTCAGCTGAGATCGAGAATGGACTTTGAACATGTATCTTCTGATCATCCTTTACGTTGTCGTGCTATGCTTTAGTTCACTTTGGAAGTGGCCTCGGAGCACTCTAAATTCCTTTTAGATGAAATGTAGCTGGAGGGTGCACTCCAGGTATGTATGTGATGTACTCCAACAAGGGGTGTTCAGTCTGTGGCACTAGATGCCCCCCCCAGTTCCCTCCAAAACATGCACTGTGAATGTGTGATCCTCAGCACCACCTGCTTTGCTCTGCAGATCTCCTCCTGTTGCAGTACGCTACTTGCTGCCACAGGCACAGCTGAGGGACCTGGGTTGAGCACTAAGTGCTGTAGTTGTGAGCAATATGCTGTGAAAGGTGCTGTCCCAGGGGTGTTGTGGACATGAACCAACCCATACCAGTTGTCCTAGGGTTTCTGTCCGTGGTGTGTCTGGAAAAAAGGCATGGAGGTCATCTCCAGCATGACCTAATACTGCCTGCTGCTTAAGAATGAGAAGGTTGGTCGTGGGTTATGCCATGTTTTAGTAAGAGCATGACACATCTGACTTGACAGCAAGTGATAGATCCTCATTGGATTTGCCTCCCCTCCCCATCAAAAAAAGACTGACCGTTGTGGTACCCCAATGACAAAACCAGCATAACTAAATAAAAGGATTTTGAGTCACGGAGCAATCGGCCATCACACTAACATCCATTTCAGAAGTGATTACAGCTCCTCCTGCTTGATTGTGCACTAAAAACGAGGGGAGAAATCACAAATCTAATCGAAGCACCCTAGGAAGGTACAGCGCCTCGACTAAAAGAAGTAGCAAACAGTAGAGGACAGATGCTGAAGTGCTTCTAGTCTCTGTGTCCCAAATTAGCATCCCAGAGGTGGAGCGGGTAAACGCGGTGCTGAATCCTGGAGCTGAATGCGGGGTGACCTGACCTGAGCTTGGCCTTGCCGGGGCATCAGTGTGGGAGAGGCTTTGCGTCCATTATGAAGGTCAGCCGTAAGTTTCTCTGAATTTCAGTAAAGTGTTTCATAGAGTGTGAAGAATGATTCAGATGAAGTTTAATACAAGAATGGTAATGTATTTAAGACAGGTGATGATAGCATACCTAATAATTTCTACCTAATAGTGTGCCTTCTGGATCAGTTTTGGAACTGGCTGGCTGTTTTTTCCCATCCATTATAGTTATTTATTCCTGCTCATAACACAGAAATTAACGTTGTTCTCAATGGAAAACTTCATTACTACTCTAGAGTGGGAGTATCATCTTTGTGGAGATTTATATCATGCAGGAAGATTAGGAAATACGGAATGAAACAACTGGGGTAAAACGTGGCACAAAGTAAATGTGCTTTTGCTATAGACTGGGAGATCAAAAACTGTAAATGACAAGAGAAAAATCTTGATATTCTAGTTAATCACAAAATAAGTGTGAACTACCAGGGCGACTACCAGGGTGAAGTGACAAGGGGAAAAGTGCGTGCAGTTTCAGAATAACTGTTATTTGGCAGTGAGTGCTCCTGTGGAAAGTGGTCTGGAGCCCCTGTGGAATATTGCACCTCCTTCTGGTTGCCAGGGTTGGAAAAGGAGATACTCCTAAAGGACTGAAACAGGTAGAGATAGGCTCACTGTTCTCGTACAGGTGTGTTTGTACAAGCTATAAAAGAAAGCACAGAGTACTAAATGACTGTGAACACATGTAATCTGGAAAAAAGTTTGTGTATGTTGACAGCAAGGTGCTAGTGCAACTTTCTGGGGTGAATAGCAGGGGCAGACCACTTGATAACATAAAGGTGAAATGTGTTCTGTTTATTGAAGGGTTTCTAGGGGACTTAAGGTAGTATGTAGTAGATGTGATTGGACAGGTGCTTCCTTCCAAATATCTTTTTCTGTGGCTAAGTTATATGTAGAGAACTTATCCACTCTTAAAAATGATAGGATGACTGGCACAGTACAGCTGAGATAACTTGCTGATAAATATCTAAATATCTGTGCATCTGTTGGCTGTTGTGATGTGATACTTCCTTTATGAATTGAGCTGCTATAGAAACAAGTCTCCCCTCTTGCTCTGACACTGACACCTACAGAGGCAATATGTGGCTGTAGCTTCTGAATGCTACGGCAGTGAGATGCTATTGACAACCTTTTGTAAAGCCACTGGAGTGACTGCCATTGATTTCACTGGCAATTGAAGCTTCTGAAAGCAAATAAAGGGAAGATGTTTCAGGAGGACCTCACTAGTGTGAAATAATGCCCTTTGAAATGTGCTTAAAAGAGTATTAGCTCCCCACCCCCAAAAGAAACGGGATCTACCCTGCAGAGAAGTAAAAAACAAACTGTTCCTCTAACTGGGGAAACCACAGGAAACTTGTTTTGAATGTAAAGGGAAATTTTAGAGATTGGCTTGCAAAATGAAAGGTCTGCAGAAGAACCCAGTGAATCACAATGTGAAAAGATTGGAGATTTAACAATTGTTAGAGAAGCTAAAACTGTGACAGCAGCACTGGGATGCAGCTCTAGGTAACTGCTTTAGAGAAGGTGCATCAGTGTGGGCAGCTAACAAGTTCAGCTAGACTGAGCACGGCAAATTATAATTTAGTGGTTCGGGGTGGAGGGGCTTGGCGTTGAATGCAGGAGGACCAAAAAGTTGCTTGTGTCCTATTTACTGTATGAGGGACATTAAATGCGCTGTTTGTATTTTGAAGCTAAATATTATACACAGTTCAGTGGCATGTCTATGTGTTGTTCTTATTTGTTAGTGGATTGTCAGTAAGATCTGTGAACTTTGTTTTTCTAAAGCACTACGTTTGATTGGTTTTTACACAGAAATTAGATACGTATCTTAGATGGGGATTTTTCCGAGTTTGGTAACTTTCTAGATGGAGGCAAGAGTAGACTACGTTTGATTTTAATTCAAAGCTGAAATACACAGGCAGATACGGGAAACTTGATTTGAGTAATGTTAGTTTCTGTTCTCAAAATCCCTGTTTGTTGCATTGTAGAGGTTTACAGAGATCATAAAATGTGTTTGTAATATGATTGTCGTTTGAAGGACTTGGGTATTGCTGTGATAATTTAGAGAATAAAATAAAATGAGTTGGTAGCTAGAAATCATTCACACAAATAAATATTAAAACATACCTTTAATTAAAATTATATGGATTATTTTTAATATTTAAGAACTTGCTTTAGAAATATGGCAGGTACTGTGTATGTTTAGTGACCCATTTGACAATGCGATAACTAAGGTAACAGACAAGACAATAAGGAAGGCTGGCAAAACCAAAATTAATCTATATCACAAAGTAAAACAAAACTAAAGCATAACTGTGGTAGATACAAAGAAAATAAAAGGCTACTTGTTTGTGGATAAATGAAACTTCGAAACAAGATAAAATCAAGCAAGTTTAGTGTTGTGGAGAAAGAAACATCTGTCAGTAGTAAGGCCAGTTTTTCCTTGGGGGATTAGCAGCAGGACTGGCCCTGTGCTGCAGGGAGGACCATGTCAAACGCTGATCACGTGAATGGGGACATCACCACAGTTGACACTGTGGGAGACACTGAGCCTGGAATTCTCTCTTTCCTTGGGATTTTTCCCTGGAAGTTTGCTATAGACATTGTTTGGTGGGTAAGGATTGTTTTTTTCCTTCCTGAGCTCTGTGAGAGCAGGAAAGTCGTTTCTACCAGAGTCGCCCTAATTGGAGCCTGTAGTGCAGGAGACATTTTCTGGACCACAGTAATTCTGGTAAATGCTGCTTCTGGATTTGCAGCCTCATGTTTCTCCTAAACATAATTTTTTTATATATGTGACTTGGGGTTCGTATTATTTTTAAAAAAGTGTGAAGAAAATTCTACTTTTTGCAATTTTAATTTTTGAATGCAAGTGGCAGAGGGTAAAGATTAGTCATGTCCAGGTGTCTCTAGATGAGATAACATTCATGTTAGTCCCTCATGAATGTGATTAGGAAAATCCTGGCTATTTCACAAAAGCCTATTATAATCCTTTAAGGGATGGATAGCTTCTGTTGCAGTGGTCATCCTCAGCAAGGCTCTGTAGCAGATGTTAAGTTTTTGTTCATCTGTGAAACATCTACTGTTGATGCACTTAGAAAAACTAAGTGCTCGGCTGACTGGACCACTGCCTGAGCTAATATAACACATTTGTGCTCCTAAAGAAGTGGCAAGTTCAGAGGATGTAACATAAGCTGTGAGTTTCCTTTACTGAATGTTGAGTCCGTTAACATTGCCATAGCCTGGTCCTGCTAAAAATAATTGCCTGGGTTTGAGCTGGCAAGGCCTAAACAACTGTATGATGGTCACAGGGTAACACTGCCGGGCTGGGTTCTGCTACTGTTTTTTGGGGAGGAATGAGAGAGTCATAGTGGAAATTATGAACCTTTATTCTCCATGGCCTGAGCCAGAGCCTGCGTGTAATTTTTTAATTATTACAGCTCAAAGATATTTCTAAGACTTCACAAAACTTTTGCGTGAGAAGTGTGAGTACAGTGTGTTTTTGGGCGGGTGCACTTTGATTATGTGGAAGGGTGGGGAAGGCTGTGGTCTTCTTCCAGCCTTATTTCTTGAGTCACTTGGGAGAGCGCAAAAGGGTTTGAGTAACATGTCAGCCAGTGCTGTAGCCCAGACTGTAATTTAGAAAACACCAACCCGTATTTGACACTGATAACTTAGGTTTCTGA
The DNA here is from genome assembly GCF_965638725.1 of Aptenodytes patagonicus. Classification (NCBI taxonomy): domain Eukaryota; kingdom Metazoa; phylum Chordata; class Aves; order Sphenisciformes; family Spheniscidae; genus Aptenodytes; species Aptenodytes patagonicus. The sequence continues at coordinate 23,426,032 of NC_134982.1, forward strand.
AAAGTATTAGGAAGATGAAAAGGCCGTGGTTTTAGTACTGTCATTGATCACTGCTTCAAAATTGTGGTAGTTTTGAGAAATTCCGCAGGCAGAAAATGTTCAGTTTGCTTAGAGGTAAGGATCTAAGTACAGCTGGGTACTTGTGAGCAGTTGCCATTGCTACCTGGGTTGAGGGTTAGTTAAAATGTTTGATTTAGCACTGGTTATTTGCTTTTGCTGCTGCTTTCTGAATCTTTTTCTGCACCAATAGCTCACTAGGGACTCTTACAACAGAGGGGATTTATCTGCTATTTTCTGCAGATGCTTGCTTTCTTCTGTTTGTCAAATGTTCATCAGATGACTAAGAACAGAGGGAATGGAGAGTTTATGTTCTTCACTTTTATTGATTAGAGTGAGAATATCGTAACATACGTGTATTTAAGGTAATTGTAAAGTGTTGTCTTCACATACGTTGATGTTGTCTTACTGCTGTATTTGCAGCAATATTTTCTGCATGCTCTAGTCAGTAGGAGATAAGCCAGATACGACACGCTGTATGACAGAACATATTTACACAAATAATAGCCTTTTCAAATAAATTCTCCATTAGTTTTGAGCACTATAGCAATGGAGCGACTTCCCAGAAAAAGTTTTGCCTGTGCTGTGAATTCTAATCACGTGAGGAGAGGCATTAGAAGTTAAAGAAATGCCGAGTGAAGAGTCAGTGTATCAGCACTATGGCTCTACTTTCTTTTGTGAGATGTGTGTGAAGATAGTCTTTCTCGAGTCAGTTGTTCCTTTTTCAGTTTGCCACAACGCACATTCGTTTTTACATGGACATGTTTACATTTCAAATTTTGTTACCAACCCTAGAAAATGCACCAGAAATCAGGAATGTTGCCTTCCACCACTCTCTGCAGATTGATTTGGCTCTTATGCTTCAGCATTTGCAGCTTGGTCTTGCTTTATATGCTAGACAAGGTTTATGCCAGCCTAATTGGTTGCTGGCATTCCTGAATTTCACAGCTGCTGTATTCAGCTGTGTACTAGAAAAATATAATGGAATACTGTTTGAGGAGAGCAAGAGGCAATTGTAAAGATGTAAATGTGCTTTCTGGCAGTTCAATAACATGTAAACTTTTAGTAACACAGAGAATTTTTAGGAACAGATTGTATGGGTACATTGCCAGTTTAACCATTATAGTATACGTTTTCTATTTAAGCCGAGAATATTTGGAAGATGGACATAACTTTTATTTTTGTTCGTGTTTTTTTTTATTCAGTCCTGACTTTCTTGGCCAGGGAGCAGATGAAGTCTGGCACAGAGATGGAAGATTTATTGTGATTCTTTTGTTACAGCATGCTGGCTTGCTGTGTTTGTGAGAGGGTTCAGTATTTTCTATTAATTCATAAGCCTGCTTTGATCTCTTTTCACTTCTTATGGCAAAGATTAAACCTTTTAAAATTATTATTCATTCTCTGTCAAAAGCAACAGAGCACAGGAGCAAGTAATAGGACTTATGGTGGCTCTGAAACTAACATAGGTTTCAGCTGCGAATAGTGCTTTTCTTCAAAATTTGTAAAAGCTGGTAACATGCTAAAGATTATTATAATATTGTACAGAATATGTTTCCCTAAACTTGTATTTTTCATATATCAGTTTTCTCTTGATTCCGGATTGACGGCTGGGCCAAGCCTTAAAACAGTAGCAAAAGATTATACCAATGTAAGCTTGAGGAGTTGTCCAGTTCCCGCAGCGATGAAAAGTTTGTGTGTCCTTGCGGTCCCAGCATGCTGTTTGTAGGAGTGGCAGGAGTGGCACTGCTACAGGAAGACAGTGGCTTCTGTTGCTACTTTACCAACAGACCAGGTAGCTAATTGAAACAGAGTGTTCTTGCATAAAATTAAGTCCCTAGAGGTCGTTAAATGCAGCAAAAGAATAATGGAGAGGTTTATTGAGGACCTTGCATAAAGAAAACTTGCACAAAAATGCTTGTCCAAGGAAATGGGGTGAGGGAGCATGCTCGGTGCGTCTGCTTCAGCCCCACCACCAGCAGAACTCGGGCAGGGTCCCGAGGGCAGGATGCGTGCCTGCACAACGTCCTTTGGGTGAGGGGAAAGGGGGGAGTGCCCGTGCATGGAGGGGAGAGCATGGCAGTGATCCCTGCCCGCACATCTCCTGCCGGCAGCGCCTTGGTGGGGAATCCAGACCAGACCATCCCTGCGTGCAGCCAGGGCGCCTGGGAGAACGGTGCTCAGGAAGCACAAATGGAAGGGTTTGTTCAGACAAAACACGGGTCAGGGAAATAAAAACTAGCAAATGCTAGAGGAAAGGAACCAAGTGAAGCAAAGGGGGAGGCTTGCTTTTTTGGGTAAAAAAAACTGCTTAACCTTTAGTGGTGGAGTGAATCTTATGCTTTGGGCAAGGACAAGTGCAGAGGTTAGAAATGTGTATCTAATGTACCTTGCTGGTGAGGCAAGCACCGCAAATGTGAAAGCAGTGCTGCCCAGGGCTGCCGGCTGCTCTGTGAGTCCCCTGAGAGCTACGCCTTGCCTGAGTTTCAGTTAGTCTCTTCCCCTGCACCATATAGTAGAGTACACAGATTTGCTGTTACCTTCCATGACACTTCCCTGTAGCCTCTCTTTTTGCTTAATTTTAACTAGGTGTGAATGTTTAGGCAGCCTTTGCAATAAAAGAAATATTAACAGTATACATTTGTTACTTGCACTGTTAGGTGAGATAATTTGGGATATCAGTCAGGTTTTTCTTCCTTTCTGTCCCTCAGCAGGCCCTAAGAGGCTTAGACTGACTGTATAAAAACATTAACTCTGGAAAACTGTCAAATTATGACTGAAGTGGCTAAAACAGAAGTTTGAAACAATCGGTGGAGGAAGAAACTGGAGTGGATTTGGGCGGTTGGGAGCTTTAGGAAAGGAGAAGAGAAGGTGCAAGCTGGAGGAGACCCAGACCAGAGCAGGTGTGTAAGGACCGTGCTATCTTTCGCCCCTAAGCGGGTGCCCGGCAGCAGCAGCGTATGCACAGACTGCTCCAGGATAGTCGCTCGTGCTTTGGGAGCTGCACGTGGCCCTTGGGCACCTGGGGGGTGGCTCGGGGCGGGTGAAGTGAGGGATTGCTTGTTCGTGCTATGGCTTGTTAAAAGCGGGTGTTAGAGGAGCAGTTGCATTGGACTCATGTTCTCTAGAAACCCCAATTCTTGGTACTCTTAGGGCAAAGCACAAATGTGAAGTCAATGTGTCACCTGGGTCTTGATCCTTTTTTGTCAGTGTATGGCTGCTCTGTTCTTCCAGTTGCTCCTTGCTAACATGTGTAGGATATAGGACATAAAAAAATTGCAGTACGCTACATATTTAAGAAGAAATATCCTTATTCCTACTGGAAGTTTACTGGTTTTATTGTACTTTATGGGGGCCTGCTGGCTTTGGGTCTTTCACTGGAGAAGTCAAAGCAACGGCACCTTAACTCCAGCTCAGCAGTCTGTGTTAACAGGTTTTTTTTAAATGATGATTTGTATTATTGTTGCAGGCAATCTAATTTTAGTTGAATTACCAACTGATTGGATGCCCATAAGAAATGGACGTCAGAATACAATTTCAGGGGGCTTCACTCCTGTGTTGGGACATGTAATGTTGTATCAGCCTAGAAGGGGGACAAACAAGCCTTCGTGGAGTGCAACTCAGGAGACTTTACCGCCCGTGGGAGACTCGTGGTATTGGGAGTTTTCTTCTCTCAGGAAAGAGAGTCTCAGTGGTGTGGCTTTCACATGGTGTTTTGTTTACTTACCACTGTTTTCTGTTCATTGAGTTTTTCGCTTGTATGCTGACTGTCTCGTTAGAGCCTCTGCTGGTGGATCAGGTCTGAGCCACTTCACAATGTGTGGCCAGGAATCATCTTCTATTTATCACCTTTTTTTTAACCCTCTTCTTCCTGCCTCTCACTGCGTGTCTCAGTGCAGGGATGAAAATAACTTCTGGAAAATTTTTCCACCAGTTAATAAATGATCATTTGTGCTTGCTTTCTAGGCCGAATTCACCAAGCTATGGTAACATCCCTAAATGAAGATAATGAAAGCGTAACAGTTGAATGGATTGAAAATGGAGATACTAAAGGCAAAGAGGTAAACTCAATTATTTTAGAACTTTTCTCTTTTAAAGATGTGTAATCTGCATGAATATTACTTTGGAATTCGCACTGGAAACAAAGAGAAAATATAAATCTTAATTTACTTCATGATTCTTTGGTTACCGAATGTTTTGCATGGGAGCTGTTGGGCAGATGCTGGTTTCTGTTGTATTAAATCTGACTTCCTGAGCTCTGTGTCATGGCTTTTAAATAGTTCTTTTCATCTGTTGATTTTGAACCAGATTACAAAGGCTGACCTTGTTATCTTCTTTTTACAAGTAGAAAAATCAAATTTTTGAGGGGGAGAATGACTTACAGTTCAGTCAGGAACCTAGTGGGAGAACTAGATTAGAAATCTTTTTGTATTTGTATCATCGAGGAATTGAACTGCTAGTTTGTTTGCTTATTTATTTATTTTTGGCAATAATTTTCCAGCCTTGCTTTCCTTGAGAAACTGTGTCTTTGTGTGTAACGTTTCTCTATCCCCTCTTCTTTTAAGTTTTGGACCATGTTAGCCAGTTTCAGCTGAGATTTGGAGAAGCATCTCAGAAATAATTACACTTCACCGGTTTTGTGAAAACACAGGAAAAAGAAAAAAATAATTGTGAGAATGTCCTGGTGATCTCATCAGCTGAGCTCATCCGTCTGAACACACAGAATCCATACAGTAGTGAGGTCTTTGAAAGGTCCAGCCAGGGGAAATGGCAGTCTATAGAGACCAAAGCTGTTTAAGATTTTTAGGAAACCAAGTTTCAATAGATCTGAAGCCAGCTATTTTTAGGATCCTGCCCCTTGCACCCTTACATTTTATGGCATTTTGAACGAGGAACACTTACAAGAAAAAAAACAGCATGGTAAATTTAACATGGTTTCAACTGCATTTTTATTTTTTGGGTGGTTGTAATTAATCTGTTTCTTTTGCACTGTCTGAGAAATTTCAAATAACTGAGATCTCTTTCTTTTTATGTTACAAAATGTCTTTCATATTCTGCAGTAATTGTCAAATTACCACAGTAATACTGGGTACTTCTGTTTTTATTTAATCACTTTACAAGATTATCAATATCTATTGGTCATTTTTAGTTCATCCCTTTTCTGAAGGGTGTGTTTTCACCTAATGAGAAGACCAAAGCTTACGATGTTTTTAGTGAACATAAAGTAAGATAGTTCAGGTTATAGAATTAACAAATTGTGGGCTAAAAAACACTAAATATATTTACTGTTTATTCTCAAACATAACAGGAGAAATGGAGAGAACAATGAATATTGTCCTAAGACTCATAAATGCGTTTTATATTCTTTTACACAGATTGACTTGGAGAGCATATTTTCACTTAATCCAGATCTTGCTCCTGATGAAGATATTGAACCTAGTCCAGAGACACCACCACCACCTACTCCATCAGCCAAAATAAACAAAATTGTGAAGGTTGGTAATACCTGTGCAGCATGTTCATGTTAAACTTGCAGTACTCCCATACATGTTGTTATGCTTGAATTTTAAACTTCAACTTTTGTGTCTGAGGAGCTACTTGATAACTGTGTTCCTTTCTTTTTTCCTATGGTGAATAGGGGTTTCTAAAAATTTTCTAAGAACAGGTTTGGCAGAGAGGGATTTGGGGACTAATATCTATAACTAAATATATCTCAGGGAAAAATACAGAAAAGGTTTTGGACGTTGTTTTGAAACACTATGTATAGTTCAAGCAGTCTTCACCCTAGGCTCTTCGGAGAGGGGTTTGGCAGCAATCACCTCTCTGTATTGTTGATGTCGTGTTATTTTCATTCACTGGAAAGAAGCAGAGGTGGGGCTGCAAGGTGGTTGCATAACAGAGATTTCTTTCTTTATAGAGTCGACGAACTGTGGCACCTATTAAGAATGACACACCTGCCAGAGATAACAGAGGTAAACGTTATCTCTTTCCATTTCAAGGAAGTAAAAAATATGGGAACATTTTAACCTCCTGCTCATCTAACATTCTTTAATAGTTCTGCATTTCTAATTCGGTATGTATGCATGTGGCATGTAAAAGACGTGGTACATCATTCCTCAAATTATTCCTATGTATATTCAGGAATTCATACTGTACGAACAGTATTTATATGCAAGTTTAAGCAATACAGCATTAGGAAAGTTAAGCTGAATGAACTGAAGGTGCAAAAATTTGAAGTTAATTAATTGTGCTACATTAAATCATGTGTGGACTTTTCCAAGCTAAAGCATCCTCAATTTGCTCCAGCTTAATTGAGTGTTTCAATATACACTAAGTAGTGCACTTAAAATTCTTATGCTTTCAATTTTTTAGCTTGGTTTTGTAACAGTCTGCGTGTAAACATTTGTTCAAAGAGTATTTAAGCCCTACGAGTTATTTCTCACTCTACAGTTAATAGCGAAAAATCTACAAAAAATGCTGAAATACCACAGGGGGATAGGTGAAAATTACGTATTGGATGAATACAGATGTAATGCATCTATAACATGAGAAAGAATAGTTACTGCTTATTGTTTTCATTTTCTCTCGTGCGTTAAACTTAACTAACTTGTACTGATGATGATGATGATTCTTCTTCCAAACATTAATCTGCTGTCATTAATTCAGACGAGATTCCAGTCCATCTGTTTAAACTTGAAAAGCAAGTGGGCTTGCATATCTTTGTAAGTGTTCAGACTCTTCTCGTGGACAATTGGGACCACTTTCTCCCTTCTGCCATTTGCCTCTGGGGGTGTTAAACAAATTGGAAATCTCATGAGGAGGGGATAATTTTTTCCGAACTAATTTGGTTTAAATTTGAGACATTTTATTGATGGGCTCTCCTCACATATAGATGTTGTCATTTGTAGTAAATGGTCTGTTTGGTATGGAATAACCCTGTAACTTGTATTTTGATAGGTCCTATGCATCTTACTATTCACAGTTGGCCTAAGTATTTGTTTTTTGTTGGCCTTGTGATTAAGCTTTTCTCAGCACACTGTCTTGTTTAGTGTAGCCAATTTATGCTATAAACTAGATCTCTTACCGTATTTTGAATGATCTGGGCATTTGTGTTGTCTATCCCATTCGATATCTGCTTCCGTAGTTGTCTCCATGTTGCACAGAGAGCTGGCCTTCGTCTGGAATGTCATCTCTAGGCTGCTAATCAAAGCTGATACCTTCACTTTCATACTCTTCTGGCAGATTCCGTTAGGAACGTGTGCAGGAAAGGGGCCCGCTGAAGCAGAGCTGCTTGAAGCAACTCTTTCAAAAACAGTTTAAAACATTCAGCTCTACCAAAGAGGCTTGCATGCTCACCACTCCCACTGCATTCACTGGAAACAGACATCACTGCATCTTCAGAAATTGGCATCCTTAGCACATACAGAAATAATGCATAGGTTTAGATGTATTGATTGTATCTGTATCACTTTCAGTAAAGTGTCAAAAAGGTTTGTTTCTTACATTCACAGACTGAGCTGCACTTTGCTGCCTTTCATTTGTATCCCTCTGCTCCTCCAGAGATCATAGGCTCAATGGGGTGGGACCATTTTGTAATATCTAGAGAATGTGAAACAGCGGGGCTTCTTTTCTTACTTGGTTTTTGGGTATAATCACAATATAAATAAAATTTCAGCATTTTAAGCTTCAGGACAGCATATCTCCAAGTACACACTTCATTCTATGCACATAACAAGTTGTACTGATTCTGTAGTAGACTATTTAAAAATATGCACATGCAGCATCAGTACTTAATAATTATGTTGTGTTGGTGTATAACACTAGGAAGAAAAGGCTGCATACCAAATGTCTTTATTAATAGACTTTCTACATGTACGGCTCCCCCTCACCCCCAATCGGTCGTTGTGTCTGGAAAGGGGCCTTGTTTTATCTCGTCATAACAAAGCATTTGAGAATCGGGTAGAAATGTTACTATTCCATGTCCAGATGAGCTTTGTGCTTTTCCTTTGCAGTGGTTGGTTCTGCACGTGCGCGACCTACTCAGCTTCCTGAGCAGTCTTCCTCCTCTCAACAGAATGGTAGTGTTTCAGATATATCTCCAGTTCAAGCTGCAAAAAAGGAATTTGGACCCCCTTGTATGTAAACCGTGTATAAAGGATTCGTTCGTTCTGGGCGTTACATGTACATTCTCTTGGATTATGTTGTTGTCCATAAATGACAAATGGTCTACATGCGCAGTTGTCTGTAGGCTTCCTCGAGAAGCTTTGTCAGAGAGCTGTGGCTGAACAAATGTTCACTTCTGTCATAGTTGTGCTAGTATTTGGAATTTGTTTTTCCTTTATCTTTTTTTAACCATGGCAGTGTTTTTTTTTTTTAATTTGCCTGGGCTTTCTTTTAATTCAAACCAAGAGATCACATGTATCTGTCCAAATATTTTTTGAGGGTCATTGTCCTTATATTTTTGATCATGTAATTATTGTCCCATTCCCATGATTTTTTTCTAATTCATTCATTTTATAAATTTTAAAAATTAAATTGCCGTAATTATTCTGTACTAATACTGATTTGCTTGAAAAGATAGTTGATGTAAATAAATGCATTCTAATTATTGATAAATTAATATAATTGAAATGTTACAGTGTAAATACTAAATTAATGCAACACTGAAAATATTTTAAAATTATATCATTTTCTTTAAGCACGTAGAAAATCTAATTGTGTAAAAGAGGTTGAAAAATTGCAAGAGAAACGTGAAAAAAGAAGGTTACAGCAGCAGGAACTTAGAGAAAAAAGAGCTCAGGTTAGTATTTTTAGCTAGGATGGAAAACGTATGTCAGCAAGAGAAGTAGTTTGCAAAATCATTGTGCTTTTTTCCGTCTTTAATAATTTTTATGAACTGTAATAATCCTGAAGTTAAATGTTTTCGTCCTGTGTACAAGTTTGATAAATATTTTGGTGCTTGGTTGCATTGCTCTGATAACTATTACTTTAGACAGTTTTCCCCCTCTTTTTCTTCCTACAGAAATAAGTGCTTATAATTGCTTATCTTGCTGTGTGTTCTTTTAAGATCAAGTACTGATAATAGCTATTTTTTAGGGAAAACATATTGTTGAAAATAATCAAACCTTTGGCTTTTAGATAGGGCTGTTATTCTACAGGAGGTATTACAACATTGTGATAAATTGTTTTTTATGATCCTTGATGCTTTGTGGGAGATGTATTTGAGGCTGAAGTTTGAACAGTGACTTTTTTTTCTTTAAACCTGTCTATGCATTTATAATTTAGCTTTGCATCATGCAAGCCATTTGGCAGCAAGTTGTTAGAAACTTGTGTGAAAGAAATGAAGTTGCTAATCCTGTGAGAAAAATCTTTTAATATTAAGTGACTTTCTGTCACAGTGGTGTAAAAGCTTTTGCAAAACTAGTACAGTAATCTTGTTGGCAGCCCTGTGCGTATGTGTTAGTCTCTCTAAAGAGATACTACCAATCCGCTACTGACATGAGAAGTACCACCACCAAGTAAATAATTCAGGCAATTTACTTCATGGTTTAATGATGTTCCTAAGTTGACCTAAAATAACCTGTGTTGAATTAATGTTCTCTAATTTCCATCCATTTACACAAATGCAAAACATTACTATGTCTTTATGTGTAAGAAACAAATATTTTTTGCTTTATATATTGAAATTCTTTGATGTGGTACTACACTTAAAATTTTCTTTTTATTGCTTTTGTGAAGACTCCGTTTGCATCTGAGTCTTAAACTTCTGTATCATAGAATCATAGAATGGTTTGGGTTGGAACAGACCTTTACAGGTCACCTAGTCCACCGCCCCTGCAATGAGCAGGGACATCTTCAACTAGATCAGGTTGCTCAGAGCCCCTGTCCAACCTGACCTTGAGTGTTTCCAGGGATGGGGCATCCACCACCTCTCTGGGCAACCTGTTCTAGTGTTTCATCACCCTCAGCGTAAAAAATTTCTTCCTCCTTTCTTTCTTCTGCATGAGGAAGTTCTGTTTGTCTTGGTGACTTGTATGTATCTGTGCTTTGTGTTGCTTTGTGTATTCTGTTGTTGTTGTTGTGAAATGCAGCAATGATTAGCCAAGCACTGTCTTCTAGTGGGCAAGACCTTTAAACAGGGTTTGAAGAATATTAGGCAAACACTTCTTCCGTAATAAGCAATACCCCATTCTGAATGTTAGAAGGAAACATTTCAGCAGGAAAACATTTTGTATGGACTTACTGTCAGCAGTTTTTAGTTCACTGTAGTCAGGTTGAACAACATCAAGGTACAGTCAAATTCTGACTACCAGGGCACAGTTTTATCTGAGGTGAGGATCGGCTGTGTCACATGTGCAGAGACATGAGCGGGCTCCATTTCAGCTTGTTAACCCCAATGCAGTGCTTTGTAAGAGTGCCTACACTGTTTCCGCAACCAGCTGTGATCTAGAAGGAGTTTTATATCATTTGTGGGGAGCCATGCAAAGGTTAATAAGGTCTGAGCACCAGAGCTGGCTATGCATGGCATCATCAGCATGTCCTGAAATGGTGTAAAAACTGACAGTCGTGGGGAGAATTGACGGGAAGGACATTTGAGCAATTTAGCAGAGAACCAACTTGGCTCACAGTAGGCTCAGGCTTACCGAGGCTTGGAGGGACTTTGTGCATGGTCTCTTACGTGTCCATTCACTCTGGTACTGATGCTCCATGTTTAGGGAGGGGAGGGCTTCTGAGCCTGGATTTAGCCTACTGTGTATCCTTGGGATTGCTTCTGCTTTTTGGGGGCGTCTAGGAGTGTTAGAAGAGTTTCCAGTGCATCCAAGTAGCTGTAGGGGTTAACATAGGGGCAGTGGTAGGATCAGCCTCCTTTAACCAACTCGGATCCAGCAGGGCTGTGTTTAGAGCAGCTGGGGTGCCTGCACTGTCCTCTGCGGGGTGTTTTGTACCTCTGTAATGCAGTGTATCCATTCGTCTGTTGGACCGCCTTATCTCAGATTAAGAAGTGTTGATTATACGTGCTGTCTGGTGTTATGCGGCTGTTCGGAGATCTTTCTTATTGTGAAGATTCTGGCAAAGGCGGGAGCCATTTCTGTTTCTTGAGTAGACTGTTAATGAGTCCTCAACTAAAAAGTATTCTCTATTACATGCTGATCAAAACCATGAAATAGAAGGCATGTAATTGCTTTGCTTTATTATCAGTAAATTAGCTACATCAGAATGGAAAAAGGCATTAAACTTGCGTTTGAGACATTTCTGGTGTTTTGGAGAAAAAATAAGATTTCAGTTAATGTGTATTTTTCTTATAAATAAATACAGAGATACTGAAATTAGTCCATTTCAGGAAAAAAGTATATTAGAAATTCTGTTGCTTACTTCCCTAGGATGTTGATGCTACAAACCCAAATTATGAAATTATGTGTATGATAAGAGATTTCAGGGGAAGTTTAGATTATAGACCACTGACAACTGCAGATCCTGTAAGTACCCCAGCAACATGGAAGCTTTTTATTCTTCTGTATTTTTGCTATGTGTTTTCAATTTTTTCGATGTTACTTCCATCTGTAAACAAGAAAAATAAGTAGTTTAATATATATTAGTATTCTTTATAACATGGATTTATTTTTTCAGTAATTTGATACTGAAATTAGTAGTTGTCGAAAGTCCTAGGTTACTAAATTATTGTTAATTATGTTATGTCATTTAAATACCTTTTGACTGTAAAATAATACCAATATGTACTAAGTAGTCACTCAGCCTCTGTATTGTAAATTTTCCTGGGATGCTAGGGGATGTGCACACAAAACCGTTAAGCTTCTCTGAAAAACCCTATTGGGAATAAAGATTAATATTTGATCTTTGAAGGTGATGAGGGCCTTTGATTTGCAGAGAAGTCAGAGGAGCAGAATCCTTAAATGATGGAGGTTATCAGATCTCTGTGGAAATCAGAGATTGTGATAATTTCTGTCAACAGTGTTATCTACTCTGTTAGAGCTGGATTTACTTGCAGTGTTCCAAGATGTACCTGGTACTGTACAGGATTAGATCACTGTTTGCAGGGAGTTTTGTTAATGTGTGGTTCTCCCGTTTGGGTTCTTGGCTATTGTGTAGACATGAGGGGCTTTTACATGTTCAGATGACTCACTGTCTTGGAAATTTCTCTTTGTTTAAATGATTGGTTAATTAATTCAAGAATAGAAGTAAAATGAAGTAAAACATTGTATAACTGGAATTGGGGTATAGTTCACTGAAAGATTGTTTCCTTTGCAGATTGATGAGCACAGGATATGTGTTTGTGTACGAAAACGACCGCTCAATAAAAAAGGTATGACCATTTAAGATTTTGCTGATTTTTTTTTCTCTGAAAAGCTGCTTCTATTAGGAATATTATTTGTATTAAAGAGATCTAGAAATAATGATCAAAGATGGAACTCTGTTATATACTAGACAATATGATGTGACAGACCCAGAAAATTCATAGACTCGTCATAACCTGGATAAAGATGAGGAGAAAAGTAGTTTAACTGTCACCATTTCATGGATTGGGAGCTGAGAAGTGCAGAGAGACTGCAAACTTTTTTTCCAGGGTTATCTAGGATGTATTTAGTTGATCTGGGAATTAATTCTACTGTAATTTCTTCAGTATTCTTACATTGTGTTAGGATCACCATTCTTTTAAACTATCCTTTAAGTGATCTCCTGAGCAGAGAGCTACCCAATGAAAGCTTTCCTAGACATTTTTTGTACATGTACTTTTATACTTTCAAGTGGTCTTGAATCAGACATCAAGGCAGCAATTCAGGTGCTTAAACACTTGTATCTTATGACATGCCTGGTGACCAAGCATGTCCAAGACGTCCTTGCGGGGCTAGTGGATTACAGAGAAACTGGAGACTTGTATCCCCTGGAGCTGCTGCTCAGGACTGGGCAAGATACCCCAGGGCATACGAAATGCCACTAAAAAACTATTAGGTACTGGAATGACTCCCTAGTGACTTTTTTTATATATGATTAGTATTACAACTTTTTTTCTTACTGCCTGCTCACCAGACTGGAGTCTGTATTGCAAAAAAAAAGTTCAGGTTTTCAACTCCAGTTCAATCCCAATCTTCCTACGAAGTTCTTTACATTCAGTGGGAAATTAAGAACGCAAATGCTTCTGGATTGCAGCCTCTCTTGAATCCAGTGCTTAAGTAAGCTGACTTCCATTTTGAAAGATGTTTCTTTCCTTCTCTTTCTGTTATATTTTGTTTAGCTAAAGGACTCAAAGAACATCGCTCTGACTCTGAAACAACATGGGATGCATTTATTATTTTTGTACTGTCAGAACTACACATTGAGGATTATCTGGAGCGTATCCAGAGGAAAATGGGAGAACTGTATGGGAAAGGGAAAACATATGTTGATACCAGTATATAGTTAGTTTTTGTCTTATTTTCTCCCTCCACATTGCTGCTTCCCCTACTTAATTTTTTTCTTCATTTTTACTTCTACTGTTTTCTTATTCCCTGTATTTTTTCTTTTGTTGATCTGAAAGGAATGCGTAATCTCAAAAATTCGTTAATTGAAACTATTTTGCACAATCCATTTAATAAGGGCATTCAACATACAAGTCTGGTAGCAGTTGAATTTCTGTTTCAGCATTGGAGGTTATCGTTAATAAAATATGACTTAGAAATCTGATACATTTGGGGGAAACGTCACCTTCTACCTGCGCTGGAGGTGAACAAAGTGAAATTACAGTAAATGAGAGCAAGTTCTCAGGGGGCATGAGTTGGGATTCAGAAGTAGGATTTGATTTTGTGAAAGTTACATATCTTAGGTTTTAGTGGTTTGGAGCTATTAAAAAAATAGTTGAGGTGCTTGTAGAAAAATGAGTGTCTAAGTAACAATGAAGTTGGTACTAAAGTTACTTTGCATTTTTAAGAATAAGATATAATAAAAAGGTATTAATGAAATAATCTATGGGATGACCCATAGAGATAATCTTGTACCCACATGATACAATCTTCTGAAAACACGCACTTCATAAGAAACAGTATTTCTCATGCCACTTTTTAAAATTGAAGAGTATAAAAGAATGAAAGATACTAGTGTGTAACCCCCGAAGAGAAAAAATAAAAATAGTTTGTTTTGTCAGTCTCACAAACACAGAAGTATCACCAAAATCTTTGGGTGTTCTCAGCACCAATCGTTCTGTGGATTGACTTTGCAGGAAGTAGGTGTTCAGATTGACATTTTAAGATTTTATTTCAGTCACATAGATTTACAATTGAGAAATGTATGGTGGGTTTCAGAGACACTATTCCAAATTTTCATCAGCAAGGAATACAGGTCGTCATAACAAATAGCTGGGAGCAGGCAAATGTCTGATTACAAACAATCATTTAAGAAAAATCAGCTTTTGACTGCTTAAACTAAAAAGCTTTTGCTGCAAAGAATTGACCTTCATATATGTCTTTTCACTACTGTTCCTTATTTCTTCTCTGTGATTACTGCAGAATAATTGCATTTTATTTTATTGCAGTGCAGTTGAAAAATTGGTTATATAGTGACTTGAATGCATATTTCTGTTGGTGTGTAATGTCATGCAGTGGTAACCATTGTACTGTTCGATCAGTATGTTAACTGATTAAAAGATTTCTGTTTGATTGTATAAAGCCGCATCAAATTCTTGAACTGCATGCCTTAAGAAATTTTACATAGAAATGCAAGTAGGACACATGAGGATCCTGACTGTACACACAAAGGATCTTTATTTTTGTCCATATCATGGATCACTGGCTTCTCTGTTTTGCTGACTCATATCTCATACAACAATTAGCAATAAATTGTAGTGCTGTGTAGTAATTATAACCTGGGAACTCACTACTGAAATTGCATCTAGATGGCTTTTGTTCACTCCCAGTGATAGGAAGGATCATTAGCATTTTCAGCTTTTTCTGTTTACAAGATAATTTTTAGAAAAGATTTTACTTAAGAGAAATTCTATATTAAAGATGTATACTTTAGGTTCTGGGAGGAATACACAAATGAAAATGTCTGTGTAGAATGAAAGCAAAATTTTTCTTTTTGAAAGCTGTGAACATATGACTATAACGTTAAGGATTTAGGGAAAATAAAAAGACAAAATTTTAAAATAAAGCAGATTATCATAAGGATATTAATTTCTTTGTGTTTTTGACAGCCCAAGCAGTATAGGACTTCAGTGTCCAGTTTCTCCAGTAGAGAAGTTATGTATAAAAACTCAAAGAATATGGCAGTAATCTGTAAAACAGTATAGAAGCCCTGAGGAAAAAGAACTCAAATCCATGGAAAGTGTTATTGTAGAATACATAACAAGCTACGATGATAGTGCTATGATTAATGATGTTAGTTTTTCTAATCAACTTTGTACAACCTCTCTTTTAATTTCTAGCAATTGGTAGGGTAGGATGACTAGACTTCCAAAACAAAATCTCTTACTTAGCAGATTACTATGTAGGTATCAGAAGCCCAAATCCATTGCAGTGTTGTTACTTGGAGGAGCTGTGTTATCTGAGATGTTACAAGAGTGTAAACAATGAAAAAATGTAAAAAATGATGTGTTTCTAGTTAAATATATATATATTTCACTTATTTTATAGAAACTTTAATGAAAGACCTTGATGTAATAACAATTCCTAGTAAAGATGTTGTGATGGTACATGAACCAAAACAAAAGGTGGATTTAACAAGGTACCTAGAAAACCAAACTTTTCGATTTGATTATGCCTTTGATGACACGGCTCCTAATGAAATGGTTTACAGGTATGTGTATATGCTTTTTTTTTGGTGAATCTTTTTTCTCATGTATCTCGCATGTCAATAACTGTGGGCTTACCTTGGTCATGGACTTTACTCCTATTCTCTGTATTACTAGATATGTATATTGCTACCTCCATTCTTTTGCCTGTTTACTTTTGTTTTAACTCTTTATCTGGAATTCTTCACCTGCAATATGATGTCCACCTCCGTTGACCTCAGTCCTGCTCTCAGTCCTCCTCCAAGCCCTGCTGGTTTCCAGGTGCTAGTGTGTATTGCCCGCCTGCTCAGCTACTGAATTTTTGAACAACTTCATGAGCTCTCCATTTGCCTCAGGGTTATTGTCTTATTAATTAGTGCGTGCAGCACCTGAGGAACCTGAGTCATGGCTTTTGGTCTTCAGGAAACTTGGAAGAAAAGGACAGCCCCAGCCCCAAAGAGCTTGCAGTTTGAATGTAAGATATTTAACAGATGGAAACAAATCAGGAGAGGGTGGGGAAAGAGTACAAAGAAAGCAAAAGAGGTTATATTGCTGTATTGCTGAGATACCTGAGCTGGCTTGGCTTCTGGAAGCAACATGGAGGTGCGTGGAGCTGAGTTATCGTGCTCAAAATGCTGAATCTTTCTGATATAAAAACCAACAGCAACAAATACACACATTCCCTTTCAGCCCCAAGGTATTTGGATCTCCATTTTCTTGTTTATTCTTCTGTTTCACTTCCACAGCTGGCCCAGAATAATGCACACCATGCTTTTAAAAACATGTTTAGAAGTAGCTGGTTACCTTGTAAAAGTCACTAAATGGGTAGATACAGTAGCAGGCAAGGTTAGACACCACAACAAGTCGTAATCTTGGTACGCAGTCTAAATCCTGTGAAGCTTTTTGCAAGGGATATTGTTATTAGAAAGGAATTTGATGAAGGTAATTTTCTTTATGCTTGGAAATGCTTCCCGTAGCCTTAAGGAGTAGTGACAGAGAAATATTTTAATTCTCATTTTTAATCCAACAGCTAGGAAGTGAAAGTTAGCATCGTATCCTGATAGATGTTGGACACTAACATCCTGTCAGCGGATAACAGAAAATTCATAGCAAAAGAATTATTACAAGGCCTTGAAAATTAAAACTTCTGTCTTATGCTTGATAGGAGGAGAAGGGTGGCGGAAGGAAAATCTGTATAGTCTGTTAGTTTACACTAACAAAAGACTTGTAAACAGCCAAGCTGTGGCTTTGGAGATTTCTATCTCTAATGGTTGTCTACTGGTAGCATCTTTCCTTTCTCAATACTGAGGAGCTGCGGGAGAGCGATGTAGCTGGTGATGCGTGCCTCTTGCAATAGTTCTTCTCCGGCTTAACAACCAGTTCTTTTAATCTCCCTCCTTCCTGTTACTTATCTTTGCGAGCGTAGTGTTTAAATGTGAGGGGTGTTTTGGCATAAAATGTTGTTATATTTTTGTATTCAGTTTCCTCCGGGCAATTTTTATTAGTTACGTAATTAGTGGTAATATGGGAAGATATTGAAAGATGGTTGTATTCATACTGAAATATACACATACTTCTAGTCTGTGTAGCAGTACAGGCTTTTTCCTTCTCCCTCATATGGCACAATAATTATTATTACTTGAAAGGCAGTCTGCTTCAAGGTCTCCTGTAATAACAGAAGTAAGAGCAAGATAGGTGTCATCATCTGCTGTCACCAGAACTTTGGGGTCACAGTGGGGAGAAAAATAGTGTGGCAACTTACTCCAGTTTTCTCCAGTATGCTAAAATTACTCACTGTATTTCTATACTGAAAAATGTTCTTCAGTTTGAAGGAAAAAAAGTAGTACTCTTTTGTTAAAATTATGATTTTGCTTACGCTATATTTTAAGTATTTTTGAATTCATGAGCCGCAACACTGAGTTGCAAGTTTTCATTAATATCAAAATACACTCACTAGTTTGAATGGATATGCCTTTTGAATTTTAAAGGAGAACCAGAGTTTACATTTCTGGAATATCAAGATTGCAAATAAAGGTTCTAGTAAAAGTAAAGTTGGACTGTTTTGACATGGTACCATTTGGAGTTGTATAATGCTTTATATGAAAACTTTTCTAGATAAGTTTGTATTTTGCCTTACTTTAAAATAGGCATAACTAAGTCCCTTTTTTATAAATCAGCAAAATAAATAATTTCAAACTCAGTTAAACAGAGGTAATGGAGTGTGCTTCTTAGGTGGACAGGCTTTGTGAAATTTTGTATTTTATATATAAAAAGAACAAACACCAAAATATGGGAATATCCTCTTGAGGACAAAGGAAGTATATGTTTAGAGGAAGCAAAAAAGAAAGACTAAGGCTCATGAGGAGCCATCTGGTATATTTTTGATGAAAATTCAAGATTCAGTTAAACTTAGATTTTTGCATAACCCCTGTCTGCTCAATGGCTCGGTCTTACCCATATTATTTTTGTAAGCAATCTTGTGTTTGTTCCAAAGTGGAATGAAAGGAAGTTGTAATACCTTAGTGTTTCTGTAAACAATTGTTCCTGTTTCTGTCACTTAAAGGTACTTTATGTGTAAACACCTGGAAGAAGTTTAGAAAGAGAGACTTTTGCATAGATACTGTTACCTCCATTGGTAACCCTCCATTAGGTTACCCTTTCCTTTTGGAGTTTTTCATGAAATAATGGTGATAAGCAGCCGAAGTAGGAGCGATAACTCTATGTTTTTTAAGGTAAAATTAATTCTCTAAAATAGAAAAATGATATGTTGGATAATATTTTTTGACACATCAAATAATACTTCAGGGATAACTAGATTTTTCCATTCTGAAGAGCTTGGATATATATGTTTTCCTGAGCCTTTTCTCAGTGTATGTATGTTCTCAAAATGTTAAGACGTGCAATGTTTTGGCCACCTGTCTTCTAAATTTAATCTTGGAAGCTGATTTGTGGAGGAAAAAAACAAAACCAAAACTATAGCAGAATTTTAGTATTGTCAAAACCTAAGTATTTATCTGCTCCACTGTCCTACTTCCATGTCTTCTAACGCTGTCTTCTTTAGGGAGCTCCAAACTCCACATAGTAAGCTGTGCTGTGTTGCATCATTAAAACAAGAAAATTATTTTTCTTAGGGTTTAAAGAAGGAAAATGTAGTTGTAACATAAATGGGAGAGACCTTGTAGCTTTTATATGATTGTTTGGGATATTTTAATGCTTTAGAACTGGTAGTCTCTTTAGTTCAGGAATTAATGTGGAGATGTCCTTTGGCCTCTCAAAGTACAGGACCAGCTTTGTCACTTTGGGCCTTAAAATTTATAGTATCCTTGTGGTAGTAGCATCTTCAAGTAATTCAGTTTCTTAAGTACTGTTGTTTTTTGCATTTAAGGTTTACAGCTCGACCATTAGTGGAGACCATATTTGAAAGGGGAATGGCCACTTGTTTTGCATATGGGCAAACAGGCAGTGGAAAAACCCATGTAAGTATTTCTTCTACATGTCAGCAATACACTTCTTTTTATGTACGATACACTTAGATAAATTCTAATAAGTAACAAATTCATAAGTTAGAGTTCTGTGATCTTTATAGTGTATTTTTGTCTTGTCTTTTTTTTTAATTTAGACTATGGGTGGTGACTTTTCAGGAAAGAACCAAGATTGTTCTAAAGGAATATATGCACTTGCAGGTGAGACTTTATTGGTCTGTTGGCTTTTTGCAAATTAGTTGAGATCAATAAATTTTCTACTCCCTGTTGTACAAACATAAGTGTCTACATATTTCGCATTACAGTGGAGCTTTGGTAACATCAAAAGTAGTTCTAGATGTATATTCTTTACACAGTAAAGTAATGTATATGTGTATATATATTGTATCTATATGTACATATATGTACATATCTATATGTATATATAGATTACTTCAAAAAATGTAATAAATATAATGGATGATTAATTAAGTTTATAATTTTGGGGTCTTCTGCATCTTCCGATGTAATGTGGCAGTTAAAACTGCAGTGTTTCAGACTTGGTTGACTGACTATTGCTTATACTTGCAAAATATGAGAGATGCTGTAAAATAGACTGTTATGCATTAATGAGTCTTCACTAAATGAAAATACATAACGAGATTTCTTTTTATTCTGGAAATGTATTCACAGCTCGAGATGTCTTTTTAATGCTAAAGAAGCCAAACTATAAGAAGTTAGAACTTCAAGTATATGCAACATTTTTTGAGATCTACAGTGGTAAGGTAGGTACCTGATCTTTCTCTGAGGAAAGGGGAATTTCTCTTGCACAAACAAGATTTTGAGCTTGTCACATAAAAGATTTTTTTCTTTTTTGTACTGAAAGCTTTCTTTCAAATAATTCTTTACACTTCCCTTCCAATCATGTTTTTCCATGGAATGCTTTGCATATTTTGGTACGGGATTTGAAATAAAAATGTGTTTTCAAGCTCCTCTTTAACTGTTCTGTTTTCCCCCCCTCCCTAAGGTTTTTGACTTGTTGAACAGGAAGACAAAATTAAGAGTGTTAGAAGATGGTAAACAGCAAGTCCAGGTGGTGGGATTACAGGAACGGGAAGTCAAATGTGTTGAAGATGTTCTTAAGCTTATTGAAATAGGCAACAGCTGCAGGTATCTCCCATAGCTTCCGCCAGTTCTTCATTGTACAGTAAAGAATCGGAACAAGATTCTTTTGGGGTCTCTTCATAGTGATGGCTTTTAAATGTGCAGTGCGGTTTTTGATGATGTTGGCTGCAAGTAAGGAATCTGCCTACCTTTTGAATAAAGATATTTAGATTTTCTCTGTCTCCTAGAGAGAAATAAGAACTGATTTTTCTGCAGGATGTGAACTGCATGCATTATGTAACCAGCTTACTGACTTAAATTCACATCTTTTATAATCTGGAATACTGCCAGATTCTTCAGTTCTAAAAGGCCTTGATATGTAGTGACAGAGGTTAAGCATAAAAGTTTGGGTTTTTTTAAGAATCCAGCTTCATTGTTTTTAAAATTAGCCTTGTGCATAGACTGCTGCCTGATAAGATAAAAATACCATCAGCATTTTACATGTAAGCTCTTTGATAATCTGAAATCTTTGAAGATCTGATTATTCTTGCTTTTAAAAGGGGGGTAAAATGTTACTGATCTTCCATTTCTGTTTGCAGAGATGGAAAAAGAGGTATAATTGTACTATGTACATCCAATTATTGGGGTGGTATCTCTAGTGTCCACATGAACTTTAGACATGCTGTCAACACATGTAAGAAAATACAGAACTCTGCCCTGAAAAAACTACTGAGGTTAGTGTGTTTAACACGTATGGTCCTTCGCCTGTTCATATGTCCTTCCCTTCTCTCCTTTTGTTTAAAGGACATCTGGCCAGACATCTGCAAATGCACACTCATCTCGAAGCCATGCAGTGTTTCAGATTATTCTCAGAAGGAAAGGGAAATTGCATGGTAAATTTTCTCTGATTGATTTGGCTGGCAATGAAAGAGGAGCAGATACTTCCAGTGCAGATAGGCAGACGCGACTGGAAGGCGCGGAAATTAACAAGAGCCTTTTAGCACTCAAGGTAACTGAAATGTTTCCATTGCCTTTGAGTAGGTGGAAGCCTTCTACATGTAAAAGCAATGACTATTAAAACCAGTGTTTTTGCAGGCTTTGCTTGTCTACATTGTCTGCTGGTGTGACAGGTAAAATAATGTATTGATTTTTCCTCTAAATGCCTGAAGGAACACTTGGTAATTACCAAGTAGAAACATTGCAGAAACATTGTGCTATCAATGTGCATGTAGTTTAAAAAAAAAAAAACCCTCAACAAAAGATCCCCAGTGGTTGAA
This sequence comes from Aptenodytes patagonicus, assembly GCF_965638725.1. Classification (NCBI taxonomy): domain Eukaryota; kingdom Metazoa; phylum Chordata; class Aves; order Sphenisciformes; family Spheniscidae; genus Aptenodytes; species Aptenodytes patagonicus. The sequence continues at coordinate 23,447,688 of NC_134982.1, forward strand.
TTTGAAGACTTTTTTGATATATATCTAAAATGGGAGGGCAGATGAATTACTTTGGTACTCAAAGTCTGAAATACTAACTGGAAATACTCTCACTAATCTCAGTATTTATGCCTTTTTTCTTAAAAAAAAAAAAAAGTTACCTTTATGACATATTTATTTACTGCTGCTTATTAATTCATTAAAGCAACACAACAGCAACATATCCAGAAAGAACTAACAAATAGATTAAAATAACCCTTGAAAGTTGGAATCCATTTTTGACTACTGTTCTTTATAGCAAATTGTCTGATACAGTCACTTTACAGTTTTTTACACATTAATCCAGGGCACATCAAGAGAGCTAAGAAGTATTATTTAAATATTCATATGCCTTTTTTTTGTTTGTTTTATAATGCTCAAAAGAGGTTCTGTCTAAATAGGGAAAGTAATTTTTTGGTCTCAACTCAGGAAACAGTAGTTCTGAATGTCTCAGAACTTATCTCTGTTTTTGGTTAGTTTTGCTTAGGTTTACTACTGTCAGCACCAGCACTGTGGTTTTATATAAAGAATCTGAACCCAAAAATCACTGTGCTTACTTTTTCATCCCCAGTATAAAATTGGGAGAACACTTGTATCTGACTCGAAGCAGATCTCACAAAACACCACAAAACTGTAACATGTAATGTGTCATTACAAAATTGTGTTGCATGTTGAAAAATTGGAAGCAGTGGTTCCAAAACTGTGGCCTGTTTTGATTTATTATCAAAGTAAACAATGCAAGCAACATTGTGTTGTTGTTATCACTTGTTTCCAAATGTAATTGAATGAAGCTGGTTTGGTTTTAGATTGTGGGTTTTTTTCCAGTTTACGTGTTGATTTTGTACTGGCTAGTGCCTTCAGTGCAATACCCATACAGCATACTTAGTTCATTTTCATACAACTTGTCTTTTTAGTTATAGTGAAAGGTTCTGCTGCTGCTGTACTAGTGTGATCTAAATTACATGGGGAAGGGGAAATAAAAATAAGTGGAGGTCTTGCAGATGTCTAAATAGCAGTACAAGAAGATATGTTTCTTAATGATATGTTAGTTTTCCATTTTTCATCTATCCCCAAAAACATTACACAGCTTTTTCCATTTGTATTCAAGACCCTTGAAGTTACTGTGAAGTTTGAATTAAACTAGTGTGTTCTGAGGAGTGGATTTTGGTGCTAATCCAAGATTTGCTATTTGCATCTGCATATCAGTCTTGTCTTAACCTGTTCAGATTTTTGGTACAGGAAGTTATTTCTGTAATGTCTCTACATGGAAGTAGTGTTGTCGTTTTGTTACCTGGTTTTCTGAGCTGTGATGAAAAGCAAAAGTAGTTAAAAACTCCATTAATTTAGAAGCTGGCAGTGTCCTCCTATAATCCTTTTACTAATAAGAGATAATCCAATTTTAATTTTTCAGGAGTAAGCAAACTAAAAATCATTATAGTAAATTAAAATATCTTAATTAAACTTCTTGGTTGCCATATCAGTAATTCAACATACACATTCGTTACTGTTTTTAGTTTGTAATGTCACTTGTTGAAAATCTGTTGCCCCTCTTCCTGTCTAATCTGCTTTTCTCCTTATGTAAGTGTAGTATTAATGTACAAATTCAAAAAATTCAAGGAATGCACTGCCTTGCTCACCTATAAGTTATTGAGTCCTTTTTAGCATTTGCATGTGAAATTCACATTCAACAAGCTTCAGTCTTTCTGTTTATCTGAGCTGTGTCCATTCTATAAAATTCAGCTGGTGAGTGTTTTAAATAATCACTTTAGTTAAAGGCAACTTGCCCTTGTGTTTGTTCTGTTCTGTATCATGGCAGTTTTATTCTGAGCCCGTTTTTAGTTCTGTTTTATGCTGTTTGATAGTTGCAATGCTTTCTTGGATTATCATCCCACAGTTTCTAGCCTGGCTTTTGGAAGAAGCTGTTTCTAGGAAATTTCAAAAGGCCACAAGGATATGACTGCAGCTGGAGGATTAGCTATCCATGTAGAACTATCCATGTAACACAAAAGCCATTCCATCTGTTAGTGCTGCTAAAAGCAAAGCTGTAATTTGAAAAGCTTTTGAAGTATGGTTGTTTGAAGAAGTTCTGTGTGTGGACGTGTTAAAACTGTACCAAGGAAGCCATGCATCTGAAGAGATGCCTGTACAGAAAGTATTAAAGCAAAGGCAGAAACTGGAATTAATGATCAAAATATGACGATGACAACACCACCACAGAAATCTAGATTTAAACTTTCTTTGTGTAAGAAGTAATTTATTAACTGATGTTAGAACTCTGAGTGGGCAGAAGTGATGTTTAGATTAGTGCGATCTTGGTTTGCACTGTTGTACTTAGTTGCTGCTGTAACTTCTATAGTAATTTCATAGTATTTACATCTGTACAGTATTTCTCACGGAAATCTCCAACCAATTGCAAATACTAGTTTAGCCCCATACCCTTGTGAGTAAAAGAGGAGACCTTATGCCTGTTTTTTCACATGAAGAATATTTTAAAACAGGAATAGACTTACATTTTCAAGTGTCTTCCAATATTGAGTAC